>NC_044907.1:13075858-14275858 GCF_001633185.2 Quercus lobata | reverse complement strand
TCATTTAGCTTTCTTTCTACTCACCTGCCTACTATACTATACTCCTCTTGTCATGTCCCCCAAATACACATTTCAAATCTCCACATGGAATCTCTCAACACAATAATATACATTGTCTCGCTGTCTTCAACAGAATGGGCAAATTAACATTGCCAATCTTGCGATCCATTGCCTTATCAAGTAAGATCAGTCCAAGCTCTCCGGCTTACCCTGAATAGCATGTATTCTTCTGGGTTCATAATACATCCCTCAAGGAGGAAAGTGTCATTTTTTCCATAATTAGGGTAGGATTTTTTTGAATGAAATATTAAGTTAGGATAATCACAGTATTAGAAGGAATGGGCTTATCTTTTGTATTTATAGAAACCTCAAGGGGGAATGTCATTTATACAAATGTTTGGGGGGATATTTTCATTTTGATAACCCTTTTGATAATTTGATAATTGGGGGAGGGAGGATTTGAACCTAGGATGTCTCCTTTGGAAAGACCAAGAGGTGCCAACCAATTGAGCTAGAAGGCTCTCGGTAGTCATTTCAATTAACCTCAAGGGAGGTTGGTGTAATTTACCCCAAAAAAAAAAAAAAAAAAAAACGTGAATCTTTAAATACAATAATAACTTAGAAGACCATCCTTGAACGGCCTTCCCTTCAAAACCTAATCATGAATCTTTTTTCTTTTTTTTTGGGGGGGTTTTTTTTTGGGGTGGGGGGAAGTGGGGGGAGGGAGGAAGGGGAGTGAGAAACAGTAATGATGATGTATCTGATTAAAATAGAACAGGACCAAAGGGTCCTTGTACAAAATCTACGAGTTACTAACAAGGAGTGGTGCAAAACAGATACGTAGTTACCACCTGTAAAATCACTTCCATTCCTATAAAAAATATATTTCCATTACAAACCAACTACAACAAAGCCAAAAAGTTTTGTTTCCACTAAATCCCTCTGTTGGGATGATCCCCTCCCTCAATAACAGGCATTCAAAATCCAACAAAGGGAAGATGGAAAATCCATCAAATCAGCTATTGTGCTACAACAGAGAAAGAAACCTGAACTGAAAGCATGGTAAAAAAAAATTGGTGATCAACTGATTCCTCTTGCCCTCTGCGTATCAAACATCTCTTATTAATAATCCCCAGAATATGTTATGAGTGGCCAAAACCTTATCCAATTCCTCTGATTATCAAAAAGTCAACCTTCAACAAACAGAAGCACACTCCATATCAAACAAGCCAAAAAGGATGCACCAAAACGACTCACAGATGCAACAGGAAAAGTTTTAATGGTGGAAACTCAATATATCCCATATCTATATTAACCAAAACCTCATTTGGGCCATAATCTGACACCACAGAAAACACTATCTTGATATTTTCTCTGAAACCAAGATGACTAAACAACTCCAGTCACCCCCCTTCAGCAGATAGCCACTTGATGATTACTACTTATTCACTATTAAACCATAAGAATCTAGCAATTAAAAACGTAGTGCGGTTGACCCGTGCACTACATTTTCTTGAAAAGACAACATAAACAGGGTCCCCTTCATCTCATCTTCCTTTTTCTTTACAGGACAATGGGACTCACGTGAAACTCATATTCTGATGAAGGTGGGATCTGACGCCAAGCCTCTGCTTGAAGAAGCCGCAGACTTCACTAGCAAGCTACCCAGCACCTTTTCAGTCTCATATTTTTCACATTTCTGTCTAAACCTTAACCAAAATATTAATCTTTCAGCTAAATCATAAAAATCCAAAGATCAAAATATCCTATATGACTCCACTTAGAGCAATATTTCATATTGGAATATCACTTTCAGAAATTCGCCCAATTCTTGTTTCTTCATTCATGTTGCTTTCACTCCATGAAAAGAACACTTCCCTGCACCATACAAACTAACTTCAACCCCTATTCTTTTCATATTGAAATACCATTTAAACCTAAAACAAACTCATGGCCACTTCAAACTCAAGTGAAATTGCGATTCAATTTCCAACAGAGAGACACTAGTTTAGCTTCAAGTTTTCCATGATTGCCTATAACTTTGAAGTGTAACCCACATTCAGTCTGTTCTAAAATCTATAGATTATGACACTATTCTCTCTCTATTTATATTGTCCTTGATAAGTAAAAAAAATTTGGTGAACATCCAAGTGGATTAAAAATAAACAACTACATATAAAGAAAATTTTAAAAATGATACAACCATACCAAAGAAGGTATTCAAATTATATGGAACATTTTTCTACTCATCTAAGTCTCTTCAGCAAAAAGTGAGCTTCAAAGTAGTACATACTACACTCTACACAGCCATTTGCTTTTGAGCTAACAAAATCAAAACATATTTCTGTATTCTATTCCCATATCAAAGATCCTTCAAAGCACCGTGAAAATTCATAAATTAAGCTGGAAAAAATAAAAAGAAAAAAAGAAAAGAAAAGAAAGAAAACACACCACAATAAGAACACAGCAATCTAAACAGTACCCAGAAAGCAAGTTCACATCTTAAACTCAAATCCTCATACATATAATCATTCTGACAACTACATCCCACCAAACTAAGACTACCAAACTTTAATCATATACATAAACAAACAAATTCAATTCAACAAAAATTAAAGTACAAAATTTTCAAACTTTTCCATTCAAAAAAGAAAAAAAAAAAGGGTTACATACCTCTTCTTCGTTCCAATCAAACATTGCTGAAAACCCCAGAAAAACTCTCTAAGCCAAAAGCCAATTCATAGCCACTCAAGTAGATTGTCTTGCACATCGCCAAAAAAAAAACAACCCACAAATTTTTTTTTTTTTTTTCACAGATAAAGCTTCAAACTTTAGTACAAAACAAAGTGGAAATCCAACAGGAACCTCACTGTTAAAAAAAAAATGCAAAACAAAAACAAAAACTTGGTTTTTTTTGTTCTTTTTTCTTCTTTTGGTTTGTACTATAGTTTTTTTGTTAACGTTGTAGTTGATGTTTCAAAGTAAAACCGAGTTTTCCAGAGTTGGGTGTGGGGTGGTGGGGTCCATATCACGTGATTTTCACGTGGGTCAAGTGGATTATCGGAGTGACACGTGTCTAGGCGTATCTAAGTTTGTGGCCAGGAGAGAATGATCTAATGCTTTCATATTATTGGCTGGGTGCCTGATTTTATTTAATATTATATTTCTTTTCATTTTACTATTTTTGTGTTTTCAATTATGTTGAATTTTTGAGTGTTGTGTGTGGGGCCCACCTTAAATGGATCTTGAGGTTGGTGATTGAGCTCATTTTGGTGGTCGCTTTCCTTTTTGAGTGGGACCCACAGTGTTTGCCTACTTGCCTCTGTTTTTTTTGTGTTTTGTGTTTATCATTTCATTTTCTTTACAGTCAGATTCTTTTTTATGGGTGGTATTGGAAGTTTAGAAAGTTTTTGGTGTTAATTGATTATAGGTAGGAAAAAAAATTATGGTCACGAGGATCAAGCTTTGGTATATAGTTGACTCATGGCTTAAAAGTATGAAGGATGTCATTTTCTTATTCTGGCTTTGTTTTAACAATTAGTTTTGACTAGTTTACAGGTGGTATGTCACATAACTTAGTAAGACAATTCATGTAACTATTCACTTGTGTTTTAATTACAGGTATGTCAACATGTTGGTTTGTCTAGTGGAAGGGGCTCAGGCCAACATTTAGGGTATGAGTTTGAGCTCTTCCATTATTAGTGTACTGCGGCTCCTTATATACACTTATAGGTTGTTCACTTACTTCATCAATGATTGTAGTGGTAGAGTCGACCTTAGAGTGGTTCACATTAGCTATTCTAAAAATTTCTATCCAGTTTACAAAAAAGAACGTATTTTTTCTATTTTATACCATCATTTTTACAAAGCACTCACATCTGTTTATCTATGATAAACAATTTGTTTCAATAAAATATTCATTTTATTGTGTTTTTTTTTTTTTTTTAATTTCCTTCCCACACTCTCCTTTTCTCTAGAACCCTCTCACTCCCTCCCTCTCCCTCTCTCTCTTTAGAGACCCAATATAGCCCAAAATCACCAATAGCAAGCCACCATCAACGAAACAACACACACCCACCATCAATCCACCCAGCCACCATCAATGGATCAAACTCATTAACGGATCAGCCACCACCATCAACCCACCATCAACGGACCAACCCTATTAACGAATCAGCCACCATCATCAACCCACCCATCATCAACCCACCATTTTCAAGCAACTAGCCAACATTAGCCCACCCAAGCCACCATTAATGGCTCAACCCCACACCCATCATCAACCTACCATCATCCCACCCATTGTCAACTCACCCTTCATCAAGTAACCAACCTCCATCAACCCACCATTGATTAACTAAGTGACCCATTTGTTTGGGTTTTTTTGGCTATCAAGTGGTAAAAGAGGTTGGGTCAAGCAGTGAGTTTTGTGTTTGGTTTAGGGTGGTGGTTTGGAATGAAGGAGAAGATGAAGAAACAAAGAAAGGAAAAAAACAAATTGAGGAAAAAAAATTAAAGGAGAAGAGGAATCTTATGTGGAGAGAGGAAAAAAAATTAAAAAAAAAAAAACCAAGGAGAAGAGATGGTATCTTGTATGCAGAGAAAGAGAGAAGAAGGAAGAGAGCAAGAGATATGATTATGGCAAGAAGAGAGAGAAGAAAAGGAAATTAATAAATAAATTGATACAAAGTTACAGTAATCGTATATATTTACACTATTACTATAGCTCCTTTGTATATTTGCACAATTATAAACAAAGCTGATGCGGGTGCTTTTCATGCCATATTGTGTCAATTCTGTTACTTTTCGTCTTTTAGCAGGATTGATGCAACTGCTCTAAGAGTACTACTATGGTTATGCTTAGATAAAAAAATCACACTAGTTGCCCATTTTTAACATTTCCTTTTTTTCTTTTTTTCTTTTTTCTAACAAAAAAAAAAAAAAATCTCTCAGTAACATATTAGGGCCATTATGAATAAATTTCGTCTTGTAATTATATGATGAGTGTGAGATAGAGGACTACATACATAGAAAAATAATTAGGATATCAAAGAACTCTGAAAGTATCTTAGGTTGAAAGGGATCCAAGAAAGTGAAAATTGAAAAATGAAATTCAACCTAGTCTGTATATGAACATTTTATGGGCTCCACATCCCTAGTTAATGATTCTTAAAATAATTAATTAAGTTTGGCGCTAAAAAATACTACTAATTTTTTTTTTTTTTAGAAGAAAATACTACTAACATGAATCCAAGTGTCAATATGATTAAAATTATTGATGTTTAATGTAAATAACGTCTTAGGTTGTATTTAATAGTTAATAGCAATTTTTTTTTTAAGACAGGCAATGACACTGTATTTGATTATCCATTCATGCTTAATTACTAAAAAATTATGAGGATATGTCCTGCAATTTTTTTTTTTTTTTTTTTAAAATAAAAAACATGACCTCTAGGCTAACACCATCATGGCATTTCACAGAAAATCATTACACCACTAATCTCATCCAACAATCTAAACATAAAAAGGGGTTAAAACTTAAAAGCACTTGAAGAAATTGGTCAAATTATGACCACAGTGGGTCAAACCTTACAACCTTCTGTCTAACACCTTTTCTTTTTGCCCATGAGGATTAGATAAATTCGTTTTTGATGGAAAAAAAAATAGTTCAATGAATAGGTAAATTGTTTGTGTAATCTTGTTGTGTCATAAAATGGGTTTGGAGTGACAAGCTATATATGTAAAATGGGTTTTCTTTTGGGCCTCTCAGCTCACTTATGGGCCTCTTAAGTCTTTGGATTCGCAAAGAAGAAGAAAACGTCAAAAAAGAAACGCAGAAAAATGAGATAAGAAAAACGACTCCACTGGGGATCGAACCCAGAATCTCTGGTTCCGTAGACCAGCGCCTTATCCATTGGGCCATGGAGTCTTTGTTGGTACCAAATTTTGTAATAATTTATATAATGTAATTTCTGCTTATTTTCTTATTATGCATATTAATATGTTTTCAAATTATAACATTCTCGAGGGCCTTCAAAAAGACGTTTTAAGATTAAAAGGGGTTTTGTGAATTTGTAATGATATGTTTAGTTGCTAAGTGAATGAGTCATGAAGTCCATGTTCATACTATACCAACCTTAAACCTACCAATATTAATTTATTGGTTACAAACAAACAAAACCACTCAGCAAAAAATCAAATACAATGGTTCTCGTTTGATTACATCAAACTAGCATACGTGTCCATTCTTTCTACAACTAAAAAATAAAAAATATGAAAAAATTCCCATTTTTTTTTTAATTCACATGGAACCCCCCAACCTCACTTTCAGTGAGACAAAAGGATATTTTTAAGTATACTATGAACTAATAAAAGGGGTTTTGTGAATTTGTAATGATATATTTAGTTGCTAAGTGAATGAGTCATGAAATTCATATTCATACTATACCAACCTTTAACCTACCAATATTAATTTATTGGTTACAAACAAACAAAACCACTCAGCAAAAAATCAAATACAATGGTTCTCCTTTGATTACATCAAACTAGCATACGTGTCCATTCTTTCTACAACTAAAAAATAAAAAATGGGAAAAAATTCCCATTTTTTTTTTAAATTCACATGGAACCCCCCAACCTCACTTTCAGTGAGACAAAAGGATATTTTTAAGTATACTATGAACTAATTTGCTGTTCACCTTTAGATACTACCATGTGGCAACATTAGCTTTCTCAAAAAAAAAAAAAAAAAGTGGTAATATTAGTTTAATTAGTGAAGGCATATGATATTTGAACTTTATTTTGAACTTCGTTTTTTAGCTGGGTTTATGTTTGAACTTGAAATACAAGAAAGGAAGAGATTCTCTAGGAAAGGTTTAATTTATTTTAGGTTAAAGCATGAAACATTGATTATAGTAGCTTTATCTCTCCTCTTTAATTTTGGGAGGATAAGTGGATTGTACCATTATTGAAAGGGACAACGAGGAGGTGATTGTTGTATACGTAAAGGGTATTTCTCATTGGAGTATTGCAGAGATGATTATAAATATTTTGGATTTTGTATTGTATTTTAATGCTTTCTTTTTTTCTTTTATATATAAAGTGGGCAATGTTCCGGCCCATTTTTTAGCCCAATGGGCTGCATTTGTTAATTAGGTAGGGTCATTTCTCAACCCTAGTATCTCTCTCTTGGTTACTTAGGCTATGAAGAGAGATGATTCCAAGCTTTTCCTTTTTTTATACTCTAATGTTCATAAATAAATTTTTATTCAGTAAAAAAAAAAAAAAGCACAATATATTGAACCTTTGGAAATCAATTTCCAAGTGATGATATTTAAAGAGCCATTTTTAGGTGTTAACTGATAATTATGTTCATACTTCATAGGTAAGTACGAAAGCTTAATATATAAGAAAGTTTCCTTGTCATTGATTTCCAACCAAACCTATACAGTACCAATGTCTCCTTGTCCTTTTTGTGGTGAGCATAAGAGGCCAAAGAGGTCAGTATCTTTGTTACTTATTTTATAACGTATATATGATGTTGCGATGACTCAGCATTAGACATTTGTTATGTTGTGAAAACCCTATATACCCTTCGAAAGAGAGGGACGTAGCTGCCGTATGTACCTTTGGGCCATTTTGAGACATCTGCCCTAGTCATAGGAGTACGTGTCAATCCTAATAAGTTTAATAATATTAATTTTTTTAATAATTTTTTTAAACTATTGACATAATTATGACTAGGCTGTTAGGAATGTATTGCGAGGAAATTGCAGTAATTTTTTTTTTTGAGGGAGTTTTTTTTGAGGTACTTTGATAATTGGAAAAAGTGATACCTAACTTTTCAAATTTTCTTAATATATGAAGATAAAAACGGTATATATAGTAAATTTATGCAATAATGATATCATTTTAATCACAACTTATCACCATAATTTTATAGTTGCCTGCATGGCAAAATTTTTAAATCCCCTCATCTGTAGTAAAAAGAAAACATAATTATTTAATAAATCGTGAAAAGAGATGTGGGAAAAAATTTTGTAATTAGTGTCAATTTTATCAAGAACCTTAAGAAAAACAAAGGTACTGAAAAAATCGTATCCCATTACACATGTCAACTGCCAATCCTCTAAAAACTATGGGTTATTTCTTATAATATATATATATATATAAGGGTTATTTCTTATAATATATATATATATATATATATTTATATAAATGCTTATAGACAGCAACCTTAGCTCATTAAAAAAAAACTCTGCTCACTGGTGGTGTAAAACACAATGCTTTGATAGACGTAAATAAATGTAATTAGCTAATCTTGCTGTCACAACAAGGACCAGTGTGACTAGATTATTGTGTGACAAGTATATAGTATAGTACTATATAGTAGTATATATATTGGAAATGATAAAATGTGACTACATATGTAATTAATAGTCCTACTCCTATATTTTACTCTAGGGCCAAGACACCTGAACTACGAGGTGATATATGGGGCATCATTATGTGAGGTGGAGATATGTGAAACTGTTATGCACAGTTTCAAATTATGGTTTTCTGCTATCATATTTCATATATTTATGAGGTTGAAGATAATTTTTTTTTAATTGGGTTTCTAGAAGAGCAAATATCTGAGCTCACACATTCGCGAAATGGCCTTTATTCAACAATCTATATGGTTCTTTTGATTTGGGCAATGACCCTCTCTGTATTGTATGTGTATCTATAATCAGATTGAAAGCTGATTTGATCTCTTTATAATTAGTTTTGCTTTTGAATAAAAATTTACCGGTTCATTTGAAAAACAAAAGGTGATATTTTTTGTCTATGATGATGATAATGTCATACGAGTAGCTTATATAATTCATTTCCCCCGTCTCATGGTGTGAACTCAACTCATAGATCATATTGGGTTTTGAGCAACATAAAACAAAAGAGTACAAACTTTAACGTAGCCACGAAGATAAAGATAATAATAAAAAGTCTAGTGGGGCTTATTAAATAATTTATTTTCCTTTGTTTATAAGGAAAAAAAAAAAAAAGATTTTAGTTTCCTTTATCCCTAGTGTGAACACATAGATTGTATTGGGCTTTGAGCATTGTAAAATAATTAAATAAAATAGGTGATAGAATAATACCAACCTTCCTCGTACGATGTTGATTCGTTGGAAATTGCCACTATGTTTAAAACTTTAAAGCTAAAAGGTAGATAGAAAATAAGAGAAATATATAAGTGGTTGTAGTTAGTGGTGCTCACAGTACGGTACGGTGTGATTTTGGGTCATTTTTAACATCATATTTTGTGGTACGATTTAACTAAAATCATAATTGCATCGTACCTTATTTTTGCAGTCACATGTACGGTGTGGTGTGGTGCAGTGCGGTGCGATTTAAAGTTTAGTCAAAACCATAACCATATCGCATCTCATTTTTGTGGTCAGATATACGGTGCGGTATATAAGATGTGGTTTAAATGATTTGAAGTTGGTATATCTTTCAAATTTTGGGCTTTTTCTACCCAGCTCAAAAATAATTTTTTCCTTTGTTTTGGTCTAAGTTTTAAATTATTGAGCTAATTTTTCTTTATTTTGGGTTGGCTTTCCTAATCAACACTTGTTAGGATTATCAAACTATTTTTTTTTTTTTTTTGAAAACTAAGGTTATTAAACTATTAATAATATATTTAATATTAAAAATAATTAAATATATTAATATATAGAGAGGGTGTGGTGCGGTGCAATTTATGCGGTTTTCTTATTATAAAACCGTAAACCCATACAGTGCGGTGCAATATTACTTGCGATGCGGTGCGGCTATGCCATTTTGCGGGCGCTTTTAGTGCAATTTTTGTGGTTTGTGTGGTTTATGCAGTTTGGTGAACACCTCTAGTTGTAGTGTTTTTTTATTTTTATTTTTAAGATACACTTTAATTATAGTTTTTTTTTTTTAATAGATTTTTTGGGTGTAGCACATTATGCTGTTGAATTGAAATTTAATATATAATTGCATTAAAATTAATAATTATTCCTAAAAATGATAACATTATTTGTTATTGTTGAGGACAAATTTTCACATCACATGACTTTATTTCATTGGCGATCCGCACCACGTCAACACTATCATCGATTTTGGGAGCCCATATTTACACAAAAAAGGCACCAAAGCCCATGGTCTAAGCTCACGAGTCTCATTAGGGGAATTTTGGAAGTCGTGGTTTGGAGGGTCAAGAAGTATGTTCAGTAAAACTCCAATGATTCAAAGTTGATAAAGGAAAGCATGTTACTTGGCATGTCTTCCCCAATCCCCTGAACTCTGACGAGTCAGTGTGCAATATGTAACATTTGGGAAGCCTCTCATATCATATAATACTTAAAATGATAAAACTCTCCATGCTCTTTACATAAATGTTCATTATATAATATAAGTTTTAAAATATAATTATATCATATTATTATTTTCATATAAATCAATTCCAAGCATATGGCTAAATATATACTAATATCTCATATCTAGCATTAAATACTCTCCTTACTCTCTAAGATTTCGTTAAAATACAAAAAAACCATAATTACATCTCTAAAATTTCATCAAATATCAACCAACTAGTCTATTACTTACCAAAATTATACATGGACTAAACACATAATTTTCCAAAAAAGAAAACTTAGCCAAAAACACTAACAGTTGCTCTAGTAGAAGCTGCATATAGCTCCAGCAGAAGCTGCAAACAACTCCAGTAGAAGCAGAAACAGCTTTTGCAAAAGCTACGTAGCTCCAGTACATTCTACAGTAGCTCTAGCTGTAATACCATAAACAAGAGGATCCCATAAAGAATATCTTGCCATTTTAGGCCAAACCATGAATTTAATGCCAAATATTTTTTCCTCCAAGCAAAATGTCATTTGGATGATATCATTCAGTTGTGACAACTGTAATTGATGGCTGTTACAGCTACAAAATCATCCATAAAGTCTCTAGCTTTCTTCTTTTGGCTAAAAAACAAAATCCCTCTAATGAAACCACTTACCTTTTCAAGTACTTTTCCTTATTTGCTAATTTTCCCTTCAACTAAGTTCTGATCTAGTTACATAGCTTGGCTCTATATAAAGAGAACCAAGCTACACACTAAATGGGACACCATCCATCCTTCTCACCCCTTATTCTGAAACTTCATTCATTTTATTGCCACATACACATTTTCATACTTCCTCATCTCTCTTACAAAATCCCTCTTCATAGATAACAACACAACACACAAATTACAACACACCATTATCCATTATCCATCTTTCCCACACTCTATTATTCTGAAACTTCATCATTTTTGCTGCCCAAAAACACATCTCCATCTCATTCTTTATTTTTCATTTTCTTTCTTAGAAAGCAACATAATACATTCCTCACAAAATATCCATACATACTTCTTATATATCTTTAAACTCTATGTCTCACAAAGTATACATATACAAGATCCATGTCCAACAAAGTACCTATATAATTCCTATACATATTATAAACACCATATCTCACAAAATCTATATATTTCTTACCATCTCCACACATCTTAAAACATATCCAACACTCTTCCAAAAACACATTACAAAATCTCTTTCTCATGGAAGGCATATGAACATCAATACTAAGGGCTTTCTCTTAAAAGGCACAAAGACTTCATGCTAAAGTCATTCTCATTGAAGACATACATTTCTAATACTTAAAGCTATTCTTATGAAAGACACAAACTTATGAAATTAAAAGCCCTTCTTATGAAAGATAATATCACTCATATTTGACTAAAAACTAAAAGGGCATTACATGGGGAAAATCATTTAAGTGCATGATTAAGAGGACAAACTTAACCAACCGATGCACATGGCTGGGCATGCTCTCTCTCCCTCCAATTGCACCCATTTTTCCCTTTCAAACATGAAGTCACCATGAAAGGATTCACTTCACCATGTTGTTGAAATGTTAAGTCCACTGGTGTTGTACAGCTGGAGTTGCAAAGTATGAAGATTATTGAAATGCTAAGTCCACTGATGCTACGACTGGAGCTACAAAATATGAATATAAGTCATTATATTTTATCTTCAAATTTATATTATTAAATATATTTTATTCATTATCATTTTATCGCTGGATGCAAGCTATTTTAATATCATCTTACTATTTAACGAACATGAGCTCACTCATACTTCATCAATGAATATACATATTAATAAATCAATCTACCACACTTTATTATGTTGAACATGAACTATGAACTGCAACTGGACATGGATTATTGGACTCATCCCATTGTTGGACATTTGACACCTAATTAATTATTTCCTAATATTGGACATCACTTAATATACATAATAATAACGTATCAACTCACCATTTAATCAAAGCTATCGTGCTAAGCATATTATTTATTTTTCTAAACAATTATCATGATTCTAAGACTTTGGGTTTCATCTATTTTATAGGCTTAAAAATATACTAGAAGCCATTGGTCTATGCGGCCCAATGTCGAGTTCCGGGTTGAACTTCCCAAAACAAATCCGGGCCTAGCAAAGTCACACCTCCAGTGAAATACACGTGGCTACGCACAAAAACCGCGCGCCCTCAACAGTTATTTTAAAAAATTTTATGAATATTTTAAAGATATTAGTTTAAGAAATATTTTTAAAAATTTTTGTGGGAATATGAAATATAACTAAAATTTTTAACATATTTTTATTTTTCTTATTAAAATTGTATTAGAACTTTTTTAAAATTGTTCATTAGCAAATGTCCTAAGAACACTAATTAACTATTTTTTTTTTTTTTTGTATTTTATTAGTCAATACAATTATGTGTTAAAATTTAATTAGAAAAACTAAATGTGTAACACCTAACAAACTGTTTTTCTTATCAAAAAAAGCTGTTTTTAAATTTTCTCTCGTAGCACTCTTAGTTAATTACTACTTACTCGCACTACTGAAAAAAACTCTAGTGGGAAAGAAGAAATAAAAATTAAGCTTTGGTAGTACCGAACCATATAGCAGCAACTAGCAAGAGATTCCATATATTGTACTATAAGGCCATGCCAAAATCGACTGTCTATGAAAATCAAAGTACAACAAATTTTATTTTATTTATTTATTATTATTTTTTTTTACGATTGCATGTTTGTCGTTATAAAGCTGTAAACAAATCAAGAGCCAGGTTGAGCATTAAGACGTTGAAGTTTGGATTATTTATTTTATCTTCAAATTTGAATCAAGATCCATTTTTTCAAAATTTTATGTTAAACTTAATTTGATGATTTCTTGAATTAGTTTGATTACAACTTTCATTGACTTAGTTTGGCAAACTAACTTAATAATATAAACCTTATTTAAAAAACCCTAAATTTTTTACTTTGTTAGACATATTAACTACCAAACTATGTTGTAAACTTTTTCTAATTTATTCATTTATACTAATAGTTTAATTTTAGGCGTAAAACCCATTTTCGTCCCTACATTTTTATGCGATTCCCATTTTGGTCCCTAACTTTTTTTTTTTCACTGCTTTTAGTCCCTATCCTGAAAAACGCATCTCGTTTTTGTCTCTGTCGTTACATCAAAGACAAAAATTGCACAACTAGCAAATGGCATAAGTTAAGATCATTAAAATAATAATAAAATTTTTTATTTTAACATTAAAAAATGCCACATCAGCATTTAAATAAAAAATTAATTCATTAATTTTAACTAAATAAAAAAAATAAAAAACAGAAATAAAAACAAAAAATTACATTAATTGAGATCTAAGGGTCACTTGGACAAGAACAATAAGAACATAAACTCAGATCTAAGAACACAAAATTAAAATCCAAAAATCGCAAACCCAGAAACACAAACACAAAAACAAAAACAACAGATCTTCCTTGTCAACCAAACACAAAAGCAACAAACACAAACCCAGCAACTAATTTTTCTTGTCAACCAAACACAAAAACAACAAACACAAACCCAAAAATCAGTAAAAATACAAACACGAACCTAGCAATCCCGCCGATTCATCTTTACCCTAAAAGATAAATTGGTCTCAGCACTTACATCCCCATATTCGTCAAACAAGCTTTCTAGGATAGGGGCCAAGCTCTGAGGCACTAAGTAATCCCTCACATTAGTGAGTTCTTTCATGAAATCAGGGAGCTGAATCGGCAGCGAGGTCGATAGGGGCCTGGGCTCATCGTCGGCCCATCGCGACTTCCTCTTCCGCGGGCTGCCGCCTGATTCTCCACTGCCATTGCCATTTTGGTTGTTGCTATCGACGCCGTAGACAACGGTGTTGTTATTGTTGTTAGAATCGGCTGCGGCGGCGACTACGTCGGCTAGTGGTTTCCTCCTCGCCGCCAGAACAATCCTTGTTGGTGGTGTCGGTGTCGCTATGGGTGTTGTTGGTCAAGCCGTTTTCGGAGAGCAAGGGTTTATTGGTGGGAAAAGAGGAATTATTATTGTTGTCGAGGGTATTTTGGGGAAAATCGTTGCGAGGGTTTTGATTTGGGATTAGGGTTTCAGAGTGAGGAGGTGGTGGTTTTGGTGGTAGTAAAAGGGTTCTAGGGTTTCCGGTGGAGGAGGAAGAGGAGGGTCTAGGGTTTCGATTTGCGCTTAGTTGATGTTTGCTGCTGCTGCTTCCATGATTTGTGTTTGAGCTGGCCAAGCAGATCAACGAGCGGCCTCAGGTGGTTCAAGAGTAAGAGAATGGGAAGACTGTGCCGAACCAGGCTATGTTTGTGTTTTGTGTTTTGTGTTTGGTTGACAAGGAAGATCTATTGTTTTTGTTTTTGTGTTTGTGTTTCTGGGTTTGTGATTTTTGGATTTTAATTTTGTGTTCTTGAATCTGGGTTTCTGTTCTTGTTGTTCTTGTCCAAGACACCCTTAGATCTTAATTAATGTAATTTTTTGTTTTTAATTTTGTTTTTAATTTTTTTATTTAGTTAAAATTAATAAATTAATATTTTTTTAATTTAGATGCTGACGTGGCATTTTTTAATGTTAAAATAAAAATTTTTATTATTATTTTAATGATCTTAACTTATGCCGTTTGCCAGCTGTGCAATTTCTGTCTTTGATGTAATGGTAGGGACAAAAATGAGACGCTTTTTTCAGGATAGGGACTAAAAACGGTGAAAAAAAAAGTTAAGGATCAAAGTGGGAATCGCATAAAAATGTAGGGACGAAAATAAGTTTTACGCCTTAATTTTATAAATCATGAAATAAAACTGCACTTTTATGATTTTTTTTAAAGGGTAAGTATTATTTATAGTTTTCATTAATATATAGAGCTGAGCTTGGGGTTGTTTAGACTTGTAATCTAGCTAATTTAAACTTGAGCTAAAGCTTAGTTAGTTTATTAAATTAACGAATGTGATTGAACGAGTATTTTAACGAGACAAATTCAAGTCATTTGCAAGTAACATGATTCGTTTTATAAACCCAGACTACACACAATGAATTTTGAACATATCATGAACTATCCTTCACTTTGTTGTAAAGGAAGAAAGCGTGGCTTGAGTTCCTATTTTTCTTTTAATTAATTATTGGTGGAATAAAGGATTGTCGAACTAATGTCTATTCTTTTTTTCTTTTTCTTTTTTTTCTTTTATATATATATATATATATATATATATATATATTAATAGAACCGACGTCTATTCTCTCCACATGTAATGTCCAAACACGATCATCGTGAGGTGGCGTTAATTTTAATGTTTGAGGCATAGTATATTATTATAAATAGGAGGCTCATGGTCATGTCTTCTTCACATTTTTATCATTTCCCTAGAGAGAGAAAAAACAATTCTCAAACTGCTCAACAATGGCTACCCTCATTGCTCCTGAACACTTTTCTCCTGTTGAAGATGCTGAAGCTCTCAAAAAAGCCTGCAAAGGTAATCTTTAAACACATGGATACACATATTTTTGCATGTATTAGTTTGTATAGATCATTTAAATCAATACATGTAAATATACTCACATTCATTTGCAAGCAATTTCATTTCACTTCCTGACTGTTAGTGTGCCTTCAACTTAAAATTGGGTTAAGCAGTTATTTTCTTCTTCTTAACTTTATTTATTGTGATCATAATCTTTATATATATATATAAACTTCTATATATATATATATTTTTTTTTTTTAAGAAACACACATAAGGGAAGGGAAAATGGATTTTAACATAAAGATGCAATCTTGTTAAACTCATTTTGTGTAAAAGAATTCATGCAATACAAAAAAAACCGGTCTAGACGCTTTAAAAAAACCGCTATAGCTCTTGAAAGCGCCGGCATATGCAATAGAAAATGCCTTCTTGTTTGATGTTGACTACGTTAAAAAAGGAAGACTACTCAGTTCTTTAATCAATGGAGGGCCGGTGATATTTGCTTAACAGATGAGATCATGACTAGTTCCTTGTTCTAGCTAAATGAAGACATCTGTGATCTGTGCTTGTCACTTCTCTCGTGTCTACTCAGTTCTTTAAACCCTTGTATATTTTATTATCACTCTCTAGCTTAAAAAGATAATGATTCATAAGAGAAAAATATAAAATACTATGAAAAATTTTGTGGATCTGTTACCTTATAAATGTTGTTATATTTTTTTTTTTGCTATTTAAGGATTGTTTGGGATGGGCTGAAATTTTCAGCTTATTTGCAATTTTAACTTATTTTTGCTACTATTTATAAGTTTTACTGTATTTTTTATATATACTATTCATGGATCTTATTGTACTACTTATCTTATTTTTTAACTTTTAAAATTTTTTTTTTATACTTCTAACAAAAAGTTTTCAGTTTCAACTAAATAAACTGTTTTCAAACAAACCTTTATTATATTTTTTTTATAGACTACACCGGAAACAACTAGGGTCATGGCCGTCATATATAATATCATATATTACCAGATTTATTTAGTAATATTCACCATTAAAGTATTAAAGTTGTTGAGTTACTATGAGGACCATTATATTACTAAATAATAATATATTTACAAGCATAAGTGTTTGTAGGATGTTTGTAGGGTGTGAGAGACAACGACTGGAGTTCAAGTCTCCAGAAGGGAGTTTCACACATATATATACACATAGATTATGTTAGAATATAATTTTTATCTTGTATTACCAAAAAAAAAAAATAAAAGATGTAGTTGCTTGAGATTTTCTTATATTTTTACATGGTAATAGATCAAGCTAGAGTTCTAAAATTAAGAAATATTTTTCTTTTCTCCATTCTCGTTGTCCTTTCTCAAAGTATCTAAGTCATGTTTAATTCCGTCAAAAAAAATTTCTTCCAAAATCAAGTTGTTTTCGAACTTCCACCCTTAATTTTTCAAAGGGATAAAAATAGACTACAAAGTAGATACAATTTTGTATAATGTCATGAACTACCATAGTTTTGTAATACCATTGTAACCCAATATAAATAAATCAATTAGATCATGAAATGGGAATTATTTAAAAATTTCCACACCTCTTTTTTTTCTTTTTTCTTTTTTCTTTTCCAATATTGTTTTTCTCACATCCAAAAGGTGAGACAACTGATGAGCCAACTTTTTGCATCACTAGATTTAAATCAAACTAGAAATGCTGACATATTTAGAGAATCTCACTTACTCATACCTCCCTTTATATGATTAAAGAAAAATTATATATAAAGATTAGTGGAGATCACCTGTCTTTGTTCTGGATAATACCTACATTTGTTTTATCTTCCTGGTATGTATGTGTTTTTCGCTGTTTCTCGCTCTGATTTGAAGTTTTGAACTCTCTCTCCTGCCATTTTTTTATCAGAAAGAATAATTTTTCTATGGTTTGATAATGATTTTGTAGTTAGATTTTCTGACCATCCGATCATCAGCGCCTGTTTATTAGTCATAATTATGACAACAAATAATCAACTTTAGTTGAACAACCTAGAGCCATTTAAAAAAAAAAAAAAATTAAACCATGCTTAAAAGTAAACTGTCGTTGAACAACCTAGAAACAAAAATATATTTAAAATAGCATGATTAAGTAGGCTAAGTAGTAAAGTTGCAAAAGAAGTTGGGTGTTTGGGTGAGTTTGAAAGTTCACTTATATATAGATCTTATCTTCTTTTTTTTTTTTCCTCATATTATTTGTTTTTAAAAACAATATATATTGGATGAGTTTGAGAGCTCGCCAATGAATCTCACCCTCTTTTTTACCATCTTAAATTACTGAGTAAAAAACATGAAAAAGAATCTGGGTGTCATTGTCCCAAGTTCATATCCAAGTTAATTTATTGTATGTCATTGCATGGAAGAAGTTGGCTAATTTTGGAATGGCAATAAAAGAATTAGGAAGTTTGAGAAATAAATAAGTTGATTATTTGAATGTTTTAGTACTTCATACCAATTTACTTAATTCTTCAAAATTTTTGTTATCCAGCTAATTAATTATACACAAATTAAAAGGGGGAAAATTGCATAGAATGCTTAGAAATATTAGGGAACAAATAAAAAAATTTCTAGCAAAATTCATTTTGTTTTTGTGCATGGGAAGACACCAATTAAGTTACACTTTGAACCATGTTTTTCATTTAGTAATATGTTACAAGATTATTTCCAGTGGTATTCAATGGTTGAACTAAGGTAGCACGAACTATCAAAAGCACCTAATCCATAAATTGCTAAGACCTAACGCATTAATTATACTTCAATCAAATCTAAGACCTAACACATTAATTTTAGATTAATCAAATTAAGCTAAGAGTCTAAGATCGAACACATATATTGATTTTACAATAAATCAAAGTCAACCAAAGGAGACCTAGCTATGTACTACTATCTTTTTTGGTTGATTGAACTTTTATTTTTTTGAGAAAAGTTTATTGAACTTGATTCAAGACATGTTAAATTTTTATTTTTATTTTTATTTTTATTTTTATTTTGAGAAGATGTTAAGTTATGGCCAAAAAACAAAGTGTAAGGTTAAGTAGTATGCTTTTAATATTACTTTGATTTGGGCTTATCTTTTGTTTCTGAATGGAAATTTTCTTGCCGTCTCTAAATATATGTTACTCCAAAATAGAAAATCAGCCTTCATGTGCCTTTTATTTAGTTTAAATGATTAACTTAAGTTTTATAAAATATTAGGGTACGTTTGGTACACTGAATGAGGATTACGATAGGAATTGTAATTTTTATTACTAGGAATAAAATGTGTTGTAATGTAATAACTAAACCTATTCATTAGTTTGGTTGTGAGTTATAACATTAAAATGAAACTTAACATTTATTTTAGGAAAATTCTTACTCATACAATTATATCTCCTTAAAAATTGTCATCTTTAAATTTAAGAGAGATATGTGTTATTTTTTATGATTTTTTATTTTTATAATTGTTAGATGTATATGGAAAGTTTGTTTATTTAGAAATATATTAAGTTTTGAAATTATTACTCTTATTAAGGAATAGCTAATATAACCTTTTAAAGATGAATAGTTATTCCTCATTTTGAAGAATAGGCTATTCATAAGGAATGATTATTCCTTGTAATAAAAACATAACCAAATTAAAGAATAATTAGATCATAGGAATAACTATTACATTATAGCACCTATTACTGTCTACTAAACATACCCTTATGAAATTATAGGAAATGGACTTGGAATAATGGAAAAAACAAATATGTGGGACCACTAAAAATTATTTAAAAAATCCTTCTTAGTTATTTTTTTTCTTGAAGAGCTTCTTAATTCTCACAAAGGGCATTGTCAAACAAATTAATTATCTCACTGCATCTTAATTTAATTGATAGTAGTAAAGGCAAAATTGTGGACCAACTAACTCTTAATCATCATTATTTACGTATGCAGTGACTTGAAATGGTTTGTGCATTCTTTCTCAAAAAAAGAAAAAATAAATGATTTGTTCATTTGATTTGTCATTGTGAGTTGTCCATTTTTGCTTAATTGGGTAGAGAAGTAAATGGCTCAAATTTCAAAGTGTCTCATTTATGATTTAACCCATGTTCTTTTATGCGAATGAATATTTGTGTATTTGTCTTCCATGCAATGATGCAAAAACAGAAGTGGAATAAATGTGCACTAGAAGTACCTATCAGAGAATGCCAACACATGACACAGTGATTGTATGAGAATCTAAGCCAACTAATGCATATTAAGTCACATGTATTAGTGGGTAAACAAGTTTTAAAATGTCATTAATGATTCTTAATTCTTAAGTTAAACAAGGCCTTAATAAAATTACATTTCTTAGCATTATAAATAGGAGTGTCATTCTAGAGAAATTAAAATCATCACTAGTGAAAGATTGAAGAGCTAAACAATGGCTACCATCATTGTTCCTGAAAATGTTTCCATCCATGAAGACGCAGAAAATCTCCAAAAGGCTTGTAAAGGTTAAATTGTTTGTTCTTTGAATATTGATTTGATTATTAGTAAGTTTTTTCTATCCAAATAAATTGATCTAAAGGTAGCACTTTTCATTAATTTATATGGTTTTTGTTGTTCTAATATGAGCACTTTTCATTGATTTGATTATTAGTAACTTATTTAATTTCCTATTTGGTGATTTGGAGTACTAATTGTTCTACTTTTTAATTTTACATAATTTTGTAAGTAATTTAATGGAATATACAAATGGAACGAGAAGCGAATACAATATTACTGTGTCACAAGCCTCTTGAAGAATATATGAATACGTTGATGCCTTTAACTTTTCCTTCTTTTTTTTTTTTTTTTTTTTTTTTTTTTTTTGTAAGTGTTAATATATGAATGTTAGTCTAAATTTTCTTTGCAAATAAAAACATCTAAAGGTTGCACTTTTCATTAATTTATATGAATTTTTTTTTTTTTTTTTTTTGTTCTAATATGACTTCTTTTTTTTTTTTTTCTTTTTTATTTGTGTGTGTGTATGTTAACTTGTTAGGATGGGGGACTGATGAGAAAGCAATAATCAATATACTTGGACATAGAAATGCAATTCAAAGGAAGCAAATTAGGCAAGCTTATGAGGAGCTTTATCAGGAAGATCTCATCAAGCGCCTTGAGTCCGAGCTCTCCGGGGACTTAGAGGTTAGATTATCATCATAATCATGATCATCTTCATATATTTTTTTGGTCAATAAAGAAATTTTTGGGGTAAAAAACAATGCTTGAGCATATAAATTCACATAATTGTAGCAATTAGAAACCATTGGTTTTGTCACAAATTATTTTCTAGTGGTCCGAGCGTTTTCATACTATAATATTGTCCTGTATTGAGAACAAGAGGTACAGGGGACAAAACAAAATTGTTTGGGGTCACTTGTATTTCCCAACCCCAACCAAAGGTTAAATGACGACCCATTGGAAATGGGCCCCTAGTAAATTATTAATTTCATTTGTCATTGTGATCTAAGCAACCTTGAACCATTTGTCAAATTGGGTTAAATATTGGGTTCAAATTGTTGTAAAAAAAAGAAAAAAAGCAACCTTGAACCATTAAATAATAATGAAAATTTGACCGAGCAATCATCTTTTACTTTAACTTTTTTTTTTTTTTTTTTTTTAACAATTTTCAAAGTTTAAAATGCCAAATTACAATTATGGTCCTTGTATATTTGTTACTATAATTTATATTTTATCCATGCACATTTAATTATATCAAATATTTCATTCAACTTTCAAATGGTCAAGTTCCGTTTCTCCACTTTCAATTTCAAGTCAATTTTGCCTACTAGGAATTTTGCCTGCTAGGAATTGACTTGATTATTTGAGTTGGTATGGAAAAATGAGAGACAAAAATTGACATAATTAATAATTGAGTGACAAAATTGATATAATTAAATGTATAGGAATGAAATTGGAAATATCCCATTATTGAAGTTTTGGAAGAGTCATTTGGCCAAATTTATAAAATATCATTACATTCGAGTATTTAAAATTGAAAAATTATTAATTTACATTGTAGACTAAACAAATGTGTACAGCATTATACAATTTTATGCAAATTTGTATAACATTATATACTTTTTGGAAATGTCCACAATATTTATTTAGTCTGCAATATAAATCTTACATTAAAAATACTATATAAATCCATAATTTTGCTTTAAAACTTTGCAATGCATATGATCTATGAGGTTTACAGGGTACACTTCACCCTTATATTGTAATGTAATATTCTATTAGATGCACTTTAAAATGAGGTTTGTTTTGATTCAATTACTGTTCCCTGACTATCAATCAATGGAACATAATTCCTTCTTATTTTTTTATTACTAAATTGTTTTTGTGACACTAAGTGAAGTTTCCAACTTTTGTGAACACATGCAGAAAGCAGTATATAGGTGGATATTGGACCCAGTTGATAGAGATGCAGTTTTGGCTAATGTAGCCATTAAGAAAGCTGAGACAGAGTTTCCTGTTATCATTGAACTTTCATGCATCTACTCTCCTGAAGAGCTCTTGGCAGTGAGGCGTGCCTACCAAGGCCGCTACAAACGTTCTTTGGAAGAAGATGTGGCTGCACATACCACCGGGGATTTGCGCAAGGCATGTTGTTTTGCCCCTTTTATTTGTCCTTTCTCACTCTTTCTTTCCAAATTACCTGATATATATTATATACATCATAGTTTTCTTCATCCAAAAAGAATATAGATTGTAAAGCTTTTATATGGTTTAAGATACCAACTTTATGCCGATGCTCTTAGGTCAATTGGTACTTCTTAGTATTTATAATGGAAACATTTAGGTTTGAATCTCCCTCCTCCACTTATAATAATATGTTTTTTTAATAATAAAAAAAACAACTTGATTGAAAAATGTGGAGACAAAATACAGAAAAGGGAAAAATCTTTTATGTGCCAAACATGTGAGACCAATGTGTCATTGACATGTGCGTCTAGTGAGACATCGGTCTCATACGTTCGGCACAGGAGATACTTTCTCTAAGAAAAGATTGATCATTGATGCTAAACAAGCAGACTCCTTATAAAGTTGCCTGTCTTCATCACTTTTGGTGGCATGATATACCTATATGCAACTTAGGAGATAAACTTCATAGAGTATTTTTATTATATGTTAAACTAGAAAAATGTAAATTAAATTTTAGTTCATAAAATTTGGGGTAAACTTGACGCAAAGGACCAAAATTAACAAGAAGGACCAAAATTGAACTTATATCAAATTTCATAGACGAAAATTATAATTTACCCAATAAAAAATTATTATCAAAACACCACAAAAAATGTATTGGGCTTTGTTTTTGGCAAAAAGAAAAGGAAAAAAATATTTGGATTTCATAGAATGAAAGAGTTAGATTTTAATGTGCCCTCTATTAAGTTAAGATAATTTGGAGCTTTCTGACTTTCTGTACTGTTACAGTTCTTGGTTGGCCTAGTGACTACTTACCGGTATGATGGCCCTGAGATAAATGAAAGATTGGCAAAATCTGAAGCTGATATTCTTCATGAAGCTATCAAAGACAAAATATTTAATCATGAAGAAGTTATCAGGATCCTGACAACAAGGAGCAAGGCACAACTCAAGGCATCTTTTAACCGCTATAGAGATGAGCATGGTACTTCCATCACTAAGGTACAGATATTGAAACCCTTCATTATATATTGAAATGCAAGAAAATGCATCAAACACCATGATTAGATATGCAACAAGTTGTTTCTTAACACTATTAGTGCTTAAAGAAGCAAGTTACCTCAGAGTTCTATGAACTGTAAAAAAAGTCTAAACTTTAATGTTCACTCAAATATTTTAAGCTAATCATAATATTAATCAAGCACGAATTTTTTTCCCCCAGAAATTGTTGAAAGATGAATCTAACGTGCTCCAAAAGGCACTGCATGCTGCCATTCGATGCATTGATGACCCAAAGAAGTACTATGAAAAGGTGAAATTTCATATAAAGTTAGAAAATTTCTCACTTCTTCAGTAATGTAGTACTAGCTGGACTCAGCTTGAGTTGTTTTGCTATAGGTATTGCGCAATGCAATCAAAAGGTCTGGGACTGATGAGGATGCACTCACTCGTGTGATCGTTACGAGGGCAGAGAAGGACTTGAAAGACCTCAAGGAGCTTTACCATGAGAGGAACAGTGTAGCCCTTGATGATGCAGTGTCCAAGGAAATTGCAGGGGATTACAAGAAGTTCCTGCTCACTCTGTTAGGGAAGGAAGATTAAGGTTCTTTCCTATGGGGCATTTTAGAATTTATGTCATGAATGGTGATGTTTATGAGTTGGACTTTGTTGCTTCGAGTCTTTATTTTCCATGGTGTTGTCTTGAACTTCTATGTATTGTGACTATATATGTTATCTTGGCTTTTTAAGATCCCTATGGTTTAGTATGTTGCTTGGGTTTGAATAATTCCTCAGTTGATGCCTTAAATCATAGATTCAATTACCGTTTGATGCATCCTTTATAATTAAATGTCCTTGACAACAAATTCCTTGCAAAAATATAGATCCTCCTTTTCCTTCTCCTTTCTCCCCAAAAGAAAACTAGGACATTAATTTCCTCAACAGAAACCTCCATTTCCTTCCCTTCTTAGTTCTTACCATTTGATGCATCTTTTTCCCCCTTATCCAATATTTTTCTCTTACACAACTAAACACCTCAAGGGATGAAAAACTTTCCTTTGATGGAACTTGTCATTGAACTAGGGTCTCACGCAATTGAACATATTTTACTCACATTAGGCCTAGTCACAACCGAACTCCCTATAATAGTTTCTACTGCCTAAATTTGCCATGATATATTTAAATTAACATGGATCCACACTATGTCCTTTCAGAATCTATCCATGATGGATAGGAGGAGACCATTCAATCCAAGGTTGAGTGTGCAGAGATTGACTCCATTCCAACATGGACAAACCAACCAGTAACCTTACATACCTTTAATCACCTTAATTCCACTCGGTTATAATGTCACCTTCTTGACCACAGCACTAAACAAGAGCAAATGCTTTTGATGAAGCCGATGTTTGAAATTGCTTAAACAATAAGGTTTCATCTTTAATACTTTAGTAATTTTTGACCTTTCCTTCACTATCTCCACATTCAAACTAAGCCGTCATAATAAAATTTCATAAGGAAAATAATTGTCTTATGGCATTTCAAAAAAGAAGAAGAGGAAGAGAGGGGGGGGGGGGGAAGTCCTAAACCGATGAAGTAGATAATGTTTACAAAAATAAAATTCATAAATGTTCATATCATCCAATTACAAGAGCAAAGAAGGTTGATGCAGATAATACCATTTGTTTTTATGAAGATCAGACATATAAGCAAAGAAAAAAAAATTAATAAATGTTCATATCATCCAATTATAAGGCCGAAGAAGGTTGATGCAAATAATTTAGAGATCGTTTGGGATGGACTAAAATTTTCAGCTTATTTACAATTTTAGCATATTTTTGCTACTATTCATAGGTCTAACTACATTTTTTTATCCTATTTATGGATCTCATTATACTATTTAGCTTATTTTTCAACTTTTTTCCTATACTTTTAGCAAAAAGTTTTCAGTTTTAGCTAAATAAGTTGTTTTCAAACAAACTCTTATTATTAATTTTTGTTATGGACTACACCAGAAACAACTAGGATCATGCTGTCTTATATAATATCATATATTACCAGATTTATTTGGTAATATTCACCAAGTATTAACGTTGTTGAGTTACTATGAGGCCCATTATATTACTAAATAATAATATATCTACAAGCATAAGTGCTAGTGGGGTGTGAGGGGTAAGAATCGGAGTTCAAGTTTTTAGGAGGGAGCTTTACACACATATACACACTTAGATTAGTCTAGAATATAATTTTTATCTTGTGTCACCAAAAAAAAAAAAAGATGTAATTGCTCAAGATTTTCTTATATTTTTACATGGTAATAGATCGAGCTAGAGTTCTAAAATTAAGAAATATTTTTCTTTTCTCCGTTCTCAATGTCCTTTCTCAAAGTATCTAAGTTGTGTTTTATTCCATCAAAAAAAAATTTCTTCCAAAATCAAGTTGTTTTCAAACTTCCACCCTTAAGTTTTCAAGGGGATAAAAATTAATAGACTACAAAGTAAATACAATTTTGTATAATGTCATGAACTACCATAGTTTTGTAATACTATTGTAACGCAAGTATAATATAAATAAATCATATAGATCATGAAATGGAATTATTTAAAAATTTCCACACCTCTTTTTTTTCTTTTTTTCTTTTCCTATATTTTTTGTCTCACATCCAAAAGGTGAGACCACTGATGAGCCAACTTTTTGCATCACTAGATTTAAATTACACTAGACATGCTGACATATTTAGAGAATCTCACTTACTCATACCTCCCTTTATATGATTAAAGAAAAATTATATATAAAGATTAGTGGAGATCACCTGCCTTTGTTCTGGATAATACCTACATTTGTTTTATCTTCCTGGTATGTATGTGTTTTTCACTGTATCTCGCTCTGATTTGAAGTTTTGAACTCTCTCTCCTGCCATTTTTTTACCAGAAAGAATAATTTTTCTATGGTTTGATAATGATTTTGTAGTTAGATTTTCTGACCATCCGATCAGCGCCTGTTTATTAGTCATAATTATGACAACAAATAATCAATGCTCGGCTGCGTTATTATATGTAAGGTCATGTTAATGGGTGTTCTTAGAAAAACTATTAATAAATTATATTAGGAATGTTTTGTCATCACTTTCATGGAAAATATATATGGCTGTCAACAAAATTTATTATTTTATCATTTTCCCATAAAATATTTCTAAAAATAGTTTTTAAACCAATGTTCTTGGGCATTCATTGACATTTTTCTTATAGGTACGTATAGCATGCACTCAACTTTATAAATTGTAACACATTTGATTTGAGCCATGTTAGTCTTAATTTTTTTCACAAAATATTCTACGACTTATTAAGATGATAAATTGTAGTTAGAGTGATATAGTTGTCACATGAGCTTACTATTAACACTATTTTAATTTATACACCATATATATATATATGTGTGTGTGTGTGTTTTTGAAAGAATTTAGATTGATCCATAGAAAGACAAAAAATTATATATGAAGAAAGATGAAGAAGAGTCTCGAACTTTAGTTGAACAACCTAGAGCCATTTGTACATTTTAAAAACCATGCTTAAAAGTAGACTGCCGTTGAACAACCTAGAAACAAAAATATATTTTAAATAGCATGATTAAGTAGGCTAAGTAGTAAAGTTGCAAAAGAAGTTGGGTGTTTGGGTGAGTTTGAAAGTTCACTTATATATAGATCTCATCTTTTTTTTTTTTTTTTTTTTTTCTCTGTCTCTTCTCAAATTATTTTTTTTTAAAAACAATATATATTGGGTGAGTTTGAGAGTTCGCCAATGAATCTCACCCTCTTTTTTACCATCTCAAATTACTGAGTAAAAAACATGAAAAAGAAGCTGGGTGTCATTGTCCCAAGTTCATATCCAAGTTAATTTATTGTATGTCATTGCATGGAAGAAGTTGGCTAATTTTGGAATGGCAATAAAAGAATTAGGAAGTTTGAGAAATAAATAAGTTGATTATTTGAATGTTTTAGTACTTCATACCAATTTACTTAATTCTTCAAATTTTTTGTTATCCAGCTAATTAATTATACACAAATTAAGAGGGGGAAAATTGCATAGAATGCTTAGAAATATTAGGGAAGAAATAAAAAAAATTCTAGCAAAATTCATTTAGTTTTTGTGCATGGGAAGACACCAATTAAGTTACACTTTGAACCATGTTCTTCATTTTGTAATATGTTACAAGATTATTACTAGTGGTACTCAATGATTGAACTAAGGTAGCACGAACTATCAAAAGCATCGAGAAGCATGAGAAACTCTATAAGCTGGCCACCAAGAAGCTGAGTGATGTGGAACTAAATTGAGAGGAGCTCTCTACAATGCTTGATGAAGCAAATCAAACCATTGGAGCTTTGCGGTTCAAGAACAACTTCCTTGCTGAAAGGACAAAGAAGCTTGAAGCGGAATTGTTCCAGGTTAAAGCTCAATTGGAGAGGACTTCCAGTGCAAAGCTCGATGAGATGCTAAGCTTTCAGAAAGTTGCTTTTGATAAAACTGGTTTGGGGTATGATTTCTCTTCTCCTAATATTGCCTCATCTAGTATAACTATGTTTGTCTTACCTGCTGATAATGTTAATTCTAAAAATAATGAATCTAAAATTGAAATAGTTAGTGAGAACATAGATAAAGGCAAATCTATTCTAGGAGCACCCCCTAAGGTTGAAAAGAAAGAGACTAGAAATCCTAAGACTAAGAAGGTAAACAACAAAAAGTCTCAACCGAAGAAGCCACATTTCTGTCATCACTGTGGAGCTACAGGGCATACTTGTCCAAATTGCTATAAGTGGTTAGTCACTCAACAAAGTAATAGTATGGTCTCATTTGGGAATCAGAATCAGTTTCCATCATCTCTTACTCCTCTTAGAGATCTTCTAAAGGCTCTCATGTTCCTTTCAAACTTGAAAGGTTTCAATTCTTCCCCCTCACCTTCGGATCAAAGATTCGCACAAAG
Source organism: Quercus lobata (assembly GCF_001633185.2). Taxonomy (NCBI): domain Eukaryota; kingdom Viridiplantae; phylum Streptophyta; class Magnoliopsida; order Fagales; family Fagaceae; genus Quercus; species Quercus lobata. The sequence continues at coordinate 14,247,304 of NC_044907.1, read as the reverse complement.
GAAAGGTTCTTCCAAGGTGTGGAAAGAAAAAAGCTGAAAGTGATTCAGTCACTTTTTCTCTCTCTCCCTTTATGGTTATGCATTACTGGTTTGTCTTGCTTTCTTGTTTTGAGTCAGTTTAGTTTTATAGTTTGTGTGTTTCTTCATGTTTTTGTTTGGTTGTTTTTCAATTTTTGCTTATTTTTGCTTTTCATAAAAATAATTTTTTTTGAAAAATCAGAAAAATACAAAAACAGTGTGTGTTTATGTATATTGGTACTTGTGTACCTTTGATGGCCATTGAAACAAAATTTTCTAAACTTTGTATCTTTTGTAGTTTAGATGAGCATCTCAATACACTACTAAGCAAGTGAGTTTTGTGGCTCGTGTTTGTGATGAGTACGATTAAGTAATCTCTTATATTTAACACTCATATCACTCTTTTTGACGGGAAGGACTAGAAAATCCTAAGAGAAAGGCATAAATAACCATCTCACCACTAAAGCTCACCAATCATGAATAACATTTGTGTGCTTCGGCGTAACAAAATTGTGATGTTTTGGCTTACATAATTGGGTACTTCTTCTCTCTCTTATATGCCCATGCATGATTTGTTCAAAAAGAAAATATGCAAAGAAAAATAAAAGCAAAAAAATCAAAATGCTTTTAAATATGGTTGCTTTTAGGAGAAGTGAGAGTTATATAATGTACCTCGAAGGTGATAATCCCCATCAAGCAGTTATGATTGTGTGTGAGTGTATTTAATTTTCTTATATCTCAAATCATCATAATATAAGACACTCTTGCTATGTTTTCACACATAACACACAAAATTCTTTGCTACTTTTGATACGTGTGCAGGTATAATGTGACTTGGCTATCATAAGGAATGCATGTGTTAATATATGCTCACTAAACTGTCTTAACTTGTTCTTGAAATATAAAATAGGTTAGACTTGTTTAGTGTGTGTGTGTGTTTTGGATCTGAATGCTTTGCATAGTTGTTGAGAGATGTTTTGAGAGCTAAATATGTTGATTGGATCTATGTTTAAGTAGCTTACTTGTCGCATTCATCTTTATGTGTTTTTCCCTTCTTGAAAAACCTTCTTTCTTCAAGCTTGACAGCTTCTCGATAGATCCTTGACAGATTTCGTTCCATCGAGCCCTTCTTTATCCTTTTCTCGACAGATCTTGACGAAATTTCGATCCATCTAGATTTCTGGGTTTCTTCTCAATAAATTCTCAACAGCTTCTTTGATCCATTGAGCCAAATTTCTGAGCTCTCTGTCTGGCTGATAGATTCTCGACAAATTCTTGATCCATCGGGGTGATTTTGCCGTCGACAGATCCTCAACAGCACCTTGACCGATTCATTTGTGTTGAGATTTAGTAGTCGACAAATCTCAATAGATACCTCGATCCATCGAGCTGCGATTTCTATATATAGGCTGAATGCAAATCAGATCTCATTTTTTCTCTTTCTCTCTCGACATAAAATCTTTTCTCTCACTCCAAACACTTCTCTTTCACTCCTATCTCTCTACCCATGTGATTTTCGGCCTAGATCAAGCCTTAATCCTTTGGTAAGTGCTCTTAAATCCTCATTTACATGCAGTCATGCATTTTAGACCTAAGTTTTGGGGTTTTTGAGATTTTTGTGAAATTGTTGGGTTGGGTATTGTTGATTTGATGTTATATGCTCATATTGCATTCTCATTGCATTTTAACAATGTTTCATGCATTTTAGATGCATGCTTGATTATTGTTGAATGTGTGCTGGTAGGCTTGGATTGGGTTTTTACCCATGATGCCTTTAAATTTTGCACGTCACATGTTCATGCATATTTCATGCATACGTATTCTTTCATTCCTATTTTTGATTTGTGATGTGTTCTCTCTCTCTCTCTCTTGGATAGACTGCACTATGGCACCCAAAGTGCGTAAATCCACTCTAACTCGAAATCCTCTTGGTTTCGAGTTGTCTTCTTCTGATCCTATTCCTTCTCTTCACGTTCGGTTTCGTAATGAGAAGGCCCAAAAGGACTTCTTGGGGAATTTTCAGAAACGTGGCGTTCATCCGGAGCGCCAAAGCTTTTAGCTTGGCATTTACAATCACATTGTGGTTTCCTTTTACAATTTAAATGCACCTACTTGACAACTTCGCTTGCATAATATATACGGCTACTGCATAAATACAAGAAAGACTAACAAAAACTCAAGGTATCCAAAAACTCTTAGACTGTCCACAGTACAAAAAGTATCAAATGTCGAAGTCCATTCATACGGGGTCTTCAAAAATAAGAATTGATTAAACGGAGTAAAGCACACAATTATATATTATTTACATTCCACACTTGTAGAGAAAAATAGGCTATTGACCAGATTATAATCGCAATAAAAGGTAGAAAATATAGTTTGATGAGTTATGGATAAGACATTTGGAACAGAATTTGATAAAAGGGCTAATAAATTGAGGAATTTACCAATTGCAGTTAACTGTGCAGAGTACAATGAGCAGAGTTTTGGTACTGTGAAAACTCCCAAAAAACCTGAGGCAGCGAACATAGCAGTGTGTCAGACAGTAAAAACAAAAAAGTGCAAACAAAATTATATACCGACACTTTTTTTTTTTTTTTTGGGATTTTACCGACACCGTAATTTTTTTACCGACAATCTTATAATTTTTTAAAATTTTACAATTCTACCAGTAATACTCATAAGTCATAACTATTCACTTTAACAACTTGAGGTACAAGTGTGGAATGTAATTATGTTATCCCCTTAAGCACGTGAGTCCAAATCCTAAGATCATCATTTGGAGCCTTTTTATTTTGGGTCCGGTTAATGTGTGCCCACGTGAGTCCAAATCCTAAGATCATCATTTGGAGCCTTTTTATTTTGGGTCCGGTTAATGTGTGGGGCACATATTAAGCTTTTTATTTTTGGAAACATTTTCTCGAAAATTAAAAAAGCTGCCAATACTTTTTCAATTTCCTAGAAACTTTTTCCAAAAATGGTTAATTATTGTGTGCCCTTAGGGCACACATTAGTAAAATCCTTTTATTTTTATCCTAACAGAAAAGACATGAAAGACATACATTAATTATTTTATTCTTTCTGGTTGCAGCAAGCAAAAAGATACACTAACCACCATGTCCACACTACACAAATCTCTCTGGTTGGGTTTGATCCAATTGTCTTCAATTAGGGATTTGAATTCCTAATCCATAGAAGATCAAATTCTACCTGGGCTTTGTCTCTTTAAAGAATGGTTAGTGATATTTTTACTTTAATATTAGGATTTTTCCCTTACCAATTTATAATTTTCCAATGTTCTTTCACTATCAGATTTTTATTACTGCAAGGGACCAGTTTCTAGTGTATGATTTTTTGAAATTATATTGCATGGGTTGCTGCTTAGATGTAAACATTTAAGATTTTTTGTTTGGCTGAGGAGGGTCACTTTGTCAAGATTGTAGTAAATATGTGGTTCTAGACTTCAACTCTGTTTTCATTGCTTTTAATTCAGACTTGGAATAGTTTGAATTTGTTGGCTTTCTTTTATTTGGATTTAGGATTAAGGTTGGAAAGTGTATTTAATTAAGTGAGTCACTGCCAAAGATGTACTCTAGGTGAATCATCCAAATTTTTGCAGCAATGCCTGTTATAAAGTTTTGAAGATAAAATGGTTGAGCATAGTAGAAAGTTTTATGCATAGTAGGTGAATCATCTAAATTTAGAGCTTGATTTTTATTTTTTAATAACATTTATGATAAGTATTTTTGCTGTATGATATGTGTATCAAACATGTTTGAGGGGCGATATTGTCAAATTTCCATCTGAAGAACTTTGAAATCTTTGTGAACATGTGATTTTTTGCTTTGCCCTCCAGTCCATGACTGTGGCCAGTTCTTTTCATTTTTAGGATAAGGATTAATTCTATAGATTTCTTAGATCAATGCACAAGAAAGAGCCCCTATACATTTATGCTCAATGAGCTCAAAGAACTGATGTATAGTTGCATACATTCCTTTCACAACCAAATATTCAATTCTTATATTATTAGTACTTATCAAAGTAGATGTAAGAGCACTTTTATAGTAATGGATTTAATTAGATATGAATTGCATTCACGCAGCCTAAGTTTTTTGTGATCATTTTCAAGTAAACTAAATAATTTTAATATTTATTTAACATAAAAAGAAGTATTTCCCATATGTGAGTAGAGCATGAATTATACAGCACCGGCAACAATTTTTGCAGGGGTATTGATAATGGTAAGGAATATCTTGAGTTTTCATTCATTTTTTCATGATAACCTATGGTATTTCAGTTGAAAAAAAAAAAAAAAAAAAAAAAAGAGGGAATGAGCAATTGAGCATCAATGTTGAAGCTGTTATGACCTTCTGCAGAAATTTTATGTTTTGTTTGTTTGATTGCTAAATCCATAATTATTGCTGCTTCTCAACTAAATAAAGTGTTTTGTATCTCTGTTTTATTATAGGAATTAAAATTATATTTAGAATTTTTTTCAGCATGCTAAACACATCTATCAATTCATTAGAAATTGATAGTTTAACATTTATTGGATAATTGAGGATGTTAAGGATTGGAATACTAATTTAAAATTAAATTTAAGTTTGATTGGTATTTTTCATGTAGTAATTTAATGTTTCATATCAACGATAAGAATTTATGAGATTGGAATCCTAATGTACAATTAAAGAGAAAGAAACAAAGAACTATTTAAATCTTCATACGCAATAGCTTTTTCGTGCATCGTATGGATTAACGACTAGTCCTATATATAAAAAGGTAAAGCTTTCTCATACCATTAAGACTGTGCTGCCATGTAGGAAAAAAACTCATCTAAGATTCTGCTATGTATAAGCTAAAAAATGAAGGGATATACTGTTTCGTCAACATCAAAACACAATTTTAACAGTAGTTTCTACTGATAAGACACCTATACCATAAACCAATTAAACACATGGTTAAAATACAGTTTGAAGAAAATGGAAAGAACATGAGAAAGACCCATCCACATTTTATTTAAAAAAAACAAAAAACAAAGAGAACCCATAAACAGAGTCCTTCACCATTACCAGAAAGTTTTCCTCTTTGCTTTTTGGGTTATCGTTCACTTCGGAACAACTACCGGTTAGTTTTTCTCTTGATTTGCAGCTCATCCCCATCCATTAGGCATAAATATGATCAGGTTTTTATAATTGGGCTGAATTGTTTCTTATTTAGCCCTTTGGGTTATATTTGCTTCTGATTAGAGTATTTGAATTAGATTTGGTTTTGTTTTTGGTATTTAGGCTAGACTGATGTGCGGGTATTTATTTATGGTGTCGAGTTCCCAGTCTCTTTTGGTTTTTTTGCAACAATTACTAAAGAAACTTCAAAGGTTCTTGCAATATATGTTTCGTTGCCTGCTGTTGTGTCTGTGTCTATGTCTATGGTGTTACTAAATGGGAGCCGATTTTAATTTTTGGGTTTCTTTGAATGCAGATGAAAATTTGCATTGTTCTGTATATGTTATTTTGGTATTCTATTGTAATTTGTTTTTATTGCATTCCACAAGTTCGATGAAATCCCTTTTAGACTTAATTAGTGATGATTGGATTCAATTTTTCCTGCCTTCATGTCGTGATAAATCTAAATAATTTATTCATTTATGAATAATGAATATGAACAAAAATTCAAGGATGAAGTCTTGAAGATATTAGCATGATGGAAAAAATGAATTATGAACCAAATATGAGGCAATTGGTGGTATTACATAGCACGTACATAAATATTTTTTCATGGCTATGCAATTGGCTGGGAGGCTCTTCAATACTACCCCCATAGCCCCACTACCAAATACATCCATATCCTGGTATCCACAATATATAAGGGCCCTAACTTTGATAACGACCCATGTAAAATTTGGATGGCAAAGAAAAGAATTTGAGTGAATGGAATTATTGAAACTCAAACTTTAGCACAAAATCAGAGTAAAAGAATGCTATTAGTCTTATTTTATTGGTTCCTTCTTGATGAGAAGCCACAGAAACAGTTCCATCCTTGGTCTCCACTACTGAGAGATCAGCAAAATCTTAAGCAACTTGGAGTCAACAAACCTACAGTTTTTTCTTTTATGTTCTTTGCTTTCATGTGTTTAAGTTCCAAGTTCTGTTTTTATTTTTTTTTTGCTATCTAGGTTTTTTTAGTAGATTTGGTTTAGCTTAGCTTAATTGCCTGTTTGGTTTTATTTGTATAATTGTTTAGGTATGTGTAAATGAAGATTTTTCTTTTTATTATTATTTATAAGTAATTGTGTTTATTAAATCTGAAAAAACACAGAGCTTAGGAAAACAAAAAGAGAAAGATATTAATTCAAAAAAATATTTCTTTAGTATTGTTATATATACTTGCCCTTGGTTCTGTTGTAATGTAAAAGAATTTTGTTACCATTAATTTTTTCTCTTTTTCTTATTTGTTTAATAACAAGCATAGGTTGATTTTGAAATATTAGAGGATGACTTTGAAAGGACTAGAGAGCTTTGTCAAAGACTTTTGGACCAATTAAAGCACTTGAAGGTATGTATAAGCTATACAAAGTTAGACTATAGTTTTTAAACTTTAGAATTGTTTTGTATAGTTTTTATTTTGCTGAGTTTTATGGTCTCTTTTGCTTGCTTGGGTGATGCTAATTGATTACTACTCTTTGTTGAGAAAAAAATGTTGACAGGCTGATTACAATTTGGTATTTTTAATGCTTTTTTTTTTCTTGGTGTTTGCATTTGGACCCACAATAAGTATGAAAGCTCAATAGTAGAACTACTAAATTGTTTTATTTTTCTTGAGGATTACATAAATTATAATATCTCTATTTTGACTTAGAACATGCTTGATATTGTGGAGAAACATAGAAAGTGTGTATTGCATAACTGAGTGTATGAGCTATTTCTAATTTTGTATGAGTATGTTCTAGTTTGTACATGTACTCATGGGTTAATTAAGAAATTGATGTTTCTTGTTTGTGTACCCTCTATAGCTTAGTTGAGCACTGTCATGAATTGTTGTTTCATTTTATTCATCTAGCATAATGTGTGCTTTTTGATTTTTGGTCATAACATAAAAACACAGTTTTTTTTTTTTTTTTTTTTTGGTGGTATTGCACACCACTAAGTGTGTAATTAAGGTTGGCCAATGAAATTTACATTTCATGACTATGTACCTTGCTTAGCTTTGATGAGCTACTTTTTGCGTTTTATTAGTTTGTGCTATTTAGTGCTTAATTGTGTGAGTTGTTTATAGTTTTTGAACAAATGATCTTGATTTTGATGTCATTCTTTTGATTGTTAAGACTAGAAAATTCTAGGAGAAAGGTATAAATAACCATTCTCTTTTGAGGATGAGTAGCTCTCTTTAACAAGGTGGGTGTTGTAGAAATCTCTCTCTAGGGTTTTTTTCTGAATAGCCTCCTTACAATTTTGTAGGTAATGAGAGTATATATAGTATGGGTAAAGGGTATAGGAGTCACACTTAAAATCCCAGCCATTAGTGCATCTCATGAGTCATCTCGTGAGTTGGCCAAGTCGCGAGATAAGTCACGAAATACACTGACTCTTCAACTTCCAGTATGTGCTCCTCATGTGACCTTCAACTGTCTTGATCAAATCTTCACCATTTAACACTAAATCGATTATAATTAAATACCACAAAGTACAAGAAAATAAATTAATGCAATTACAACACTTTTTGTCATGGAATAAAGCCAACATAAATGTCATGTGAAAAACCATAACTTAACACATATAATTTGCTGTGTAAATACATTTTTTTTTAGTTAGATTTTGAAGAAAAATGTCTTTAGAAGTTTAAATCTTGTGGTTTTAACTTCTTGATTGGATTTGATGTTTGCATCTAAGTGTCATTATGTTTTTAAAACTTTTCTAGATCATATGCATATGTATTAGTCTTAAAAACTGCTTTTTAAGTTGTTTTTCTGCATAAAATTTCCAGATTTTTAAATTTCAAAAAATTTTATTGGTTCAATCGATCGAACAAGGTCCTCGACTGATTGAAATTGTCTAGTTTTTAAGCCAAAACTCTCTGCTTGACTCGATTGAAAATTTTTTCGATTCCTTTCGACTGATTGAAACTTGAAAATTTCAGTTTTTTTAGTTCTTGATTGACTAGTCTTTTCATGCATTATTTGTAATTGGATTCACATGCATTACATTGTTTTCTTTATCTATCTTGTATTTTTTATATCACTCATTGGTTTCATACACAACACGCATATACTTTGCTAAATTGGGTACTCAAGTTGATTTATAAATTGATTGATTAATTTTTGTGTTCAATACATTTTAGTATATGCTATTTTACATGATGTGTGAACTATTGAAAATTGAAAATATATTTTTTTGAGAGATAGGGTGGATTATAAAATGTGCAAATATTTTTTCTACTCTTAAGGTTGGTTTGAGTTCAAAACACCTCAACACATGAAAACACTTTGCATGCTGAATTTTTATATCATTGAGATCTATATTATATAGTCTTAACTAATTGTGCCTAGAAGTGTTTGCATGCATCTATTTATGGGTCTCATGCTGTCAAGTTTGCATATATTGAAAGAGAAAATATTTGTATTCATGTGTATCCTCAACTTATTTTTTATGTTTGGTTTGTGTTTCTTTTCAGTTTTCCTCACCTCCTAAATTTTCTCCAAAACTATTTTTCCCAAAACTTGTTTTGTTTTTCCTATCTTTATAGGAGGAGAAAGCTATTTTTAAAACGTATACTATTCATAGGGGGAGTTGTTACTCTTTATAGGGGGAGTTGTGTCTATTTTTTGTAGAGCATTTTTTTTTTAATGGTTCCTTGATTCTCTATTTTCTCTTGACCTTTGTTTTGTATGTTTTCTGGCTACATTCTATTTAGGTTGCCTTTGTCAATACATGACAAAAAGAGGGAGAAATAGATGAAATTTGTGAATCATGTTTAAAAGGTTTTTAAAATGTTTTTATTTAGGGAGAGATGAAATTGTTTATGAGAGGAGGAGAAAATAAAAGTTTTTATGTATCTAAATCAGAGGGAGAATTATTTTACATATTTGTTATCATTGTAATTCATATTGTTTATCTGTATTTATTTCCACACATGCGTTGATATGCTCTTTTGAGTGTTTCAAGAAAGACAGATATATTCCGATCAAGACCTTCTGCCTCTTCTTGCAACTTCTGAGTTAGAAGTACTAGATTGAAATTTTTGATGTATTTAGGCATTTTATTGTAATAGGGATGTTCTTGTATTTGAGCATTTCATTTTATATGTAGTTTTGTCATGGATTGCCAAAGAGAGAGATTGTTAGGTTTTAAAAGTTTAGAACAATTGACAAATCATGAGCACAAACTTTTCTAGGTATAGATTATAGAGTCTATAGAGTATATTAGACAATGCTTAAGGTGCTACAAATCAGAATACAAGAATAAAGAAGCTACAGGTTTAGGAAATTCAAAACTTACCAAGTTCGACCAATCAAGAAGAAGGCTTCACCGATCAAGACACGAATTTGCAGAATTTAATTAAAGCCTAACAGCTTATTAAGCCCATTAAGTGATTAGGATTTCAGATCTAATTCACATAATATTTAAAGGAAACCCTAAAACACGTTTTAAATGGATTTTTGGAGAGAGAAAAGAGTGATTCTCGTGCCTCTAATTGTAGATCTAGGGTTTTTGTACCCAAAACTCTCTAAAATCTTTTACCGGTATTATTCTTTGAAGAAACTTAAGATCCGATGTTGTAGAAGTTGCTACCATCACTAGTCATCAAAGGTGCTAGAGATTTAAACCTTCAAGGATGGTTTTGGAGTCACAAACTTGAAAGTTTGTGTTGATGATCTAAATCTTTGAGTGGGATCTCAAAGTCACAAACTAAAGTGTTTGTATGCAACAAATTCAAAATATAAGAGTCCGTGGATTTAGAGCTGTGTCTGGTCATATGAGTAAGTACTATAAGAGGTAGCATTGGATTTAGGGAAAATTCTATTGTAAACACTTTTATTCTATTTAGTGAATTTGTTGCCTTATGGATTGTTTAGGTTAAATCCTCCTCAGGTTTTTTACCTTGAAACTAGACGGTTTTATTGGTTTTCCTAGGTCCTCATATCGCTTGTCTTCTTTACTTTTTCTCTATTGTGATATGATTTATTATTGTTTAACCTTGATTTGAATAATTAACTTAAGTAACAACTTGACTAATAAAGTATGTTAAACAAATTGTGTTTACAGGGGTCTAAATAGCAAACAACTTTAAATACGCATGTCTTACAAATATGTGTGTCACTAATTACAAGACATAATTCAGATAGGAAAATGTTAGAAATACTACAAATTTTACTTCAAAGCCTATACAAATTGATATGACAATTAATATGATTTGTAGACGTCAACAACTTATTAAATACATTTATATATTAATTTTGTAAGCCTCATGTTGTAAAATTTTAATATCCCTAACATCATTTATTCAAATACTTATTTATTATCTTCCTGAAGTGCCACTAATTACAAACATTTATGATAGGGCAGTTGATTTAATTTAATTGTGACTTTGGTTTTATCTGTTTCGACTGAAATTGATTTTTAAAAAATATCTTTTACATTGGTGACTAAAATTTTTAGTTAACTAAAAATTATTTTTCAATTAACTGTAAAATAAAGATTTTTTCTGGCAAATAATACTTTACACTTTCATTTCATTTCATTTTCGGTCTCATCCAAAACTAATCAATCAAGCCTCCAAGCCTAACCTCATTGTCAACACCCAACTACCATTCACGACTAACGTGCTTGGAAGATGAGACAATACCGAAAAGTAGTTGAAAAAATATATTTTAAAGCATTTTCATAGAACGTGAGTCACATTTTGTGAATGAGAAATGCTATACCCATAACATTTTCACAATAAATTCTAAGTACCAGGTTGTTACAAGTAGTTATTGGTGAGGCAAAATAATAATTTTAATGCTAAATTCAAATAATAACTAATAATAACTAACCATCTATGATTTATTTTGAAAATGTTGTGAACATATTATTTCTCTTTGTGAAATGATCATTTCTCTTTCAACCAAATGACAATGACAAAGTTCCCCATAATCACAACCAAATTAATTAATTAACTGGCAGTCTTCATTTCACATTGTTGTAGTTGCAACAAGTAGGACTGAATTGAGATCATGTGCAATATTTAGGGTATTGCACCTGATGCAATACCTATGAATGGTTGAGATTGATATTTGCAAAAAGCAACTTTCAATCTCAACCATTGATTCAAAAAAATTAAGGAAAAAATTAAAAGAAGTAAAAAGTAATAGTTAAAAAGATGAAAAGTGAAAATATTTGTAAAGAATTTGGGTGAATTGCACCCAGTGTAATACCCTATGTATTACACCATATCCTAATCCAGTAGGACCAAGTCTTTGTTTATTCACATGTTAGCATTTGATGAAAAAAACTGAGACAGAGAGGTGAGACTTGGGAGCAAATTTCAGCCACCCAACTCCCATCCATGATTAACGTGCTTGGAAGATGAGACAATACTGAAAATTAGTTGAAATTATATTTTTTAAAGCATTTTCATATAACGTGAGTCACATTTTGTGAAAGAGAAATGTTATATTCATGATATTTTTACAACAAATTTTAAGTGTTAAGGTATTATAAGTTGTTATTGGTGGAGCAAAAAAATAATTTTAATGATAAATTCAAATAATAACCAATAATAACTAACTATTTATAATTTATTTTGAAAACGTTGTTCACGTAGAACTTCTATGCGTGAAAGAATCATTCCCCTTCAATCAAACGATAATGACAAAGTTCCCTATAATCACGAACAAATTAATAAATTAACTGGAAGTCTTTGTTTCACATTGTTGCAGTTGCAGCCAGTAGGACCAAGTCCTTGTTTATTCACATGTTAGTCTTTGTTTAATAATATTTGTTTTTGATATATTTTACTGTGTAACGTACCAATTAATTATTATCGATCCTTTATGTGGATCAAGTTTTATAAATGAAAAAAGAAAAAGAAAAAAAGAAAGAATATATTTTATATTTTATCAATGTTTTTTATGATTCCAAACATATAATATATATATATATATATATAAATAAAAGAAGGGGGCAAAAGGAAAATAAAGTAGTATTTTTAATCTAAAAGGAAAAATACAAATAAATAAATAAAAGAACATTGCCACTCCTTTTGAAAAATGAAAAACTTTGTTCTTGTTCTTCTTCAAGTGAGAATTTGCACAAAAAAAAATAAATTATAATATATATATATATATGTTTATTAATTTAGTTCTTTTCGGTTTCTATACGTTAGTGATCGTACACTTTCTTATTCGATTATATATTTTCTTTGGAACCAATGTGATACTATATATATGTTGTGATATCTACTACATAATGATTGCTCTTTATCATTAGGTTAAGATATCAAAAAGCACTTTAACCTTCCCTTTAAATGCATTATGTGTGTATATAATTTGTTAATAAAAAAATTATATTAATAGTCTTACATCTTAATCCCGATTGTTCTTTGTTTATTTCTAATCCTAATAGTTCTTTTCAAGCGACAAGTGAGAATTATTGGTTATCCAATGATATTTATCATCTAAAAAGAACAATAAATTATTTAATACTAACAAAATCAATGCTAATTTGATATATTAAATAAATAACTTAATGACTTAATACTAACGAAACTAATGTTTATTTCATATAAATTATCGTTCAAATATTTGAAGAAGAGAGTGTTCTCTTAGATATTTTAAAAATTGCATGAATTTTTCTCTTTGAGATGATATTTTCAAAAGGGACCCAAATAATGATAAATTTTTTTTAATGGAAATGATACTTAGGAGAAAAAAAATGGAATTTTCGGAAAATGGTCTACAACTCATACTTATTTGAAATTTTGTTTTTGAAAACAAGTTGGAAAACTAATTTTGAAAACTACTTGTAAAACTTGTTTTAATTTATGAGAATGTTTTTGGAAATTATTTCGAAAAATGTTGTCGAAAGAGAATGTGAATCAAATGCGTTAACTTAGTAGTACAATTTGTTCTCTTTTATTAAGAGAATTATTGTTCAAATTGACTCTCTATTATTATTACAATTGCATTATTTAAAAAAAAAAACCTTGTCCTTGCAATAAATTTTGCATGTGTTAACTTGAGTAGTTAATTACTTTTTTTTTTATTTTTTATTATTTAATAAAAAGATATAGGGGAGGAGGGGAAGGTGGGGTTAAGTATCTATTTACTTCAATAATACTAACTTGCCACACCTATGATACGTATACACATTCATTCACAATAGAACCTATCGTGTGTGGCAAGAATTTCTCTTATGGGACAGACTCAAGTCCTATTTCTCTTCTTATCACATAAAGACTGAAAGAAAGTGAAGACACGAAGCAAGTCAATCCTAACAACTGCAAGATTTTGACGTGTGGCCCTTCATATCCTAACTCTTTTCACTGGCTCTTCAGGAAAAAACAGACATAGGAAAAGTATTCAGTCCTTGATGCTAATGAACTAATAATTAATGGCAAGTTGGTGAGATAGTTGTATGTTTGTGATTGTGAGAATGACGCAATCGCTATTACGTCTTTTATGCTTTACTTGTTTGGGAGAGAGTGATCTGGGATCACCCGATAAATAGGAGCTAGTGCAAGAAGATTTTAAGAATTTTTTATGAAGTGTGTAATAATGAAAAGAGAAATGTTAACAAATGTCTTAAGGGCATTGAGTTATGAACCATTTTTAGAAATATTTTATAGAAAAATAATAAAACAATTAATTTGGTTGACATCTTTTTATATTTCTCATGAAAGTAGTATAAAAAAATTTCTATTATAGTTTATTAGCAATTGCCAAAATGCACCCATTTAATGTGACCCTTAACTAAATTACAAAACTTTTCTTTGATGAGTCAGTTCTTGCTATGAGGAGAGAGAGACTCAGAGATTCTAAGTAGTAGCCTTGCTTCCTTAGACATAATCTCTTGCCTGATTGTGCTGTTTCTTGGGGTTAAGTATTCATGCATTTTTCTTTCAAATAAAACTTGAACCTGCTCCATCCCTTCAGTTTATTAGCAATTGCCAAAATGCACCCATTTAATGTGACCCTTAACTAAATTACAAAACTTTTCTTTGATGAGTCAGTTCTTGCTATGAGGAGAGAGAGACTCAGAGATTCTAAGTAGTAGCCTTGCTTCCTTAGACATAATCTCTTGCCTGATTGTGCTGTTTCTTGGGGTTAAGTATTCATGCATTTTTCTTTCAAATAAAACTTGAACCTGCTCCATCCCTTCACTTTATTTTTTTGTTCAAATAGAGCCAGAAAAAGAAGGGTAAAAGTATATATAGAATTATATAAAAAAAACAACATATATCACCTCAATCTAATAAAGGATAAAGTTAAGAAATGTCTTAAGCGCATTATTTTAGTAATTATTTTTAAAAACTTTTTATAGAAAAAGAAAAAAGTAATAGATTTTTATTACAGCTTTTTATATATTTTTTTATATAAAAGTTTTATTAAAATTTGTAAAATACTAAAGTCACAAACTGTTGATATGGTAAGTGATTATTAATAAGTAAAAAAGTGATGTTAATGATAAGTTTAGATGAAAACCAATAAGAATTTGTCATATCAATAATTTGTAAAATAATTTATTCATGTAGCATTAATCTTAAAAGTTTCCTAAAATTTGAGTAATTTTGTTTTAGTTTTCACAACACAAGGGCGAGTTTCTTGGGGGCACCTAGCAAGTTATCAATTCTGTTCCCCAAGTCCTAGTTTTACTCAAAACTTTGGTCCATTCCATGGGATTTGGCATATTTAAGTTGTTTCCCATTTCCAATATGTTTTGGTCAAATATTACATGTATGAGTTATGCTAATGAATGTCTTTAGAACAATAGTTAATAATCCATTTAAAGAAAATTTTTATGGGAAAAGAAAAAAAAAAAATAATATTTTGATAACTTTTTTCATTTCTCATAAAAGTAGTGTCAAAACTTTCCTATAATTAGCCCCAAACTTATTTGCTAAAGCATTTAGGTCGAATGATAACTTTATTTACTATATTAACTACTCCTTTAGAATCTCCAAAACATCCCCAAACAACTTTGCCACAAATGTTTTGCAAGAACTAGTATTAATTTTTAGCAGCCCCATTAACAAACATCTCAACTACTCCGACTAAAGACTAAAGAGAGATTAATGACTTATTAAATGTTGTATTAACTGAGTGCCTAACTACTTCGACAATCCTAATTAAGTCCAGCTATGGCACACATTATTCACAATTAATGGGACCAATCTCGTGGTATGCATGTGCAACTGAATTCGTGTCTCTTATAAATGCGACAAGCATCTCTCTTATTCTCATTGATTTTTTTGACAGTTTTAAATATTTGGGTCATATTAATAGGTGCCCTAATGACTATGATACCTAAGGGAATCTCTCTCATACCAATTCCTAATATGTATCCCATTAGCTTTTTATTGTGATGTTTTCCTTGATTTTAGCAACATCGCCATCATGAACGGTTATGGGGACATAATTACCTGGTTACCTCTATCATGGCCAAGATTTAGAGCATGAAATTGATGAATTCACATTGTTGGTTACGGTCCCTAAACATTGCACTAGGCCTTTAGGTTCGAGGCTTCGAACTCATCATCTGTGGTTGAGTGTATCTTTTGCACTTAAACTCTTTTGCTCAAACTCTTGCTCATCATCATTAATTTCTCGAGTGGTCCTAGAGTCCTAGTCCTCATTCGTCCAAACACGGACTTCATCGAGGACTGTTGGGAGATACTGTGGTTGCATTTTTATTAGGCTATCCTTGTTTGTGACAACATGTCCGAGCTCATTAGATCCGATTGGAGCCCCATTTGGGTTCCCTTTTGTACGTTTCAGGACTCTTGTGGAGAAGCACTGTGACTGTGATGCCCCTTGGTATCATGCTATGACAGCTTTGTCTCCAAAATTGTAGTTCTATGTATCTTAAACTTGATGCATAGTATGTCTACTTTCGTTTAGTAGGTTTATTCCTCTTATGAGTCAAGAAGACTGTTAATGAGTCAGTGACCTCCGCTCGGATACTCAAGATTCTCAATCTGAGCCAGACTTGCATCTATTGGAAACAGTTTGAGCAAGAGTAACGCTAGAGACATAATAAAAAAATCATAACAATTTCACAATATTCTTAAATTAACATGTCAATTCATACATGGGTCAACTATATATATTAATCTTTACAAAAAAAAAATATATATATAGTAATCTGCAATTTAATTTTTTTTAATGATATAACATATTAATTTGGAAATATTGTGAAATTATTTTAACTTTTTGTTAAGTTCATAGCATTACTCTTTGAGCAAATGCAAAGAAAGAATAGGATTGGGGACATGAATCTTATTTCATTGGGAATTTTAATTGCATGAAATAAATCTCAAAAGAAATTTTTTTTTCCTAGGAAGAAGTTGTTAGAATATATTATCATAATCATTTACTATCCCACAACAAAATGGATCGTGAGCTACAAAATTTTAACATCCACACAAATTTTTGATGCTAACCTTCGTGAGGATCATAAATTTTAACAACCACGTGATTGAGGATCTTAACTACTGTGACTAGGAAAGACATGAAGTTCCATTAAGTTTTGTGTTAACGAGTAGGACCTACCTTTGATAATCCCATCTACTAGTATTTATGATAATAATAATAATAAAAAAAATCCTTAATAGTATTAACTTAAGAATTATTTTTAAAATTTTTTTATGTGAAAATTAAACAAAAATCTTTTAGAGGCCTTTCAAAGCATTATTTTTTCTCATATTCGTCGGCAAAGGAACTCTGTAGCTCATAATCTTATTAGACATGCAAGACATGTTAGTGGTTTGATAGTGTAGATGGAAGATGTTCCACCTCAACTTAATAAGATACTTGCAGCTGATCTTTATTAATGAAAGCTTAGTTTTTCTTCTTTAAAAAAAAAAAAAAAAAAAAGAATTACAAGGCACTTGACAATTATTACTCTTCCAGTCTTTGGCTATATTATTTCCGCTCTTGTGGATAAGACATTCAGAAAACCGCATAAATTAATAATTTGTGGTTTGAAATGAAAACCTTCAAGTCTATGTCATTCTTTAAGCCAATGGAGGATGTTCCATCACAACTTAATAAGATACTTGCAGCTGATCTTTATTAATGAAAGCTTAGTTTTTCTTCTTTAAAAAAAAAAAAAAAAGAATTACAAGGCACTTGACAATTATTACTCTTCCAGTCTTTGGCTATATTATTTCCGCTCTTGTGGATAAGACATTCAGAAAACCGCATAAATTAATAATTTGTGGATTGAAATGAAAACCTTCAAGTCTATGTCATTCTTTAAGCCAATGGAGGATGTTCCATCACAACTTAATAAGATACTTGCAGCTGATCTTTATTAATGAAAGCTTAGTTTTTCTTCTTTAAAAAAAAAAAAAAAAAGAATTACAAGGCACTTGACAATTATTACTCTTCCAGTCTTTGGCTATATTATTTCCGCTCTTGTGGATAAGACATTCAGAAAACCGCATAAATTAATAATTTGTGGTTTGAAATGAAAACCTTCAAGTCTATGTCATTCTTTAAGCCATTGATCCTACCATCTCAATAGGGGGTATATGTGGTAGTTATGATTTGATATCCTTGTATTCCTCAGAGTAATGACTAAAAGATTGACGTGTGACCCTTTTATATTAACTCTTTTCGCCAGCCAGGATGAGGGTGACACTAATCCTTCTTTTATTCAGTTGAGCATTATTGCATGTTGTGGCTTGACATGAATAATTATGAGAGAGAGAGAGAGAGAGAGCATATCTCATTTTTGAGGGAGACTCCATTAGAAAATGTGGTCATGTATCTAAAATGTGGTCATGTATCGTTTTATGAGTATGACAGAATCATAAATCACCACATTTCCAATTAATACATATATTGATGTGATGATGTATCATTTCTTCCATATGCAAAGAATAATAACGCAAAATGAAAAATATGAAAGTAAACTATTAAATTTATCAGTTGCTTGAATTTGTAGAGAGGAACACTGAAATCCATTATATGTAGGAAAAAAACTTTGGTTGAAATTTTTTAATAATAAAATTTAGTTTTTGTTTAATAATATTTGTTTTTGATATATTTTACTGTGTAACGTACCAATTTATTATTATCGATCCTTTATGTGGATCAAGTTTTCAAAAAAGAAAAAGAAAAAAAGAAAGAATATATTTTATATTTTATCAATGTCTTTTATGATTCCAAACATATAATATATATATATATATATAATAAAAAGAGGGGGGCAAAAGGAAAATAAAGTAGTATTTTTAATCTAAAAGGAAAAATACAAAAAAATAAATAAAAGAACATTGCCACTACATTGGAAAAATAAAAACTTTGTTCTTGTTCTTCTTCAAGTGAGAATTTGTACAAAAACAATTAAATTAAATTAAATTATATAATATATATTTATATATATATATATATATATATATGTTTATTAATTTAGTTGTTTTCGGTTTCTATACATTAGTGATTGTACACTTTCCTATGCGATTATATATTTTCTTTGGAACCAATGTGATAATATATATATATATATATATATATATATATATATATATATATATTTATGTTGTGATATGTACTATATAATGATTGCTCTTTATTATTAAGTTAAGATATCAAAAAGCACTTTCATCTTCCCTTTAAATGCATTATGTGTGCATATAATTTGTTAATAAAAAAATTATATTAATAGTCTTACATCTTAATCCCGATTATTCTTTATTTATTTCTAATCCTAATAGTTCTTTTCAAGCGACAAGTGAGAATTATTGGTGATATTTGGTGATCCAATGTTTGTGGTCTAAAAAGAACAATAAATTATTTAATACCAACAAAATCAATGCTAATTTGATATATATTAAATAAATAACTTAATGACTTAATACTAACCAAACTAATGTTTATTTCATATAAATAATCAAATATAATTCATTAAACCATAAAAATGATTTTTGAAGACATATTTTGAAAAGGAAAACTTCACAAGTTTTGGAAAAGTGTCACTTTTGAATTTTAAAAAGGAAATTGGGTTTTTGAAAAAGGAAATTATTATTTGAATATTTGAAGGAGAGAGTATTCTCTTTAGATATTTTAAAAATCGCATGAATTTTTCTCTTCAAGATGATATTCTCAAAAGGGACCCAAATAATGATAAAACTTTTTTAATGGAAACTTGTTTTAATTTATGAGAATGTTTCTGGAAATCATTTCGAAAAATGTTTTCGAAAGAGAATGTGGATCAAGCCATTCGATGTAGGAAAATGGGATTTAAAATACTAGTTAAAAAAAATAAAAAATAAAAAAATAAACCCATTACAAGATAATAACAAAAATCACAAAGGTAATAACAACATGCTAGTAAACATTAATCTAAAAAATGAGAATCAAATCAAGTTGCCAACATTATAAATTCCACATGCATATAAATATAAAAAAAAAAATATATATATATATATATAGATGTGTTCAAGAGTTACACCATTTATAGACCGTAGATTTATAATTGATCTAATAGTTAAAAAAATAGCATTAAATGCTAATTGACTTACACCTCATTCACTTAATTAATAGCAATTTTGTTTCTCTCTCCTTATTTATTATTTAAAACTTTTTACATGTATTCCTTTTTTTTGCCAATGACTTTACAAATATATTTGCAATACTTTTTTTTTTTTTTTGAGTTCATACTACTTTTTTTTTCTTCTTTTAAGCTGGTCATACTCTTATAGTCTTATCAATTGTGAATATATATCATGTCTCCTTAAAAATAAATAAATGGCTAAGTGTTGTTTAATGAGGTTTTAAATAAATGGAGGAAACAAAGAAGAAGAAGTAATTACAACAAATGAAGAATTAAGTACATAGTTCCTTTTGATTAAAAACAGTTTGCTTAAAATCTACGACTCTGTGGGAAAAGGCACTACTACAACACTTATGTACTTAGATTACTAGTGAAGAGTTATTGCATCAAACTATATCACTATGTTACCTGGGATCCTTGTCCTTTGTCTAAGTCCTTATGAACATGATTACTGATAATTTTTGGTCTCGTGTCAAAAAGTTGAACAAGTAAGTTTTAAAGAGTTCAAAAACCATTATTATAAAGAACAAATTTAAAGGAAGAATAAGATTGTAATTATGAGGATTGGCCTTGAATGAAGAGAGAGAATTCAGCATTGAACTACTTTATTGCCTAAAATGAGCAAAAGAATGAAAGCTTTCTCTGCTGTATTAAGTGTCTTAAGAAATTAAATTTAATGGTCTTCAATCAGGATTTCCCAAATAAGATTTTCCTAATTGCTTTGCATCCTGTGGAGGTTGAGGAAACCTCACAATATGATTATCAAAGGCATGGTACGACAGAATAATCAAGTCCCAGCTTCCTTGCCTATCCTCTATACCTTCAAATTGAAACTGGAAACAAAACACAAATAATATATTTGTAAAGTCATTGGCAAAAAAAGGAATATATGTAAAAGGTTTTAAATAATAAATAAGGAGAGAGAAACAAAATTGCTATTAATTAAGTGAATGAGGTGTAAGTCAATTAGCATTTAATGCTATTTTTTTAACCTTGAGATCAATTACAAATCTACGGTTTACAAATGGTGGTGTAACTTTTGTCAAGTTACACTTGGTGTAACTTGAACCCATCTCATATATATATATATATATATATATCTATGTATGTATGTATGTATGTATACACACACACACACACACACACACACACACACACACACATATATATATATATATATATAGAGAGAGAGAGAGAGAGAGAGAGTTGGGTTCTTGGGTTCACGTTACACCTGGTATAACTCTAAGCAATGTTACACCACTTAATATTTTTTAATTGGATGCAAATTTTGACAAATTTACTTTTAGATTACATTATCTTCGTATATTCTCCATACTTGCAAAATTTCAATGTGATCAAAGATTAATAACTATGTAATCAATCAATTTTTTAAATTCAAGTTTTTGTAGTTTAAAATAATACATAAAAGATGATTTTATAAATCAAATGGTAAATAACATCCAATTGACATGAAAATTGGCATGATTGTTAATATAGAACATGTAATTTAACGGTGCGATTTTCAAAATATAAATTCTATAACAAGTTATTAGGTGATGTAACATTGTTTAGAGTTACACTGGGTGTAACTTGAACCCAACCCATATATATGTATGTAACATGGGAAGAATCTCATTCATAACCAATGCATCCAAGCATGTAATTATACACTTATTCCAAATAGAAAATCAATTCAATCATACTAACATCCAAACATGTTAATCATGCTTATTCCAAAGTAATATCTCGTTAGAATTTTCTCCATTGACCAAATCTTTGTGTTTAAATTTACTTTTCACTATACCTTAAAAGTGACAAATATTTTTTTTTTTTTTTTTTTTTTTGAGAAACAAACACACACACACACAAGAGAGAGGAAAATGAGTTTTAACATAAATGCACATCACAATTTCACTCAAAAGTTATGATAACTTTTAAAGGAGGATGAAACAAGTTATACTACATATAACACATTATTAATTTGACCAGTTCAATTGGATTAATTAACAACTTGGCTAATTAAACTAAACTGGGGTCTAAACATTTTTTTTTACAACACTTACTACATCCTAAGCCTACTCAAAAGATCATGGACCATGAATTACAACACTAAAAAAGTACGAATACCTTACATCTTGTTCTTATCGTTTCCTTGTTCTTTATATTCTCTCTTTTTTATTCTATGTCCAAGAATATCAAAATGTTGACTTAACCAAGTTCATCCCTCTGGCCAATGATCCACTTCCTACCCCTTAGGTTGCCCCCATTTCCTTCTAGCTCGTTGGCCCCTTTGGCTCATCTAGATAAGGGTAAGGAAGTCGATTGATCCTCTAATCAAAATCAACCTTGATCGCCTTTTGACCCTCTAACAAAGTTTGAGCTTGCCCTAGAACATCTTGAGATGATTTAGCAGAAGATGGACTTTACACTAAGTTGGACCTCTTAGGTAATTACCTAAGAGGTCCAACACAGTATTATCTTTTTAGGCGCAACACAGTGGTAGTTTTTCTATTCATTTTGCTGCTATGGTCCCTCTGGTATACAACCACCGAGTCACGATTTCAGCAGCTGCTTGTAATGTTTTATCTTTGGTCTGGTGACACACGGCCATACATGTACCTGATTATAGTTTCTTACATCAAATAAAGTTCTATCTATTACCTCAAAAAAAAAGAAGGTAATTACCTAAAAAAATAATATTATCTCTGAAAAAAAAATAAAAAAAATACCGCCTGTCTTTGACTAAATTATCCATTTATGACTTCTATAAGTTATCATATATACTTGTTTTATAATTTTTCTCGTCCTGTTTTCCTAGGTTCTAACTTTTACCAAGGACTATTAATTTTAACAAACCCCATAAACAAATGCGTTAACTAGTGTAAACAAAGAGAGACTCATAGTCAAGTGGTGTGTAATTAACGTAGTAGTACAATTTGTTCTCTTTTATTAAGAGAATTATTGTTCAAATTCACTCTTCATTATTATTACAATTGTATTATTAAAAAAAAAAAAAAAAAACCTTGTCCTTACAATAAATTTCGCATGTGTTAACTTGAGTAGTTAATTATTATTATTTTTTTAATAAAAAGATATAGTGGAGGAGGGGAAGATGGGGTTAAGTATCTAATTACTTCAATAATACTAACTTGCCACACCTATGATACACATTCATTCACATTTCACAATAGAACCTATCATGTGTGGCAATAATTTCTCTTATTGGACAGACTCTAATAAGTCCTATTTCTCTTCTTATCACATAAAGACTAGAAGAAAGTGAAGACACGAAGCAAGTCAATCCTTACAACTACAAGATTTTGACGTGTGGCCCTTCATATCTTAACTCTTTTCACTGGCTCTTCAGGAAAAGACAGATAAGTACAGTCCTTGAGATTAATGAACTAATTAATGGCAAGTTGGTGAGACATTTGTATGTTTGTGATTGTGAGAATGACGCAATCGCTATGACGTCTTTTATGCTTTTCTTGTTCGAGAGAGAGTGATTTGGGATCACTCGATAAATTGGAGCCAGTGCAAGAAGATTTTAAGAATTTTTTATGAAGTGCGTAATAATAGAAAAGGAAATATTAACGAATGTTTTGGTTGTGAACTATTTTAAAAATATTTTATAGAAAAATAATAAAGTAATTAATATTTTATAAAAATATTAATGGATATTCTTGAAATAATAGTTAACAATCCATTTAAAAAAAAAATTTATGAGGAAAAAAATATATATTTTGACAATTTTTTTCCTTTCTCATAAAAAGAGTGTCAAAACTTTCCTATAATTAGCCCTAAACTCATTTGCTAAAGTATTTAGGTTGAATGACAACTTTATTTACTATATTAACTACTTTGTTAGAATCTCCAAAATATATAACTAATAAGAATTTGTCATATCAATAATTTGTAAAATAATTTATTCTCTTAGTGTAATTGTTAATACACCAAATTAGGAAATTTTTAACACCGCTTTCATGGGAAATATAAAAATTTTTCAAAAAAATTAATTGCTTTATCAATTTTCAATAAATCATTTTTAAAAATAGTTCCTAAACTAATGCCCTTAGGGCATTTATTAACATTTTCCTTAATATTTTTCATAAAACTGGTATTAAAACTTTTCTAACATTAACAAATACCTGAAGACACGAGTTAACTGGGCCTTATTATTAATGAAAATATTAAGTGCAAGTCTTCATTTCATATAGCATAAGAATAATGCTAGTCTTACAAAGTATTATTTGTAATATACTTTCCATAAATTTTGATTTTTCATTGTTGATTTTGGAAATTAATTGTAAACATTTCTATTTGGGGATGTTTGGTTTGCCGTGATGTTACATTATACCGTAATATTATATTATTATAATCTTCTTAAATTAATGTAATTTCAATACAATAATGCAATATATATTGTTTAAGAATGTGATAAGATTAAGTTGATGTAATATATTTTGTAATTTTAGATTATGGTAATATTAGAAAAAATAAAATAAACCAAAAATTCTAATGTTACATCATCGTAATGTGTATCAAATCAAAGACATGTCATAGCAAACTAAACTCCCCATTTATGTTTGAGTTACGAGTGTATCTTCTTTTCCATTCAAGCTCTTGTTATTTATTTTTATTTTTTACTTCACTCTCGTCCGAGCTCATTAGATCCCATTGGAGGCCCATTTGGCTTCCCTTTTGTACTTTCAGAACTTTTGTGGAAGAGAAGCACTGTGATGCCCCTTGCTATGACAGTTTTGTCTCCGAATTTTTGGTTCTACATATATAGGGTCTTTGTTCAAATATATCTTAAAACTTGATGCATAGTTTGTCTACGTTTGCTTAGTAGTATTATTCCTCCTACGGATACTCAAGATTATCAATCTGAGCCCAACTCGTCTTAAAAAAAAATAGATATGTTACAATGGTTAATTATATATAATTGAAACTGTTTGAGTAAATATACAAAGAATAAATAGGATTATTGGGGACACAAATCTTATTTGATTTGGAATTTTAATTGATTAATACATTCGAGTGAGTGATTAAATACATTCTAGAAATTTTATATGTAATAGCTAGAATTAATATATAAATATCATAGTCGTTTACTATCCCACAACAAACATGGACGTGAGCTAGTACAAACTTTTAACATTCGCACAAAATTTTGATGCTAACCTTTGCGAGGATCATAAATTTTAATAACTCCATGATGAGGGATCTCATCTACCAAGGAAAGACTTGTAGTCGCATTAAATTTTGTGTTAACAAGTACCTAACTTTGATAATCACAACTACTACTATTTATGATATTTCGTCCTCCTCTCCCTACTTTTTTTTGGTTTTATTTAGAGTATTTATTTAGAGAATAGAGTTTTAATTTATGGTGTCCATTCTTGATAATTGTATTTTAACATTAGGTTAAAATACTAATTAATTTTTGGTGTAAACGAGAATTAAATTCTGAATATCTTATTTGACAAGAAGAAATTTTAGGAATATCCCATTCTATTTACATTAATTTCGGATGTTCCATACCAATATTGTAGATAATTCTCCCTATAATCTACATTCATTCACATTGAAACCGATGATATGGTCATGTACTGTGTGTACCAACAGCCAAGTATACATTTTTCAGTGTTAGCTCAAGGTCTAGGCTTAGGGCTCCCATCACCAAAGAAAAATAAAACGAAGGTGATGTGCATATTTTTCTCACCCCAAAAAAGGCCTCCAAAATATTAGACTAGTAGAAACTCAATCCAATTGAACCCTAAAGAGTTTGGGGGAAAAAAATTCTAAATATGCCAAATCATCAACAATTGTTAATTTTCACTAAAAGCTTTAATTTTTGTAAATTAATATCCTACATAATCAAAATTAGTCAAGTAATCTTCCAGAAGGCCACACATCAAATAATCTTTATCTCTTTCTTAACACTAACATCAAAATTCAAAATTAGATTATAATTTTACTAAACTATGTCGCCTTAACACCAACATCAAAATTCAAAATTATTCTTTTTGTTAATTTTATGCTTGAACCACGATATTTGATTCTCCATATGAAATTAACCTTAGTTTGATTAGTATTTTTTTAATTAAAAACTAGTTTGGTTAGTATTAATTCATGAAGGTATGTGTTTAATTTATCAAATTAGCTCTAATTATGTTAGTATTAAATAAATTTATTTGATTGAGATTCAAATATTAAATGTCCCACTTAAATTTATCGCTTTATATCTCAAACTATATTGAGTCGGCTCTGCATCTCTCATGAGTGTCTTATGCATTTCTCTTATAAAATAAGCTTGGATGCTGCTTTTATGCAAATAAAATATATAGGCCCGTTTGTTTTAGCTTAAAACTCCAATTCATTTCATTACCATCTATTGTATAAGAAATTATTCAGTTTACTGGGAGGACAATGTTAGCAATGTTTGACGACCCACACACTCAATAATGTAAAACCATATATTCAAGTTAATTGAGTCAGATCTTTGTCACATCATTATATAAATAATAAATAAAACAATTAAAAAAAAATCCTTCAAAGTACCAACCCTCTACATCAGAGTTGTAAAGCACAGCCAACAAACCTAAACCCAGTTTTTTTTTTTTTTTGACAAGCTCTATACCTTCTCCTTCTTCATCCCAAAACTAAATTCATTAATGGAAATCATGTCAAGTTGGATTTGTATAGCATGGTTTTGTTGCAAGTTAGGGATTAAGGAGACTTTGGGATTGATCTTAAGGGCGTAGATTTGGTTAATGCATGAGCAAGTCGACAGATCTATATCTAGAATGGAAGCTTGTGTGTGAAAAAAAACAAAAAAACAAAAAACCGAAAAAAAAAAAAAAAAAAAAAAAAAAAAAAAAACAAACAAAAAAGCAACGTCAGGAAAGAATAGAAAAAAAAAAATGAATTGAACATGCGCATTTTTGTCCATTAAGTAACCACATTTTCTTCCTTTAGTTTTTCTCTCCATTTTGGAAATAAAACTTTTTGGTAGGCTCGGGAAGAAAACACTTAACTCATCATTTATTTTCCTTCCTCTTCACCTAACCAAACACACTTAAAAAAGGTTTTCCTTCTTATTGTCTCTCAAAAAAATTTTCATCCACCCTATTTCACCTCCAAACAAACACACCCTAAGTCTTAATAATCATTATTTATGTATGCAGTGACTTAAAATGGTTTGTGCATTCTTTCTAAAAAAAAATGTCTGTTCATTTGATTTGTCATTGAGAGTTGTCCATTTTTGCTTAATTGGGTGGAGAAGTAAATGGCTCAAACTTCAAAGTGTCTCATTTATGATTTAACCCATGTCCTTTTATGGAAAGGGATATTTATGTATTTATCGTCCATGCAATGATGCAAAAACAGAAGTGGAATAAACGTGTACTAGAAGTACCTATCAGAGAATGCCAACACATGACACAGTGATTGTATGAGAATCTAAGCCAACTAATGCATACTAAGTCACATGTATTAGCGGGTAAACAAGTTTTAAAATGTCATTAATGATTCTTAATTCTTAAGTTAAACAAGGCCTTAATAAAATTACATTTCTTAGCATTATAAATAGGAGTGTCATTCTAGAGAAATTAAAATTATTTCTAGTGAAAGATTGAAGAGCTAAACAATGGCTACCATCATCGTTACTGAAAATGTTTCCATCCATGAAGACGCAGAAAAACTCCAAAAAGCTTGTAAAGGTTAAATTGTTTGTTCTATGAATATTGATTTTTTTTTTTTTTTTTGGTGACTCTTTGAATATTGATTTGATTATTAGTAAGTTTTTTCTATGCAAATAAATTGATCTAAAGGTAGCACTTTTCATTAATTTATATGATTTTTGTTGTTCTAATGCGAGCACTTTTCATTGATTTGACTATTAGTAAGTTATTTAATTTCCTATTTGGTGATTGGGAGTACTTAGTTGTTCTACTTTTTAATTTTGGTAGACATAATTTTGTAAGTAATTTAATGGAATATACAAATGAAATGAAAACTGAACACAATATTATTGAGCCACAAGCCTCCTGAAGAATATATGCATATGTTGATGCCTTTAATTTTTCCTTCTTCTTTTTATGTTAGTGTTAATATATGAATGTCAGCCTAAATTTTCTTTGCAAATAAAAACATCTAAAGGTTGCACTTTTCATTAATTTATATGATTTTTGTTATTCTAATATGAATTTTTTTTTTTTTTTTTTTTTTTTGGTATGTTAACTTGTTAGGATGGGGGACTGATGAGAAAGCAATAATCAATATACTTGGACATAGGAATGCAATTCAAAGGAAGCAAATTAGGCAAGCTTATGAGGAGCTTTATCAAGAAGATCTCATCAAGCGCCTTGAGTCCGAGCTCTCCGGGGACTTTGAGGTTAGATTATCAATATAATCCTGATCATCTTTATATATTTTTTGGTCAATTAAGAAATTTTCTGGGTAAACAAACAATGCTTAAGCATATAAATTCTCATAATTGTAGCAATTAGAAACCATTGGTTTTGTCACAATTATTTTCTAGTGGTCCGAGTGTTTTCAAGCTATAAAATTGTCCTGTATTGAGAACAAGGGAATAGGCAGAAGGGACAAAACAAAATTGTTTGGGGTCACTCGTATTTCCCAACCCCAACCAAAGTTTAAATGACGAGCCATTGGAAATGGGCCCCTAGAAAATTATTAATTTCATTTGTCACTGTGATCTAAGCAACCTTGAACCATTAATATTGAAAATTTGACCGAGCAATCATCTTTTACTTTAATTTCTAATTTTTTTTTTTTATATAAAATTTTCAATGTTTCAAAGGCCAAGTTACAATTTTGGTCCCTGTATATTTGTCATAATTTACATTTAATTATGTCAATTTTTTTTTAGAGGAAAATTATGTCAATTTTATCATTCAACTTTCAAAGTGATTAATTTCGTTCCTCCACTTTCAATTTCAAGTCAAATTTAACCTTTAGAAATTAAATGGATTAAAGATGTAAATGAGTTGATATTAAAAAAATGAGGTATAAAAATTGACATAATTAATAGTTGAGCGACAAAATTGATACAATTAAATATATAAGAACAAAATAAAAACTGTCCCCTTATTGAAGGACCGAAAGTGTAAATTGGCCATAAATTTAAAATATCATTGAATTTGACTATTTAAAATCGAACATTTATTAATTTAAATTATACTATCAAGATAAAATTTACATTATAAACTAAACAAATATTGTACACATTTATTTAGTCAAAAATGTAAATCTTACATTAAAATTTTCCTAAAGATTTTTTAATGCATATGATCAATGAGGTTTATTATGTACACTTCACTCTAATAGATGTGATATTCTATTTGATGCACTTTAAAATGAGGTTTGTTTTGATTCAAGTACTGTTCCTTGACCAATATCAATCAATGGAACATAATTCCTTCTTAATTTTTCCCCATTTTTTTTTTGTGATACTAAATGAACTTTCCGACTTTTGTGAACACATGCAGAAAGCAGTATACAGGTGGATATTGGACCCAGTAGATCGAGATGCTGTTTTGGCTAATGTAGCCATTAAGAAAGCTGAGACAGAGTTTCCTGTTATCATTGAACTTTCATGCATCTACTCTCCTGAAGAGCTCTTGGCAGTGAGGCGTGCCTACCAAAGCCGCTACAAACGTTCTTTGGAAGAAGATGTGGCTGCACATACCACCGGGGATTTGCGCAAGGCATGTTGTTTGGCCCCTTTTATTTGTCCTTTCTCACTCTTTCCTTCCAAATTACAGGATATATATTATATACATCATAGTTTTCTTCATCCAAAATGAATATAGACTGTAAAGCTTTTATTTAGTTTAAGATAACCAACTTTATGCCGATGCTCTTAGGTCAATTGGTACTTCCTAGTGTTTATAATGGAGACAATTAGGTTTGAATCTCCCTCCTCCAATTATTATAACATGTTTGTTTTAATAATAAAAAAACAACTTGATTGAAAAATGTGGAGACAAAATACCCAAGAAAAGGGAAAAATCTTTTATGCGCTACACATGTGAGACCAATGTCTCATTGACATGTGGGTCCATTGAGACATCAGTCTCATACGTCTGGCGCCGGAGATACTTTCTCTAAAAAAAGACTGATCACTGATGCTAAACAAATAGTCTCCTTATAAAGTTGCCTGTCTTCATCACTTTTGGTGGCATGATATACCTATATGCAACTTAGGAGCTAAACTTCATATAGTATTTTTATTATATGTTAAACTAGAAAAATGTAAATTAAATTTTAGTTCCTAAAATTTGGGGTAAACTCGACACGAAGGACCAAAATTGAACTTATATCAAATTTCATAGACGAAAATTATAATTTACCCATTAAAAAATTATTATCAAAACACCACAAAAAATGTATTGGGCTTTGTTTTTGGCAAAAAGAAAAAGAAAAAAATATTAGGGTTTCATAGAAAGAAAGAGTTAGATTTTAATGTGCCCTATATTAAGTTAAGATAATTTGGAGCTTTCTGACTTTTTGGACTGTTACAGTTCTTTGTTGGCCTAGTGACTACTTACCGGTATGATGGCCCTGAGATAAATGAAACATTAGCAAAATCTGAAGCTGATATTCTTCATGAAGCTATCAAAGACAAAATATTTAATCATGAAGAAGTTATCAGGATCCTGACAACAAGGAGCAAGGCACAACTCAAGGCATCTTTTAACCGCTATAGAGATAAGCATGGTACTTCCATCACTAAGGTACAGATATGGAAACCCTTCATTATATATTGAAATGTAAGAAAATGCGTCAAACACCATGATTAGAT
Source organism: Quercus lobata (assembly GCF_001633185.2). Classification (NCBI taxonomy): domain Eukaryota; kingdom Viridiplantae; phylum Streptophyta; class Magnoliopsida; order Fagales; family Fagaceae; genus Quercus; species Quercus lobata. The sequence goes on along the minus strand of NC_044907.1, from coordinate 14,216,704 downwards.
ATGCAACAAGTTGTTTCTTAACACTATTAGTGCTTAAAGAAGCAAGTTACCTCAGAGTTCTATGAACTGTAAAAAGAGTCTAAAACTTTAATGTTCACTCAAATATTTTAAGCTAATCACAATATTAATCAAGCATGAATTTTTTTCCCCCAGATGTTGTTGAAAGATGAATCTAATGTGCTCCAAAAGGCGCTGCATGCTGCCATTCGAGGCATTGAGGACCCAAAGAAGTACTATGAAAAGGTGAAATTTCATATAAAGTAAGAAAATTTCTCACTTCTTTCCAATAATGTAGTACTAGTTGGACTCAGCTTGAGTTGTTTTGCTATAGGTATTGCGCAATGCAATCAAAAGGTCTGGGACTGATAAGGATGCACTTACTCGTGTGATCGTTACGAGGGCAGAGAAGGACTTGAAAGACCTCAAGGAGCTTTACTATGAAAGGAACAGTGTAGCCCTTGATGATGCAGTGTCCAAGGAAACAACAGGGGATTACAAGAAGTTCCTGCTCACTCTGTTAGGGAAGGAAGATTAAGGTTCTTTCCTATGGGGAATTTTAGAATTTATGTCATGAATGGTGGTGTTTATGAGTTGGACTTTGTTGCTTCGAGTCTTTATTTTCCATGGTGTTGTCCTGAACTTCTATGTATTGTGACTATATATGTTATCTTGGCTTTTTAAGATCACTATGGTTTAGTATGTTGCTTGGGTTTGAATAATTCCTCAGTTGATGCCTTAAATCATATTTTCAATTACCATTTGATGCATCCTTTATAATTAAATGTCCTTGACAACAAATTCCTTGCAAAAATATAGATCCTCCTTTTCCTTCTCCTTTCTCCCCAAAAGAAACAAACTAGGACACTAATTTCCTCAACAGATGCCTCAATTCCCTTCCCTTCTAAGTTCTTACCATTTGATGCATCTTTTTCCCCCTTATCCAATATTTTTCTCTTACACAACTAAACACCTCAAGGGATGAAAAACTTTCTTTTGATGGAACTTGTCATTGAACAAGTGTCTTACGTAATTGAGCATATTTTACACACATTTGTGCAATACCTTCAAATGACTAGTCACAATTCAATTCCATATAATAGTTTCTATTGTCTGAATTTGCCATGATATATTTAAATTAACATGGATCAACACAATCTCCTTTCATTCCAATTTTTTAGCGTGGGATAGAATCCATCCATGATGGATAGGAGGAGACCTTTCAATCCAAGGTTTTTTTTTTTTTTGATAATCAATCCGTGATCAACTTCATTAAACTGGGCCTAAAGCCGAAGATACAATATCCATACAGATCTGATCAGCAATCATGGGTGGGGTGTCCTCAACCCATATTACAGAGTCATCAATATTACAAGCATGCCTAGCAAGTAAGTGTGCTGCAAAATTACAGTGTCTACGCACATGGTTTGTCTTCCACTGCTTGAATGCCTTTAGTTTCGTTTGGGCTCCTTCCACAATCTTCTGAATTGAGCTTGGGGAGTGTTCAGGATTCTCGAGGGCAGATATTACTATTGAAGCATCACCTTCAACCATTATTTCCCCAAGTCCCAGTTCCCTTGCAAAAATAATTCCTTCTTCTGCCGCTCTTGCTTCCACCTCTAGTGCACCTAACGGAAGTAGAATTTTCTTAGACATTGCTCCGATATTGCCCTTTTTCATTTCTAACTACCACTCCAATTCTGCTCTGCCCTGTGTCTTTGAACACGGCACCATCTGTATTGATCTTGAACCATCCACGTTTCGGGGGACTCCGAGTTTCCCTAAACTTCCCCCCAGGTCTGTGATTGGTGTCGTTGGGGTCATTGCTTTGACGAAACTCTTCCACAAAGTTGGCAGCTTCCCTTGCTACTGATTTGGCCAGTTTCCCCAGGCCGTGGTCGCAAATAACTCCCAATCAGTATCCAAAGCATACTCCCTCATCAACCACAAAATATCAATGAAGTCTCTCTGCGCTGAAACTCTATGAGGGATCTTGATACCCGATTCCTTCCACACTTCAGCAGCCTCCCTGCAATTCCAAAGAGTGTGACCTGATGTTTCTTTCTCTCCACAGTAAACACAACCATCCATTGTCCCCACTTTCCTTCTGACTAAACAATCATTCGTGGGCAGAATATTCTTGCAGGCCCTCCACAAGAAATGTTTAATTTTGCTTGGGCATTGCATCTTCCAAATTGACTTCCAAAAATTGGACATTCTTGAGATATCTGAGCTGTTTCCTCTGCCCCGGTTCTGCTGGCCTTCTTTGAGGACTTGAAGGGCTATATACCATAAGCACTTCGGACTGTGCAGAGATTGACTCCATTCCAACATGGACAAACCAACCAATAACCTTACATACCTTTAATCACCTTAATTCCACCTGGTTATAATGTCACCTTCTTGATCACAGCACTAAACTAAAGTAAATGCTTTTGATGAAACAGATGTTTGAAATTGCTTAAACCATAAGGTTTCATCTTTATTACTATAGTAATTTTTGACCTTTCCTTCACCATCTCCACATCCAAACCAAGCCGTCATAATAAAATTTCATAAGGAAAATAATTGTCTAATGGCATTTCAAAAAAGAAGAAGAGGAAGGTGGGAAAGGCCGTAAACCGTTGAAATAGATAATGTTTACAAATCATCCTTGAATACTAAACTCTAAATGGTTTTAGAGTTTTATTTATTTATTTTTCATTCACATTCCAAAGCAATAATAAAATTCATAAATGTTCATATCATCGAATTACTAGAGCAAAGAAGGTTGATGCAAATAATACCATTTGTTTTTACGAAATCAGACATGTAAGCAAAGAAAAAAAAAATCATAAATGTTCATATCATCCAATTATAAGGCTAAAGAAGGTTGATGCAAATAATACCATTTGGTTTTATGAAAATCAGACATATTGATAGCGTGATAATTTTTTTGATCAAACCATTAAAGATTGACTAATTCCCATCTTTTTTATCAGCAACCTCTTGCAATTTTCTTGGATAGAGGAACCCCAAATTGGCTATTGTATTCCTGTTTTAATCTCCTTCATATCTATGTCTGCTCAGATTCTGATCAATCGAATCGGTGATTTTTGCTATTCTTATCTGCATTCTTCCTCAACACTGTGTCCGACACCTTTTAAGGAAAATAAAATTGATATAAAAATTAGAACTAAAAAATAAAATAAAATAAATTTCAAATTTGATATCCTTGTTATCTGGTTGTGGCTTCATACCCTGCAGAAATAATTTTCGAGGACTGCATAGACATTGCACTGTCTCTCTTTACCACAATTCAACATCAAGATGCTAAACAAAAATATTGGTAGCAAATTAAAATGAGTGCTAAAACACTGACATTACTTTCAATAATTGAATATAAAAAATGGCTTGTGTGAGCATATGTGCACCTCAGCACCTGCCTCTATGGACAAGGGACTACTATAAAAGATATTTGATAAAGCTCAAAATTTTCAACTAAAATTGTTGAGCTACAGAATCTAGAAAATATTGTCAAGTCTCAATCAGTATCCATTTTAGTTGAATACTTTAGGCTTTCTTGAAACTTTTCATGTGTGCACATGGTCATGAAACAAGCCCTTAGTTAGATCATAATTATTGCATGTTACCATCATCTCATGCATCAAGGCAAATTTCTGATCGACATTCCCCTCGCAAGTTGGTACTGCACAGTTGACATGGAACCAGACCCTGACATATATATAAAACAAAAAACTTACTTCTTGCATAGATAAATATAGCAATAACAATTACGAAACTGAAACTGTGAGCCCATGCAAAATCACTTGCATCAGATAAATAAACATTGGAAGGGACAAAGACTGTAATCTAATATTTGGCAACAATGACAAAAATTCATACCTCTACAAATGCATGATTGTCAACTCTTCATTTCTGAGAGCAAGTCAATGTGATTGAATTCTCTAGTCCACCATTCTTTTATCCAAAGTCCCCCTGTAGGACAAACTAAATGTGTAAATATTCAATATTTCAAATATTCATCTCTAAAACAATCATAAGGCTTATCCAAGACATGAGTAACCTCACCTTCATCATAAGCAATTACATGATGCTTATGTCCAAGGATTCCAATTAAGCTTTCTTACCCCCTGCAAAGACTCCTTGATCAATATTCAATACATAAACAAAAGAGATATATAGCCAAAAGGCTTCACAATAATGCAAGAATGAAGAATGTAAACAGAACTCATCCCACCTTCAGTATCTAACTGGCATGCAGCCAAATGAACTCAGTATGATATGATACAGTTAGAATTTATCATCAGGCACAAATCCTCTTTGTAGCATTTCATCGTGGAACCGAAATGCCTCCTTCAGGTTGTCCTGGCTCACATGTCCATTTATCAATGAGGTGTATGTGAATCTATCAGGGTTTACCCCTTTCTCAATCATCTTCTGCAATATCAGTTCTGCCTCTTTCATTCTACCTTGTCGACAAAACCCATTCAAAATTACATTATATGTAATAACATCAGGAAACAGCCCTTGTTTCTCCATCTTGTTAAGTAAAACAAAAGCTTTGTCCATATTCTCTTCTCTTACATAGCCATTAATTAGAGTATTATATGTAATGCTATCAGGAACAATTCCTTTTGACAACATTTTTCTCAAGAACTCATCTGCCTTTAATGCATTACCTGACCGGCAAAAGCCCTTTATTACAGTGTTGCAAGTCACCAGGGAGGGTTTGATACCTTTTTCAACCATCTCATCCCAGAAGCCGAATGCCTCAGATACATGGCCCATGCTACAAAATCCATTAATGACAATCCCATACGAAATGTGATTGGGAGTAATCCCTCTAGAGCTCATATCAACCCATAACTCCTTAGCTTTCTCCATTTCACCCACTTTGCAAAATCCATCAATTAATGTATTGTATGTCACTATGTCAGGTTTCAGATTCCTTTGAGTCATAGTCTCAAATAAGTTAAGTGCTCTATTCATATTCCCATCCTTACAATACCCATGAATGAGAGTGGTGAAAGTGTAGAAATCAGGAAATACACCTCTTTCCAACATCTCATTGAAGAACTGATCTGCATCAGCAAGCATCTTCTCCCTGCACAACCCATTCAAAATGGTGTTGTATGTAACCACATCCATAACACAACCCCGCTCTAGCATTTCATCCCGCATCTTCAAAGCCTCTAACATAATGCCATTTCTACAATACCCATCTATAAGAATAGTATAAATCACATTATCCGGAACCAAGCCAGCTTTCTTCATATTTCTAAAATGCACTAATGCTTGATCAAGATGCCCATTCCTCATGAAAACCCCAATAAGTGAACTAAAGCTAACTAAATCAGGAATAACACCACGATGCAACATTTCATTAAAAATCGCTTCAGCTTCCAAAATATTATCCTTCCTACAACTCTCAACGAGTAGTGTGTTGTAAGTAGTAGTATCAGGACTCAAACCATTCCACAACAACTCATCCAATACTTCCTTTGCTCTGGCATACTTTCCCTTCTTACATAAACCATTTATGATAGCATTGTAAGTGACAAGGCCTGGTTTCAAGCCCTTTCCTGGCATTGAGTTCATTACTTCAAAAGCTTCATCTAATAGCCCTTCACGACAATATGCATTGATTAATGTATTATAAGTTACAATATCTGGAAAAACCCCCTTTTCTTCCATTTTCAATAAGAAGATCTTCACATTATCAATTTTTTGGTCTTTACACAATGCATTAACCATAATATTGAGTGTATAAACATTCAAATCAATCCCACTTGTAACAACTTCCCCATACACGTCCCATGCCAAATGAACCCACCCCACCTTCACAAGCCCACCAAGAAGACTATTACAAGCATTGATAGAAACACAAAATCCTTTACTTCTCAACACACGAAATGCCTCAGACCCTTCTCTTAACTTCCTAGCTTGCACATAAGTCCTAATTAACAAATCAAAAACTAATGAACTCCACTCCAAATTATCACACATCGAAACCAAAGACTCAACAATCTCACCCCTTGATACTCCGCTCTTCCTAACCATTCTAAGAATCAACAATTGTGCATCTGATAGCCTCCGGCTACGCACCAAAACATGAACCATTGCACTCAAAGATTGTGATGAATGTTTAAAGTTTGGACAATTTAACACAATTAAGTCAACAAATTTCTGACCCAGTTGCAAATTTTCACGGCAGCGACAAAGAACTTCAACTACAACTAAAGGGTTTAACCGAAAGAGATAGTTACACAAAGGACTGGGATTACCTTGCTTTAAGCTGAAAAGAATCTTTTCCACCAAGAAAGAATCTGATACAGAAGGAGTTGATGAAGTTGGTTCTTCCTGGTTTTGGAGGGTTCTAAGGTCATGGTTGGAGTCAGGCTTTGGAGGAGAAGAGAGGGAGAAAGGACTGTGAGAATAAGCTTGTGCATGGAATGAAGGTCTTGTGTAGGCTGTGAAGGTTCTGACTCTGAGAAAGGGTTTTTGGAAAAGCAGCCGTTGAGTCGCCATTTGGAAGTGAAAGATTTGCTAGGTTGGTTTTTTCATTTGAAAGCTGCAAAGTGCAAACAATGATGGAAGAACCAAGACCGGACTCTGGAGCCATTTCATGTTCCTTACTTTCTTTTTGTAGTTGCCACTTTTCCCCACCTTTCCTTCTCTTTTGGTTATGGAAACCCCTTAATATTTTGATTTTCACAACTGACTCAAAAGTAACTTGAGACCTGTCAAGGAAGATCACTGTTTTAATGCTTGTGTAAGTCATTATCTAATCACCAATCAATATGTTCAATATCAAGCATAATTTGGTAATTACACATAAACTTTTGATCCATAATCACATCACTTCACTCACAGCAATCATTCATAAAAAAAAAAGTGACTAACTTTTACACTGGCCATCAGCCCTCCTCCTTTTCTTCGAACTTGTGACCCTTTTTAAACAAAATATATGGAAAAATCTTTTAAAATTTAGTATAATACCTTTACTATAGTAGAGACGGAAAATCTAAATCAACATAATAAATTACTGATGGTACCAAAAGCTTGATCTATTAGAAAATTTTGAATTTAAAATCATCTAACCATTGTTTTAACACAACACACCACAATGATACCTCTAAAAACAATGTTGAATCGTTTCTCAAAACCGTTCATTGTCCAAAGACAATGAAAAACTGCTGTTTCATTGTTGATCACAAGTAACACAACTTCAAAACACTGTAAGAAAAAAATTCATAATAAAATTCTTTGTGCAGTAGAAACAAGAAGTGTAGTCCTACACTAATCCTAGTGAGCTACAAAAAATGACTATGTCTAATTAGAATATTCAAAGGAAAAAAATCAAACCCAATTGGAAATTCTCAAAAGATTTACTCTTTCTCCATAAAATAATATCAAAAAAAGAAAAATGGCATATGGGCATATCAGTACAGAACATATCAACTAGGCAACTGGGGAAAGTAAAATACACCATAAATTTTCAGACCCACATAATGTTTTTGCTTTAGTTTTCATTGAACAGGTTTAAAGTTTCATTCTTTAACAAGCAAGTGAAATCAACATATCCTAGATTCATGTTAAGGAAGAGAGAGAGAGAGAGAATGAATATATGAGATTCATATCCAATGCTTACCTGAGATTCGGAGGCTGAGACAACCGGCGGCGACGGCAGAGAGGAGACAGTGACAGACGACAGATGAGAGATAACAGAAGGAAAGAAGGAAGAGACAAATTTGAATTATGGGATGGGTCGGACTCGGGGTGGGTTCGGGTTTTAAGGGGTTTTGAATTTTACGAGTAGTTGATGAAAATATGTGTGTTTCAAGCTTTTTAGAAAAACTAATAAAGTGAGTGTTTGGATTGCACTAAAATTTCAACACGTCTGCGTTTGTGCGTTTTGTTAAAAAAATATGGGTCTCACGATATTGTTTACGGACCTACAAAAGTCATCCAAATATAGATTTTAATATAAATTTGGGTTTCACAGCACTATTCATATATTTAAAAATTATTTTATTTTAGTATTTTCAATTTTCAGCAATAAGTGATATTTAAATAGATGTAATCACAATGTTAAACACTTTCCACATTTTTAGTACTAACTAATTCTTAATTAGTGATGTTAGGGTTACAAAATTTTTTATAACTTGTTAAAGAAAAAAGTTATGATTGAAGTAATATTACTTTCATATTGATCCATCATTTATACTACATTTTATTATGCATCAATTAAAGTGGTGAAAAAGAATGTAAATTTTTCTTTGGGTAAAGTATGAGATTTCATTAAGGAACTCCAAGGATACATCCTTTTGCCAAGCAACCCAAAATTTTTAACTCACATAACTTGATCCACCCAACCAACCTAGTCTGACCCGAAGGGTCACAGTCGATTTTGATTGTGTGATTCAATCAATTAGGGACAAATACCTAAGATATTTTTAATTCTTGAGTAGGTGTGACTGAGAGCAAAACTCATTCACAAAAGCTATCCCAAGTACCCCACCATTCATAAATTTACATCTTGGATTTTTTTTTTTTTTTTTTTGGGTACATAGTGTAATTATTTAGTGCTTCGAGAACATAATAAGCATGCGTTTAGCAAAAATTATTTTTGCTACTTATTTTACTATTTAGCTTATTTTTTGTATTATTTATGGGTCCCATTGTATTTTTTGATACTATTCATAAATCCCATTAGACTATTTCAGCTAATTTTTACCTTTATCTACAGTACTTTCAACAAAAAGTTTTCAACTCTAGCAAAATAAGTAGATCTCAAATGGACCATAAATGTATATTTTTTCCTCTCATATGAATAGCGAATCTCACAATGAATTTAATTAATGATGTACACTATTATGTGAGAAGGGGAACATGAATTTAGTGTGCTCTCAGACATATGGCAACCTATGATTGGATTAAGATAATCTTGCAAGGATTCTTAAAAGATCTAATTTTGGTTAGCTAGTGAAAATGTTTTCTTTCTTTTTTTTTTTTTTTTTGATGAACAGTGAAAATGATTTCTATGTAGAAGCATTACAAACTTCCTTATTTTATTTTGGCACGATATTTAAGAATTTCTGATAGGCTAATGCATTTATCAAAATGGATAATTAACTAAACTAAATACAATTAGAAATTATTATATGGCAGGTAACAAAATGGAACACAGGTAAGGTTGTCAAAATTCGAATCTTATGTAAGATCATGAGAGGTAGGTGGAATCGTGAATCGTAGGATCGGATCGTAGATCATAAGATCCTACATATTTTCATATTTAAAGCAAAAAACACATTGATAATGACTTTATATGTTGAATAATCACGTAAATTGTAAATTTATCCATTAAAAAAATTTTTGCATTATATTATGTAATTTGCATGTCTTACATCGTTACGTCTATACTAACGAAACAAATATATTTACGTTTTGACCCAATATATCTAAAAAGTTCAATAAATATTTAATTAGCAATCAAATACCAAAATATTTATCAATAATATGAAAATATTTTCCTAGTTCTAAGTTCCGAGTTTAAAATCCAAAATAAGTTATCAAATGGAAACTAGCTAACTAAAATATGAAATCCAAAAATAAAATTAATATTAAGATGAAGTGAACATTTAATTATTCTCATTATAGGGTTCTTATGACTACCGTCCTAATCATCATTAACCATTTTATCATCTATGTCGACATTGTATATTTGTATACTAGAGATCAAGATACAACTTTACACTCAACTATTCAAGTTACACTGCTCAGCAACAATTACAGAGCGTGCTAAAAAAAAAAATCAATCAATCAATATACAAATACAAGCATACTAATAAAATTATATATAAGAAAAACAATATTTTAGTAATATTATAACACAAATTAGTATATTGATCAAACAAATTTAACAATATTATAACTTAAAATGTAGTAAATCCAATATAAATTCTTCATTTAGAAATGATGAAACATTCCTTCATTTTTATTACAAGTGAACTAAAAACTAGAAAACATTTGCTTAGGTTAACATAATTTTATAAAAAATAAAAATAAAAAGTCATACCATCACAACATAGAAAAATAAAAACCCTTAAAGTTTCATCAAAACCAAATATTTATCCATAAAAAAAAATAAATAAATAAATAAAAAACAAAAACTGATGTTTTGGTAGGATTGGTAGAATCGGTAAGATCCCATATGATCTTACGATCCTAGACGATCCTACATACGATCTTACCATTTTTACGATCCTAGTGTGATTCTAAACGTTTTGGTGAGGTAAGATCGTAAAATCGTGCAATCCTATAATCTAGATCACGATTTTGACAACCATGAACACAAGAGTACTTGTCGCAAAACGAAAGGATCAATAATCAACTAGGAAAAAATAGATATATAAACCCAATGTTTTTTTTATCATTCCACTAAAGACCAAATTTAATTCCCTTTTTTTTTTGGTTACACCTCTTTTTCTTTGGTTAATTCCGTCCCATTTGGCTTATTCAATCCACTTTTTTCTTATTCGGTCCAAATTGGTCTTATTTTATCCACTTCAATTCTATTCAGTCCACTTGGGTTCTATTCTGTCCATTTTGATCTTATTCGGCTCACATTGGTTCTGTTTGTTCCATTTAGTCTTATTCGATTTACTTTGGTTCTATTTGGTCCATATTGGTTCTATCTAGTCCATTCGGTCTTATTCGGTCCAATTTATTCCTTTTCGGTCCAATTTGCTTCTATTCAGTCTAGTTCGATCCATTCAGTTCACTATGGTCTATTCGGTCCATATTGGTCTTATTCAATCCACATTGGTTCCATTCGGTCTTATTCGGTCCAATTTGGTCCTATATGGTGTACTCGGTCCTAGCTAGTCCACCTCGGTCCATTCTTTCTACTTTGGTCTATTTAGTCCACTTTGGTCAAATTTGACATTCGGTCCACATCAGTTCTATTCGGTCCAATCTGGTCCTATTTCTATTCGGTCCACTTCAATCCATTCTATCCACTTTGGTCCTATTCGGTCCTAATTTTTTTCCACTCTGGTCGGTTCGGTTCTATTCGGTCTATTTGGTTCAATTCGGTCTATTTTGGTCCACTTTGATCCATTCAGTGCACTCAGTCCATTTTTGTGTACTTACATAATGGGTTAGACAGGTTTGAGTTAAAAGTACCTATTCTAAATCCAAATTTATTAAAAAATATATAGATCTCAAACTCATAATATCTAAAATCTTAAGTATTATATTTATTATTGCTACACTTTTGTTGAGTCACATTAATGTAACATTTTGGTCCATTTTAGTCTGACTAAATTTAAGTGAAAGTCTTTCTAAACATAAAAATTATGAATATATAAATGTAATTTTTTGGGAAATTACTTATTTGTTTTAACGTTATTACTTTTAAATGAATTGTATGAGGTTGATTATACATTCAAGAAAATTTGTTATATATATATATATATATATGTATGTATGTATGTATGTATGTATAATTATTATTTAACTATCTAATGCAACACATGGGATAGTGAATTGTAAATTGAGATTAAATTCTGTAAGGATGTGATGTAAAATCCATCTTTTACCCTTTCAATCTCAACATATCACATCATCTTATCACATATTTAAGAATAAACACAACTACACCCAATCAATTTTAATTCTCATATATAAATCCAACCAAATTGAGAGTTTATTGAGATATTATTAAGTGTAGTTAGATGTAATGAATCTTAAGTAAAATGCTGATGTGGCAATCACTTATTGGATAATGTAAAATATAAGTTTTACACCCGTCTTTACCAAATTTGAACTTTTGTAAATTTAATTAATAAGATTTACTATTATGTGAGAGGAAGAGTAGAGCATGGAATAATTACTCTGTATACATATGACAACCTAAAATTGGATTACGATAATCTTTCAAAGGATTCTCAAAAAAGTTAATTTTGGTTGGCTACTGGCTACTTGGCTAGTGAAAAATCTCCCTATGTAGAAGTACTATAAAATTTCATATTTTATTTTGGCACAATATTTAAGAATTTTTAGCAGACTTATGCATACGTCAAAATGGATAATAAACTATAAATACAACTGAAAATTATTATATGGCGGGTAAAAAAAAAAAGGTAACAATGTTTGATTTATTAAATTGTTTCTTTATGATAACACAATTCTCACTCAGGCACAAGAGTACTTGCCGCAGAAAGAAAAGATCAACAATCAACTAGAAAAAAAAGGACATATAAATAACCCAATGTTTTTAACCAAATTTAATTCCCATATTTTGTTTTAGCCACCTCTTGCAATTAAAGTGAGCAAGAAATCCTTATAGTTCCCATTGGTTGTATCTTCAATTTTCTTGGACAGAGGAACCCCAAATTGGTTATTGTACTCTTGTTTGATCTCCTTCATATCTGTGTCAGCTCGGGTTACAATTACTCGAGTAAGTGCTTTTTTGATATTCTTATCAGTATCCTTTGTCAATGCTGTGTCCAAGACCTTTTAAGAAAACAATATGATGCACAAAGATTAGTAGAAGTAATAATGAGAAAATTTTCTTATTGAATATCCATGAAATATGATTGTGGGTTTCATGTTACCTTGATGAAATATTTTTGAGGACTGCATAGACATTGCACTGTTTCCTTTAGCCTCAAATCAATATCAAGTTCCTACACAAAAATTATGGTTGAAAATGAGAAGTTGGAGACAATTTATCAAAATTTGTTAAGACGATAATTTGTAATTGGAGCATCAGTTTCATATTGACTCACTATTGGCACACTTTTCTCAATTAAATTATGTACCAATAACAACAAATCACATTAATGGTTGAAAAATTTGGGGTAGCTACATTTATTGTTAGAGTTGAGAATTTATGGTACTTAAAATGTTGTGCTACATGATAAAGACAAAATTACCAATTCTCAATTAGCATTCTTTTGAGTTGAATACTTTAGCTTCGTATGTGCATATGGTTATGAATCAAGCCCTTAATTAGATCATTACTGTTGAATGTTACCTTCAGTGGTGCTTTTTTATCTCATACCTCATCAATGTTCTTGCCAGAAATCTCATTGTAGTGCTTATATATTGCTTGGAGATGGGGCTTGCTTCTTGTTGATAGTATCCTTATCACCTCATCGTCCTCGATGGGCTTCCTGTTATCAGCTTCTTTTATGGCATTAGAAAGTGTCATAGCCTCAGATTTTGCTATACCTTCCTTAACCTTTGATCCCTCATACCTATAGGCGCTTACAAGTGCAACAAAGAGCTGCTCAAAGTATAAAAGAAAAGATATATTTAGTTGCCTTATTTATATGCACATAATATATAATTGAGAAATGTTAACAAACACCAAACGTTATTTATAAAATTGAAAAAATGAGATAAGACTGTAAAAAAGACAAAAAATTGTCAAAAAAATTTCAAAAAAGTTGTTGTTAATGGCCATCTTGTAGTGCCTGTTAACACAACTCTATATAATTATATATCATCATGCTTTGCTTCCCGTTCAAACTTTTTTTTAATTAAGCTTCTAGTTCAAACTTCAAACTAATTCAGTTGATGATGTTGTGATGAACCTTGATTTGTTGGCAACTGTTTAGCAAAAAAAAAAAAAAAAAATTTGATTTGTTGGCAACTTTGAGGCCTATTGGGCTTCTCATCTATGGTATGTTCGGGCTTGGGTTTTGTTTATTTTTCAGCCTAGCCTCCAGTCTTGGGTTTAATGTTGGCATCAAACTTTAAAAGCCTAAAAGTTTGATCTTAACATTCCCTTGTTTGAAGTTCAATTAAGTCCAATGCACCACAAAAATGGATGAACCGGGTTTGTGTGTGTTTGTGTGAAAATGAGATTAAAACCCATTTTATATTCTAATAACTCAAATATTTTTGAACATTCTTTTGATCTCATCTTCAGAGATCAAAATATTCATGATTATAAGCCAACTATAGATGTGAAATGTCGAGTCTTAAGTTTTAGGCTTGTCATTGAACATGCCAAGATGGGATTCAATTATCAATTATCAAATCTTCTTTCTTTCTCCCTCTCAACTAAGACTATTTACCCCACTAGAGTGTTTAGGTGGTCGGTTCATTGCTCTGAGATATGATATAAATTCAAAGGTTTTAGGTTCAAACCTCCACATGCACTATCGATAATGAGATTTTCAAGATGTCTCATGAATAAGGAGTGAAATAATCTGTCTAAAGAATGGAATATAAGATTTCTACACTGACAATATATTGAGCCCAATAAAACTTTGGGCTCTTGAGTGGGCTGTGGGCACACAAAATGGTTTATAGTGCTATAATGGTTCTAGACTTTTAGTAGTACTCACCTTGCGTTCACTGCCATTGACGTGGTAAGCAACATCTTCCTCAATGGAGTGGTCAAATAGGGAATGATAGGCTCTCCTTGTTCCTAATAGTTCGTCAGCTGATCTGGTGCATGAAATCTCTATGAGGATACCATAAGATTGTGGCCCTTTCTTCAAGGCCTCCTTCACCAAACGAGCATCCCTTTCCCATGGATGCATGGTCCAAAGCACAACAGCATTCTGATAATCATACAAGGGCATCCCACATGTCACTTTTTTCTTATTAAAAAAAAAAAGGATAATTTATGCTTTTTAGTCCAATTTTTACCCTTAATTAATCATTACGTTTTGCAATATATCTAGCGTTGGTATATATAGTAAGGCAAACTAAATTTGAAAAATAATAATTAATTAATGGTAATTTGTAAAGTCCGATGAAATCAAGGGTTCAAATCCTCCTCCGGCCAACTATTGAATTAGAACTCATCAAAATAAAAAAAATAAAAATAAAAAAATAAAAAAAAAACTATTGAATTAGAAGGAAAAAAAATGATGAAACCGTTATGTATATATAATATTATTATTTTTTTTTGAGATAAATTTGATAGTAATAATGGGAGAGGGGGATCTGAACCCTAGAGGGTCTGGACATTTTTCGTTAAAAACACTAAAATGTGTCAGTTGATTTTTAAGAGAAATATTATGTTAATAATATTTTCACAACATTTTCATAATGAATCCTAAGTGATAGGTTGTTATTAACTATTATTAGTAGGTAAAAAAATAATTTTAGTGGTGGATTTAAATTAGAACTTGTAACAAGTTACTGGTTATTATTTAATATTTGTTGTAAAAATGTTATGAAAATGTTGTAAACCGAGCACTTCTCTTATTTTAATAAACATTATTTTTGTTTTATTTTCAATATATGAAACTATGAATTGATTCAAGGATTTCCTTGCTTGTTATATATAATTAATCCCCCGTTTAGATATTCCCTAAAGGTTTTTTTATATTAAATATTGGTTAATAATATTGTCTTTTTTTCTTGAAATAAATGAATTCATATTTTATGTTAGAAAGAACAACAAATTCACCTTAAAACGCATGAATTCATGCTTGAGAAGTCTAACATGCTGATCATCCCAGCGCTCAAAGTTACGTTCATCCTCTATGAACAAGTTGGGATTTCCTTTCCGGAAGGATTTCTTTTCCTCCGGCTGCCATTTTCCCAATATTGATATTAATGCCTGCTCGTGGATTCCATGTCCTGGTTAATTAATTATAACAGCATTATCAAAATGTTAGGAAATTGTTTTCCACTGATCACTTCTCTAAGGAGCAATTCATTTCTGGAAAGAAAGAAAATAATAAATGGAATTAAGCTAGTGATATAAAGCTTTGTCAGCATGTAAAACATTGTGTTTATGGGAGGAAAAAAACAAGAAAGGGAAATGATGTAGGATATAATTTTAAAAAGGAAAATATCAAAGCAAAGAAGAAAATGAAGAATGACTTTGAAATACTTGATACAAACCATATATAAAGTAAAAAAATAATTGTACAGTGTTGAGTAAATTCAGTGAAAAAGAGGATCTATATATAGATATATAAATTTGTGTACGTATGTATGTATATATATGTGCAGCAGAATCCTAATTAAGGAAAAAAAGAAAAAGAAAAATTGAATGAAAAGGTTTTTGAGAGTGAACATTGTGAACTGGAAATGTTAATCAAAATATTGCTAAAAATTCAAAAGAATCAATTCATTAGATTAATCCCAGTTTGTATGCCATTAAATTACACCTCAAATGAAAAGAAAATACACTTGACATTTGATTAAGATATATAATATATATTATAGAAGAAAGTTGAAGTATTAATATATATTTAGAGCAAAAGAGAGGATGATTATGAACCTGAGAAGGCCTTGGTTAGAGTTTCCAACTCATCAGGGTGAGCCATTCTTTGTGTTGGTTTTGGTGTTGGTCTTGGCCTCTAGGAGTTAGGCAATGAGTTGGATGGAGACCATCTTTGCCAAGCTACATTTATATAAACCCAAAAGGTCATTTTGGTCACTTAAACTTTAAGAGTTGTCTTGGGGGATCTCAGCCATTACCAATATAGTAATGAGATTGTTAAAACTGAAATAAAACAGATTTAAGAGTTAACTGACTTCCTCAAAAGAGAAAGAAAAAAAAAAAAAAAAAAAAAAAAAAAAAAGAAAGAAAGAAAGAAAGACTTAATTGACATGTAGCTATAACTTTCAGTTTAAGGTGCTTAGCAAACCCAAAAAAAAAAAAAAAAAAACAAAACAAAAAAACCTTACAATTTAAGGCTTCACTAGTTGCCATCATGTGCATCTTTTGAGAGATGTAAATTAAAATAAATAAACACCGAAACTTTGATTATTTTTTAACATTACACACTTAAATAAATAATAATAATATGTTATGTTATGTTATAAAATAATTAAAGAGACAATAAAAATGGTGATGTTATTTGTAGATATTAATAAATGAAACATTAGATAAAGATTAAAGGGTAACGCTAGCTGGAACTTAAAAAGCATTGATCTAAAAAAGCAAGTATTCGTTTATTAGTTTATTAATTAATGATATTATATGTTGCTGTGATGCCCTTATATTCTATTGTATAAGTTAGATGTCCCATGATTTTGTCACAATTTAAAGTTTTCACAAACCAATATTTGATATTAAATATGTGCCCAAATAAGAGTTAGCTACATAGAATTTGAGTATGAATACATTTAAAGAAACATAGATTGTGTAGCATATAATAATATATATGGCTCATACAAACATGGATCTAATAGACATTTTTAATTGAAATGACTTTATCTTCTTAGATGGGTTTCCTTGGGAAGTTTCCCATTTCTTTATAGAAGTTTTGTCATATTGCAATTGGCCCTGGTTTAGGGTTTTGGTTTTTTGCTTGTGTTTCGTTCTGTTTTTGCTCGTTTGCCCTAGTAGCATGGGGTCCGGTGTACTAAGTTAAACCGATTAGCTTGTTCTCTAGCTTATTATCCAACTACTCAAAATTGTCCCCATGGTGTGGATATAGGAGGGCCCTCTGTTCTTGAGGCCCCTTGTCCAATAAGTGATATATACAATGTATGAATTGGGTAAACTTTCACTCTCACATATTGAAACAGTTAAAAACAATAATGATAAATGGAACCTAGGCAAAATGTCTCAGATTATGTCAAGGTTTCTAATGTCAATAAATAGATCTAAGATGAAAAAATAAGCCTCATAGATTAAAAATTAAAAAAATACAAATACAAATACTAAATTGAAAATGATAGCACTAGTACGATAAATATATATATATATATATAATTAACTAAATTTGATTGGAATTTGTGAAGGTCTAGGACTGAATAAAATTTTCCATGAATATAAGATTTTGGGTGACATTCCAAAACTCATTGGAATGAGTTTATTTTTCACGAACATGTTTCCAATTATTTTTATAAGATGGTGGATCTTGATGTTTTTGTTTACTATTAATATGATTTTATTTTATTTTATTTTTCCAATTGGAACATAACAAATTTGTGTAACACAACTAACATAAATATTTTTTATTTAATAAAAATCTGAACTGCATAAATTTTAGCACACATAATTCCTTCTCTCTCCCTTTTTTTTTTTTTTTTGCCCTTTTCCATTGTACTCATCTTCAACAACTATACAAAACACGGATTAGGCACTTTTTTTTCTTTCCCTCTCCTTGTCTAAGCATCACGTCTAACATGCTGCATGCTTATTCGTACATGCATTATTGTTTCCAACTAAGTAATACATTACCCTTATCTATAAGTTCCTGATTTTACACTTAGGTGGGATTTGGACTTATTATTCTGCACATATCTGATTGTCTCATAAGCTTGATTCTGAGAACAAAATGATATTATAGATCTTATATATGGGTAGTGTTGTGATCTAGTCATTGGCCTCTACGTGGTACACGACCATTATTGATCACACACTCTCTCTCTCTCTCTCTCTCTCTCTCTCTCTCTCTATTTCTTTACGTAATTAAGGCAAAGTCACATTGAAATGAACCTCATAGAATCAAGTAGAACAGGAACAGCTAAGTGTGACCAAAGTGATCAGTTGCTTTTTTTTATTGCAATAATATATATTTTAAAAAAAGAGTTATGTACAGCTTGAGCTGGCCATGGACCAATGTGATGAGCTATCATCTTTACTTTTTGGTGGATATCTGTTTTTTTCTAATTAATGGGTATGCATGGATGATCCACCATGTTGAACATGTGGTTTAATATTCTAGACCCATTTCCAGAAATAATTGAATTCAACTATATATATTCCCTCATCTCACTACGTATCCACAGCCACTACTTTGATCTGTCTTTTTCTTTTTAGGTCAGATGTCTCACTATTTCAAAATAATTATTGTTCTTGTATAGTACTTTGATTTTGAAAAAGAAAAAGCTAAACTTTCCCATCTTTTTGTTTTTAATTTAGCCAAAAATCTTTCTAGTGCCTGCAAGGAACCCACTACATCTTCCAAGACCCAAGAACAAAGTGCATAAATTATTGAAGCATGTGATGGAACCATGTAAGAAGAAAGTTTCTTTCTCAAAAAAAAAAAATGTAAGAAGAAAGTTCCAAGTGTGTACATCAAGATAAGCAAGTCACTGATATATGATTAAATTGACTTGATTATTTGTTAGGCAACTCATGTGATAGAGATTGAATAGAAAACACAAATCAGTAATCAGAATATTAATACGACTTTGAGGTGTGACAGAATACTATCTATTTTAAGTTGATAATTAATGTCCACATTCAAAATGGTTTGTGGTGAGGTTATTACTTATTACAAGTAACTTACCTTCAGCATTCAACAAAGTTATCAAACTGCAAACAACAATTCTGAAATTCCTCATTTTAAGTTCTCTTACGAAATTATGTACAATGTCTCAATATTTTTCTTTCACCTGTAATAATGGTTATTGCAAATGAGCTATAACTCAATTAACAAAAAATATACATATCAATATAAAAGAAGAGTTTCTATTTAGCCTTACTATTATGGAGTCAAAATTATCAACAACAAAAAAAAATTATGGAGTCAATATCTAATAACGTTGTAAACCCAATGATGCATTGATGCTAGACAAGTACACATGTAAATACTATTAAAGAAAAAAAAAAAAAACTATTTCTTTGCTGCTAGACAACTACACATGTAATAAGGATAACCCAGCAGTGTTTATTTGGAAATTAATATCAATTGACCACAATGTAGGACTTTTGCATACCATTAAAATAATTCATGTTGAATTCTAAATCATATATATGTAGCCCTACATGCATAAATGCATCTTATCTTATGAGAGAGAGAGAGAGAGAGAGAGATTCGACCAAGAAAAGATTTGGCTATCATATAGCCATCATAGCTGGTTTCACATCCCAAATTATGCATATAAAATATATATATATATATATATATCAGAAAGAGCAGTGCTATATTGCCATACATACATAAAATTTATACAAAAATTAGAATGAGCTGGGCTATGTTACACCTATATAGCAATTGAGTTCCAACATTATTTGATATGGATATCTTATATGATTCGTATAGAAGAGAAACATTTTCCAATTGGATTCAAATTATTTAATTCCATCTTTCATCTGAAAAATTATTTGATTTCAAACATCTTGATGAATGCAATGTTGCATTAAATATCTGAAACCAAAAGACCTTACACATAGTAACAGAGTTGTTCCATCAATAGAATTAATGTGCACATGACATGTGGCAGGCAGATTGCTCATTGAAACTAATATATTTCTGTAAGGAGTTACATTTAACTTATGAATAGCTAAGGTTTATTAATATTAAAGGCCCATATATATCCTTAGAAAGTGATAAAATTTGGCCTAACCAGAAAATAAAAAATAAATTAAAGATACTATTCAAGGATAATTATGACAATGAAGTAAATTATTGGTTAAAATGCAAATTGCACCCTTCAAGTTTGACTAAAAATCATTTTAATCCTATAAATTTATTTTCTTTCAATTGAGTCCTCTAAATTTTAAATTTATTAAATTTAGGATTTTTGTCTAATTCTATTAAAAAATTGCAGTTAAGTATGCAATTAACAAATGAAAAAAAAAAATATAAAAAACTCACATAAAAAATGTATAAAATATTTTCATTAATTTTATAGATTTTTTCTTGTGAATATTATTTTTTTAGAAATTTTATAATGAAATTGGACGAAAGGCTTAAATAGAATAAATCTGAAACTTAAAGGATTCAATTGAGTAAAAATAAAGTTAGAGGACTAAAATGAATTAAATCAAACTTAAAGTGTGCAATTTACATTTTAATCTAAAATATTTATAGAAATATACGAAAATAGTAGTCCAAAGAATAATATCATGAACATAAAGACCCAAATCACAAATTGGATAAATATAAAGGACTTTTTCTATAAACTGACTCCCATAATTTCATATAAAAATATCAGTAACCCCCCTAAACATTTATAAATTCATAGGGAATTTCAATAAAAAGTTGTGGGTATTTTCGTCCAATAAAAAAATGATGATTTTATTACAATTTACAAGTTTCCTTCATTCGAGCCTACGAGGAGGGAAACTTAACTAACTGAAACAGAAAGAAAGTGCTAAGAAAACATAATAAACAGCTAAACAAAACAAAACAAAACAAAAAGGCTTACATAAAATCTCAGTCACATTGATAGAACTTGAATCTTTGTAGTGCATTTTTTAGTTCACTGAATTTTATTTTTTAGAGAAAAAAAAATTTTAATTCATGGGTACTCTGAGAGTTCCAGTTGTTGTTCCTTCTCCAGACCAAGACTGTGAGAGACTGAAGAAAGCCTTTGATGGTATGTCTCTTTGACACTTTGTGTGTGTTTGTTTGTGGTATTGAGTGCCATGGTTTTCTTCTTGTGGTATTTTTATGTTATGGGGTTCTTTTAGTTTTTATGTTTAACATGTTTTTATATGCATACACACATAAATTTTATCAAAAAAAATTGCAGTGATCAGGGAAGCCTGAGAATGAAATATGATGATCTTCATCCATATTTTTCTGTTTTTATAATTGTTGGTTTGTGGGTCATTGATCAAATTTTCTATCTTTTGATTATACATACATTTATATATATATATATATATATATATTTTTTTTTTTTAATTAATATTTTCCTTGTAATGATATGGGATTTCTGAAATTAAATTTATGATAATTTTCAAAGTCTATATATTTTTTTAGATTTTTGAAGTTTACGTTTTCAGTGAATTGGATACTCTATGTAGCTCTATTTTTATGTATGTTAAATCTCTTTACAGTTTCCTTCTGGGATTTCTGATGTTCTCCTAGCAGTGTACATGGAAATTATTAAATTTTAATTTTTAGCATTTTCCAATAATTTTGAGTCTTTTTTATTAATCATTATATTATTTCCAAATAAAGTGTGACTGAAATTTAATTATTAAAATGTTGATCCATTGTTTTAATTTTTTCCCCTTTTTCTTTCAAGTTCAGTTTACAATACATTATATTATTTATCTGTGCATCAGTTTCTTTTCTGATTTCTTTTTGGGTTCCTATTATTCCTTTAAAGGATATGAGATGTCGGTAAAACTGTAAATAAAGAATTGACTGTATCCATCTTTTTTTTTTTTTTTTTTGTTTCTTCCTTGGAATGTTTTTGTTTATGGATCATGAGTAGTTTAATTATTTTCGTCCTATAAATCATGGTTCTTGTGTTTCTGTGTAAACGTATCTAGGATGGGGAACGGATGAGGCGGCGATTATATGGGTTTTAGGCCACAGAAATGCAAGCCAAAGGCGGAAAATTAAGGACAGATATCAACAGCTTTACAATGAATCACTCATTGACAGTCTCTATTCTGAACTCTCTGGTGATTATAGAGTATGGCTCTTGGCCTTTGGATCCCTCATTATTACAAAACTGAAAAGAGGTTCCCAAAATTTCATACAAATGATAAATAAGTAATAAATTTATGGATTATAAGTAATTAAATTATAGACTAGATATCCTTATTTTAGTGATAATCTTCTTGTTGCTGTGGTGGTGGTGGTGGTGGTAGTACTATGTATGTGAGATGGGGTATGTGTGTTTTGTTTGATATAAATCAGAGATTAGTATGTTCAAACGTGCTTATACTGTGTTAGTTTTCTCATAAGAGAAGTAGTTTGAAAAATAAAATTAACATTTACATAATCTTTACTAATACATTTATGGCCCGTTTGGATTGAGAGGAGAAGGAGGGGAAGTGGAGTAGAGTAAAGTAAAGTTGGCTAAAAATAGGCTAATTTTGGACCAACTCTACTCTACCCCTCCTCCCTTCCTCTCAATCCAAATGGACCATTAAAGCTGCTGTCTTACATGGAATGATCTTGTGTCTTAAAATTAATTTCTATCTCTAGTTCCAAATGTAAATAATTCAAATAAATAAATGAAACAATTCTGTTTTTAAGAACATATGGTTTGTATTATGTTTCAACAGAATGCACTGATAGAGTCCATCTGGTTGTGCTAATCAGTTTTCACTACACGAATGTCTGCATAATGAATGGATCAACAATGTTCACATATTATTACAAAGCTGTTCTTATTGTTCTATATGGTTTAGCAACTGGAAAATGGTTTAGAAATGGTTCTTAAGGTTATTGAATGACATTTTTTGTTAAACAGAAAAATGCCATTCTTATTAGCTGATGCTTTCATGTATGTAATTCATGTGTTAACATTTAATAATTCAGATATTTCATGTGTAACAGAAAGCAGTGATTTTGTGGACACAAGATCCTCCGGAAAGGGACGCCAAACTGGCAAAGGATGAATTAAAGACAAAGAAGGAAGGAGTCAATCACCTAAAAGTGATAGTTGAGATAGCATGTGCATCATCTTCTCACCATCTGATGGCAGTCAGGCAGGCCTACTGTTCTCTCTTTGATTGCTCACTTGAAGAGGATATTGTGTCTACTGTTTCTCCACCACTCAGAAAGGTAAAGCAAACTCATTCATAAACTTGAGATGCAAACACTTGATGGAATAATGATCAGATTTTTAGGATCAACTAAGTTTAGAGGTAAAGCATTAACTTAATGAAGTACTAGTTTCATGAGATCCGCCCATATTATCATTGCTTAGGTCAAAGGTGCAATGATGTCTGCATTATTTAGTACTCGAGTCACACTTAATTAGTTTAGTTTCATGTAATCTGCCCATGGTAAATTTAGCTTATTCAATAAATGAATGAGCAATAGGGGCTCTGCAACCTCTAGTAAGTCCCCTTCAACTCAAGCTTTTTGTAAATAATGAATGACAATGGGAAGATTCAATCATTGGAAATGAGAGAGAGAGAGAGAGAGAGAGAGAGAGAGGGAGGGAGGGAGGGAGAATTACAATAAATAGTTGCAAAAGGTCATTAGCTGCAGTACATAATTGATTTGCTAAAAGGTCATAAAAGCTGATTGCTTATGACTGCTTAGTCTCTCTTGACATTCTTCACTTCAAGAATCTAAAAAAGTTTGGGAACTTTGATGATAGGCTAGAATCTATATTTGATTAAATAAATGAATGGAGAGGATAATCAGTTCTAGTTCTCAATTTTGTGAGGCAAACACCATGTTATTCTCAACAATGGGCTTTCATTGCCTGAGTGTTGTGACTTTTGTACTGAGGTATAGGATCTATAGGTTCTGAAGTTATGCCTTGAAAAATATCTTTTACCCTTCAACTAGGAGTAAGTTTCACTCTATATCTTGATTATTATTAATAAATGCAAGGTAAAAAGAAATTAACTTCCAATTCTTATGTCTTTGAGGCAAGCATCATTTGTACTGTCACCCATTGCTTGAGGTGCGTGCCTTTTGCACTATAGTGATCAGTCTTCATGTAAAGCCTTGAAGATCTCCCTTAGCCTCAAATCCTGGTGTAACTCTTGCACCTTTTAGTACACTTGGTGACTCTGAAATGTTCTATCCCTGCATTAAAAACACATATATAGTTGTCGCTATGCCTTAGTCTATTACTATGACTCCTTTCTCAGTCTGTGTAGATCTTAGGTTCACATATTACTGAGAAACGAAATTAAGAAACAGAAAGGCATGCAGTTTTGGATTTCATATGAATCACACCACTAAATCTATGGTCTAAGGGGTTGCATAACATCCAATTGACTCATAAAATGGGTTTTGAACAGCTTCTACTGGGTCTCGTGAGCTCGTACAGGTATGACAAAGAATTGGTGGATAATATGATCGTCAAATCAGAGGCAGCTACACTACATGAAGCCATCAAAACAAAGCAATTAGATCATGATCAGGTTGTGTGGATACTCAGCACAAGGAATGTCTTTCAGCTCAGAGCTACTTTTGACTACTACAAGCTACACTATGGAAAACCCATTGACAAGGTTTATTTTCTATACTTAGCTACTCAACAAGAACTTTTAATTCTTTTTCATCTTTTGTAATATGTTTGTGCAATTTTCTTGACAGGATATTATGAGTTGTGGGAAGGGAGACTTGGAGTCTCTTTTGAAAATGGTAATTTGGTGCATTCACTTTCCTGAGAAACATTTTGCAGAGGTGAATTCCTTACTCCATACCAAGGAAGAATTATATTGTTTCACATCCTTGACTTACTATATATTAAAGACACTTCCCAGAGAAATAACCTTTTATCAAATTCTATACTAAATTTATGTTGTTCAAATTAAGTTTCTTTCAGCCTTGGCCTCCCATGAGGAGGAGGGGGCTTAAGATCTTGTGTGATACTTTTCATAATCAAATGTAGAGCTACTTGAATGACTTGCAAGTGTTTCTACTGTTGCCCTTTTTATTGCTTTAAAACTTGATTTGAAAAAAAATTCTGCAGAACCAATTCTTTCCCATTTTTGTGGGTCAAACAAACATTAGTCACTGATTTGAAGCTTGATTCTTGGAAGGCAAATGGGTAAGAACAATTCCAATTGGGTTCATGACTTCATGTGTCTTGCCAAATTCCGCAGCTTCCATAATGTGAAGAAGTGAATGCATAGTTCCTTTGCATCAACTTCAACATAAATTTTCCTCTAAAGTAGCCCTTTTTGCAACATTGAAAACCCGGTTGTACTTGCTTTGCTTCTGAATCAATTACCTCTTAATAACCCTTGAAGTGGAACATGATCCCTTTATAGAAGTCTGGTTAAAAATCCTGCCTACATAGTTATTCTTCTTTGATGCTCTATCCAATGTTTACCTTAACTTCTTGATATGAAGAAAGTTTTAACTGTTTGGAATTTAGCAGTTATCTTTAATACATTTCTCTATTACTTGAACTATGGTCAGGTAATTAGAGATTCCATTATGGGGTTAGGGACAGATGAAGATTCTCTAACAAGAGCAATTGTAACTCGAGCTGAAATCGATACAATGAAAATCAGAGGGGAGTATAACATGATGTACAATGACAGCCTTGACAATGCAGTTACTGGTGATACATCAGGAGACTACAGAAACTTCTTAATGACTTTGCTTGGAGCAAAAATATGAATCACTCTCTATCTACACCCATTTCTGTTTTCATTCATCCATGACCTTCTATTGTTTTTTTGGCCTCATTGGAATAAAATTTTGTTGTAGGAGTGTTGCTTGCAGAATCAAAGCTTGAGACCTTACTGTTTGCCTGTCAATCTGAATTGATTGATGTACATAGAGATTATTTTCCTCTTTTCATGGAAAATTTGCTTTCCTCTCCTCATACTTGGTTTATATGACTGTCATGGTTGTGGATGAGATTCCTATTCTGAAAACTGCTGCACTTGGGAAATTGGTTATTGATAAGTTGCCATTTTCAATCAAAATGTAACTTGAACTTGGGCAATAAGGCTACCTACTTTCTGACTTGCTAGTGTGAATTTTGGGCTATTGATAAGGTGACATTTTCAATTAATTTGTTGGGACAATGTCTTTGATAAGCATGTTAGTGTGAAAGTTTGGGTTTCAGTTTGGTTTGGAAAGTTTGTAAGCATGACATAGAGATTAGCCCCTATTTAACCTGAAAAATGAAAACTACAAAATAAGGGGGACAATATTTACTCCAAATGAGTTTTGAAAAAAAATCCTCCAATCCACTACCTAGGAACAATTTTCCAATATCATGTGCGTGCTTTTTTAATCACATTTAATAATCATGTAACACTTCGATTACTTAATTGCTTAGATGATCAGGCTACACATAGATGATGATCTAAATCTTCACATAATGGTTTAGAAATTTTTTTTTTTTTTTTTTTTTGAGAGTTATAACCTATGGCATTTGTTCTTGATGATAATTCTTTATTATCAGACCAAGATACTACTCAGTTCTTAGTGTAGGCGGAAATTGAACTCCAAGTTTCTTATTCAACCATCAGAGACTTTATCAGTTGAGTTAACTAGAAACTTGATCTAAAAAAGAAGAAAAATCATATGAGAACATTTTAATAATTAGAAATGTGAGTGTAAATAGAAATGTACCTATAAAAACTGTAATAATAACTATAAATTAGATTCATTTAATAAAATTTCTTTCTTCCATATAATTGGTTTGGCCAATTGGATATCCAGGAAGAGAAATCAAAGCATGCAGCTTCTCTTTTTTCCCTAGATCGTTCATGGTTTTCAGACTAACTAACTAAATTCCATCTTGACAAACCAAACAAAGAAACAGCTGCATGTCACCAGTCAATGATGTCATTTACTGATAAATAACCATTTACATCAGGATATATATATACAACATCAACGAAGCCTTAGTCTATATATTCGGGTATATGCTTGTGCAAAATATCCAGACAATGATTCACGTAAAGAGAAGAATTCCCTTCTTTAAATGCCTTCCAAAACTTTATCTATAGCTTCAAAAATTTTAGAGGCTAAATTCTCATCACCAGCACTAATGATAGTACTCGTTCCTATTTCAATCAAAGCTTTTTTAGGTTCATGGACGTGTACTATACAAGCTTTTTCTGATTCACCATTGCCCATGCATTGTTCTACAGATCCATTAATGCCTATATTTGACAATATATTTAGAAGCTTTTCCAAATCAGGTGAACCCCAGTGTAGCAGTGGCCTTATCTTGGAGGATTTTGCCTGCTCACTTCCAGAGAGTAACCGTTGCTTGCCATGATATACTGAGAGCTCTCCTTTTAATCTTGTGACAGTCATGTTTTCATGCTTTAAATTTCTCCATTGGAACTGGAGAGCCAAGTCAGTTGAAATTTCTACTTCTGAATTGTCCTTCAAGCTTGGTATACGTATCGATGCAATTTCAGAATAGTGAATGACGGAGAATGAATTAGCATTTGTAAATCTGGTTTGTTGCCTCAAATCCTCAGGTAACTACATAAAGCAGGAAAAAAGAAAAAAGAAAAAAGAGGAGAGTGGACTGATTAGACTGATAAATAAAATCTTATGCAGCATTAAGAAAATATATGAATACCAAGAGAAGTAGGATAAAATTACCAGAACAATTTTTGGCTGCAATATCTTCAGCAAAGGCTGAACTTTTTGCAACCTACGAAAAGGATAAAAGTCAAAACAAAGTAGAAAAGTTGAAACCAACAGTTAAGTTCAGAGGAGTTGCAAAAAAATTAGGCCCAAAATTCAAGATTGCTTGCTGCATAACAGTGGTATGGCAGTTCAACTTCTGGTACAGAATCACACTTTTTTGAATTATTTCAAAACAACATTATGTTGATAGCCTTCTGAACAGCAGAGTATTCAATCAAGACAGGGCACTTATATAACATGCAAATAGCTGTTTAATGCCTCAGCTTCAAACGTAACTCATGATTGGTGGTGCAGGGCCAAATAATAGATTTCTTATACTCAATATTGTTCATTAAAAAGAGCACAATATCCAAATAATTAGACTCCATTTTGGAGACCTGCTCATGTCCCTGAATTCTAGAATAAGTGGCAACACATAGTAAAGCCAAGTGGTGCAAGAGTTATTGAACATTGTAGATATTTTCAGATAGTTGCACTTAGGTGGCACTAACAGTTTCAATCCTATTAAGTGCAATGCGCCAAATGTAAGTGCATAGTGCTACCGTCTTCAGGTTTTAATATGTTAACCACCCCCAACCCCCTCCGTTTCCCAAAAAAAAGAGAGAGAAAGAAACAAAAGAAAAGAATGTATGTGTATACTAGAGGATGAGGAAGAGAAGGTGTGAGAAAGGAGACAATAAGAAATAGGCAATGGAGTGTTTTCCCACAAAGTAAAGTAATACAGCATGTCAGCACCCCATACAGAGGAAAGAAACCCTTACTTTATTCCAGAGAGAAATGAGCACTGAAGAACCTTCATTGCCATTGGCTTGAAAGGCAAGAGCGCCAACTCAGCATCCAGTGTACTCTGCAGAGTTGTACATTCATGTTATGCTTTTAATAAAACTATCCCAATTATATCAAATAGTGATAGGTTTCAGTCCAACATGCAATTTCAATAAAATATAATTAAATAAGAAACACACAAGTCGGTGAAGTTATTCACAACATTGCACCTCTAGGACAAGCAAAGAGTTTGGATCCCCACACCAACGTCGAAGAAAATGAACAACTGGACCAAGCCGTAGACTCCAGTGAGGAGCAAATACAATGCAAGGTTCCTGCCAATTAGTTCTATGAACAAAATGTCAGTTTGGTGCTGTGAACACAGATGACATACTGATACAGTACATGTTGGTGATAATGGTAAAGTAACCATTCAGTGGTGTTTAATTACAAATTACATTTTTAGATTCATTAACACAGATACATGTTGTCTTCTGATGTGTTGCTACCTGAATAGTGGGTAATAAATGATCCACATGGAGAAGAATATTAGACCAAAAGAGAAGAATAATACCGTATGAATTAATATTAATGAAAAAATTTCAACAATGCCAGCCAGGAAGTTCACAATAAGTATTCAAACAAAGAAAAAAAGGAGGGAAACGCTTACAACAATTTAGGCGAATGAACGGCAGGAAAGACATGAAGCTTCTTGTCTTTTATGAGCTCAACATGTGAAAACAATGGCTCGCCAGAAAACAACTGCGACACCAATCAAGATAGTATGATGTCTAACTTTAGAATGTTGTGCATTAAGAAAAGCTACATGCAGCTGCAAGCAATAAGTCTATAGATCTGTTTTACCTTTTCTTGCCGCTCTTTGCATAGCCATTCTGGAATGACATTGGTGTATGCCAATAGTTCTTCAGCTATAGAAGAAATAACATATATGGGAACCTACAACATGGTTAATGATTTGATTAGAAGTTAGGAATCATCAATCTGATATAGATAAGAAGCATGTCCTACTCATAAGCCAAGGCATTGACATCAGTAATGCACATTTTTACATTTCTTAAATGGATAAGTGTTTAAAATGAAGTTTCAACCTTCTATTTATTGCAGCAATAATTTCACTGGCCAATTATACCTCTTTAGTTACAGCAATATAACTAATTTATTCCTATGACATTGCTGAACCACCAAAGGAATTTCACGTCAGACTTAAAAACAAAAGAGGGGGTATTTCACTCAGAAGTTGCAAAGGGTTCAGATTACAGCCTTGATCATACAGCTGGCACTCCATTGAGAACTTCGATGAATGATTAGACAAAAGAAAGTATTATCCAACCATATGCAAAAGGATTATGTAGAAATGTAGAATAAGCAACATTAGCTTAATGCAAAGGAGACAACCAATCAACTAGACCTTTTATAAAGAACAAAGTGATAGCCACAAAGAGGGCCTCCTAGATTTGCTGTTGTGGTAACATAACAATCCAAGAATTCAAATTGGGTATGTGATAGATGTGCAGAAAGGACACACACTTCGAAAGAATAAACCAAGGTTATTCCACCTAAACACACCTAAGCTACATGTCACCTAGTGAGGTTTGATCACCAAGGCATCTCCTTTATAGTTTATACCTGGACTACATTGCTTCAGTCCAGGATTGGCTCTTATCAAAAGTCAAGAGCCATCAGGAAAAAGTTACCTAATCTTGTAGCATAATTTACAGCAACTGTCTATACAAGTCTGACCAACCCCACCTTCCAAAAGAAGAAAAGAAAAGAAGGTAAGAGCTACCTTCAGAGTTGAAGATTCTAGTGAAGCTGATATCTGCTCCAGAAGCTGCAGAAGAGTTCCAAGTCGATTGATGGGAATGAGGACAGAACCACCAACTTTAAGAGAATCTATAGCACAGTAGCAGAGATAAGATAGTTTCTCCTGTTCTTCCAAACTATCATCTGTATAAAGTAAGGATTCAACTAACTCTTCCCAATTGTTGTTGTTGTCCGTGCTATGCAAGTTAATTGCAAAGAAAAAAAATGTTCAATATCTCCATTTACTGATAAATAAGAACTCCATAAATTTGTAAAAAATAAAATCAATATAATAGCTACAATAAAGCATCTAGTAAAAAACATAGAACCTAACAAGATAGCTAACAAAACCATGGAAAGTGATAATACCTGAGAGTCGACATACTGTCGGTAGTTGGAATAGAGAAACCATCATCATCCTCAACATTTTCCATGGCATCCAAGGATGAGAAATCTGAATATAATACGATATCATTCGATTGAAGAGAACGATAATCAAATTTCATCGCATGAGCAGGAAGAAAGATAGAGTTTGAAATAAAAGCAACATCTCTTTTTGGACCATTTATAGTCCAATTACAAGTGCCTATTTCTAAACCAGAGCTGAAAGCTTTTATGATCAATGTGCCATTGTAGCAGGTCTCTTCAGCATATCTAAGTGTCTGAACCTTCTGTGTGCAATCTGTCACATCAGCTGCACTGAGAAGTTCCACTTATTTATTCATTTATTTCGATAAGAAGTGATAAATTATATTAAAAATATACACTGAATACAACAAATTGACAGAGCTTTTACTTGATAATAACTTAGTACTTGAAAATTTGATAAATAAAAGTACTAGTTTAAGACAAAGATGCAGTGCAAGTATGCATTGAAAAAATTTCATCAAGAAAGGACTCTATAGACTATCAAATGAAACATCAGTTACCTGTACAAGGGCACCCAAGCACCTAGCTCTGTCCTATCTTTGCCTAAAACTACTTCTCTCAGAGCAGATGGAAGCAATTCAAGCTCTTCCCAACTCATCCATTGAGGGAAACTAGACCCCTCAGGCCCATAAAATTGCCTGAATTCCATATGCATTGAAACAAGTTCCTCCATCATAAGCTGCCCAAGTCTAGCTGTTACTTCAGTTACATATATCTGACAAATTCAGCCGCCAAAATTATGAAAATCTTATCAACATTATTGGGAAAGACTAAATTAATATCGCCACCCAATTGTGTCATACCTTAGCGGAAAAACCCTTCATCCGAGTAAGAAACGGTAATCCTAGCATACCCATTGGGCTTGAGATTAATACAATATCAATAAAAGACACATTCCACAGATGCAAGTTATTAACAGTTTTGTACCAAGGCACTGCATAAATCAAATCATTTACATCAAGGGGCTTGTTGATTTTCTGCCTTTTTCTAGCAACAGATTCTGAACTTGAAGAACTAGAATCTTGAAAGTCAGAAACTTTAACATCCACCTCAGCATCAAAGCCAGTGGGAACAGGAGAGAAGATTGAAAGAGCTGAAAGGTCCATGGGGCAATCGAATAATATCCTAAACCCAGATACATTGACCATGTGACATGGTGGGAAATGAAAACCCCCACCTCTGCTCAAACATGTCTGCAAAACAATGAAATTTAATCAACCCCCATAAACCAGAATTTAAATTTTACACACAAACAGGTACATATCTATGTTAAAATAAGATCCTAAACCGAGATACATTGACAATGTGACATGGTGAAAAATATGAAACCCCCAACTTTACTCAAACATGTCTGCAAAATTATGAAATTAAACCGCACACACAAAAACAGAATTTCAATAATATATACATGCACACAGAAAACCAGTACATATCTAGCTCATACTCTTTAATTATGCAGAAAGAGAGTAAGAAACTCACGAACTTCATGGGGATGAAATTTTGCCACTGCAAATACTGGTCACTCTCTCTTGCTACAGCAAGTATGTTCACCTACAAAGAACATTCATATTCATCAAAATAAATAAAACCCATTATTAAGCACATAACCATTATGTATGAACATACATACATACATACATAATAGTTAGTGACCCAGAATTTTGTTGTGATTTGTTTAAAGTTTTAAACTTTGTCACACACTTCCAACATCAATTCATGAATCAGACAGTAACGAGTAGACAAAATTATATTATAGGTGCTTTTTTTTTTTCTTTTTTTCTTTTTTTTCCAATTTATAGTATGAGACTTTGAGTTACATAACTTTTTTTTTTCGATAGATAACGTAAAAATATTATTAATAATAGTGCCAAACCGAGTACATTGGGGATGTACTATGGGGGCAAAAATCAAGAACCAAAATTACCTATATCAAGAAAAACAGGAAAAGAAGAACAAGGAAAAATGAGGAAAGACCGGACTCCACTCAAAGAGAGTGTGCAAGAAAAAAGACTTAATCTCTAGCAAAGACGCTGATTCATTTTAAACCCAATATTCTCTCTGAATCAGGAAAAAAAGAAAAAGAAAATTTACTTGGTCCTGTAGTTTACCATGAACATGCAATCGAACAATGTGCTGAGCTTGAGAGCTCTTTTATGTAGGTCTGGGCTAGTTTATGCTTATATGTGTTGAATCGTTTATCAAAACTGTTCATTGTCCAAGGACAAACGAAAAACTGCTGTGTCATTGTTGATCACAAGTAACACAACTTCAAAAACACTGTAGAAAACATTCAATAGTAATAAAATTCTTTGTGCTGTAAAAACTATAAGTGCAATCATGCACTAATCCCAGTGGGCTAAAAAAATGACTATGTCTAATTAGAATATAAAATCCAAACTCACGACTATGATATCAAAAAAAGAAAAAATGGCATATGGGCATATGAGCATATGAGCACAGAACACATCAACAAGGCAACTGGGGAAAGTAAAAATTACACCATATCTGTTCAGACCCACATACTTTTTTTTGCCTATCAGTTTTCATTGAACAGTTTGAGGCTTCGATTTTAAAAGCAAGTAAAATAAGCATATGCTAGATTCATGTTAAAGAAGAGAGAGAGAGAGAGAGAGTTACGGAATGGAAGAAGAAACTTCACAATGAATATCGGAGATTCATATCCAATGCTTACCTGAGATTATGAGGCTGGGACATCCTGCGGCGACGGCGGCAAAGATGAGACAGAGACGGACGACAGATGAGATAACAGGAAGAAAGATAGAAGACAGAAAAACGAATCATGGGATGGGTCGGGGGCGGGTTCGGTTTTTTTTGGGGTTTATTTTGATTTTTTTTTTTAAATAAGGGCAAATTATAACTTACCCGGTTGTTTGGCTTCGGCCTAAATTTAAATTATTTACCTGTAATTTAAAATTTGATACTTTACTTACTTAAGATTGATTGAAATTTAAGTTATTTACATGTGTTTTGAAATCTGATGTAAGTGTTTTGCTATATTGTTTTTTATTTTATTTGATTTTGTATTTTTATGATTTATTTTAGTATTTTTGAAGGAGAAAACATAAAGTAAAGTAAAATTACATATTTAATCATGTTTTTAATAGAAATGAGTTACGAAACTCTGATTAAGCTAATCTCAGGTCCACAGGTAGGTAGCCTCAATTTTGGCCAAACCATATGTAGGTAAATTGTAATTTGTCCATTTAATAATTGATATATCAATTTTTAAATATAAAATTAAAAGATATTTTTTATATTTATTTACTAGTATATGTTATGTTATTGATGTGGTACTAATTATACTAGTTTTTGTATGAGTTTATAAAATTTCTTATAAAAAAAAAATGATAGTACAAAATTGAATTTTCTTTTTAACTCCCCTTGGTCTCTGAAAGGTTAAAAGAAAACTCTTGCAAAGAGACTCTCATGCCTTTCCTAGGGAATTCCTTCTTCGTGTTCAATATTTGGAATTTATGGCTCCAAAGAAATAGATGCAGCTTTCAAAATTTTCATATAAACCCTTAATCTTTGATTAGGGATGTTGAATTCCTTGCATCTAAATTTTCTTGCTTGGTTTCCAACCAGGGGACAGACAGCCCCAAAATTGACATTCTAGTGAGATGGGAATTCCCTAGACAAAACTAGTTCAAGCTAACAGCATTGAAGCTGAATTATGGGCAGTGAGGGATAGCCTAGTCCTCTATTTGCAATTACAAGTCCAAGCTGTTGAAATTGGGCTTGACGTTGAATATGTGATCCGCCTTCTGTCAACACAAAGGTGTATCTTTTGCTGACTATGCACCTATTATTGATGACTACAGGAACCCACTGAACTGGTTGCCTCTTTGGAAAATCCAATACTGCTATAGAAAGGCGAATACCTGTGTTAATGCTCTGGCCAAGAAAGTTGTATCCCTTCAACATGATTTTTGTATCTTAAGACTCTTCGCCTGTGGAGTTGTCTTATCTTTTAATGCATGACCCCTCTGATCTTTTTTGTAACATATATTATGTAATAACTCTACCCCAATGGCTAATTCCTAGTTTCTAAAATATATCCTTTTAACCCAAAAAAAAAAAAAAAAACATTGAATTTTCGAGCAGATGAAAAATGTTTTACTATCAAATTCTTTCTCACATTTTTTAGGAAAACTAATAAATACTAACAAATTTGAGCATCGACTCTTGATGAGTGACGGTAGGGCTATAAATTTGTTTACAACTTGTTAAAAAGACAAGTTATGATTGAAGTAATATTATATTCACAATTGCTTACACTACACCACTTTCGTTATGCACCAATCATAACTTGTGAAAAGATTGTGAATTTTTTTGAGTAAAATATGAGATTTTATTAAGAAACAACAAGGATACATCCTTTTGCCAAGCAACCTAGATTTTTTATGCCACTACATATATACACAATTATACACCAATTTTTACTTATTACTAAATAGGCCTCTACTCTCTAGTACTAAGAGTGTCTAATAACTTGCAAAACTCAAATCGCCCATCTACCCTGGTTTGACCTGTCATAGGCAATTTTAATTGAGTGATTCGATCATTTAACAAGAACATATAATAAACCTACAAAACTTTTAGTTGTTTATGCTTCTAGACTTGTATTTGACTAGAAGAATGTCCTCCCACTGACAAAACAGTTAAAAACACAAAAGGGTCCCATGGTTTTTGGGAAAAAAAGATTATAAATTTAAACAAGTTAATGCTCTTACAATTTTACACTCTTACCATCCACATAAAATACACATTAACCAAAACACACACACACAACTCAACTGGGACTATCTATGTGAATCTAAGCAAAAGAGCATCAGACACTGAAAATCAAAAGTACCCCTTTACATAATGAAACCAATTCAACAAAACCCAACAACCATATACTTGCAATTTTTCAGGTACAACAATGAAATCAGAAGTTTGATAATTCATACTAAGCCTCTGGAAAATCTAGATAATGCAAACAAAACAAAAAAAAATCCTTAATTATATTAATAAATAAAAAAAATAAAACAATAACAAAAAACAAAACACGCATACATACATAGAACAAAAACTAAAACAAATCTTTCATGGTTACCTGTTGTGTTTGTGGCGATGTTGTTGGCTGCGGCACTGAGAGAAACAAAAGGGTGCGTTTGTAGAGTCAATAGAGGTTACAGAAGTGTTTTAGTCTTTTATTTTGGATGGGCTGGGCTTTGTTTAGCCCAAGGGCCCAACCTAAATTTTAGGTTATTAGTTTTGTTTTTAATTTTTAACGTTTCACTAAAAAAAAAAAAAAGTTTTATGTACTTTTATTTTTTGGAAATACGCAAAATTAAAGTAACCTTATTGTGGATTCTATTTAGTTCAACTGGTAAAATTTTTTATGGTTAAATAAGAGATTTGGAGTTCAATACTCGTCTACATCAAAAACTGATTGGTGTCTTAATTTGATAATAAGTTATCATCATAAGCAAATGTCATAGGTTAAAATTTTCTTTAAAAAAAATAATTCTATTCTAATTTGAAATTATTAAAAAAAATAAAAATGACCAAATTACAATGTAACCAATCATTTACAAAATCAAAGTGTAATTGTTATGGAAGTATGGTCAAAGCCTATTCTTTATAAACATGTAAATGTGTAATTATGGATGCATTGTAAAACTCAAACATTTTTTCATATTAAAAAAAATCGTCATTTAGTCAATTATATTGGACTGTAAAAAAAATCTAATTATAAAACAATATTTAATAATCTAATTTGTTTTAGAATTCATTTTTTTTAATTCTTTATCTCTCTTATTTTTCTTCTTCATCCACCAAGTAGTCCTAACCTTCCAAAGCCAACTATTTATAGCAAAGAAAAGGAGAGACTGCAAGGAAGGAGAAAGAGTGTTTGAGTGAAAACAATAATAATAATAATTAAATTTAAAATTTTTAACAAGTGCTATAGTTCTCTTGTAATAGCTTTTGCAAACTTTTTGAATAGTATGCAATGACCAATATTGTAGGGATTTTTTTTTTCCTTTTTGAAATTTGATTAATAGGATATTCTCCATTTTAGAGTTTTAGGTATTTTACTTTACATGATCAAATGAGAATGCTTTTACATTATGATTCTTCGTTGTAGAATGTTATTTCTTTTCTTTTTACACTACCTCTCAATGTCAACCTAAATGAAATATGATTAAAAAAAAAATTCAGCATGTGTTAAATTATCAATTCTCCCTAAATTTATTTTGCTCTGATCCAACGCATAGATCATATTAAAACAAATTCTGTTAAAGATAAAAGTAAAGCTCCAACTCTAAATTGATAGCATGGCTTTTAAAGTTTATACTTTATATGGTTTAATTTCAAATGTTTGCCAAGCTATATAGATATGGATAAATTGTATATATAATAGATAAGCTTATTACATTTTCTATTATAATCTCCTTTTCAAATATTTTGCTTGTAACAATGCTATTCAAACAAGAGAGCTTTGCAAATGATTGGAAGGCTCCATATATATATATATATATATATATATATATATATGACAGTTTTTTTTTTTTTTTTTTTTTTTGAGAAATAAACACATACACATACAAGAGAGAGAGAAAGAAAGAAGTCCCAACACAAAAACACGCCACAAATTTCATTCAGAAGCCATGGTGGCTTTTAAGAGAATGTAAGACAAATTATACTACATACAACACACCCTCTTTTATGAGTTAGAATAACAATCTATATCCTTATGTGATTGCCTTTTATTTTATGCCCTTAAAGAAATTTCATGAGTGGCTCTCCCTTAATAAATCTCCAACTATTTCTGTTTTCATGTGCCATTTTTTAAGGATCCAACTTCGTTCCAAGTTTTATATCTAATAATTCTTATACTTTCTAGTTTGTAACTAATAATTTTTATACTTTCTAGTTTGTTCAAAAGATTTTTCAAAAATCAGAACCTGTACCTATATTATGGGCCTACATTACGTGGTCCATATTCTAATTATTAAAATTCGTAAGAAAAATGCTAAAATCACAAACTATTTTACAAATTATTTTATAAACAGCCGATATGGTGAGTGATTATTAATAAATAAAAAAAATGTTAATGGTGGACTCAGATGAGATCCACTAAGAATTTGCTATATTAATAATTTGTAAAAATATTGTAAATTAGTCTATAACTATAACATTACACAATTCTTAATCACATGATTAAATTGAGAAGGCAATGCCACAACTCACAAGGAAAAGGAAAAGGACATGAAGGTAAAAGATGATCCAATCTTTCTGCCTTAATTGTCTCTCCTCCAATGACTCATGTTTGCTTAATATGCTTTGACAGTTTCCCTTTTTGAGCAGTTTACTCTTTCTACAATTGAAATATTCATCCTCATTTAATTTATCATCCATGAATGTAATAATATAATTGAAAAAGTAATATTAGAGATACAAACTATTTTACAATTTTTTTTACAAACTGCCGATATGGTAAGTGATTATTGGTAAATGAAAAAATGATATTAATTATAGACCTAGAAGAAAACCAATAAAAGATTGCCCACATCAACATTTTGTAAGAATATTGTAAAATAGTTTGTAAGTGTAGCATTACTCATAATTGAAATGCTCCCTAGCTAGCTATAGTTAATCACCCATAATAATTCAATTGAAAAACAATCCAATATATTCTCTCTCTCTCTCTCTCTCTCTCTCTCTCTCTCTCTCTCTAAAATGTTTGATCATTCAGAACCCACCACCCCATCCTCCACCTCGACACCGACCTCAGAACATGCACCCTCCATATCATTGGACTCCCTATCTAAAACCAAATCGGCCGTTGAATCTCTCTCCTCCATTCTCTCCTCCTTTCCAT
Source organism: Quercus lobata (assembly GCF_001633185.2). Taxonomy (NCBI): domain Eukaryota; kingdom Viridiplantae; phylum Streptophyta; class Magnoliopsida; order Fagales; family Fagaceae; genus Quercus; species Quercus lobata. The sequence continues at coordinate 14,177,842 of NC_044907.1, read as the reverse complement.
CCAATCTCTCCTTTTCTATCTCCTCCTCCAACCTTAATCCTGCTTTCTCTCTTCTCCATGACCCCCAAGTTGCCTCCCAAGTATCCTCCCTCCTTCGTGAACCTAACTCTGGAGCCGGTGACAACAACCTTTGTCGTTGGCTTTATGACACTTTCCAGTCCGGTGACCCTAACCTCCAACTCGTTGTCCTCCGCTTCCTCCCCATTATTGTAGGGATCTACCTCTCCCGTGTTGCACTCCGCAAACCCCTTGCTGGATTTGAGGCCATCCTTCTAGCCCTCTACGCCCATGAGACCACCTCGCGTGCCGGCCAACCCATAACCATGAACGTACCGAACTTGTCACTTCCCAGTGTTTACCATGAAGCCAAAGCACCCATTAACAACTCCACAGAGCTTAACCTAGCAGTCATATCTCCTAGTTTGGAGCCACATGGGACTGTAAGGTCTACGAGAAGAGCCAGAATAGTTGGGGTGGCCTTAGAACTATACCACAGCAAGATTTATCATATGCCAGTTGGGTCCAAGATTGATTTCTGTGACTTTTGTGTGGTTTGGGCTGGTCAAGACAATAATGATGATGACAGGGACTTGAACAAGGAGAGCGAGTCAAATGGTCGTAAAGAGGGAAGGATTCAATTGCCATGGGAGTTGCTACAACCTGTATTGAGAATTCTTGGTCACTGCCTTATGGGGAACACGAAAAACAAAGAACTGTTTGATGCGGCATGGGCGGCATGTAATAGTTTGTATGCAAGGTCTATGCATGATATCAATCCTAAGGCACTTTTGGCCACTGGGAGTTTGCTTAAGCTTGGCAAGAAGGCTATGGAGCCTTCGGAAGATTTAGATCCAACTGAAATACGAAAGTCTAATGTCCTTGTCATCTAAGATATGTACTCCTATCATAGTATATATCCTTCCCCATAAGAATCCATTTTACAAATACTTGTGAAATTATATGTGAATTTTTGTCTGTTCTAGTAAAATTGTGCTATTGTTGATCATTTTCAAAGGCAAACTTTCAATCAAAGCTTTTGGGTAATGGCTAGTGCACACTTACCATTTTTCACAAAGTGTGCACACTCATTTTTTTACACTAAACTCGTGATTTGCAATATATAGCGTGTGAGAAATAAACACCGTTCTAAATATTTTCTATTTATCCGCATGAGTTAATACTGACTATCCAATATGAGCAATATTCCATGTTGGATAGGTTAGAATTGTAGAATTATACACTGCATTTTGGACCTAGACCTTTCTTCTTCTTTTGCCCATTCCTTATTCTCTCCCTATCTTCCTCTCCTTCTAAACAACTTTTAATAGGTTTCTCTATGAATCTTCATCTATACCTCCAAATTAAGCACCCAACTTTATGCTTGGGTTAGATAAGATCCTTTTGTCAATGATCCCATAAACTCACGCTCTATGAGATTAAGTATTAAGCATTCTTAATTTTCCTGTTTTCACTAAACCCCTTTAAATCAAACCAGCTAATTAATTTCATCCCACGTGTCACACTTGATGCATATAGATGACATCATGATACATATGCTCTCAACCAAATGCTAATTTAATTCATTCTCCAAAAAAAATGCTAATTTAATTCATTTTGAATTGAATATCATTTCAAGAGAGAGTCAAAATTAATTATGTAATGTTTAGTAATGGGCCTAATGGGCTGTCTACCTCCTTCACGCATAGTCGAAGGACAAATTGTAGTAAGCCGAAGGACAAATTGTAATTCATATTTAGTTTATTCTTGTACTCCAACGTTAATCAAAAGGTAGAAGTACTATAAGCAATATGCCATGAACGTGTGTGCACGCGCGCGCGTGTGAGACCATTGTCCATGGGGTTGGGGCAACTCAACTCTACCATTGAATTGCAAATAAGTTAATAGATTGAAAAGTAACACTTCGCCCATCCAAGATTGGCCCTATTATGCGGCCGTTATTCACCTTATCACTTTGACAATTAAAAACATAATATAACAAAAACATAGAACTTAAGATCTAAAAAGAATATTTGTAGATATTATGGAAGTTACTTATATGCTTTGACTCAGTAACTTCATGAGAAACCTTAATTCCAAAAGAAAAATCCTGAGATCACTTATAAACCCAAGATCTATGTGGAAAATACCTAATGTGAGGCTTAGTATATGCTTGCATAATACACATCCAAATAATTCAATCCAATCAAATGTGCACAAACAAACATATATATCTTGACAGCATTGTTGTCCTAACTTCAAACTGACATATCTTACCCATTTAAAATCCAAATTATGTCAAAGTTTTGTATATTTTGAAGCCCTAGATATCTTATTAATGGAACAATTCTTACAAAAATTGGTTGAGTTTCAAGAGATAATATTGTTTTAAAAAGTGAACAAATGTCATGTTCAACAATGTAATTGAAGCGATTTTGAACATTTTTGAGGTGTGGTTATTTTCGAACTATTGAAAATACTTAATTACCCAAACTTCCTTATTAAGGACTGATGACTTAAGTTATACTAGGATACAAAATAGGATGTCTATAGGTAGGTCCTCCTCCTTCCCCTAAGAGTGAGGTGTCCTTAGGACCCTATGGCCAACTCCCTTGTATATTAGTCCATATTCCTTTCCTATTTGGGATTCAAATAAATATACTAATTTTATCTATAATCAAATAGGCACTTTAGGATTTCTAACTTTTTATTAGGGAAACATAGGTACTTTTGAGTTATTTTTTCATTCATTTCTTAATAATTTAAAGCAAATATACTCTTCTTATTAAGTATATTCAAGTTAGCTCAAGAGCTCACAGATTATGAAAAAGAACATGTCCTAACTCAGACGCACCCCAAAGAACATACTAGTCCTACTTTTATTTTGGTCCAAAGTTAGCCACAAAAACAATTATCAAAACCATTTTTCCAACGGTTAATTATCAAAAAAATAATTTTTTCTTTGAAACAATTACTATAAAAACTGAGCAAATTCAATGAATAATCAGAGACTTGAATTTAGCACGCATGCAGGCCAAGCAGTTCCGCATGTCTTACGTTGTCCTCAACGTGCAACTCTGCCACGTATATCACCAAAGGTGGCAAGTGGCAACCTCTGTGTTTGTCTGTGTGTATGTTACACTGTTACACTTCTTAACTTACAAAGCGAGAGATCTCTTTCAGTGTGTGTGTGATTGTGAAAGTGAAAGAAAAAAAAAATGAACCCCCATAGTCTGTTTGCTTCGGCAGCCATTAACATAGGCTTGGCCTTAGTGACTCTCACCCTCTTCTCCATCTTCAAGAAACAGCCCTCATTCGCTCCCATATTCTACGCTCGTCGCCTCTCCAATGGCCAACAGATTCACTTCCATGATCAAACCTTCTCTTTCCGTCGCTTCCTCCCTTCTGTCTCCTGGATTCCTCGCGCTTTTCGCGTCACTGAAGATGAAATTCTTGACTCCAGTGGCCTTGACGCTCTTGTCATCATCAGACTCTTCAAGTTCGGGTCAGTTTTTATACGTTTCTGAATATGTTTGCTTTTTTATGAACTCTCATTTACTTAGTACTGCTTTATTTTGTTTATACAATTCAGTTTTGTGGGGTTTCTTTGGATTTCAGACTGTAAAGATATTATGGGAAAAAATAGCTAACCTTTAGTTTTTTGTTCAAGGTTGATTTTCACAATGTGTGTATTTTTTGGGTGGTTGGAATATTTTTGGGTTCTATATATGTAAATGATATGCAAATAATTGTCGGGTCAATGTTGTTTGTTTTAAAATTTGAAGTGGTCAATGTGTAAAATTAGAGGGTATATAGCTTTGACACTAAACTGCTTGATTTATTGAACCAATGAGATCTCTACTGATTGTTAACCATATGTTAAACAATAAAGATTTCTGGATCGTTCAGGGGTAATCTCAATTCATTGGAGTTGGAACGAAAATCTATACTAATGTTGTTGATTTTGTTTTAAGCCCAAAAGAAAAAGAAAAAGAAAAAGAAAAAAAAAAAAAAAAAGCTTATATTTTAAGGGCACATTACTGATTATTGTGTACTAGTTGGTGTACATCGTCTGTACACACCACCCATATCATATGTTACATGTGGACATGCTTAAAAATGTGGAAGCTTGTGTGAAATTATGGATATTGTGTGCAAGGAGTGTACAGTAAGGAGTGTGTAAGAATGTTTACCAGTATTTCAATGGCTCTCCAAAAATAAATCTTTTGTTATTTTCATGTCATGCTCCATACTTGCGATTTGAATCACTGAATGCTGAATATTTTCTGAATTACAAATATTTCACCATGCTCATGTCTAAAGTGTGAACTTCCTTTCCTGTACTACAGAACAGAAATCTGATTGGTTGCATTTTAAAGAAAATGTGTCAAATCTTGAGTATTATAAGTTTATAACTAGAGTTATTCTATGCGTTCAGTTTTATGGGGTGTGTTTTTACTTGAGCAGACCCTTTTGGGCAGAACATTCCAGAAATTAATGCAGTTAGTTCTAAGAAATTAATGATGGGATATTTTTGTAATGACTTATGAAAAATGATTTAGCATATCAACAATGCTATGTATACTCTAGTTACAAATTTTGTTGATAATGATGCTCTTATATTTTCATTATTCTAATTGTACTTGTTTTGCAGTATCAAATTTTTTGTTGTATGCTCTCTTGTGGGGTTGGTGGTACTTCTCCCAGTAAATTATAATGGCCAGGATGTACCATACCAGAGCTATCACTCCTTGGATTCTTTTACAATATCTAACATTACTCCTGGTTCTAACAGGTGAGACTCTCTTAACCTTGCACATAAAACATTTACAAAGACTGGCATGAAGTAAATTTTGCACATCTTGCTATAGTTTTTTTTCCAAGTTATTTTCAGATTTCAGTTCCAAGTCTAAAACATAAGAATGTGTGGCTATCATTGTCAACTCTGGCTATTGATCCTAAAATGTTGGGAGTTTTAAAAAAAATAATAAATAAATAAATCTTATGCTCCAGGATGATGTTTTGATATTTTATGTTCAAGAGAAAAAAATAAGGACACAAATTTGTGGATTAATGCCAAATATGCAAGATGATTTTGTTAAATTGACTTAAATAAATGGATTCAATAATTTACTGAGTGATGTTATCTCACTTCTAATGTTAGATGGAAACATTTTGTAGCATTTTGTACCTGATATGGACAGTTGGATATTGTTGACCATGTAATGCTCAGCAGAGAAATTCTTTTACGATACCATTGTAACTGGTGAATTAATGATTGCCATTTTCCTTTAAATGAAATTTTGTGAATGCAAGTTTTAAGAGTAATTCTGTGTCATCCTTTGGAATTTGTTATCATTAAAATTTGTGATGGCAAGACCATTATTGTATCAACTTAATTAGAGGAAGGCAAGAGTGGTATTAATAAGACTTCTCTGAACAATGAACACTAATATATACATTTCTAGGACTGATTCCACAAGTAAAAAAAAAATAACTTAGTGAGCATCCAGAACCAAACTCTCTGGTTTCAGATTATTTATGAATTTACTAAAAAAAAATATGGTTTTAGCTTAGCAAAAAATAAAAATAAAAAGTTTAATTGTGCTTCTAGTACCAAGAAGCTACCTCCATGTTTTAATTCACAATGCCTATATGCATGGTGTTAAAGTGCATATATGTATTCAAACACAACTAGAAAACATAAATGCTTGTATCATACTTGTTTAACTCTTTTTTTCTTTTGGTAGCATTACATATTATCTTATTTATACAAGCTGAACTGACAACATTAAAAGAAAATTTGCTTACCGAGTTTCTTCCTATTCCAATCTGCAGGCTTTGGGTGCATTTTTCATGCTTGTGGATTTTATCTTTCTACGGCTTATACCTACTATATCAGGTGAGTTTTTCAGTTAGATATCTAGCTATATAATTAGTAGTTTACTCCACAAAACCACTTAATGCATGGCATTTTGGATTGGAGGAATGCTGCTGACGGTCACTGCATAAGCAACACTCACTCTTTCTATTAAGTGAACATTACAGGTGACTTCCTAATTTTTTTTTTCACCTCAGGAATATGATGAAATTTTGGTTAAAAGGATTCAACAACTTCAGAAGATTAGGCATCGACCTGACCTGTTTACTATTCTTGTTCGGGAAATTCCGATTTGCTCAGAACACAAGGCTCGTGGTTGTTCTGTTGATCACTTCTTCTCTAAACATTATCCATACAGTTATCATTCTTATCAAATGGTATACAAAGAAAAAGATCTTGAAGTGTTGTTGGTAAGTTTTGAATGGTTTGAAGGTGCTAATTATTGAACATCCATGTTATTGGCTATGTCAGTATTTGCAGCATTTGCCTTCAGTTGTCCATGAGCCCACAGCTTCCTTCTTGCAGATCTATATTTTCCATCTACAACTCTATTTCTTAGTTATTTTTCTTGAACAGTTGATGGATAGTTGTTGAGGATGTCATCACAACTGTTAGTCTCTTAAAAAAGTATCTATATTTTTTTGGGGTGTTTTTCCAAGAGGCTCTGAGACCTTCACTCTAGAAGTGTGGATATGTTGGAAAACCTCAAGAAATATGACCAATAAAATTTTTGAGTGAAGAGTTTATTTTCTTCAGTTGATAGTTTTCTGTTGGGTGGCACTGATATCATCCCTGCAACAACCTGTTCAGGTTATTATAATTCGAAAAAATTACATATATATGCGTGTGTGTGTGTTTGAGTTGTGATGGGAGGGTCTCTTAAGCTGAATTTTCAGTCCATTTACATAATCATACTGCTGCATGTAGGGCTCTAGCCTTGTTTGCATGAGTGTTTTCTACGTTTAAGAATAGCCTTTGTAATTAGATTTTAGTTTTGGTCCCGCAGAATTGGCCTTAAAGAGTGTCGTTTTACTTTCTTTTTTTTTACATTTCTAATGAAAGATGTAAAATGACAAGTGCAAATCAGTGGTAATACATAAAATGATTGCAGTATCTTACAACAAAAATCAACTTTTGTCATTAGTCCTCTGGCTTGACTTTTTGAAGATGGTGATTTTGTTTTCACTGAGTACGTGTGGAATTTTCAAGTAAAAATATGATATTTTGTGAACATCCTTATTTTATCTCAGCAACACATGAGATATCCTTCCCTTTCAGTTTTTTCCTGTTTGTGACGGGCACCTCTTACAGATATTATTAAATGTAGAGCCAGGCAGAATCTATTGCAAGAAAGATAGAGGACTTGAGAGAGAGGCCCACAGCTAACAAAAATAAGAGAGAAACTTTGCTCTTGGATGGATCTAGAGAAGATGCTGTGAAGATATCCTTGCACGAGGACAGCCTTCAAGTATTTTGTGAAAAGATACGCCAATTACAGCATGAAATTGTGATCAAGCAAAAGGTAATTAGGTTGGTGGCAGTAATTATGATTTATTCCAATGTTGGAGACATGGACATAATCTATTTTGCTCACAGCTAATGTTGGTGATTCATATTTGGTCCCAAGACCCCCCCCCCCCCCAACAAAAAAAAAAAAAGAAAAAAAAGAAAAAGAGAAGGGTTGCAATAGGTTTAGTCACTTTATTATGAATGGATCCTGTACAGAACTGTGGTTAGTCTGTTGAGGATTCGTAGCTAACCCTAATGTTTAGGACTAAGGTTATGTTGTTGTTGTTGTATGTCATGTACTTTTCTATTCAAATTCTTGTATGGTTTTGGCATTTCGTCTCCTATGCTTTCAACAACATTGCAGTTTGTATTTGCAGCATTTTCTCCATTAAGCTAATTGGATAGGTTTCCTTGCTCTTTATATTTCACTATACTTTGATTTAGAGAAGTGTGAAAAGTAAATTACTGCTCTAATAATTTGTAACTTTAGGAAGTTTGTGAAGGAATAGTTTTCACTCCTCCCAGATGTAGTCCTTTTCTACAATGGGCGGCTGTATCTTTTATTGAATCTGAAGTTGCTACCTTAGTGAACTTGAGTTGTGTTTTCTAGAGTCATTTAAAATGTGATAAAAATTAAGCATCTGTTGAACTCCTCATAGTTAAATATAATTGTCATGATCCTCTGGTTTTTCAAGCTTAGATACTTGTGGAGTACTTGATAAGCAGAATAAAGTGAATGTTTTAGGTATAGCTAAAGTCACTCTACTTTTTAATAATCTGCTACACCTCTATAGTGAAATTCACTGTTCATGATCTTCTGGTTTGGCTAGCTTAGATACTTTTGGATTCCTTCATAAGCACAAAACCATGAGTATTTTAGGTTAAGAAATATTGATATACCTATCTTTCAATACATGCTTAAGTGGCCAAGAGGGAAATTGGGAACACCATTCATATATACATATGGTACTGTAACTCTTTGTTTGAATAGGTATTACTCATGCATTTGTCTAGACTCAGGCCACTTAGGTTAAACTTGTAGGGCATTGCTTGAGGCTTGAGCGGGATATGATAAGATTTGAAGAGTAGGAATTTGCTTAGGTGGTTGTATTGCAGTAGTGCTGGTGTTGGTGGTTGAAAGGCAGTGGTGAAAAATAGGCACTGGTGAAAAATAGGCACTAATGGTTCTCTAAACAATATAGCCCAACTGGTATTGTGATGGGTGTTCTATGGAAGTTGTAACGGTGCAGGGATACTCGTCATGATGAGGTTCCATCGAGAAACTTCATAACAGCATGCATATGATTCTTTTCAAATACTGTTTTACGCCCGAATCATCTAGTATGAGCAAAAAAATGTTTAATAAAATCATCTTAGATCCCCTTCAAAAATAACCATTATGATTATATAAAAAAATAAAAAATTTACCTAAGGGATTTTGTGTCCTGTGTAGTATGAAGTCAAGGCAGCTTTGCTCAAACTATATATTTTTAGGAGTATAACTGCATTGTGAATGTTCTTTGCGTTTCTGAAGATATTTCAAATATACATTTCCTGAGTTATTGTATTTTTGTAGGAGCTACCTGTTGCCTTCGTTATATTCAAGTCTCGTTGTGGTGCTGCACTAGCCGCTCAATCTCAGCAGCACTCACATCCACTTCTATGGATCACGGAAATGGCTCCAGAACCAAGGGATGTATCATGGAGGACTTTGGCAATTCCATATAGAATACTTCCACTTTACAAAATTGGAGTTGTTCTTGCAGCATCACTTCTTACAATTTTCTTTGCCATCCCAGTCACTGCTGTTCAAGGAATTGCCAAATATGAGAAACTGAAGAAATGGTTTCCTCCAGTCATGGCTGTAGAATTAATGTAATGACTCTGTTCCTGCTGTGCTTCTTCTGGGATAAATAATATCTGTGGAATCTTTTCTACTTATCGCTTTTGTCTGCAACCGAGTAACAGTTGCTAAAAATTCTTCAAACTTCAGTGTGACATGAACACAAAAATTAAGAACGTAAAATAACTGTATTAGTTTGTGTGTGTGTGTGTGTGTGTGTGTGAGAACTTTGTTAGGAGGCATATTTTGTAACATTAGCTTTTGTCTCTATTGAGTGACACTCGTTTCATTTGCATGCATTTAGTCTATATATTATCAGGCTTATCACTATCACCGAGGAATGTTTATAACTTGCATAAGTTTATAATTCCTTGATTGTTTCATCTAATGTTCACCAAATCTCCTTCATCTTGACACATCTATTTTGCTGCAGACCAGGATTAAGCTCTGTCATGACAGGGTATCTTCCTAGTGTCATTCTTAAAGGATTTATATACATTGTCCCCTTTGCAATGTTTGGGATGGCTAAATTACCTGGTTGTATCTCAAAGAGCAAGGAGGAGATTAAAGCTTGCAACATGGTCTTCTATTTTCTAGTGGGAAATGTTTTCTTTTTGAGTGTGTTATCAGGATCATTACTTGATGAAATTGGAGAATCTTTTTCTCACCCAAAGAATTTTCCTAGTCATCTGGCTAGTGCTGTCTCTGCTCAAGTAAGCTTTGTTAACCTTCATTCATTTTCGGTTTTTCTTTCATGACATCTTTTTTTGTTTTAAACTATTTTCTGTGGCTGTGATGAAAAAAGGACATCAAAAAAATGAACAAACAGAAACTGAACCAATTTATTTTACATCTGTATTGGTATAGTTTTACATTTTACATAAAATTGGGATTTCTGTCAAATTACTCTAATTATTCTGCACTTTTTTCTTTGAACAGATCTTTTTCTATAGATTTGACTGCTAAAATATTGTGTTTCAGGCAGATTTCTTCATGACATACATCCTAACAGATGGGCTTTCAGGGTTTTCTTTGGAGATTCTTCTGCCTGGCTTACTCTTTTGGGATGTTATAAAGTCACACACAGTTGGCCGTGGGACAGAGAAAGATCCTTATCTTTATTCACTACCCTACTTTAGAATTATTCCTATGGTGTCCTTGTCAGTACTGATTGGTACAGTATACGCGGTTGTCACACCATTGTTGCTTCCATTTCTTATTGGCTACTTCTGTCTTGGCTATCTTGTTTTTATCAACCAGGTTGAATTTCTTACCCTTCTGACCTTCTTATATCAACCAAGTGTATTGTTTTACATGTAAATGACCACTTCTATGCCACTAGTGTTTCAACTCCCTCAAGCTATGTTATTACACTAATGATGTCATTAAAACCTAGGCAAAAATTATAAGATGGGAGAAAGGAAGAAGAAAGATTTTGTTAACTTCTATATTTTTACTCATCACACTCCATCCAAAAACATGTTTAGGCATGTTAAAACTTCCTTTCATGCCCGTTCTTCATTCTATATTTGATTATATACTATAAGACCTAGCAGAAAATCTGGTTTTTTAAAATTCAGGTAGTGCTTTGGCCATTTTTCTTTTCTTTATTCTTTTCCCCTGAAAAGGAGAAGAAAAAAATGCCTATGGAAGAAGTTATCATTGCAATGTTGATGTATTATACATTATTCCTACTTCTGCATAAGGTCCATAACCAACCAAAAAATAACTAATGACCCATAGGGAACAATCATTTTATCATCAAAACTTTTGCTAAAAAGTCCTTAAAATATTATCAATTTTTTTTTGATAATGGATAAATTATCTTGACATATTTTACTTTCCATTATGTATTGAGCATTTTGTCTTGAGTTAACATCAAATTTGTTTCCACACTTCCACGAATGGAACTATTAACATTTGTTTCAGTCATTGTGAGGATTGATATACATTTTGAAAGTCAATGATTTTCTTTTGTTAACAACATTATTTTTCCAACTTACCAATTTCAAGGCTTATAAATAAAAATATGTTTTGCAGATTCAAGATGTATATGCAATTGTGTACGAGACATGTGGACAATACTGGCCATACATTCATCACTATATTCTTGTTGCAATTGTTCTCATGCAAATTACCATGATTGGTCTTTTTGGACTCAAGTCTATGCCAGCTGCTTCCATATCAATAATTCCACTGCTCTTGCTCACTTTGATGTTTAATGAGTACTGCAAGAAACGTTTTCTCCCCACATTCCATCATTACTCTATCCAGGTATATTTGGTCCTTCAAAATATTTTTATATGATTCATATAAAATGATTCCTCAAAAAGCAAAGAAATCCATCACTTTATGCTGATTTATTTATTGAACTCCTGACCTTACTTCAATTGATGTCTCGCAGTGCTTATACCACAAATATTAGGTCAAGAATCAATTAGTATTTTTGTATACTATGCTTTTGACGTCACTCCATATCTATATACTGCTTGGTTGAAAAAAAATGATTTCTAGCTGAATGGCGCTTCTCAATATTGCATTTTGTGCGTTAAGAAACTGAAAATGTTATACACTAGATATTACCACCTGAGAATTAGAAACTCTTAGGGAATGTCATATCAGTAAGGTTCTAGACTAAACATGATTTATGTACTAGTTGAACCTCTCCACATCAAAGCTTAACCTTTTGGGTTCAATTGTGGGGCCAAAATGAATTGTGGGAGGGAAATTGCCTCCCCAACCTTTCAACAAAATCAGGAAAGAAAAAACCAAGGAAGAGAGTCGAGTAGAAGTACAAATTTTCCCAAGTAGAAAATTTCCCCTTAACACAAGAAATTCCTTTTGGGAATTTTGGGTTTCCAATGTTGAACTAATATTTTGAATAATTAGGACTTAAAGCCAGGGTAGAGAGAAGAAAATATGGGTTTTCTATAATTATTTAAAAGAAATCAAGCCCCATGTAAAATATTTTGGAAACTTTCAACTTTCAAGTATACTATCATACTAATTTTTACTTTGATTTATTTTCTTAATTTACTTTTAATTAATCCAATGGCTTTTTAAATTGATATGTTAATTGATTATTTATATTGACATTTTTGAATATAATGATTATGAAGAAACCTGAGTATAAAAATTGCTTTTATGTTAAATCTTACTTCTTTCTTGTTGGTTAGCTCATTTTCTAGATGGCCTTCATTTATGTTTCTTAGTTATGTGTTCCTATGATTCTGTTTTGCTTGCATATTTTGTATCTTCTAAGATGGTAGTTGATCTCTTCTACAAAAAAAAAGAAAGAAAAAAGATGACAGTTCATCAAACGTTACTCACATACATGCATCGCCATTTCCAAGATTAATGTTATCATGCTCTTTCTCACACGTCTAATTTATGAAAATTTCCTGGCATATGAGGTCATATGGTTCATTTAGCACATCATAGTGTGCAGTTATTGTAGTACCTCCTTCAAAAGTGTGGCCTATTGCCAAAACTTTATCATGGAATAAGTGTAAATTGAATTTGCTATATCTTACCTATAACCTGATAAGAATTTACTCTTTCTTATTAGAATGCTGTTGAACATGATGAATTAGATGCGAAGAGCAGTCAAATGGAAGTTAACCATGAGGATGTGATTAATGCATATTGTTCACCCTGTTTGCGGCCTGTAAACTTCCTCACATCAGAATCGAGTTCAACACAACCATTGGTTTGCTCATCATCACTTTAATTCTAGCTTTTTCATTTCCCTACATTCGGTACTCAAGAAAATTCTTTTTAGATTCTTCATGTGATGTTGGATTACTTGATTATCAAGTTTGCTTATGATCTTCTTAATTAGTTCTTATGTGACATGTTCTTACGGGACAAATCGATTTTTATGGAAAATATTGATTTCGAGAATAAGTAATATCAACAAAACAAGTTTTTGGTACTAGGTTTGAGCTTATTTTATCCACGACTGCTTGCAAAAAAATGCATTGCACTGTGCTTATTTATAAACTATTGTCGACATTCACTTATTAATAATGTGTACATCCAACATACATTGTTGTTAAAGAATAATATAATTTTGTACAATCATCATACACAATTTTTCAATGAATTGTTCACATTTAACGTACACAATTTTTTAATGAATAACAAAATTTTGTACATTCATCATACACAATTTTTCAATGAATTGTTTACATTTAACGTACACAATTTTTCAATGAATAACAAAATTTTGTACATTCATCATACAAAAATTTTCAATTGTGTACATTCAACGTACACAAATTTTCAATGAATTTAAAAAATGAATATACACAATTATGTAAATTTAACACATGCAATTTTTCAAAGAAAGTATAGAATTAAGTATAGAATTTTGTACATTCGACAGACACAATTTTTCACTAAATGTCACAATTGTGTAAATTCAATGTACTCAATTTTTTAATAAATGTACAAAATTTTGTATATTCAACCTACACAATTTCTCAAAGTGTAAACTATTATAAACTTACACATCACATTTTCAAACAATGTATTGAATTTTGTAGATTTAACGCTTTCAAATGTTGCATAGAAGTATGTACATTCAATGTACACACTTTTTAAATGAATGTACAAATTTTTTTACATTAAACATACACAAATTTTCAATGAATGGACAAAATTGTGTATATTCAATAAATAGAATTTTTTAATATATGTACAAAAATATCTATATTCAACCTACACAAATTTTCAAAGAATGTACACAATAGTGCATATTAAATGCACACAATTAATTAATGATTGTACACAATTTTATACATTCAATGTATACAATTTTTCAATAATTGTACAAAATTGTGTATATATAATGTACAAAAATTTACAAAGAATGTCAATAATTTTGTCCATTCAATGTTCACATTTTTCAAAGAATGTACTCAATTTTGTTTATCTAATGTACACAAATTTTCAAAGATTATATATAAGTTTGTATATTCAATGCATTTAATTTTTCAATAAATGTACAAAATATTGTACATTCGACATACACAATTTTTCAAAAAATGCACAAAATTATATAGATTTAACATACACATTTTTGAATGAAAGTACAAAATTGTATATATTCAACTTATACAAATTTTCGAAGAATATAACCAATTTGGTACATTCAAACACACACACACAACTCAACTGAGACTATCTATGTGAATCTGAGTAAAAGAGCATCAGATACTGAAAATCAAAAGTACCCTTTTACATAATAAAATCAATTCAACAAAACCCAATAACCATATACTGATATACTCTCAATTTTTCAGGTACAACAACGAAATCAGAAGTTTGATAATTCATACAAAAGCCCTCTGGAAATCTAGATAATGCAAAAAAATAATTCCTTAATTATATTGATAAACAAAAAAAAAAACAAAACAAAAACAAAAAACAAAACACGCATGCATACATAGAACAAAAACTAAAACAAATCATTCATGGCTACCTGTTGTGTTTGTGGCAATGTTGTTGGCTGCAGCGCTGAGAGAAACAAAAGGAGGGTGCGTTCGTAAAGTTACAAGAGGTTAGAGATGGGCTGGGCTTTGTTTAGCCCAAGGGCACAACCTAAATTTTAGGTTATTAGTTTTGTTTTTTTACTTTTTTAAGTTTCACTCAAAAAATAAATAAATAAAAAATGTAACCTACACAAATTTTCTAAGAATCTACACAATAGTGCATATTAAATGTACAAAATTAATTAATTATTGTACACAATTTTACACATTCAATATATACAACTTTTCAATAATTGTACAAAATTGTGTATATACAATGTACAAAAATTTTCAAAGAATGTCAATAATTTTGTCCATTCAATGTTCACATTTTTCAAAGAATGTACTCAATTTTGTTTATCTAATGTACAAAAATTTTCAAAGATTATATATAAGTTTGTATATTCAATGCACTTAATTTTTCAATAAATGTACAAAATATTGTACATTCAACATACACAATTTTTCAAAAAATGCACAAAATTATATTGATTTAACATACACATTTTTGAATGAAATTACAAAATTGTATATATTCAACTTATACAAATTTTCAAAGAATATAACCAATTTTGTACATTCAAACACACACACACACACATAACTCATCTGGGACTATCTTTGTGAATCTGAGCAAAAGAGCATTAAACACTGAAAATCAAAAGTACCCTTTTACATAATAAAATCGATTCAACAAAACCCAACAACCATATACTGATATACTCTCAATTTTTCAGGTACAACAATGAAATCAGAAGTTTGATAATTCATACTAAAGCCCTCTGGAAATCTAGATAATGCAAAAAAATAATTCCTTAATTATATTGATAAACAAAAAAACAAAAACAAAAACAAAAAACAAAACACGCATATATACATAGAACAAAAACTAAAACAAATATTTCATGGCTACCTGTTGGGTTTGTGGCAATGTTGTTGGCTGCAGCGCTGAGAGAAACAAAAGGAGGGTGCGTTCGTAAAGTTACAATAGGTTAGAGATGGGCTGGGCTTTGTTTAGCCCAAGGGCACAACCTAAATTTTAGGTTATTAGTTTTGTTTTTTTACTTTTTTAAGTTTCACTCAAAAAAAAAAAAAATGTAACCTACACAAATTTTCTAAGAATCTACACAATAGTGCATATTAAATGTACAAAATTAATTAATGATTGTACACAATTTTACACATTCAATATATACAACTTTTCAATAATTGTACAAAATTGTGTATATACAATGTACAAAAATTTTCAAAGAATGTCAATAATTTTGTCCATTCAATGTTCACATTTTTCAAAGAATGTACTCAATTTTGTTTATCTAATGTACACAAATTTTCAAAGATTATATATAAGTTTGTATATTCAATGCACTTAATTTTTCAATAAATGTACAAAATATTGTACATTCAACATACACAATTTTTCAAAAAATGCACAAAATTATATAGATTTAACATACACATTTTTGAATGAAATTACAAAATTGTATATATTCAACTTATACAAATTTTCGAAGAATATAACCAATTTTGTACATTCAAACACACACACACACACACACACACACACATAACTCATCTGGGACTATCTATGTGAATCTGAGCAAAAGAGCATTAAACACTGAAAATCAAAAGTACCCTTTTGCATAATAAAATCGATTCAACAAAACCCAACAACCATATACTGATATACTCTCAATTTTTCAGGTACAACAATGAAATCAGAAGTTTGATAATTCATACTATAGCCCTCTGGAAATCCAGATAATGCAAAAAAAAATTCCTTAAATATATTGAGAAACAAAAAAACAAAACACACATACATGCATAGAACAAAAACTAAAACAAATATTTCATGGTTACCTGTTGTGTTTGTGGCGATGTTGTTGGCTGCGGCGCTGAGAGAAACAAAAGGAGGGTGCGTTCATAAAGTTACGAGAGGTTAGGGATGGGTTGGGCTTTGTTTAGCCCAAGGGCCTAACCTAAATTTTAGGTTATTAGTTTTGTTTTTTTACTTTTTTACGTTTCACACATAAAAAAAAATGATTAAAAAAAAAAAATGCAACCTACACAAATTTTCTAAGAATGTACACAATAGTGCATATTAAATGTACACAATTAATTAATGATTGTACACAATTTTATACATTCTATATATACAATTTTTCAATAATTGTACAAAATTGTGTATACACAATGTACACAAATTTTCAAAGAATGTCAATAATTTTGTCCATTCAATGTTCACATTTTTCAAAGAATGTACTTTATTTTATTTATCTAATGTACACAAATTTGTAGGTTCTAGTTAGCTCAACTGGTAAAATCTCTGATAGTTGAATAAGAGATCTAGGGTTCAATCCCCGCCTACACCAAAAACTGATTGGTGTCTTGGTCTGATGACAAAAAGCTATCATCAGGAGCGGACGCCATAGGTTGAAACTCTCTCAAAAAAAAAAATAATAATGTACACAAATTTTTAAAGATTATATATAAGTTTGTATATTCAATGCACTTAATTTTTCAATAAATGTACAAAATATTGTACATTCAACATACACAATTTTTCAAAAAATGCACAAAATTATATAGATTTAACATACACATTTTTGAATGAAATTACAAAATTGTATATATTCAACTTATACAAATTTTCGAAGAATATAACCAATTTTGTACATTCAAACACACACACACACACATAACTCATCTGGGACTATCTATGTGAATCTGAGCAAAAGAGCATTAAACACTGAAAATCAAAAGTACCCTTTTACATAATAAAATCGATTCAACAAAACCCAACAACCATATACTGATATACTCTCAATTTTTCAGGTACAACAATGAAATCAGAAGTTTGATAATTCATACTATAGCCCTCTGGAAATCCAGATAATGCAAAAAAAAATTCCTTAAATATATTGAGAAACAAAAAAACAAAACACGCATACATGCATAGAACAAAAACTAAAACAAATATTTCATGGTTACCTGTTGTGTTTGTGGCGATGTTGTTGGCTGCAGTGCTGAGAGAAACAAAAGGAGGGTGCGTTCATAAAGTTACGAGGGGTTAGGGATGGGCTGGGCTTTGTTTAGCCCAAGGGCCCAAGCTAAATTTTAGGTTATTAGTTTTGTTTTTTTACTTTTTTACGTTTCACACATAAAAAAAATGATTAAAAAAAAAAAATGCAACCTACACAAATTTTCTAAGAATGTACACAATAGTGCATATTAAATGTACACAATTAATTAATGATTGTACACAATTTTATACATTCTATATATACAATTTTTCAATAATTGTACAAAATTGTGTATACACAATGTACACAAATTTTCAAAGAATGTCAATAATTTTGTCCATTCAATGTTCACATTTTTCAAAGAATGTACTCAATTTTGTTTATCTAATGTACACAAATTTGTAGGTTCCAGTTAGCTCAACTGGTAAAGTCTCTGATGGTTGAATAAGAGATCTAGGGTTCAATCCCCGCCTACACCAAAAACTGATTGGTGTCTTGGTCTGATGACAAAAAGCTATCATCAGGAGCGAACGCCATAGGTTGAAACTCTCTCAAAAAAAAAAATAATAATGTACACAAATTTTTAAAGATTATATATAAGTTTGTATATTCAATGCACTTAATTTTTCATTAAATGCACAAAATATTGTACATTCGACATACACAATTTTTCAAAAAATGCGAAAAATTATATAGACTTAACATACACATTTTTGAATGAAAGTACAAAATTGTATATATTCAACTTATACAAATTTTCGTAAAATATAACCCATTTTGTACATTCAAACACACACACACACAATTGAACTGGAACTATCTATGTGAATCTGAGCAAAAGAGCATCAGACACTGAAAATCAAAAGTACCCTTTTACATAATAAAATCGATTCAACAAAACCCAACAACCATATACTGATATACTCTCAATTTTTCAGATACAACAATGAAATCAGAAGTTTGATAATTCATACTAAAGCCCTCTGGAAATCCAGATAATGCAAAAAAATAATTCCTTAATTATATTGATAAACAAAAAAACAAAACAAAAACAAAAAACAAAACACGCATACATACATAGAACAAAAACTAAAACAAATCTTTCATGGTTACCTGTTGTGTTTGTGGCGATGTTATTGGTTGTGGCGCTAAGAGAAACAAAAGGAGGGTGCATTCGTAAAGTCACGAGAGGTTAGGGATGGGCTGGGCTTTGTTTAGCCCAAGGGCCCAACCTAAATTTTAGGTTATTAGTTTTGTTTTTTACTTTTTTATGTGTCACTCAAAAAAAAAAAATGTTTTTACTTATTTATTTATTTTTGGAAAGATGCAAAATTAAAGTATCCCTATTCTAATTTGAAATAATTATTAAAAATATCGAAATGACCAAATTACAATGTAAGCAATCATTTACAAAATCAAAGTGTAATGGTTATGGAAGTATGGTCAAAGCCTTTTCTTTATAAAAATGTAAATGTGTAATTATGGATGCATTGTAAAACTCAAACATTTTTTCATATTAAAAAAAATGGTAATTTTTTCAATTATATTGGACAGTAAAAAAAATCTAATTATAAAACAATATTTAATAATCTAATTTGTTTTAGAATTTTTTTTTAATTCTTTATCTCTTTATTTTTCTTCCTCATCCACCAAGTAGTCATAACCTTCCAAAGCCAACTATCTATGGCAAATAATAGGAGAGAGTGCAAGAAAGGAGAAAGAGTGATTGAGTGAAAAAATAATAATAATAAATTTAAAAATTTTAACAAGAGCTATAGTTCTCTTGTAATAGCTTTTGCAAACTTTTTGAATAGTATCAATGACCAATATTGTAGGGAATTTTTTTTCCTTTTTGGAATTTGATTAATAGGATACTCTCCATTTTAGAGTTTTAGGTATTTTACTTTACATGATCAAATGTGAATGCTTTTACGTTATGATTCTTCGTTGTAGAATGTTATTTCTTTTCTTTTTACACTACCTCTCAATGCCAACCTAAATGAAATAATTCAACATGTGTTAAATTACCAATTCTCCCTAAATTTATTTTGCTCTAATCCAACGCATGGATCATATTAAAACAAATTCTGTTAAAGATAAAAATAAAGCACCAACTCTAAATTGATAGCATGGCTTTTAAAGTTTATGCTTTATATGGTTTAATTTCAAATGTTTGTTAAGCTATGTAGATATGGATAAATTGTATATATAGTAGACAAGCTTATTACGTTTTCTATTATAATCTCCTTTTCAAATATCTTGCTTGTAACAATGCTATGCAAACAAGAGAGCTTTGCAAATGATTGGAAGGCTCCACACACACACATATATATGACAGTTTTTTTTTTTTTTTTTGAAAAACAAACACATACATGTACAAAAGAGAGAGAAATGAGTCCTAACACAAAGACATGCTACAAATTTCATTCAAAAGCTATAGTAACTTTTAAAAAAGTGTAAGGCAAATTATACTACACACAACGCATTCTCTTTTATGAGTTAGAGTAACAATCTATATCTTTATGTGATTGCTTTTATTTTATGCAGATTTCATGAGTGGCTCTCCCTTAATAAATCTCCAACTATTTCTGTTTCATGTGCCATTTTTTAAGGATCCAACTTCCTTCCAAGTTTTATAACTATTAATTCTTATACTTTCTAGTTTGTAACTAATAATTCTTATACTTTCTAGTTTGTTCAAAAGATTTTTTAAAAATTAGAACCTATACCTATATTATGGGCCTACATTACGTAGTCCATATTCTAATGATTAAAATTCTTAAGAAAAATGCTAAAGTTACAAACTATTTTACAAATTATTTTATAAATAGCTGATATGGTGAGTGATTTTAGTAAAAAGAAAAATGGTACTAATTGTGACTCCAGATGAGATCCACTAAGAATTTGCTACATTAATAATTTGTAAAATATTATAGATTAGTCTATAACTATAACATTACTCAATCTTAATCACATGATTAAATTGAGGAAAAATTATTAGGTACTCTCGGAGTACCATAAATGCGTAGTCCCCTCTCTCACATAAATGGTGGATCACATCATGAATTTAATTAGTGGGACTCACCATTTATATGAGAGGAGGGAGTACGCATTTATGGTACTCCGGGAGTACACAATAATTACCCTAAATGGAGAAGGCAATGCCACAGCTCACAAGGAAAAGGAAAAGGGCAGGAAGGTAAAAGATGATCCAATCTTTCTGCCTTAATTGTCTCTCCTCCAATAACTCACATTTGCTTAATCTGCTTTGACAATTTCCCTTTTTGAGTAATTTACTCTTTCTACAATTGAAATGTTCATTCTCAGTTAATTTATTATCCATGAATGTAATAATATAATTGAAGAATAATGCAAGAGATATAAACCATTTTACAAACTGCTGATGTGGTAAATGATTATTAGTAAATGAAAATATGATATTAATTGTGGACCTAGATGAAAACCAATAAGAAGTTGCCCACATCAACATTTTGTAAAAATGTTGTAAAATAATTTGTAGTTGTAGCATTACTCATAATTGAAATGCTCCCTAGCTAGCTATAGTTAATCACCCATAATAATTCAATTGAAAAACAATCCAATATATTCTCCCTCTCTCTCTTTTCTAAAATGTCTGATCATTCAGAACCCACCAACCCATCCTCCACCTCGACAGCGACCTCAAAACATGCACCCTCCATATCATTGGACTCCCTATCTAAAACCAAATCAGCCATTGAATCTCTCCCCTCCATTCTCTCCTCCTTTCCATCCAATCTCTCCTTTTCTATCTCCTCCAACCCTAACCCTGCTTTCTCTCTTCTCCATGACCCCCAAGTTGCCTCCCAAGTATCCTCCCTCCTTTGTGAACCTAACTTTAGAGCTAGTGACAACAACCTCTGTCGTTGGCTTTAGGACACTTTCCAATCTGGTGACCCTAACCTCCAACTCATTGTCCTCCACTTCCTCCCCATTATTGTAGGGATCTACCTCTCCCGTGTTGCACTCCGCAACCCCTTGCCGGCTTTGAGGCCGTCCTTCTAGCCCTCTACGCCCATGAGACCACCTCACGTGCAAGCCAACCCATAACCATGAATGTACTGAACTTGTCACTTCCCAGTGTTTACCATGAAGCCAAAGCACCCATTAACAACAACTCCACAAAGCTTAACCTAGCAATCATAAATAAAGCTATGAGGAATTATTGTTGCGAAATAGAGTTTTAGGTTTTAAAAACACACTTTTAAATTCTCAAAACGCTTAATCAAATAGACTCTTAATAACCCATATAAAAACATGTAAAACATAAAATGATTGGAATAACAATATATACTATTTTTTTTAGGAATATATATATATATATATATATATATATCTATTAGCTTTTAATTTATGTATACACATATCTAGAGGAGGTCCATTACATATACATAATTAGTTTTCTTAATAAAGGAGAACCAACTATGTGCCTAAGCTCCCACTTTTTCTTCTTCTTTTTATGGATAATTTGACCATTGACAATTGAGAATGAAGAATTTAAACCCTAGATGCGTGTAGTAAAAATACTAAAAAGTGTCAATTGAGTTTCAAGTCTCTTAATTATTCAATTTATATCACAATACACTAGTGTAAGGACCTGCTTTGAGTCCTAGGCCCAAAGGGTGGATGGACTTAGACCCAAAAAGTCCAAAACAATAAATTTGTAGAGAATGGGTCGAAGAACTGGGCTTTAATAAACTAGTCAACCAATAAGATAGATCTTGATGACAAGAGAATGAAAATAAACTAGTTTAAATCCTAGAAAACCGTCCTCAGCCAAGTCTGAGGAGACTAAATCTCTTCTGTTAATATTCCAGTTAGGTTACAAGTTCTATTCTAGAGTGCTATAGTGTTTTTTCTTCTTCCTTTTTCCCTCCTCTCCTCATGGAGGGTCTCTTACATTATATAGCTCTCTTTGGACCATCTTGATCCTACACTTGTTGATCATTTAAGCCCTTACTTGAGTGTCCATCCCATAAAACACCCTCTCTGGTATTCTGTGAGTTGTGGTAGCTAAGGTAATACTGTTCAAGGGTCTTCTCAACATAAATGCAGTCAGAAAAGCAGCTGTAATGCATTTAATGCGGTGGTAGCAGTTAGATATTTCTAAGTTCTCATCATCTTTATGTGTTTATGGTGCATGTCCTTATCACTGGAGCTTCCTGGAAGGTCACATTGATTGTTAGAGTACATATTCGAGTTGTATTTATCATATTCAAGGAGATGTTCCTCCTCAGACCACTCTTCCATCTATATCTTGCTCATTAAGTCTCAGGTTTGAACCATTCATTATCTTTTGTTCGTTCTCAGACTACTCACGCTCTCGGCCAAAGTTCAAGGCCCAATATATGATTTGGGCCCTTAGCCCTACAACTAGTATTTTTTTTTAATGAAGACCAATATTTTGGTCTTCATTGAATACAGTTAAATAATGTTTTACAGCTCAGCATTAACTAATATTAGATTGACCCCATTCTCTTCCAAAAATAAAAGAAATTGACCCCATCCGTGCATCATAAAATAAACAGGTAGGTTGGAAAGGATTTTGATTTCTCAACTACAAGTGGGAGGGTATGATAAAAGATTAGGTAAAATGTAATTGGACTAATGAAAAATTTTAAACTTAAGAAACATTTTTTATGGTTGAAAAATGAAAAAGACTTTCCCCTATTCAAAATTTTTTATTTATTATTGAAAAAAAAAAAAAAAGGACTTCTCCCTTCCCAAACAGACTTCGCCCATTCTTCTTCCTAAAATGTCACCACAAGATTGTGTGTAGAACAGAACAAAAGTCATGCCCACATGGATTAGTATAAGGCTCTAAGCAATAATAAATAATTAATTTTTTTACCAAAAAATAAATATATAATTAACATGGTCATTTGGGTGGTTAAGTATTTTGATTAGAATAACCCAATTTTTTGGTGAAAACGATCCCAACCGATCTGATAGGACATAAGCTTTTCACTAAATGCAAATGGCCCACAAAACTCGTATTTACCACAAAATATATGATACAGGCAAAATGTTGATCATGTTCTCCTAAAAGGCATTTCCTTTTTGGGGTTCATACTCTTAACAAAAAAGGGGTACTCGGAGAAGAAAAAACACAAAACAAAAATGGGTAGCCCCAAAAGCATTTTAGGAACTTGATTTTCAATTCCAATGAGCTGGGATTTTTTTTTTTCTTGGAAAAAGTTTGCATGTAAACACTTTGCACGTTTGAAAAGATTAGAATAGGATTTGAAAATTTGCTCAAATTGACAATAAATTATTAAAGTAACATTGAAAAAAAAAAAAAACATGTGAGTAGGTTGGGGAAAATGCCAGTGCTGCTTGACCCATCTTGTCCCTTTTTGTGTTGCACAAGTTTTTTCCATTTTAAAGAGGGGATGGAACTGTGACAAGTTGATTATTATTCTACCTAGGTGTGAATTAATCACTTTTGTTGTTAAAGCCTTAAATCCAATATAAAATAACTAGTCACTAACTAGTGTAATACAAAGAAAGTTCGAAAAATGAAGTATTGTTAAATAAAAAGTTAAATTAAGGAACTTATAGAAATGAACATACATAATTTAATTATAATTTTTTTTTTAAAGATCAATCCTAATTTATTTTGATTTTATCTAGAAAGAAAGTAATATAATTTTAACACTACTTGTAAGTTGTAACTCAAAAAACCAAATTAACCAAATATATACTAGAATGATAGTGAAAAATTTTGGTTTTTCAAAGCTTAGGTAGCAAGTTTAGAGGAAATCAACTAGAAGCGGACATTGATATACAGAGATATAGACTAAAGCCAGAATAGTTCAGCCAACTAAGACTTATTAATTTCCCAAATGATTCAGGTCAGCTCATGAGTCCTTTTTCCAGGTTTCCAACTAATCTGGCAAAACAATTCGATAAAAAATTTCATAAGATTCGAAACCTGCCAAACAAAACCAGTCCATCTCATAGAAGTGTAAACTATTATTATGAGCAACTGATGAAACAAAACACGTTGGAGTAATGCTGTCATAGCAACAAGCATACAATATCCACCTTTCAAAGTTAACCTTCAGTTTAGAACTTCAGAAATAGACCTCTGAAGGTAAAATTCAAATACTGCAAGAAAATTAAACAATTTTTGGACAAATTTCAGAACCAACAGAATAAGTTTTCTCTAAAACGCAAGAACTTTTAATCAGTATTGTCTTCTCTTCCAGTAGTCTTACTACTCTAAGCATGTATCCCTCTATGAAGACTGACCAAGCGAGTTGAAGTATCTATTTGGGATGCCCTCACAGCTGAACCACTCTGATAAGCACTCCTCCCTGACCCTCCATATGCAGTGCCTTGATACCGTGTGCCCTGATAGCCACCACCTCGTGACTGACCTGTCCGGTCCCTTGAATACCCACCTCCAGCAGCTTGGCTTAGTGGGAAAGGTCTCCCTCCACCACCATATCCTGTGCGCCCAGTGCCACCACCTTGCCTTCCCTGAGTGAAAGACAAGTTTTCTTGCCACCTACCTCCAGGAGCAGCTGTTCCAGCAGCATAATCCTGGTTTTCTCTCCGCCTCTGAGGCAGATCCAAACTACCACCACCTAGCCTTGCTTCTATCGCTCTCTCATTACTTTCTGCAAGGACAGAGAGCTTCTCTGTAAACTGGAATGCCAGAGCTTGCAACCTAGTGTGCTCAACATCATGGAAAACGATGCACTGAGTTGGTTGATCCCAACTTGCATGGAGCTCCTCATTGATCATCATCTTGCTGACAATACTGTGAGTCTGAGGAGGTCAAACAGTTTGGTGAGCTGGTCCAAGCTCAGGGAATCATAAGATGAGGAATAAGTAAATAGGTAGGTCCTCAGAGCCTCTTCCTTGATCTTAGCCTTGAGCATCTCAAGCACATTCTCTCGATTCCTTAGAAGCTTCCACGCATCAAGGGACTTGATGACATCAAACGCCTTCTCAAAATCTCCCTTGCTAAGGGCCCTGGAGGCAGCCATTACATGGTCTCTGACATTTTCTGGGGGACCTGTAAATGTTTGCCTCTCACTCACCTCAAGCAACCGTCGGAAAGTCTTACTTATGACCTTGCGTTTTGCATCATGAATGTTAGCTGCCATGTTGGGTACTTCCAGCAGCATAGCACATATCAGATGGACAGCCTCCAGGAGCTCAAGATTTATGTGCATGTGGTATGGCATTTGGCGTCTCCTTTCAATCCTTTCCTGTTGATTTTGAGCAGGGGACAATTACAACAGTGAGTCCATGGAACATACATGTGCACACTTACATAACATAGAAGATTACAGAAGCTAATCCAACAACAATATTTACAAGAAAAGATGTGCAATTTTTAATCCCCTATGGAATAACCAACAAATAAGTCTCATACAACACATTCTACACAGCCTACAAGCTTTCATTATCATACACAAGATGAATGAAATCTAACCAGCAGAATTGCAGCTAACCTCACATCAAAATCTACATTCAATTTTTTATTAACCTTAAATGTAATGGCCATATCATACAGTCACATCATATATTACCTTTACTCCTCCATCATCTCATCACATTGTACCCTTTTTTGTATGATGTACCATGATGTGTGCATGTATGTGTAACAAATTAAAATCCAAACAGCAGTTGGACAAAACCTCACATAGTATGAAAGGTACACAATCATACTACATAACCATGGTCTAAGCAATTTTTTTTCCTCAAAAAAATAAAAACATGGTCTAAGCAATTTACAAGTTTCTAACTTTTTTTAAAATTTTATTTAAGAAAAGAGTACCAAATAATTATAAATGTATATATGAAACAGAAAGCAAACATCAGTACCTGTTCTGGAGTCTTCTCATGATATCGGCTTTGCGAAACACCTTGTGCAAGCAACTCCTTTACCCTTCCACCAGAATATAGTTCAGAAAGGCAGCCATGGCCCTCAGTAATTAATCCAACCCGGAATGCACATAGACCAAGTTGGGCCATAGCTCTATTGAAAAGGATCTGTGTTGATATGTCCATATGCTGAATACTTTCCTGTAAGTGACTCATTAGCAGCAAGTCACGTGAAGTCGAAAACTCGTCTAGGAGAGCATGGTGGTAAATATCACATAGCATACTTCTTGCTTTGGTCCGCTCATCCCCAAACTTGTAGATGAGGGACACCAAAAAATCCATGTGAGTCCTGCTATTCTCTGGAAAGGTGGCTTTCCGAGGCACAAGCTCTGGAGTAACAACAAATGCAGATGGCCCCCTACTTTCCTCAATCACTTTAGGCTCCTCACCTGCTTCTCCATTATCTCCGTCTCCTGTCTGCTCAGCCAGTTTTCTCATGGCATCATAAACCTCTTGTGGCTTATAATAGATGAGTTCAACCCGCTTTAATGCAACCTTTGCAGCAGCTTTGAGGTTCCCAACCCGTTCTAAATAATCCTGGACATTTTGAGCAAGAACTGAAAACATGGGCTCATCCCTGAGTCTCTCAACATACTCACGAGTGTGGGGATCAATGCATTGCAAGCTCTTGAAAAACTCAGTGTCTATCTTTTCAACAAAGGCAACCAAGTTTCCCCAAACCCGGATAGTACCGTTATATTCTGGTCCCTTCTGGGTTTCATTCTCATCAGGTTCCACCATATCATCTACCACAATGTTGGGATACTGGACAAGAATGTCCAATATCACAAGCATGTTCTGCACGCATTTCTTCCATACATTTATAGGCATGTAGCCATTGAGTCCTGGATTGACGTCAAATTGTGCCGAGACAACACTAAATAGAATTTCCAGTTTTTGAGCAGGGGTCTTAGCAACCTTGGTCAAAAAAGTAAGCTGCTCAACCTGCTCAAATCTTCCAGTTCCTTTCCTACCCCGAGCAGCCACAACCTCCTTGAATTTCTTGTTAACTGTATCCCATGTGATCTCACTAGGATTCTTGAATTGCTTATCCATAAGCTTATCTTTCTTGCTCATCTTCTTCTCCCACTGTCCATCATCATCATCTTGGCTATCCCCAAACTTGTCATCATCATCCTCATCCTCATCCTCAGAATCTTTGAATTCAATTTTTGTCGGATCCTCTTCAATCTCTGAATCAGTTTCTTCATCCTCATCCTCCTCGTCATCCTCGTCCCTTTCCTCCTCACTCTCAGGATTTTCTCTACACTTAATAATCATATCCTCATATTGTTTGTTGTTTTTCTTCAGCTTTTGTTTCATTGAGTTCAAGGCCTTGGCATTGCTGCTGCTCATCTTCTTCTTTGCATCCTTGTTTGCCAAAGTCTGACTCAGGAAGTCCTCCAGCATCACAAGTGTTTTTATGTAAAGGTTAGGGGCCTTTTCAGACTCTGTGACACGCATGACTTTCTCCAGCTGCTTGTTTATCTTGTCAAAGCTTTCCTGCAAGCTAACCCAGTCGTTTATTTTCATCGCATTCTTCATCTGATCAACCGTGGCTGACATTTCCTCAAAGCGCTTATCTTTTGCAGACCTAACAACTCGCTTTTTGCCATCGGAGTCATCGCCATCACTGTCATTCCCATCATCAATATACTTATTTTTCATGTTATTACCTACGTTGCCAGTGTCAGCAGACACCTCATTCTCAATCTCGTCACCGTAATCACTATCATCATCCTCAGAATCACTACCACCCTGTCAACAGCAAAAAATAATAATAATAATAACAGTTAATAACAACCTTTATCAAAACTGGTTCTCAAGGTTTAAACATAATACAGAATAGAGTAATTGAGACGAGCAAGGCATCAAAATAAAAAAGTAAGAACCTGGGACGTCCAAAAACGCGAAGCCATCTCAGAAATTGGTTAAATCCAACAGGTTATAAAGCTCCAGAAACTGCATTTTAAACAAAAACCAAACAAAATTTCAGATACTTCAGTGAATTAACATATCAGATTCAAGTGTCTTAACAAGCATCACACAATAACATGAACAAGATAAAGCACTTGAACCCCACAAAAGTCCTAGGAATGGCAACGGGTCGGGTTCGGGGCGGGTTTTTTTTCTATACCCGAACCCGACTCGCGTGACTGCCTCCGTGAGCCGAACCCAAATTTTCCCTTTCAAAATCACAAACCTAACACAAATTTCAGATTTATGATTTTCCCCTTCAAAAATCACAAACACAAATCCTATTATAAGCACAATCACAGAGATCATAAACACAAACACAAACTCACATGGACGAACTGAACCCAGAAAAAAAAAAATAGAGAAAGATGAGAGGGGTCAGGGCTGTGCGAGATCGGCGAGGACGAAACGGAGAACGATGAGAGAGTCAGAGAGCTGGGCTTGACTGCTTGTGGCCGTGTGATTGAGAGAGCTAAGAGATGAAGAGCAGTGTGTGAGTGAGAGAGATGAAGAAGGAGAGGCGGCGTGTTACAGAGTTAAGAGTATATTTATATATAGGGTAAGGGGTTTTAATTTTTATTTTTTTTAATATTATATATGTATAAGGGTCGGGTCTGGCCGGGTTTGCATAACACCCAGACCCGACCCGAACCTGTTTCGAGGTTTTTTTATTAAAACCGAAACCCGCTCCATTAGGGTTGGGTCAGACCGGATACCTGAGGGTCGGGCCTATTTTGCAATCCTTACGTCCCACGGTGTGGATTTGCTTGTTATAGCGGATGCTAATATTCTATAACCTTTTGTATTCTCAAATAAAATTACCTACTTTTCTTTAAAACTAAAAAACAAAAACACATTATTATTGACATAACTTGTTTCATAATATTTCTTCAAAACATAACAAGATGATAAGTTGTAAGTGATGAACATTTTCTTTTTATAACTTACATCACTTTTATTTTTTCACAACTCACAACAAATCATGGAACAAGTTGTATCCTTGAATTTATTATAATTAGATATTTAATGCTTCTTATATGTATCTCAACTTGAGAGGAGTTGTTTTTAGAGTAATGTTTATGCATGCTAACTAAGTTTTTAAATATTTTTGTATTGAAATAAAGGGTTTGAAGAGTTGAAATTGGGTGCAATATATTTTGTTAAGAAATCTCGATGTTTTAGGATATCTCAATGGTTCAAGCACCTCTTGTGATGTTTAGAAACTGTGATTCAAGCTTCACCTTCTCAGCAACCCCCTTCTCTTATTTATCTAGTCACAATTTTTTTTAAAAAAAAAGTTAAGAAAATTTCAAATCATTTAGTATAAATAATTTGTATTATTCATTTTTAAGCTGTGTATCTTCTGTAATTTCGAATTGCAAATTTTAGCAATTGCTCTAAGGCTTGTGGCGTGGTGTGGATAAATCATGGAGAAGGGCCCATTAGGCCTGCCACACCTTGAGCCTAAAAGTTCTGTTTGGGCCGAGCTTGGGCCGTACTGATAGTAAGCATTTAGCAGAGGGCATATTTAATGCGGTGCCTCTGAATTTTGGGCCGTAGAACAAATTTTGGAGAATCTATTCTGGGCCTCACCCATATAATAGAATTGGTTTTTTTTTTTTCCTGGTTGAATAATCTATCAATGAATTGGGCCACCTCTATTATCCACCATGGTCAACTAAGTTGGGCCTCTCATGCTTTTTATTTGAAAATAAATTTAGTGAACTAATTTTTTTTAAATAAATATATTTACCCAAAAATCACCTATTCTAAAAATCAATTGTCATAAATTTCATTTCAGGGGTCCACAACAATTATAAATCACTAGTCGCTAACCTGTGCGATGCACGGGAAAATTAATAACTAAGTTCCAAAATAGTTTTATTTATTTATTTTTAAGATTGTTAAATAATACATAAGTATTTATCGAAGTTCAAATCTCTTAAAACACTACACCAATATGAGAAATTTGATTGTTGTGTTCTACCTAAGTACAAAGTTAAAAACAACATCTAACTTTGTATTACTTATTTGTACCTTTAGTTAACAACCTCAAACTACTGGTAGGCATCCTACATCTATTATCAATTGCATCCTTTCTTTCATGAAATTTAAAGTCTCTATCATTTTTTTTAACATAATCCCTTCTATTATTCAGTGTATTTACAAAATCCTGGTAATCCTAGTTGTTTAACATAATCCCTTCTATCATTAATGTGCTTTAAAAATCACATTTAGGAGTATCATTTGAAAAGTCATATATGGTGCAATTAATAAACAGTAGAAAAGGAGCACAACATGCAAACACAAGAATGCTTTACATATCTTTAAATAAACTACATCCATTTAAATAAATAAAAAAAACATATTAAAAGAAAAACATTAAGGACCTTGATCTTTGTGAAATAAGGTTATAATGTTATTACATATAAAGTTATTCATCAGCCCTGTCTCAATCTTGTGTGCACTGCAAGCAGTAGCTGGAGAATTTGAATCAATTGCAGTCTTTTCTTTTCAAGGCAACACTTGCAGCGGTCTCAGCCTTGTGTGCACTGCAAGCAGTAGTTGGAGCATTTGAATCAACTGCAGTCTTTTCTTTTCAAGGCAACACTTGCAGCGGTACCCCACATTCCATCTTGCCTTTGGATGGTTGTCCTCAGAGGTTGCTATTAGAGATATTTGAAATCACGGTAGCAGCCATAGCCTATTGAGGTTACAGAGATAGAGAGAGGGGGAGTGCATTATCGGGTTCAAAGTAGTTCTAAGTTCAAACTAAGTAAAATATTTAACTAAAATACTGTGCTAAAAATAAAAATTAAAAATATTGTTGAGGTGTAAAATTGTGAAGACTCCAAAGCTGAGGTGGCACACTCTTAAGAGGCCAACTTTTTATTAACATTTGAATTTCCTTGCAACCTTCTATTAACATGAATCAAACAAACACAACCTATGTTAATATTTCTCACTAAGTGCTTTTTTAAGAATCTGCCAATAACTACCAAAACATCCTAGACTTTGCATCAATTCCTAGTACAATGCCAAAAATTACCAATTATCACAATTAAGCTAACACTAAGTACAATAGAAGCATAATGCATATTAGCATGTACAACAACAACAAAAAAATTTCACAAACAGCAGCACCAGGCCTTAGTATAGCAGCACACAGCAACAATAATGTTAGTTTGAATACTGAAAAATGAAGATTAGCCTTATGACCATAGGAGCAACATAGAAAGCGTATTGACTAAAACCTTATCTTCTTTCCTTTTTTTTGGTAAGTGAAAAACTTTATCTTCTCTCTAAATCATTTTATTTCAAATTACTGAAGCTCACCCTTTCAAGGGTTCAAAAGAATGATGACAGTGAAACATAAGCAACTATGAACAGTTGTCGGCCTAATTAAACTATCAACACAATAATTAGACTACAAATATGAGTTATATTAATAATTATTTTTCACAAAATTAAATCTAAAAAAAAAAACAAATAACAAAACCTAAATAATATTTAACACAAATTTTTGTTGTTAAAAATACCCTGTACTGGTAGTGGTTCTTGCAGTATATGAAGGTGTCAAGAGGCAGGGTTGAAGGTGGGTGATGATTTGACATGGTAGTAGTTTGACAGTCCTAGAATTCCTCTCTTAATCTCTCTCCATCCATCTCTGTGTGCACATTTACGATTATCTTTATCGGCTACAAAATCATAATAAGAAATTATATTAAAAAATTAATGAGATGGAAACAAACGAACAAACCCAATTAATTGAACAAATTCTCAGGTGTGATTAGACTATTATAATCCAAATTGACTTTTGAAACCAACAATACTCAAACTAAAAGCAATTCAAATATAAACCAATTAGTAAAACTAAATAAAAGTTAAAACGATTCAAGAATATCTAATGCTATTCGTACTAAAATGGATTTAGTCAGAGAGAGAGAGAGAGTGACCTTCTTGGAGGAGTTGGCTCAAATGGGAGTGGAGACTGAGTATTGAGGAGATGGAAAGAACAACAACTCTGACTCTTGTTCGTCCACCGAATAAAAACAACTGTTGCGGCAATCGCAAGAGGTTAAGAAGTTTAAATCAATTTTGGCCGTTCATTGTACCTTTTGGATTGTGTCAAAGATGGGTATAATTTGATTAATAAATTATAAAATGAGAGAAGAGATCTAACCTTTGGAAATAAAGTACAGAGAGGTAGTGAGAGGGAGGAGAACAAATAGAAAGAGAGGGAGAAGAAATAAATGGTTTTTTTTTTTTCTTGGGGGGCTGGGGGGGTTGGGGGAAGAAGAAGAACTATGCAACTTGAGAAGTTTAAAAGACACGTTAGAGTCTAAAATAATAAGCGCTTCACTTTTTTTTTTATTGTTAATGGTGAAAATATATTTGACATCAAAATATTCTGTAAAATAGCATTTTGGGACAATCTACAATCTGGCCTTACTATAAGTAAAGCCATGCAAAATAGCAAGGCATCAAAACCAACCACCCATAATGTCCTTCCCCCACCCCAAGAAGAATCCAACTAAATAGCAAGGAAAATTAATCACCAAGATTAACTCCTCTTACCATGAAAACAAAATTGAAGTCAGCAGAACTAAAATCTGAAAACCCTGACAAGAAAGCTTCTTCAAAGTATCTAGTATTCTCAAGCCCGGAAATAGAATAAAACAAAAAGCTAAATAATAAGCGCTTCACTTAATCCCAAAAGACCCCGTTGTTCTATGTTATGGCAACATAGCAAAGAAAAATAACCCACAATTTGCCCATTAGATTCAACAATCAATATATCATCTTGGAT
The DNA here is from genome assembly GCF_001633185.2 of Quercus lobata. NCBI lineage: Eukaryota > Viridiplantae > Streptophyta > Magnoliopsida > Fagales > Fagaceae > Quercus > Quercus lobata. Next base: position 14,144,328 of record NC_044907.1, on the reverse strand, counting down.
GATAGTAAAGACTTAGGAAATATGCTTCAAAAATAGATATAGAAGAAGGAAAAACACAGCTCTACCTTTTCACTTTGCTATTGCTGGAATTTGCAGACAGCTTCTAAACTATATAGATTTGGTCTTTAACTGTGCATAACAGAAAGCAGAAAATAATCCCGTGGGTTACTGAAGAACATTGGAAAAGTAGCTGGGGTCTGCAACCAAACAAAGAATCAAACAAAACCCCTCAAAAATCTAGATGCTACTCTTAAAGAAGATTTGGATCAAACTAAAATACAAAATAAATAGAGACTAAACATGAAACCAAAGCTTGAGATAACCTAGAAACTTTAATTAAATAAAAAAAAATAATAAAAAAACAATAATAATAAAGGTCTCATATTAATACAAATAGAGCATAAACTGAGAATTCATATGGTGGAGGACATCAAATACCGAAACTACACAATTAAAAATTTGCTAAAAACCCCTTTTTAAGGGCATTGAACCAAAGGCCAACCATTCAACCATAGCAACCCAAAAAACCAAAAGTAGATCAAACCAACAGAATTCCCCAATTTCACTCCCCCTTACGAATAACAGAACAGATAAGTGGGAAAACAAAACTTGAAAATTAAAGTGACATGATTAAGTTTAAAAGATCACTAACCATTAATACTCAGATAGGATTTCATCTTCTAGGGGTTTTCCCTCATATCAATAAATAGAGAGGAAAAGGGGTATGAACAAAAATTCCTAAATTGACAACAAACCATAATTGAAGAGAATATTAGAAAAAGAAATTAATACCTTTGTTGTGATGAAATTAGGGTCTCTACATTGTGAAAAATTCCACTTCATCTCTGCAAAGAAACTGAATGATTTAAATCCAAAGAGACGAATTAAAGAAAAAAAAAATATATATATATATATATATATATAAACGAAAACATTTAATAAGTCACATCAGAATCCTATTTTCTAAGCCCTAATTTCTGAATTTAAATCTAGAACCAAAGCCAACTAAAATTGTAAAATTTGAAAACATATAACAAATCTAATTTACCTTTTAGATTTGTTTTTTGTTTTTTAAAAAAAAAAAACAGAGAAAGAATGGGAACCCATCGGAGGTGTTGGTTCAGAGAAAGAGGAACCCATCAGAGAAAGAAATAACAGGAAGTTTTTTTATCAGAGAAAGAGTAGGAACCCATCAGCGGCGGTGTTTATGGGCGGAGGAGATTACCTTTTGAGAGGAAGTAGGCCACAACCCGAAAATCAAAGAGAATGGCTATCTATTTCACTTTCTTCAATTGAAGCTTACCGTCGCCAGGGAAGAGAGAAAGCTCTGTGTCTAGGTTTTCTGTTTTTGGGTTCCTGCGTATGGGTCTTGCAATGTTTGAAGGAGAGACAGAGAGTCAGAGAAATAGGTTTTTATCGGGCTTGTTTTTAGGGAGAAATAGTTAAGGGTTTTAGTTTTTTTTTTTAATAGTTTTTTATCCTCTATTTTCGTTTGCTTTTTTCTTTTTTTTAATAGTTTTTTTATCCTCTATTTTCGTTTGCTATTTTTTTTTAATTTTTTTTTTTAATAATGATGATGTAGAAAATTGTAGGAGTTTTAAAAGTTTCGGTTTTATATATATATATATATATATATATATATATATAGATTATAGCTCATACAGCCAATAATATTCTGGTTTTTTTTTTTTAGTGAACAAACTACAAAGTCTTGTAATGTCTTGTGTGGAATAAGTTGTTTACCCAAAAAAATTTCTAAGTTTTCTCCTCCTAGATTTTTTTGGGGGTAACTTCATAAGCTGTGCCAGTCAGCAGAATTTATGGCACATGGAGCAACATTTATAGATCCAACCCCTAAATCCAACTGGCTCCATAGTCCATAGTCTATAGTCCATACCATTATTTTCTAGGGTAGTTGAGAGAAAATGCACCTCCTTCAGGACACGTATAGGGTTAGATTCAATTGGTGTATATTGTAACTGTTTGTTGCAACTGGTCCTACTTGTCTGATTAATTATATGTACGCATACGGAAGGCTCAAATCTAGAGGTTCCGTCACTTGTTTAATAGTAAATAACATAATACGGTAAGATTTGAATCATAAATATATTCGTTGAAAATATTAGGAGATATTAATCAGTTGAGCTAAACAGAATGTAAAAATATAGATTATTGTCTCATATTCTTGTGGCTAGAAATATGAGTCAATAATAAATATTTTTAGTTTGCTTCTTTTTTTTTTCAAGTAAATAAATGAATTAAGGAATATATTAAACATTATCTCCTTCATTCACTAGTTATTTTGCTTGAAATCACAACAATCAAAAATTAATAATAAAATAAAATTTTAAATTTAGTAAATACTCAATTAGTTGGTATTTATATATTATCTTATGAAATTATACTAAGATTAAATAACTATTCTATTAAATTGGAATATTATAATATAAAATAAATAACTTAACTTACATTTTTTTTTTTTTTAACTTCATTCAAATCTGTAGTATACATATAATTAAATACATCTATTTATGTTTTATGTTTTTTTTTTTTTTTTTTCATTTCCATTATGCCAGATTTTTTAAAACGTTGTTTAAAATGGTAAATACATCTTGTAACAATATTTTTATCCCGTTCATATTCTTTGCTAAATACTTTTTAAAAAATATTATTTTCTCATAACCTTTCTCCAAATTATTATATGAAAATTTAAATGATAATATGTATGTAATTTTTTTATTAATTTTTTTGATAGTTGTAGGGGCCTTTTTTGTATGATATGATATGTTGGGCTACCTCCTACGGTAATGGGCTGGACTGTCTTCTGCAGTGATGGGCCCTAGTGTTTCTGAGTAAGGGAGCTGAGGCCGGTCCAATTGTAACTCAACTTGGGCCGGTTTGTGCACAAACTTATGCCTTGTCTGCCAGGAGCAAGTTTACGGCAAGCAGAACTGTTGCAGACGAGTTACGGTAGACAGATATAATAATAACTAAAACAGAGTACTGTGACTTATTTAAATAAACAGCTATGTATTCCCTGCTAATAAAGCATGATTACAGTCACAATGATATCAATCACAGAGAAAAATGAAGAAAATAATACTAGCTAATTTAAATGGGCATAAGTTAAGTTTTAAGCTTAGTCTGCCACAGCAAAACCAAAGATGAGAGAACGTCTCTTCTCAATGCAAATAACCCCCCCCCCCTCGAAAAAGGATCCTGCCGTGGGGATTAATGGTTTTGAGGGAGTCGGACCTGAATGGTTGTTGCCCAAAAGAAAGAGTCATTGTTTGCGTTTTGGAAGAAGGTAAGATTTGGAGGGGGAGAGAGAGAAAATGATCTATGGGTGCATGCCCTATTGAACTAACTCTCCTTTTTTTCTTAGTTTTCCTTTCTTTTCTTTTCTGTTTTCTTTCTTATCTTTTTTCTCTTCTTTTTGCTCTGTTTTTTCCTTTCACTCCGAAAATATACTCTGTTTTTCTATCCTTACTACAGGGCACGGCAAGGGCCTTTTTATAGCACCTGCTGTGGTTAGTGTTTTACCGTCTTGCTCATTGACCACCTTTGTCTGGTCTGGATGTACTTGCCGACCACCAGGACTGTGCGACATCCACCCTCGCCAGACAGAGGCGGGTTTGTTTTGTTCCTCTGTATACCGTAGCATTTCTTCCTGCCACGGTATTAATGCTTTCTCTCTCTACTCTCAGAGCATGCACCCAACGGTTCCCCCTCAAACTTGCCTCTTTTTGGTGGTCTATCATCCCAGCAGGACGTACCTTCCAAAAGAGGCTTGGGTAGGAGCCGCAAATAGATCTTTTCCCCTCTCCCCACCACCAAACCATACCCCCTTTACCTCTTACTTCTGGCCCATGGCCCCACCATGTCCTATATTGGCTGGGTACAGGTTGGTGGTGCCTGGGCCTTGCACGTGCTTCCCTTTCAAATTTGTCCAAGAGTCTGCCTGCTACTCATGCGTCTGCCGCGACCTAGAGACTCTCTATCTGCGTTTCTTGGCCTTTCATGTGGGTTTTTCCTTTGGTTTTTCGCTCCATTCAGGAGATGGGCCTCATATGATGATGGGCTTTACATTTCTTTGGCCCATTTTTGATTTTCTTTATTGCCTGCCACATTGAATTGTTATTCCTGCCGTAATAACTTAATCCTACTGGACCTCTTTTTGGGCCAGCCGTTTATCCCTTTTCTCAGTAGCCTGTCATGGGCACTATTTTGCTTTTACTCATGGGCTCCTATGTCCCTTTGGGCTTTTCCTTTGGGCATCCATGGCCCGATTACTTTCTTTGGGCTTCCACGGCCCGTTTGCTAATTCCACACTCCCATGGGCTTTTTTACTAACTTCATTGGGTTTCCCCGGCCCAATAACCTTATCTTTATCTTTGGAGTTCATGGGCCTGCCATAAACCCCTTACTCTCTTAGTTTACAATTGCCTTGGGCCTGCGGCAGCCCTTTCTCACTTTTCTACCTCATACTCTGCCCATGGGATGCTATTTCTTTCTTTCCTGGCTTCCTTGAGCCCGCTTGCCTCTTCAAGACCCATTTATTTATTTGTTGGGCCTGTGATCCATTATTCCTGCTGCTTGGGCCTAATGGGTTTTTTGCTATTTATCTTGTCAATTCTTTGTGGCCCTCATTATTGGGCTTTTCTGTCTGCCTGGGCTTCCATAAATGGCCATCAACATTTAGCCCCCTGAACATATGAAACGTTCCTGCGATTCATATGTGAATGAAAAGGCGTTTCTGCCCTTCTCTCATCTTTTTTCTTCTTCTCTTTTTTTTTTCGCGAGTCTTTTTTAAGCTGTGGACCCCTTCTTATTCATACATATATTCTCCTTCCTGCTGCGAACAGGGTTGTCTTTTCGAATTTCCCAGTTTGGCAGTTATTTTCAAAACAGAGCTGACGCTTCATTAATTCCATTCCCTTCTGATGGCTGACCCGTCACCTCCTTTCGTGCTGATATTAATGACCTGGGTATTTAAGGAGGAATCCTTTTGCACTTTAATCACAAACTCTTTCTTTTCCAAAAACATACACTCTCCGTCTCTTACTCTCCTTCTTCCTTTCAAACACCCATACCCATCTTCTCTGATTAAGCCTTCTCACCATGTCGCCGATGAAAAGTCAAGGCTCTTCTCGCCGCAAAGGGAAGGCGGTCGCTTTCGATTCTCCTGCCGTTCCCGAGGAGATGGAACGCTCCGATTCGGAGCGGTCCGCTGAGGAGGAGACGGAGTGCGACCCCGACAGCGAATGCGCTCCTTTAATCGACCCTTGGTATGAAAACAATCCTCACTTCCCAAAAATCCCCAGTGACTATGTACCGCCGCCGCCGGGTCGTGTATTGATTACCCTTGTCCGGCGAGACCCCGAAGTTTCTTGGGCTCCTTTTGGCATCTTCAATCCCCGATTTGTCCATTCGCCAAGGTGTTTCGCTTCCGGTACCCCTCCATTTTAAGTTTGGGTCCGACACATCGTCGGGTTGGAAGGAATGGGTTGACAGTGAGCTTTCCGACACGGGTTTTATGGGTTTGTTGCAGCGAGCCGGCGTTTTGAAGGCTATAGTCTCGTCTCGCTGCTTGTCGAATTTCTGGGACCTCTATAACCTCTGCCACTTGGTCTGGCAATGGTGCACCACCACCCACACCTTCTTTTTGTTGTGCGGCGAACTTACCGTGACTCTCGAAGATGTGGCTAACCAGTTGCTTTTGCCCATTCTCGGCGATACCGATCCTGCCGCCTTAGAGCTTTCTCCTGAGGAAGAGGCCATTGAGGTTGAACTGAGGAAAAGGATGACAGGAAATGCCAAGTTGTCCTACTGGGTGAGTTCTTCCTCCAAGTTTTCTGCTGCCGCCCGCCGTGCGGCTTTTATTGCATTTTGGCTTTGCAAGTTTGTTTTTAGGTCCCACCTCCACTATGCCATAAAACCTTTGTACTTTCGTTTGGCTATCAAAATATCTGCGGGGGTGAGCCTGCCGTCGGCTCCTATGTTCCTAGGGCACTTGTATGTTCAGTTAGATATCCTCCGTAATGATGAGAATCAGGCTGGGTCCTGCCACATTGTCATTTCTTCCGTTCATTGCACTATACTTCAGCAGTGGTTGTTTGAGCGTTGTGCTCAATACTTAACAAAATGTAGACTTGCTCGGTTTGCCAGAGAGAAGTACCAGAGTTGTTCGAGAGTGATCACTAATTTTTGTGGCAGGTTTGAATCCAATTTCCCGCTTGCTTTTTGTTGGTCTAGTTTGAAGCCGATTGGCTATTCTGTGGTTGAATCTTTTGATGAGGGTGTGGGTTTCTCTTGGAGAGCCTATAGAAATTTGGGTGCTGATTATACTTGTGCAGACTCTGTCATGGGTTCGTTTGTTGACACCGTTGGAACTGCTACCCCATTGGTCAGCTTTGATGAAACTGGGATTACCTATCTTACCGCTACCAACGCCGGATGGCTGCCTTACCTAGCCGATGAAGGCGTTAGATTTGTTCACTATCCTGCCAACCGGGTGAGAAGGCAGTTTGGACTGGATCAAGACATCCCCGATGATATTTCTTCCCTCATGGGAGCTCCTACTTCAGTCCGTCCTTTCCTGTGGCAGACTGCCTTTGACTTTTGGAAGAAGCGTTTCAACGCCGTTACAGTCCCCGGTTCGCTAAGGGAGGGTGTCTACACTTTTCCCATGCATGGTTACTGGCATACAGTGATGGATTCATTTGTGGCTGAGTTGGCGGGGAGTCGTGGCTTCTCCCTTATTCCTCTTGAAGGGCTAAGCATGGTTGTCTCGGTTAACCCTCGCCTGCTGCTTCCCTCTAAATCCGTTTTAGCATATGCTAGAAAACAGAGTCAGTTAACCATTTTTGAATGGGACGCAGAGAAGAAATGATGGTTCTGGCACGCTGGCGACTATCCCCTTGGTTGGGAGAAAAAAGTTAAGGTAATCAATCTCTCTGTACAGAGCAAGAAAGCGCCTGCCAAACCCAAGTTTGCAGGCAAGACCAAGCCTGCCACACCACTGCCTCCTGCAGGTGCACCGCTGGCTAGCAGGACTCGTGGTAGCAAAAGGAAAACTACTCCTCACCCCGTATCTGCCACTAAACGGAGAATAAGTTATTTCTCCCTTTTTCCTTTTTCAAAAAATTTTCTTAATTGTCTTGCGGCTAACTCGCCAATTTCTTCTGCCTCTCTCCTTTTAGTCTATGCATAAGGAAGACTCATCAGTTACCTGCCCCATTTTGCTTGATGATCCTGAGTCTGAGCTGAGTCCCTTTTCTCCACTTCTCTCTTCTTTCTTTTTCGCACGCCTCTGCCACGGGTCTTTTGCCACTTTTTTTTTGTTTTTACATAACAAAAATTTTCTTTTTAGGAGGAACCTGAGCCTCTGTCCATATATCACCCCATCGCCGAGGAGATTTTCGCCTCCATGGATGTGCCTATGGAAGGCTTTTTTGATGGGGCCGAGGCGGTATTAGTGACGCCTGCCCCTCCTACTGCACACAAGACTCCTGCCAAAACTCCCACCCCTTCTGCCGAGCCGGTACCTTGAGAGGGTACTCATGTCGAAGGGGTTGGTGAGACTACACCCTTGCCTGCTGAGAGACCCACTCCTTCAGAGGGAGCCATTCCTCCTGCCGCTGTTCAAGCCAAAACTACTTCTCCCGTTCTGCCGCTAGTGATTTCAACTAGTGACCTTTTTGCAACTATTTCCCAGGCTACAAAGGTAGTACTTCACTTGTTGTTACTCCTTCCTCCATTCCTGACTCTGCTACCCGTGGTCCTGATCCGGACTTATCTTCAGAGGGATCCAATGACATTTTTGAGGATCCTGATGATGCACCCGTGCTAAAAAAGAGGATTTTTGACTCTGATGAAGAGGGTAGTGTTTCGCCCGAGCCTGACTTCATGGGTATGTATCTTCCTTTTCCCTTATCTTCTTTCTGCATTTGCGTTTCATTTGCATACTTATCTCCCCACTTGCAGAAACTTCTGAGGGGCCAGAAATTGTGGTAGGCCTGGGAATGACTGCTCCTGCCGCACCCATAGCGCCTATTCCTGCCGCACCTTCAGTACCTGTTTTAGCCGTACCTACTACCCCTGTTTCTTCTGTGCTTGCAGTACCTGTTTCTGCTACACCCGTAGCCCCCATTCCTGGTAATTTTGGCACTCTTTCTTTCTCTTCCTATTTCATCCTCTTTTCTTTTGCAAGTCTTTTCTTCCTGTGCCATTTTTTTTTTTTTTTTTTCATTTTGCCTTGCGTTCCCCTCCCCCTTTTTTTTTAGGTCCACTCCCTACTATCTCTTCTCAGTTTGAGGTGGGTAGTAGTTCTGCCGCCGTCCCGGATGATGTTGCATCTTTCTTTGTCCGTTTTGACCAGCCGGAAGTTAACGACCTTGGTCCGGCAGACTTCTGGGCTTCCAGTCCTCCCTACGTAGACTTTTATGGCTTCAGAGTCCTTGAGGATTGCGTCTCACATTTGGTGATGCTCTATAGTCGTCACGGCAATTTCATGCGGGAGTTTCGCCTTGGTCGCTCTTCTAGGGAGCATTTCTTGCAAATGCTGGGATGTGTGCTAAATGATATCTAGCATAACTTCATCGACTCTATTTCTGCCAGGAAGATCCTACAGTGGAGGGCCGTGATATAGGAGCTCATCAGTGTGGGTTTCGCTGTGAAGTTTATTCTTGAGCATCTACGTGAGATTGCCCGGGCCTTTTTTATGAGAAGAGTCCAGCCAGCCGTTGAGGCCATAGACGCCCGTATTGAACTTTTGAAGAAAGAGGTGGCTGATTTGGAGGGTCGCTGTGAGCGTCTTCTTTCCGGCATTGGTGGACCCAGTCGCTTTGGGGATCAGAGTCTCATTTTTGGACTTCACTGATGATAGCACCGTTTCCTTTCCTTTCCTTTGTTTCTCTGTTTTTGTTATGTCATACAGAACACTTTTATGTTTCCTGCCGTAGTTACTTGGCTTGTGTCTGCCACAGTTTGGGTTTGTAATAATGCTACACTTTGCTACTTTTTATTTACTACTGCTATGATATGATGCTAATATTTCGTACTCTTTCATTGCATACTCATGAAAGTACGTTACAATTTCTCTTGTGACATAGTCACTTGGAGGAATAAAAGAAAAAGTTTAGTAAAAGAAATATAAACAAACAACTAAGGAAATGAGGTCTACCACATAACATTCTTCTCTAAGCAAAATAACGCTTCAGCCATTTTCCATTGATGGGGTCCATTAAGTCCCTGTCATCCATTTGAGTTAGGCGATAATACCCACTTTGATGCGCTTCTCTTATCACAAGGGGTCCCTCCCATTTTGGTGCAAACTTGGATGGTCCTGCCAGACCTCTTCTGACGTAGTCTGCCACTTTTAACACTAGTTGTCCTTCCGCAAACACTCTTTCCTTGGTCATCCTACCGTAGGCTTCAGTCATCTTCTGCCTGTATCTTGGCTGCGTTCCTGGGCTTCTTCCCTATTTTCATCAAGTTCTTCCAGGTTCTCAAACCTTTCTGCCGCGAAGACTTCTCCCTCTTTTTCTTTTTCTCGCATCTGCATAACCCTTAGGGACGGTGTCATTATTTCTGCCGGACTCACTACTTCAGTTCCATAGACTAAGGAAAAGGGTGAAAAGCCTGTGACTGACTTTGGTGATTTTCTATATGCCCAGAGAACATCTGGCAGGTGCATTGCCCATCCTCCTGCATACTCTTGGCTCATCTTGCTGATGATCTTTATGAGAATTTTGTTTGTTGCCTCTGCCTACCCGTTCCCTTGAGGGTAATAGGGTGATGACCTGTGATGCTTGACTTGATAGAACTCTAGCATTCTCCTCACATCACTGTTGACAAACGGTGTGCCATTGTCGCTGATGATCTTGTGGGGCACCCCAATCCTCACAATTATATTTTCTTTGATGAAGTTTGCCACTGCTCCTCCTGTGGCCTTGCGGAGTGGTACTGCTTCTGCCCACTTGGTAAAATATTCTGTAGCTACCAATATCCATATGTACCCATGTGATGGCGGGTTGACTGGCCCTACCAAATCTAGCTCCCAAGTGTGGAAGGGTCATGGGGTGACCATGCTGTGCAAGCCTTGTGGATGGATATGAATTAAGTTGGCTTGTACCTGACAACTGTGACACTTCTTTACAAAGAAGTGTCACAGTTGTGGCCCTCATTATTGGGCTTTTCTGTCTGCCTGGGCTTCCACAAATGGCCCTCAACAATAGTTACAATGAAAAAAAGTATATTTAAATTTTGAATGTTTTTGTTAGAAATATTATAAGGTGTCAAGATGTTCATGGTTCAAATCTCTCCCCTATTATTTTTGTAATTATCAAATTATTAGAGAGAGAGAGAGACATGGTTGATAGTTTGAAGCACAAACCTCCATTATTACAAAGAATAAAGGTAAAATGCACTTTTAGTCCCTACATTTTGAACCGATTCTCGATTTGGTCTCTAAATTGATCACTTCTAGGTCAGTCCTTGATTTCAGAAAATCATTTTTATTTTTATCCCTGCCATCAACCCAATAATAGAAAATACATACGTGACAAATAGAATGCACTGTTGACATATTTGTTGACATATTAGAGACTGATGTGGCTAATAAAAAATAAAAATAAAAACCACATCAGCATGCCATGTCATTGTCTAATTTAAAAAAAAAATTAATTTATCAATTTGAAAAAAATTAAAAATACATAAAAAAAAATTAAAAACATAAAAATACATAGTTTCAGATTTGAACGTGAATAAACTCAAGAACATGAACCCATATCATAAGAACTCAGAACCCAGATCATAAGAACTCAAGTACACAAAATTCCTGACCAAACACTGAAAAAATTCACATCTAAAAAGCCGATGCCTAAGATTTTCATCACAACATTTTCTTTCCACCCAAAACCAGAAATTTTCTTATGAAACAAACACACACAAACCCAGCCAATTCAGCTCACAATAACAACAAACCCAACCAACCTCATAAAATTTTCCTTAAAACAATCATCAACATTTTCCCCAGAAAATCAAGATTTTCTTTCAAACCAAACACTAAAATAACTCGCATTTAATAAGCTGATGCTTAAAATACATACAAAATCCCTATCCTCCACCAAAACCTCCAACAAATCAAACCCATAAACCCAGTAAAATCATCAAATCCACATGAAAAAAGACAAACCCAGAAATTTAAAATAAACACAGCAACAAGTGAACAGATCAGAAACCCACCGATCAAGCCATATCAAGCTGCCGATCCTACAATCTGAAACCTACATGAACAGATCAAACCACCAATCACCACCGCTGCCACTGATCAGTCCATCAAGCCACTGCAACCCACGCCATCAAGCCACTGCTACCCACCACCAGACGAACCACCACTTCACAACAACTACCACCGATCTTGGCCCATCTCTCTCTAAACCTAGATCAAACCCAAATCCCAAAGAGAAAGCTGAAAGAGAGAGAGCGAGCTTCAGACCCGTTTTTTGTAGAAAGAGAAAGGGAGAAGAAGCTTGATTTGCTCGCTGTTGGTCTGCTTGTGAGCTTGTGAGCCCCGATGCGTGGTGGAGAAAAAGGTTGAGTGAGCTCCAGCCATGGACAGTGGAGAGTGAGAGATTCTATCCATTGAGCGTGAAAAGAATGAGAGAATTTGAGATTTGTCTTTCAGTGTAGGGATTTTTTTTTTTTTTTTTTTAAAAAAAAAGCTGATGAGGTTAAAGAAAAATAAAAACAAAATAAAAAGAATTAAAAAGATAATGATTTTTGATTTTTTAAGAAATGATTTTAGTTTAAATTAGATTTAATAAAAAAAAAAATTTAATTTACTTCTTTTTTAAAATTTTCTGAGTTCGCTTTTTTTTTTTAATTAATTTAAATACTGATGTGGCATTTAAAAAATGCTAAATATAATTTTTATTTTAATTTATTAGCTACGTCAGCAAACAATACATTCCATTTGTCACATATGCATTTTTTGTTATTGGGTTGACGGCAAGAATCAAAATAAAAATGATTTTCTGAAATCAGGGAATGACCTAGGAGTGAAATCAATTTAGGGACCAAATCGAGAATTGGCCCAAAATGTAAAGACCAAAAGTGCATTTTTGCTAAGAATAAAATTATTGAATGAGAAGGATTTTAATCCCAATGTTGTGGCCTTGTTCAAACCTTTCCATTATAAACAATTCAATGCTAAAGCCCGAGTTGATCAAATATCATATTTTCAAGCACATCAACTATATTTGCATGGGCTCAAATAGTAGAAGTAGAGCGTGAAACTCATATTACCTTGCTCTAAACTTGGTGCAAAACAATATTTACTGATAATGAAAGCAAGATAAGACGGTGCATACTCATTAGAACGTGGTGGGGGAGAGATCATTCAATGAAGAAAATGGCATTTGAGCCACAAATTAAATTCGGCAACCACTTCTAGCCACCTTCTTTCCCCCTTTATAAAGACAACATACCAAAATTAATGGCGCCAAAACATAGTAGCACGAAACACTTAATTAGTGCAGCATAGGTGTCACAGTTGAGCCGCTTATTCAGCTTCATGAAGCTCACAATATATTAAGGGCTATGGGATTCGAAGTGAGTCACTGTGTCAAAGTTTTAGTTTTCATTATACTATCATAAGGTAGTATAAGGAGAGTTCACAATGAGAACTAAATCCTTTTGTCAAGGGGCTCTTTTGGGCTCCTTGGTTTGCTTCTTGCTTGTTGTGAGTTGCTATGGTGAGCAAGACCAAACCACTTCAGGTATATTGTTCTGTTAAAAAAAGGGATGTTTTGCTAAGCTATTTAGGTTGCTTCCTTATATGTTCAAACATTTTGAGTCATTGCTTCTTGTTGCTAATTTTTAACAATGATAGTAAGATCTTTGGCATTTGACAAACTAAGGCACATGCATATGTTTTAGCATTGGAATTTTCTCTTTTAACACCAATGGATTTTGATCCCTAAACCCTATCATTTTAAATGATATGAAGCAAACATATGCAAGCAAGCATATGATATCAATCTCATTGTTCCATCTTATAATTTGAAATGAGTTGTGTTGATTTTGTGCATTTATATGTGCAGGACTTGGTGTACCATCTCATAACGAAGAGTTCAATACAGCTGCAGACCTTGATGAAGGGAAATTCAAGAAACCTATTCCTTTTTTTAAGAAGCCATTCCCACCAAAAATTCCAATTTTCAAGAAGCCAATTCCTCATCCAATTCCAATTGTTAAGAAGCCATTACCACCAATTCCAATTGTCAAGAAGCCATTACCACCGCTTCCACACTTCAAGAAACCATCTCTTCCACCACTTCCACCTATCAAGAAGCCACTTCCACATTTCAAGAAGCCACTACCAATTAAGAAGCCTCTCCCACCTATTCCGGATTTGAAGAAACCATTTCTTGATGAGAAACCTATTCCATTTTTTAAGAAGCCTCCAATTCCAGCATTCAAAAAGCCATTTCCCCATCCAATTCCAATAATAAAGAAGCCACTTCCACCATTTAAGAAGCCTTTCCCACCTATTCCAGATTTGAAGAAACCATTTCTTGATGAGAAACCTATTCCATTTGTAAAGAAGCCTCCAATTCCAGTATTCAAAAAGCCATTTCCCCATCCAATTCCAATAATAAAGAAGCCATTCCCACCTCTTAAGAAGCCACTCTTTCCCCCTTTCCCAATTCACAAACCAATTGTCAAGAAACCTATTCCTTAGGGAAAAAAAAGGATTGCTATAGTAGTACTATAGTGATTTAATAAAGTGGAAAGAATGAGTAATTCTTATCTATTTATGTAAATCACATGATGTTATTATTATTGTTGAATGGCTCCCTTTCCCATCAAATATTAAAAAGTGGATTGTAGTCCACAAAATTACATGTTCTATAAAATTTATTTCCCTAGATAATCATCAACTACTTCTTTTGTTTTTGTTTTTTTGTGGAGAACTCAACAACTATTCCTTGATACTAACTAATCACCCCATAATATTCACTTATTTCATATTTCAAACGATGAGCTACGGAAAACACAAAGCAACATTGATAAAATTGATGCATGGTTGTCCATATATATTGGCACAGAAGGCTTATAAAAACTAACTCATATTTATCACATCGATCACTAAGCCCAACGTATAAGCCATGCAAGTCCCATGCGTCGCTTTAGGACGTAGACCATTTTCCCATCTCAAATCAATATCAAGCATTTAATTTGTATCTCCCAACCAAAATAGTTGCACTATTTCAACTATCCTGTATGGGAGAAAGTCAACAAAACTATAATCAATTTCCATAAAACAAAATTAAACTTCAGCTAGTCGATTTAGGTGCAGTTTGGATAGGGCGTTTTCGCGTCTACGTTTCCTCTTTTTGCGTTTTTTTTTTTTTTTTTTTTTTCTCCCCAGCCGCAACTGTTGACCCGGTCTTCTGTGAATAGTGCACTTGTGCACTGTTTACAAGTCCCACAAACTCCACTTTTTATCAACTTTTTCATTAAAAATGGGTCCTACATAGGGATGGCAATTTTTCCCCGCCCTGCTTAATCTGCCCCTCCCTGTTTCGCCCCGCGCGGATTTTCCCTATCCCGCGAAGGCGGTGGGGCGGGGATGGGGCAAGATTTTAACCCTGTACCACGAGGTGGGGCGGGGATGGGTTTAGGCCTTTTAGACCCACCCCGCCCCGCGTTACTAAAGGTTATAATTGTAAAATTTTCATACCCTAAAACCCTACTATTTAAACAAACATATTAATATTAGCATATTTTATTCTACCCAATGTGATTCTCTGCCTTTATTTTGTTGTGTTATACTATGAGATTTTTATTTTTATTTTTTTTTAATGATTGTCTTGTTAAACACTTGGATATATTATTCAATTTTTTCTAAAAATTGATTTGATTTGATGGGATAAATTTAGTTGTAATTTCAAGTATATTTTTATTAATGAAATAGATTTCATTAAAAAAATTATACTAGTTCTATGGCAAATTAACAAAAAGTAGACTTTTACGGGGTGGGGCGGGCTTCGTGGGTCCCCAAGGGGCGGGGATGGGGTGAGAAAGTATTCCCCGTCATGCGGGGTGGGGCGGGGATGGGGCAAGAAAAAACCATACGAGGCGGGGACGAAGACCCCATCCTTCAGCCCCGCCCTGCCCCATTGCCATTCCTAGTCCCACAGCATTATTCACACATTTAAAAATTATTTTGCTACAGTGTTTTCAGTTTTCAGTTTCAGCAAAATAAGTTCTATCCAAACAGACCCTTAGTTTCCATTTTTAAAACTTTTAATTAAAGCAATATGTGGAGTAATTAAAATTCATTACTAATTTTCTTTTCGGCCATTTTATTTATTTATTTATTTGGCGTTAAAATGTCGCGTTGAGAAGATATTAGAGATATTAATGATTTCTTTTTTCTTTGGATATTTTTTATAGCAAAAAACGGAATTTCTTTAATTTTTCTCTTTTTAGGCTTCACTACCCACCTAAATTAGCAGTTGAAAAGTGCATATTCAATTCCAGTTGAAAATGACAGTTTATGAAAAGCATTGTGCTAAAAATAAGAAAAAAAAAATGATATGGAGAGAGAAAGCAAAACTAAAATAATTAATGTGTTTCGACTTGATGGCACAATGAAAAAGCCTAAATGGTAACATCTTTGCTATATATTTTGAACTGTATGCTTTAATGAACTTAACTACGTTTACATAATAATTAATAAATTAGGCTTAGTAAGGATTTAAGAATCCTAATACCATATAGTAGCCCATGCATGGTATTATAAAACCAAGCAAAACCAAGTTCGTATGAGAAAAACTAAATCTCACTTGAGCAAAATATATTAAAGAAGACAAAATGTTTGCCTATATTTCACCTGGTTTGCTTGAGCAAAACGGTCAAGTAAACTAAAACATTTCAAATAGGGCTATTGTATGACAATTTGGGTGACAAATGTGATATGTTTTGGCCATACCTGCTAGTACAATACAAAATTGACTCATTTGGTGTGTGTGTATACATGGACATATGATATGATATACGTACACACAAGGACTCATGCGTTTGATTTGGAACCTTGGAGAGCGGAGAGAAATTTGTGCAGAAGGAGAAAGTTAACAAATGATAAGTTTTGTTTTTTTGTTTTACAAGTGGAGGAAATCGATTCAAGACTAGTTTTTACTCATGGAAGAACTAAACAATTCCCCAAAACTACAAGAAAGTATTTGGTATTAAATAATACCACATTTACCATATCAAAACCTAAAAAATGACAAAAATGTGCGCAAAAATAACCACTTTACTAACACTCTGATTTTAATGCGACTAACGTGTCATTTGATAGTAAGTATTTTTTTTTAGAGAGTTTCAAATCTATGGCATCTATTCCTGATAATAACTCTTTATCATCAGACTAAGACACTAATCAGTTTTTGGTGTAGAAGAGGATTGAACTCTAGATTTCTTATACAACTATTAGAGATTTTACCAGTTGAGCTGATTGGAACCCACGATACTTTTTCTTAAGCTACTATACTTCTCTGAACAACAAAAATTAAGTTGGACATGGCGTGTTTTGGGCTACGCGGCATGTAGTGATCTTACATTTAAAGACCAAAGATATGGGCCAGATTAAATCATTTACATTGTTACAAAAGGCCCATTAGGCTAACAGATGGGCCACCCTATTTCCATTCCTCTTGGAAAGTTATATAGATTGTTTTGAAATGCTTTTCCTTTACAATGTGACTGTTCTTTTATTGATTTTTTAAACCCTCTTGTTTATATATATATTGGTGGCAGAAGTTGATACATTAATTAGGCTTGTGTTTGTTTTTGATATTCCACCAACAACTACAAAACAAAGTAATTTCAATCATGAATATTTTCCAATTTTAAAATAAGATATGAAATGAATTTTTGACTGATTGCTTAATTGAATACATAAAAGGGGAAAATTTAAGTAGATGTAGAGTATCAGTTGCGGCAAAATTTCCCAAAATTAACTTACAAGCCATTGCCCATTGGCAACCACCCTTTATTACTTTATTACAATTTACACAACCATATAAGTACTTCATTAAAGAGTTCTGACCAAATCATAGTTTTACAAATTTGCTTATTCCTATGAAGGTCTTGTAGACCTTGTTCAACGTAATATAGACGCAGTACTAAATAAAATATACCATACTGATGGTTGCAAAATGGGTTTTTTTGAGAATTTACCATACTGATAGGTCCATTCAAACCTTAAAATAAGGTTAGCATCAAAAGGTTTTAAGTAAAGGGAAGGGATGGACTATTTTGATAGTTAGCAACGGTGACTAGGATCACTTCTATTTGAGTGTTGTTAGCTTTAGCTATTGGGATAACATGATGTCCCAGTCCAACATTCATATTCATACAATCTCTTAAAATTAAACACTTTTAATGATAAAATAAAGTCATATAATTGGATTTAGGACACTAATCCCAACACTTGCATCCATGTATAAGTTTGATTGTACATCAAATGGATGTAACTAAAGACATCTTCCTTAAATGATGCTTTTGATGAGAATGTTACATAGAACAATCTGAGGGGTTTATTTTTATTTTTTTAATATTTCTTGAAAATGAAAAGAAAATTTTCAATCTTATCAAGTTTTTGTATGCTTGAAATAAGCATCAAAATAATGGCATGAGAAATTTGATTATGTTATCTTATCATGATTTTACACATAATGAGCCAACAAATGTAAACATTATGAGCATATATGGTATCATAATTTGTCATTAAGTTGATGATGATATACTCATATTTTGGACAAATTTAAAAGGTGTGTGTGAAGGAGATGCTATTTGGAAAATAGAGTAAAGAGACATAGTGAGGGTTGTGCACTATATCAATCACATTATGTTGATAAAGAACTTAAGATTTTTGAAAAATCAAAGTGAATAATTAGCTAGTTCAAGGTTAATCTATGAACGAAAATGTTTTCTTCACTTTTATGAAGGTATGATTGATTTGATTAAATTTTTCTATATATGATCATGTTAGAAATTTTATAAATATTCATTCCTCATATAATTGACTTGGCCCTCGATAAAATATATTTGGCTTCACCATTGGCCTTTTTTTTGCATCTCTTCTGTAAATCTACAAAGCCATTGCAACTAGTGAGAAATTACACATATGGCCTAATGCCTATGACTACTATAAATCTTAGTGCTTAAATTTTACAAAAGGATATATCAATTTTTAAATAAAAAAAAATAATCAAGACATTTATTTATCATGTTGTTAAAGTGAACCAATTACATTTATTATCACATTAGTTTGTAAATCTTTTGTAATAAAATTAGTGATAATTTTATTATTTTATCTAGCAACTTTGTAGTTTTAGCATTATTATTATTATTCCAACTTTTTTTTTTTTTTGAGAAACAATTTTACTGTAAAGTGCTGTAAACTAAGCAGCAAAGTCAGGGTCCCATACCTTATGGCATTTGAGCAGCAAAGTCGGTGAGCAGTGAGCACTGTAAATGTCTTCAAGACAATTGAATAAAAATGGCCCCAAATCTTTGTGCCATAAAGCCCTTAATCAGCGTGGGTGAACCGCAGAAACAGCTCTACTAAGCTCACTATATAACAAGGACTAGGGACTTCAAAGTGACTCAGCCTTCAAACAAATTGCACTAAGTGCATAGCCTAATATCTTAAGCTACCATCTGTCTCTGGTTTCAATTCAAATGCGGACTAAATCCTTTTGTCAAGGGGCTCTTCTAGGCTTCTTGGCTTGCTTCTTGTTTGCTGTCAGCTGCTATGGCGTGCCTGCAGGTCAAGACTCTTCAGGTATATTTGTACTCTTAACACAACAAGAGTATTTTGCTAAGCTATTTAGGCCTTGTTATTAGTATCATGAATTACAAAACTCTTGACATTAATTATCTAATAGTTTAGACTATCTTGTAAGAGCTTTCACGTTAGCTAGTCTAAGAATTCCTATTTTATGCTGCCATTTTTCAAAATCACCCACTTAAGATTATTTATTCTACACTCTATTGTACTGATTGATGCAAATGCTTTAAGATCCTTGTAATTAAGTGACATTGTCTGCTCAATTTTTTGAGAAGATCTAAGGATTGAGTTTTTCCTCTGCCATTGTATAATTATTAAATTAATAAAAAGAAAAAAACTTCTAGCTACTTGTTAATTTGTTGCATTTGATACAACGAGGCAAGTACTTGTTATTTAGTCACATGCTGTTTTAACATTAACATTTTATCCGTACACCAATGCTTTTTATCACTAAGCCCTATTATTTGAATTCTAATCTCATTGTTCCGTCGTATGATTTTGAAGGACTCATCTTGATCTTGTGCATTTGTTTCTACAGGGCTTATTGTAACTACTGATATAAAGTCTCATAATGGAGAGTTCAGAGAGGATGCAGTTCATGACAAAGGGAAATTCAATATTCCAACTTTTAAGAAACCTCTCATTCCCATTTTTAAGAAGCCACTTCCACCACTGGTTCCAATTTTCAAGAAGCCCCTTCCTCCATTAACTCCAATTTTCGAGAAGCCATTATCACCACCAATTCCAGTTTTCGAGAAACCATTACCACCACCAATTCCAGTTTTAAAGAAGCCACCCCCTCCACCAGTTCCAATTTCCAAGAAGCCATCACCACCTCCACCAGTTCCAATATTCAAGAAGCCATCACCACCACCTATTCCCTTTTTGAAGAAACCACCCCCTCCACCAGTTCCAATTTTTGAGAAGCCATCACCTCCACCTACACCAATTTTTGAGAAGCCATTACCACCACCTGTTCCAATTTTTGAGAAGCCAATTCCTCCACCAATTCCAATTTACGAGAAGCCATTACCACCACTAGTTCCAATTTTTGAGAAGCCAATTCCTCCACCTGTTCCAATTTATGATAAGCCATTACCATCACCAATTCCAATTTTTGAGAAGCCAATTCCTCCACCAATTCCAATTTATGAGAAGCCATTGCCACCACCTGTTCCAATTTACAAGAAGCCATTACCACCACCAGTTCCAATTTTTGAGAAGCCAATTCCTCCACCAGTTCCAATTTACGAGAAGCCATTGCCTCCACCAGTTCCAATTTACAAGAAGCCATCACCACCGCTTGTTCCATTTGTGAAGAAGTCACCCCCTCCACCAGTTCCAATATTCAAGAAGCGATCACCACCACCTATTCCCTTTTTGAAGAAACCACCCCCTCCACTAGTTCCAATTTTTGAGAAGCCATTACCTCCACCTACACCAATTTTTGAGAAGCCATTACCACCACCTGTTCCAATTTTTGAGAAGCCAATTCCTCCACCAGTTCCAATTTACGAGAAGCCATCACCACCACCTGTTCCAATTTACGATAAGCCATTACCACCACCAATTCCAATTTTTGAGAAGCCAATTCCTCCACCAATTCCAATTTATGAGAAGCCATTGCCACCACCTGTTCCAATTTACAAGAAGCCATTACCACCACCAGTTCCAATTTTTGAGAAGCCAATTCCTCCACCAGTTCCAATTTACAAGAAGCCATTGCCACCACCTGTTCCAATTTATGATAAGCCATTACCACCTCCAGTTCCTGTTTTCGATAAGCCATTACCACCCCCGACTCCAATTTTTGAGAAGCCATTACCACCACCTGTTCCAACTTTTAAGAAGCCACTTCCTCCGCCAGTTCCAGTTTTTAAAAAGCCATTACCACCCCCTACTCCAATTTTTGAGAAGCCACTTCCTCCACTAGTTCCAGCTTTAAAGAAGCCATCACCATCCCCAGTTCCAGTTTTTGAGAAGCCACTTCCTCCACCAGTTCCATATTACAAGAAACCACAACCACCACCTATTCCTGTTTTTGAGAAGCCATTACCACCTCCAGTTCCAATTTTCGAGAAGCCATTTCCTCCACCAGTTCCAGTTTTCAAGAAGCCACTTCCTCCTCCAGTTCCAGTTTTCAAGAAACCATTACCACCACCAAGACCAATTATCAAGAAGCCATTACCGCCACCAATTCCAGTTTTCAAGAAGTCACATCCTCCACCAGTTCCATTTTTCAAGAAGCCCTTACCACCACCAAGTTCAGTTTTCTAGAAACAATTATTACTACGAATTTCAAATTTCAATAAGCATTTCTCCACCTACTTTAGATTTTAAGAATCCACTTCTTCCAATAATTTTAGTTTTCAAGAAGTCCTTTCCAACCCTTTTTCCCATTATGAAGAAACCACTTCCTCCTAAGTAACTTAATTATTCCACTTTTGGAGAAGCTTTAGCCTCCAAATTCCAGTTTTTTAATGCCACTTTCACCAACAAGGCATATTCTCTAGAAGTTAGTTTTTCCCTCTTTTCCAATTCTCAAGCCAATAGTTAATTAGAACCCTGTTATTTAGGAAGGAAGGGGGTTGGGGGACTATGATGAAGCAATAAGAACAAAGGAATGGACAAAGTGAGCGATTGTTATATATATGTAATGTAAGTACTTATGAAAATCATATATTGTTGTTGTTGTCGTCAAATGCCTACTATCAAATATAAAAAAGTGGATGGTGCTTATCGAAATTATTGTACTTCTAAATTTATTTCCAACTTACATCAACAACCATACTAATTGGCTCATTAAAATTTCCCTTCACTCATATTTCAAATGATGAATTGTGGAAAACACGAAGTAGCATTGATAATGCTAGTCCGTGTACTGGCACAAATTAATGACATAAAATTAACTAATATTTAACCTTGCACATGGCTAGCTTCATCCCATAACCACCAAAGTGTCATGAGTTAATTGAATTGTGATCTTACCTTCCATCCATTCTCATAAAGGAGAAAGTGCCTTTAAACTAGAGTTCATTGGTGTGTGTTATTTTATTTTATTTTTATAAGTTCATTGGTGTTTTAGAACATTTTTTTTTCCTCAATGGATTCCAATTAGCTCAACTAGTAAAGTCTCTAATGATTGAATAAGAAATCTGGAGTTTAATCTCCACCTACACCAAAAACCAATTGGTGTCTTAGTCTAATAATAAAGAGTTATTATCAGAAACGAAAGTCATAAATTGAAACTCTTTAAACAAAAAAAAAAAAAAAAAAAAATTCAATGCTGAAATCTATGTTTTATATTAGAAATTGATAGTTTTTAGACCCCTTAAACAATTGATTAAACCTAGGTAATTAGCCAAGTTGTTACTTAGTCCAATTAAACAAGTCTAGGTTATCACAATAATAAAGATCAAATCATGCAAAGCAGCGGAAAATAAATAACACAAGATATGATCACCCAGGAAACCAAACCGGTAAAAACTTGGGGAGGATTTGACCTAGCTATCCTCAAGGTAAACTTGAATCCACTATCTTGAAAAAATCGAAGTTCATACAATAAGACTTACAAGCCCCCACGCTCGACTTCTTATTGCTACCAACCAGTAGAACTTACTGACACGACCACGTGCAAACTCCAAATCCACGAACTCCTTCTTTCTTGGATTCACCACTAGATACAAGCACACCCGCTTGTGTTTTCTTTAAACTTTAATGACAGCAACTGAATTGATCATTAAGGCGTAGATAAATCTTCTCCTTGAAAACCTTAAGTTTGTGTAAAGGAAAGCTCCTCTAGATCTCACAAGAGATTTACACAAATCGCAATTATGAGCAACACTAAAACGTGGCTAGAGTTTGCCTTTTATACTTAAGACAAATAAGAAACCCTAAAAACGTTTTAAAACACTTAGGGCTGAGTTGGATGAATCTGCAGAAAAACATTCTACCCGAGCTTCGATCGATCGAGCCTGTCTTTCGATCGTTCGAGCCAGGCCGAAAGGCACAATCCTTTCCTGCTTTAACTCGATTCCAACTTTACATAGATGCACAACTTTGAGCTAGACTTAAACACATCTAAACACATTGTTTTGATCATGGTTTGCCAACAATACAAATTAGAGTTCTAAATACATAAAATCCTAAGACTTTAGAACCTAACAAACTCCCTCTTTGGCAATCCGTGACAAAACACAACTAGAAGCTCAAAGTTTACAAAATAAAAAGCCCTTTACAAAATAATGCTCATAAAACAAATTCAATCCTAACTACTATCCATCAGTTGCAAATGTAGACAGCAGCTCAATTGAATCAACCTGTATATTTCTTGAAACACTAAACCAAAATGCATAACCGCATGTGTGGAAACAATACAAGTAAACAAAATAGCTTCTTGATTTCAAACAACACACAAATAAAGACAAATATCAATGAATAGCTCATAAATATAAATCAATAAGCAGTTTGAAACAAGAACATATAAAGTACCAACAAAACATAAAACTCCCCCTAACATGAATATCCCATCAAAAACATGGCAAGAGTTAAAAAATGTAAAGTACAAAGTGAAGCACCTAGATACAATCTAAATTCCACAAGCTCCAAACAAAAACAATAAACTCCCCCTGAAAGCAAAAACTCTACAAAGTACTCCCCCTTTTTGGGACGGAATGCCAAAGGGCAAACAAGATATCCATCATCAAAAGGGAGGTGGTCTAAACTGCGCCAACTCCGCACGCAAGGCACAGATCTCATCAAGCACGTCCACCAAAATCTGTCCTTGAGCCGCTTGAATGGTCAAGACATGATCCAACATGCGACGAATGTCTAAATCATCCGTAGCAGTCGGTGGAGGAACATCAGCATCAGCAGCAACACCTGATGTCTCAGTAGTAGCAGCACCTGTAGAAGAGAGAGGAGGGGGAACACCACTAGATGATGTACCTCTAGGACGAGAAGGAGCAACTCTCAATTGAGCAACTCTCAATTGAGCAACCCTCTAACAAAGAAAGGTGGCACCTATGGGAGCAATCACATGAACAGGCTCACCAGACGGAAAATCATCTAGACCTAAGAAGAGCAAAATCCTATGAATGAAAATAGGATGAATCAGCGCATGCCCTACGGCAGAACTCCTATGAACCTCGTTCAAAGAACGAAGGAACAAGTGAGGAAAATTGATAGACGCTTCAGAAACAAAGGCAAACAAAAACACACATCGCTCTAAAGGGATGGTGTGGAAGTGAGAAATAGGCCACAACGAATGACACGCTATCCTAAAGAAGAGATAGGCAGTCTCGGTAAGCTTAGCGGACGTGATCCGAGGATTAGAACCCTACTGGATAGATGACCCAGTGATGTAAGACATGACTACATCTAATGAGGGTGACTCATCATAGGGATAGTTAGGCTCCTGAACAACCGACACCCCAAGAGCCTCAACCACTACCCGAGGGGTAATGGTGAACTCTACATCTCGTATCCAACTCCTAACAAGGGTGTTGGAATCATAGATGTGGCAAGAGAGGTTCGAGAAGAACTCTTTAATCAGGGCGATCGGGGGTGGATGATCTATCTCTAAGAGAGGCAACCAACCATTAGACTCAAAATTGGTCCTAATGGCAGGATCAAGCTCATCTAACACAACAGCTCGGTCAGCCCATATCTTACGCTTACAGTTCAGGGTATCAAAGGCTTCTCTACACTTATCATTCCTAAAAAACTCAACCCTAGTGGGAGACTCAGAGGAAGTGGAAGTGGTCCTATGGGCTCTAGTTTTCCTAGGCATGGTGCTAAGATAAGGACCAACACACACACAGAGAAAAAAAACAAAACCAAAGGCAGACTGCAAGTGAGCACAAAAACAAAATATAGAATAAAAATCTATATGATGCATGAACATGCTAAATGACATGATGCATGTTCTAATGCAGTGCAATTAAGTCCAAAAGGTTCAAATTCACAAAATTGGCTTGAACATTGAGGTATTAACACAAAAACCCCAAAATTTGGAAAACTACTGGATCAATTTGAAAAATATTGATGAATTGATCATCACACATGATAGAATAACAAAAATAATGACCAAATACATCAATTTGATAAGCCAATTTCATCAATTTAACCCAATTAGACAAAAATCCCCAATTCGGATCAAATTCAAACCCTAGAATTTCCAATTTTTCAAAAACCACAAAATTGATCAAATTAAACTACAAGAATCATCATTATAGCATCATAGAACAAAAACCCATTGATCAATTTCACCAAAATAGGTTCGAATCATCAAATATCCCAATATTTTGAAAGTGCCGAAAATAGCCACAAGAATGCATGAAAAATGCATGAAATCATGAAATAAAATTTAAAAGGAAGGGAAAAAGAGACTTACCGGCCTTCAAGGACAAAAACCTTGCAAAAATCTTGAAGGAAAACGACAAAAAAATTGATGGTGGAGCCTATAGCCAACGCGGAGAGAGAGAATAGTTGAAAAACTTTTGAAAAAGTCCTTTTGAAAAAGACAATCTGACCTTTTTAAAAAAACATGTTTCACGAGTTTCGATCGATCGAAAAACATCCTCGATTGATCGAAACAGATAGAGACTCTATAAATCAAATTTAAAAATTTTCGATCGATCGAAAAACAGAATGGATCGATCGAAATAAGCAGAGGCTCACCAAATTTTGAGAAAAAACACAATTTTTGAAAAACATTTAGAATTAACTCAAAGCATTGAAATTTAAGAACAAAAATGCATGAGTATGTGATGATATGATTTTCAAAACAAGAATTTTAAGCCCAAATTCCCAAAAACCAAAATTTCTTACATTCTCCACAAATTTTCAAGCAACAAATTAATTTTGCACAAAAATCAAAGTATTTGCAAAACTTAGTTGGTCAGACCATAAACACACACAATAACATGTACAATGTTTAGCAAAGAGTAACTCGTGTAGTGTGTATAACTAGCAAAAGTTTGAGATACATGTGAGGTGATATGTGAATAGCAATCAATCACAAAATCTACAAAATTCATCACAAAGAATTTAAAAGAGACTATCACCTAAAGAGTTACATTATATAACTCCCACATCTCCTAGATCATAAGCTTGCAATCATGTAAGTTTCTTGTATTTATGCCTCATAATATACATACCAATTTTAAGTTATGTGAGTTTGGCATCAAGCTTAATAGTACACACCAATTTTGATTTTTAGAATTAAGCAATTTAACCCGAGGCTTCACCTTATGTTCTTTTTGTGTATGTGCTACATTTTTTTGAGCACAAAATCTTATGATATGCACTAAGGTGTTCATGATTGGCTAGTGAACAGTGATGAGATGGTTATTTATGCCTTTCTCTAAAAGTTGAAGTCAAACATTTAAAAACATGTGACTTCAAGATTAAGACATTGTAATCAAAAACCATAAACATCTTTCCCACACAACACGCACTACAAAGTTTCAATTAGTAAAGTGCAATAAATAAGCTCATCAAAGCTAAACAAGGTATAAAAGACATGTTATGTGAAAATAAATTGACCAACCTTGTTCTCAAAAACCAAGAAGAATAGTACAAAACAAAATGTGCTTCCTTTTTCTTCCTCTTTTTTTTATTTTTTATTTTTTATTTAAAAAAAATTAAAAAAAAAAAAAAAAAACACCTAGAATGAAATGCATGAATGTTATGCTATGCAAATCCTAGAAAAAAAAAAAAAAAAAAAAAAAAGATCAATGGTCATATAGGGTAGAGCAATGAAGCACAAGGACCATATCAGAAAGACTCAGTTAGATCGAGTCTTTTGCATCCAAAACCTTTTAGATGCACCACGAGCATTGAAGTTCTTATTCTCATGAGAATGATTACCAACTCTAGGATTGGAATAAAGGTTTAAAACCTTTACCAAATCACCAATAAGTACCATAGGATCAAGTGCTTGAGGCACAGGTACTTTTGGTTTGTTTGTTCTCTTAGCAGCTTGCAGCTTGTAGCAGTTTGGACGGATGTGTCCAGACTTTCCACAAAAGTGACAAACTCATGCAGGCTTATCACGTGTCTTGTTCTTAGATAGCGTAGGCTTCTTAGACTTAGACTCTTTCAGATCAACCCTAATCTTCCTAGATGATGAACCTTCTAAGGGTTTAACAACCTCACTCACAGGGGGTTTGATAGTTTCACTCACTATCTCACTCACGGAAGGTTCAAAAGAAGAAGATGAAGGAACAAACTTCGTGGAATGAGGAGCGGACACAGAGATGCTTTCAACATAACCTAATCCAGTTTTGTCAGAAGAAGACTTTTGAACACTCAGCATTTGATCAAGTTTAGAACTAGCAGATCTAGCAACAGATAAATCAAGTTCCAAAAATTTAACTTTATCAAGCAAAAGCATATTTTCAGTTTTCACATTGTTCAAAAGATCATTAGCATCAAACAGTTTAACAAGCAAATTCTTCTTTTCAAGCTCAAGAGATTCAATTTTCTTCAGGCCAAGTTCAACATTCATAGCATCCTTTGCAGCAACTTTGCAAAGTTTATTATAGGCCTCTTGAAAATCTGCATCTTCAGAGAGTTCCCCATTAGAAGGGTTCTCTTCAACAGATATGCTCTTATCAACTACAGCAGTAGCAGTGAAAATAATGAAATTTCCATCCTTATTACAATTAGACTCATTATCATAAACTTCACCATCACTAAGGGTTACAGCCATAACCTTACCCTTAAACTTCAAATAGGTTGGACATTCAGATTTTATGTGTCCATACCCTTGACATCCAAAACACTGAGAGCCTAAGGAATTATTGGAAGATTGACCTACTCTTTTTCTAGGTTTATCATTGTTGTTAATCTTAGTGGGATCATGCTTCCTAAAATTTCTAGGTTCAACAGTGTTTGTGCCTCTTGCCTTTCTATTACTATTCCTAAGAAAGTTTCTAAAGTTCTTAGCAAGGTAGGCAATCTCTGTAGCAGAGAGTTCATCATCAAATCCACCACCTTCAACATCATCAACTGACTTAAGAGCCATTGATTTGGATTTGGTAGTTTTTGGTAGATCCAACTCATAGGATTGAAGAGATCCTACAAGTTCATCAATAGGGATGGAGTCCACATCCTTACTTTCAGTAATGGCAGTCACCTTGGGTCTAAAGTCTTCAGTCAAAGATCTAAGAATCTTCCTAACAATTTTAGGTTGATCATAGATTTCACCCAAGTTAAAAGCAGAATTATCAATATCATTTAATTTAGCATAGAATTCATCAAACGATTCATCATTAGACATCCTAATGCTTTCAAATTTAGAAATCAATTGCTGTAATTTATTTATTTTGACAGTCTTTGTGCCTTCATGCACAGTCTGAAGGATATTCCAAACAGTATGAGCAACCTCAACATTAGAGATTTTTTTAAATTCCTCCATAGAAACAGCGTTAAAGATTACATTCATAGCCTTGCTATTAAATGCAGCTGCTTCTTTTTGAGAAGTTTCCCACTCACTAACAGGAATAGTGGGCTTCTCCCATCCGTATTCAACGGAGTTCCACACCCTCTCATCAATGGATTTCAGGAATGTTTTTATCCTTACTTTCCAATAAACATAATTATTCCCATCAAAGTGAAGAGGAATAACTAGAGAGTGTCCGTGTTCCATGACAACAGGGGTTAAGGATCAGCTCAGTGATCAAAGGATCAACAACAAAAGAGTTACCCGCTCTGATACTACTTGATAGTTTTTAGACCCCTTAAACAATTGATTAAACCTAGGTAATTAGCCAAGTTGTTACTTAGTCCAATTAAACAAGTCTAGGTTATCACAATAATAAAGATCAAATCATGCAAAGTAGCGGAAAATAAATAACACAAGATATGATCACCCAGGAAACCAAACCGGTAAAAACCTGGGGAGGATTTGACCTAGCTATCCTCAAGGTAAACTTGAACCCACTATCTTGAAAGAATCGAAATTCATACAATAAGACTTACAAGCCCCCACGCTCGACTTCTTATTGCTACCAACCAGTAGAACTTACTGACACGACCACGTGCAAACTCCGAATCCACGGACTCCTTCTTTCTTGGATTCACTACCAGATACAAGCACACCCGCTTGTGTTTTCTTTAAACTTCAATGGCAGCAACTGAATTGATCATCAAGGCGTAGATAAATCTTCTCCTTGAAAACCCTAAGTTTGTGTAAAGGAAAGCTCCTCTAGATCTCACAAGAGATTTACACAAACCGCAATTATGAGCAACACTAAAACGTGGCTAGACTTTGGCTTTTAGTTTTAAAACACTTAGGGCTGAGTTGGACGAATCTGCAGAAAAACATTCTGCCCGAACTTCGATCAATCGAGCCTGTCTTTTGATCGATTGAGCTAGGCTGAAAGGCACAATCCTTTTCCTGCTTTAACTCGATTCAAACTTTATATAGATGCACAACTTTGAGTTAGACTTAAATACATCTAAACACATTGTTTTGATCATGGTTTACCAACAATACAAATTAGAGTTCTAAATACATAAAATCCTAAGACTTTAGAACTTAACAGAAATATTTGTATAAATCCCTCGAATATTTGAACCCAAGTAAACTGGCCGTATAACTATAAGGCTAGGAGTATCCCATAACTGTATCTTTGTGTCATCCACATTACAAGTATTTGGGCTGAGAAGTGAGCTACAATTGGTTGGCATCCCTTCTAACATGGATTATTAAATCATGCTAAAAGTTCATCAAGATGCATTGAGCCCCTTGAACTAGCTAGATCACGAATATTTTAGTCAACTTAAATGTGTATGTTCTCCTCTCATATGCATATATAGTAGATCTTACTAATAAAATTCACAGTGGGACTAATTTTTTATGTGAGAAAAATGATACACAATTATCATACTCTTGGAGTATTCTATTATTTTCCTTAACTGCCAGATTGCCAGTGCAACCATCACCTTGCTTGCGTAGCCCTCTAATACAATATTCTCTAACATGATGTTTGTTGAGGGGGAAATTTATGCGTCTGAATAAAATATGGGGAAGTCAAGCCAAAACTCAACAATGGGCTCTTGAGATGATGCCTAAAGGCTTTCGGTGAGGTGATAAGCCTATCCAAGCAAGAAACAAAGGCTACACTTTGACAAAACAGTCACAAAAGCCCAATAAAAATACTTCACAATAGTTAATTAGTATATTAGTGATCCTGTTTTGATAATACAAGAAAAATAAATTCTCCAGCGGTAGGGTGAAATTACACTTAAAATCTAGCAGTCAATTATTAAATAGATTTAAGAAAGTGTTCGGTTCTGGAAGTCCTTATGTGTCTTGGTCAGAGGGATTTATTGTACTTTCAGCCAACATTACATCAATATGAAGGAAGAATTCCATTGTTAAAATACATTATATCCTTCAATAGTAAAACAAAATGTAAAAATTAAAGGTTCCATGGTGAGAAGAAAGGGGTTAATTGGCATGGTGTGAAGGGAGAGAGAGATTCCAGCTCAGTGTAGCAAATGTTGAACTAAGATTCTTGGAATATATATATATATATGTGTGTGTGTATGTGTGTGTGTGTGACATGAGCGGGAATGTAAGCTTGTGGTGGTATGATGGAGTTAATACTAAAACTAAGTCTTTAATGGGTAAAAGGTCATTTATGACTGATTAGGAAGCATTTATGGGCTTAGAATATGCAGAAAAGGAAAAGGGAATGTCTGAGGCTAAGTGAGTGTGGGCTAAGGGGAAAAATTTATGAGCTTGGAGAGAGTTAAACCACAAGCAAAGTGACAAGAATAACAGAAATTTCAAAGGGGTTGGTGTGTGTTTTATGGGCTAGTGTGCTTACCCTCTTATAGTAGTGTTTAGAGAGGTATTAATTAACAAAAGTCCAAAATGTAGGACTGATCAGAAGGCAGAATAACAGACTTAATTATCTTAGGATTTGGCCATAAATGGGAGATTTGCTTTTGGGGCTGCTTTGGGTAATATGACACATGGTGAGTATTTGGGGTAATCTTGCATTAAATGTCAAGAATTCTGAAGCTGAGTTTAACCAATATGATTAAGGCAGGTATCAAGGGGAATCGTAGTGCTGCAATTGAGATTTGAACTCTAGGAAGTAGAATTCAACACCCTAAGCAAAGTGTCAAAATTTAAGCCCACTGCAGATGGTTCTGCTGGAGATCCCTTTATGCCCTCCAAACCACATGTTTCCAAATTTTCCCCTTTAGGATTCATGGGCTTGGCACAGAACCATTTCTTGAACATTTTTGACATTTATAGTATTGATTTGTTGAGATTTAGATAACTTGGTTTCAGCTCCCTTTTCTCTAGAGATATATTCTTGAGGAAAATGAAAAAGTTCCATCACCTATTAGACTTCAGCTGCTATTACAACCTTTGGGCACTGTTCATGTCAAGTAGAAGGTGATAGAAAATTGATGGGAGAGCCCTTAGTTCATTCTCAAAGATTTGGTTCTCTTGTAGAGGCTCCAACTGGACCTTGGTCATGGATGAACAAGATGGAGGCTATTTGGCTAGTCCTTTGCCTTTGTTTGAGTTCTTTGAATCGGGCTTGCTCATGTGGGTTGGACCCTTTGGGCTGGGCTGTGTTCTTCCCCTTTTTTACTTGGGCTTGTCCTCCTTTTATAGCATATTTGGACCTACAAAAATTACACATATTGCCATGGGTTTTCATCCCTCATGGACTCTTATTATTAGTAAATATTTTGGGGTTTTGATGAATATTTGTAATGGGACTTTGGGCAATGAGTCATAATATTTAAAATCACATCATAAGCTTAATTACTTCAAAATGCTTTTGTAAATAACATTTACTATTTTTGAAATGATGAATTCCATATCACAAGTAATGTTTATGGTTTCCGATAATCATGTCATAATTTAAGTGGTGAGCTTGTAGGATGAATAGTTACCATGAGTTTTGAAAATAAATATTATGAATGTTGTGATATAAATAGTGACCATGGGTTCTATATAAATTCCATGGGTTTATAATATCATATAAGATAAATATCATAGTTTTAAGATAAATAACTTTCCATGAGCTCTTATAAGATGATTGCCATAAATTATAGTAATATTGAAACATTGTTCATCATTGGATTTTTTAAGAGAAATAATTATGACATAGTATTTTTGCCAAGTGTTAATCTTGTGCTTTTGATAAAATAGTGTCAACGTAAATTGAGCTTTTGATATTGCCAGTGAGAACTGGGCTGTTTGATGTTGTCAGTGAGAATTGGGCTTTTTTTATGTTACCAGTGGAAATTGGGTTTTTGATGTTGCCAATGAGGACAGTGAGAATTGGGTTTTTATTTTTATTTTTATTTATTTTTATTTTTTTTATGTTGCCAATGAGGAATGGGCTTTTTGATATTGTGAGGGCTGGGCTTTTTAATGTTGCTAATGAGGACTGGGCTTTTTTGATATTGCCAGTGAAAATTAGGATTTTTGATAAATAATTTGCCATGAGATTAAATCATGGATTTTGATTATGGATTTGAATTTCACTGATAAAGTTGTTTTGCCATGTATTTGAATCATTGGCTTTAATTATGGATTTGAATTCCATTGATAAAATTGTTTTGCTATGTATTTGAATCATGGGTTTTTCAAATATTGCTAGGTGTAAAAATACTTGGGCTTTAGAAAAGAAATGAGATTTTAGCTTGCTCAATAAAATATAAATAATTTGGGATTAGGCTTTACAAAAATATTGGGTCTTATGGTGTTTTATATTTGTAGCCCAATTTTGTGATGGAAAGAAAAATGGTTGTGCGCTAGCATGATAATAGTCAAAAAATATTTTGGGAAGCCCAATAACTTGTGGGTGATGTTTGAAAATCTATAAGTGTTATTTAAATAATATTAGGTGATGTGCATGAAATATATACAATAAAGTACCATCAGATTTGCATTGTTAGCCTTATTTTTATATTATTTTGTGACTAATTATATATTATATTTGTTTTGTGGAAAATAAAGGCTATTCACAATTGAGAAGTTGAACAAGTCACAAGTTGAATGCAAAGTGGGGCTAGGCCAATTATAAAGCCAACTCTAGAGAAAGAGCTTGCCATGAAGT
Organism: Quercus lobata; assembly: GCF_001633185.2. Lineage (NCBI taxonomy): Eukaryota > Viridiplantae > Streptophyta > Magnoliopsida > Fagales > Fagaceae > Quercus > Quercus lobata. The sequence goes on along the minus strand of NC_044907.1, from coordinate 14,111,355 downwards.
AAAGATTCAGCCCGAAGAAGTAGAGCATCCAATCCAGGCGTGAATTCAAGAATAAGCCCAAGGTGTAATTCAACATGGATGAAGTTTGCTAGGAAAGAAACTACAATCAAGCACAGGTGTCACAATAGAAAATAAGTCAACGTGGTGGGCTTTGGAAATCAATCACTAATTGAATTGTTGTTGTGGGCCTCCGTATTACTTCACTAAAGCATGTACCTGAAGTCTTAGTGTGTGGCTTGAAATATGAAATCCTAGTTCCACTTGCATTAGGATGAGACATAGTATCAGGCGGTGTAAGCAAGTATATAAATAGAGAGCAAAACAGGAAAAAAAAAAAAAAAAAAAAAAAAAAAAAAAAAAAAAAAAAAAAAAAAAAAAAAAAAAAAAAAAAAAAAAAGGACTGAACATATAGAGGCTGCGGCTAGGACTGGTGCGTAGGAGCAGAACGTATTCTTTTTGTCTATGGCTTTTCTCTAACACTGTGACTATTTCTTTCTCTATTCTATTTGTTTAGTTTAATGGTTAGTATTTTATTTTTATGTTTTCTTTCAATTACTATGAGTAGCTAAATTTATAATTAGGGTTGAGGATGAAACCTTGTTAAGGATTATTAGTAATATTTATGTGATTTGATTTTTCTCATAATAATTGTTCTTTAATGATTTAAATTGTTCTTGCTTCATATCAATTGACTAAGATGGGATTCTAGATATGAGTTCAATCATGTTTTTCTCATGATTTAGGATTTGTCTGAATTAATTGAATGCTTGGTTTATTAATTCTTGATTATAAAATCGGATATATCTTGTAATTTGTTTGACTACGGATACAATTTATGATTTGATTTTATACTTAAGAAGCGAAGAAGAACATGCTTTTGATTTTTAAAATAAGGGTTTAAATGATGATATTTTCCATGATAACAAGATTGATTTCTAGATTATCATGTACTGAGTTGGGAAAAGTTAATGATCATAAATATATGCTGATATGACTTACAAGGCGGATTCCAAAACCTTAATTCCTTTCTCTTGATTGTTTACATCTTTTTATTGCTTTATATATTTTGCTTAGTTTAACTATTTGCTTAATTTTATTATTTGCTTAGTTTATTTTATTGTAACCAACCAATTTTTATTTAAACTAGATTAGGATTAATTTGGTTAAGGTTTAATTAATTTTCCTACGTTCATACAAGTCCCTATGGGTTCGACCTCGTTTTTGTCCAACTATACTTCGGTACAGTTCGTACACTTGCGAGTATTTTAAAATTTCACAACATTAGGTGTAAAAAAATATACCCTAACAATGTTTCTTAAAAATTAAGTAGCTACTTCCATTGCTACAACAACAATTTCATCTTTGTCCAAAAAGATCCCAGTTCTTTTTTAAGGTGGTAAAAGCTTAATGTTTTAGCACCATTACAATGAATATTCTAACTTCAAATAATAATAAAAAATCCTGGCTAGCCTAGTATTTAAAAAAACTTTTTTTTTCTTTGTTGGCAGATGATTGCATCTTAATATATTAAGAAACAACGATTTTGTGTATTTATAATTTGTTAATATTATATGGATGCTTATTTAGAGTTCTTTTTTTTTTTTGTTTTTTTTTCCTTTCTCTTATACTCTCGCCCTCTCTAACTTGAATTCTCGGGTCTATCCGTGCTTCATGGTCCCTAACTTTTAGTACTTATACATGAGAGATGCTGTCATCGTGTAAATGGATGATGTATAATAATGAATGTATGATAATCATTGCCCCTAGTTCCCTGTTAGTACCCTATTCCCTCATATGCATGGCTATGTCAATGAAGTTCCATGGTCGAGGACTTGCCTTGAGGGAACTCAGTGATCCAACATTCCACATATTGGCCTTGCACTCCCACACAGCGTGACACGTGGTTTCTTCCTCATTTTCGCACAACTCACATTTCCCATCAACGTCAACACTCGTGTCTTATATTCGATAAGAGTTAGGAGGAAGTGCTTACAAGCTCTCCGCACAAAGATCCTAATTTTATTGGGATATTCTTATTGCTCCCAATAGAGATTTCTCCTTCGTACAATCCTTTTGAAAATCCTCTTTCGATCGATTGAGCAGCGATTGAAGGCCAGTCGAGCTCTTGAATGAATGTCTTCTTTGAGTTTCATCGTGGACCTTTTAATTTTGAACAATTAACACACATTATATACTCCATCTATGCTACAATGTCATGGAATTTTTCATCCTATATGCTAACATGGTGGAACTGGTGTTTTCCATTAACCTGGAGGAAAGAGGTCTTCTCCTTGGGATTTGTGCCTTACCCTTATGTACGGGTTCATTTCTAGGAAAAATGGGTGAGCGTGAAAATTACAAATGGCATTTGTGTATCAGTGTATGGTGTGGGTTATAGGTTAGCTTTAACGATTGTAAAATTAGGTGTGCTAAATGCTAAATTTTTAATATTTAGCACACTAAACACTAAAAAAATGCTCATTAAGATGTTCCAAATGTCATTTATATTCCAAATTGATAAAGCAAAAAACATATGTACTGTGCCGATGTGTACTTTTTCTAAGGGTAAATTTGTGAGTAGATTGATAGATAAAAGCTGTTTTTTTCTCAGCTATCTTGAGTATAATGGGAAATTTTGTGAATGGGCATAAGGTATTTGTAAAACTCGCCAACCCATGTATAGCTCATCACTTTATTGTGCATAAAAGCTAAATACAAGTGAAGAAACCCTTTGCATGCATCTACTAGATATATTTCGTACCTGTCAAATTGCGAAGCCTCCATTGTGGCTAGACATACCCATTAATTTAATGTTGATCATTATAATTATAATCCTACAAGTATTGACTCTTGAGGGCTGGGATTGAGTCAACCAAATCTCCTTAAACGGAATAAAACACAACTTAGCTTTTTATAAAAGCCCTCTACTCTAGGTTGATGTTTTGCCAAATACTCATTGGCCCAAAGCATTTTTCCCTTCAACCGGAGGATCTTGGTGGTTTCTCCAATAATGGCATCTTCAGGAAATTTTTTTAAAGGGGTCATTAAAAAACTTAAATTAAAAAAAATTTAATATAATTAAAGAGAACTTAAATACATCAAGTTATCAATAAATAAATAAAACGGAAATATATGAAGTTTTATAATTTCCTTTTATAAATTTTTATATTTTGAAATCATTACAAGATAGTTCAATAGTTCATTATTAGTTGTTAATATTTATTGTCAATGTGAGCAAATGTGACCATTTTATTTTGTTAAGTTTGTATAATTTTTTATTTTTTATTTTATGAAGTTGTTTATTATTTCTATAAAAATATTTTAAAGTAAATGACAAAACTCAACCAATTGACATTGTATTAAATTGGTATACACAGCCACACTCATCTACACATAAATAATACACTAAATGTTTATTTATGCTTGAACAATCACTAACATTACTATTTTTTCTTTTCTTGAATCACTAACTATATAACAAAAAATTATTATAATAACTACAAGAAAAATACCTTTTAGCGACAAATAATTTTGGACGGACCCAAAAAGCCCTAAAAAAAAAATCCTATTTTTGATGGCAAAATAAAGCCCTCGCAAATGCTTGGTAAAATGTGAAACATTTGTGACCAACAAGAAAAACTGTCGTAATTATGTGTTGTAACTATCACAAATGCTAATATTTTGGAGAGAAATTTTCCCTCTATAGTATTTGCGAGGGACAATTAAAATCTCTCGCAAAAAGTGTATTATTTGTGACGGTTAAAACTACACTACCACTAATACTAAATTATTTGCGAGGGCCAAGATCAACCTTCACAAATAATCATTAAAATGTCAAAAATTTTGGAGGGAAATGTTCCACCAAATTATTTGTGAGGGACAATAAAAATCCCTTGTAGAAAGTTTATTTTTTGTTTGGGTTAAAAATATGCCCTCACTAATATTAAATAATTTGCAGGGGCCAAGATCGACCTTCACAAATAATCATTAAAATGTCAAAATTTTTGGAGGGAAATGTTCCCAACAAATTTTTTTCAAGGGACAATAAAAATCACTTGTAGAAAGTTTATTTGTTGTGTGGGTTAAAAATATGCTCTCACTAATATTTTCGTCAAATTATTTGCGAAAGGCTATGAAAATCCCTCATAAAAAGTATATTATTTGTGAGGGCTAAAAAAAAATGCCCTCACTAGTAATAAATTATTTGTGAGGACTAAAATATTTTAAAGGGATCATTAAGAAACTTAAATTAAACAAAATTTAATAAAAAGAGAACTTAAATACATTAAGTTATCAAAAAAGAAAAAGAAAAAAAAGGAAATACATGAAGTTTTACAATTTCCTTTTACGAGTTTTTATATTTTAAAATCATTACAAGATAGTTCAATAGTTTATTATTAGCTACCACCGCACACCCTTGGTGCGATGATTACTCCACAAGTTTAAGTGCTTGTGATGTGGGGCAAAAGCCGGTATTTAAATCTCCAGGAGGGAATTTCATACACATATACACCTAAATTAGGTTAGAGTAGAATTTCTATCTTGTATAAAAAATAAATAAAAATAAATTAAAAAAAACCATTATTAGTTGTCAATATTTATTGTCAATGTAAGTAGATGTAACAATTTTATTTTGTTAAGTTTGTATAATTTTTTATTTTTTATTTTATGAAGTTGTCATTATCTGTGTTATTATTTCTACAAAAATATTTTAAACTAAATGACAAAATTCAACCAACTGACATTATATTAAATTGGCATAAATAGTTACACTCATCCACACATAAATAATATATAAATGCCTATTTAACCAATTAAATGCTTGAACAATCATTAACTTTACTATTTTTTTCTTGAATCATTAACTATATAACAAAAAGTTATTATTACATGATAACAATACACACACACACATGTAACAAACCTTATATATGTGTTTCCTAATTATTAAATTATATAATATTTATACTATACACACGCAAATTCATACACATCACAATTCACACAAATAACATTGTAACAAAATAAAATAAAATAAAATAACATACACAATCAGTATCAGACACAACCTCACACACATATAATATAAATTTATAATAAAGAAAAATACTCACAACTCACAAACGTTTACTTTTTACTCTTAGAGTTGGAGATGCCAAGATACTTAGATAAAAAAGAGAGATAAAATGAGATTCATGAGAATGAGATAGTTAGATGAAAAAGATAGATAAGATGAGATTCATGAGAATGAGGTCAAAGATCTTAGAGAGAGAGAGAGAGAGAGAGGTATGTGATCTATGTTGTTGTTTAGTTAATTTTGGGATGGGCTAATTTCTGTTGATGTTTGGGTTTGTGCTGAGCTGAGCTGATATGTGATTAGGATGTGCAAGATTTAAGTTAGGATGTGCAAAAGTATTTTTTAAGGATAAACTAAAGAAAAAAAATATTTTATATATATATATATATATATATGTATGTATGTATATATTTAAAAATTTCAGGTAAGGGGGTTTAATTCCCCCAAAAATAAGCTAGCTTCGCCCCCTGCTAAAATGTCATAAAATTCGTAGAAGGCCCCAACAATAGAAGAGGAGAAATCCAACATTAGTTTTACCAACTCCTTCACGAAAGTTTTTTCCAATGCATTCAACATATGCCAAAACTAGTTTTCTCTATGTTTGGAGAATGTTCTCTTTTTCCCTAATCACATACCTTCAAATTTGGTACTTTTGTGATTTGAAAGCATACATTCGCTATAGTAGGTTGGAAATTGTCTCTTCCATTTCTTTTGCAGGTTTGCTGATTCAAGCACAATTCCGAAGTGCATCGCTAGCCTTCTTCTCTTATGTTGATATAAGTAGCGGACTCAACTTTCCTAAGTGGAACCCAGGTCCAAGGCAGTCCAATCAAAGTTTGACCAAAAATAAAAAAACCAACAACTATTATTGTAACATTTATCCTGTCATGTACATGACATGAGAGGAATAACATGTACAAGACCAAACCTGGAAATGGCATACACGATGCATGTATATTAGTGGGGTTTTGCCAACTTGCCATCTTCGAAGCTAGGGCATAAAAGCAACAACTGTAAAGTACAGTATGTACAACTACATTTTCGGCATTTCGAGTAGCAAAGTCAGCCAGCACTGAAACTGTCATTTACCTTAAAGAGAAATAAATCAGAAAGGCCCCAAGACTTCATGCAATGAAGCCCTTAGTTAGTGCTGCGTAGGTGAACCGATTAAACAGCTTTACTAAGCTCACAATATATAATGAGACCTACAAGACTCAAAAGTCTCAAAGTGACTCAAAGCTTGAAACAACTAGTAGAAGTGCAAAGCCTAATCTCTTAAGCACTGTTCACTATGAAGACTAGATCCTTTTGTCAAGGGGCTCTTCTGGGCTTCTTGGTGGTGTTCTTCTCGTTTGCTGTGAGCTGCTATGGTGAACCTGGTCAAGACTCTTCAGGTATATTTGCTCTCTAACATAATAAGAGTATTTTGCTCAGCTATTTTAGGCTAGCTCATAGCTGCTTCCTTCATTGTTTAAACATTAGGATCTGTAGACTTGTAGCTACTGCTTGTTGCTAATTTGTTACAGTTGCTAATAATAATAAAATTTTACTAAAATTAAACAAAAATATGAAAAATAAAATTGGCATCTATCTAGTGACTAGTATAGTATTAGCAATATAAAAGATACAAAATATATATATATATATATATATATATATTTTTTCCCTAATACACTTCAACTCAATCATATATTATCTATCAAAATAGAATTCAATTTTTCTTTTAAATCCCAAAAAATTTTCGGTAATAATATTAAAATTCAGATTTTGTTAGATCTTTCATTTAATTTGTTGAAAAATACAATATTCATAATTGAGAATATTGTTCATAATTGTAGAAGAAATTGGGAGGATTAGTATAATAAGTATGCTCACTTTATAAACAAATGGTTATGCTCATGATTTTCTAGTCCTTACTAATCATTGACACAATTCAAAAAAATTTTACAATTTTTTGAAGTCTAAATATCGCTCTACGTTATGATTATAATGGTGAATTTCTATTTTAGAACTAGTTTTTTCATAATTTGTGAAGTCTTTTTGATAAAACTTATTTATAACTAAAAAATGTCATCAAATGTAATTAAAAATACTTATGTACCTCTTGAGAATCTAAAATTGAGCTAGTAATAAGCAACTCCATTATTGTTTCACTATAACGATGATTCAATTATTACAATTGAGAATGTAAAAAATATTAATCAATAATGATATTCAGCCGTAAAGTTTTCTTGCTAATCGAAGAAAAAAAAAAAAAAAACTAGACAGCCTATTATCTTTTAGGCGGGGCTAGATAGCATGGCAGCACCCAACTCTTAAATTTCTAAACTTTTAATTTCGGTTCCTTAAAAGCAAACAATAGAAGTGTTATACCGAACATATGTTCAAAATGCATATATATATATATATATATATATATGTGTGTGTGTGTGATTGTTTTTGATTTGTGTGTTAAAATAGGTTTTTTAAGGGGCCCACCAATCACAAATATAGGCTAAGTTTCAATTTTGGGATTGGCTTTCAATTTTGGAGGGGAGCGAGGGCGATGTATGAATTTTTTGAAAATAACTTAAAAAATTTATTAAAAAAATATACAATTTAAAACCTTTAAAGTCCCTCTGGTCTAGTGGTGGCTCCATCTCTCTATATATTTACCATGAAAACATTTAAACAAAAAGAAAAATTAATTGTCTATGGCATTCATTTTTCAAACCAAAGAAACAATCACAATACAAAGCTTATCTGAAAAGTAAAATATCACTCTATTTGTTTGGATGGAAAATGTTTTATTTTTTGGTGTTTAGTATGGTAGAAGTCTATGAACAATTAAGCTCTGCACCAACAAAACTCTCCCAATGGTGTCTTTTGTTTCTTTGCCCCTTTCTCACCACAAAGATCAACTATCGACCCTTTTTTAAAAAAAAACTCAAACCAATTACTTTTCTGCTTGATTTTTCACATAATACAAATGAAACAATGGAGTATATATATATATATATATATATATATATATATAAAGAACTAAAAAATATAATAGGCTATAAATTTATCTTAAATGGGTTTTGTAAAATGTAATATTACCACTCTTTTTTTTTAGAGGAATACCAGTCTGTTTTGATTCCTTTCTTACTACCTCATTTAATTTTTTGTTTAATTCACTTCTTTATAATATAGGAAGGATTTAATCACAATCTTATTTCAATATGTTGCCAAAAACTTGTAAAAGAAAATGTTTCAAGTAATATTTGCGGGCCCATGAATCATTCAGCACATGACATATGATTTGATGAAAAGAAAAATAATAACATATATAAAAGATATAAAAGATTACATGTCTATACAATAGGGTTAATCAAACCTTTTTGTCAAGAGATTTGTAACTCAACAGGTTGATACTTTTTGGTGTCCATAACATTCAGGGTATAAATTTCCCCTCTCTTATTGTAAACTATCAAATTTTTTTTTTTTTTAAGTGTTAATCAAGCCTCCCTTGAAGCTCACTACTGGAGACTTGAACTCTAGCTCTTACTTCTCATATTTCATAAACACTTATACTTGTAGAGTGACTATCGCACAACAAAGGGTTTGCGGTACGTAGTAAATCAAGCCTCCCTTAAATGACTATAAGATTAATGTTAATCACGCCTCCCTTAAAAAAATTTCTAACACCACCAGCAATAGATATTGCTCTTAACATCGAAGGTTTCTTCATTCCAAAGCCATATTATATATCAAAGGACAAAGAAAAGACATCCTTGCATATGATATCATTCTTGTTGTTCCATCATATAATTTTAAATGACTGATCATCATGATAGTATTTGTTTTTATTTTTTTATTTTTAGAAGTGATAGTATTTTTGTGCTGGGCTTTGTGTATAATTCTAAATGATTCATTTTAATGTGTTTGTTTGTGCAGGGATTAGTGTAACCACTAATGGAAAGTCTAACAATGAAGGGTTCAAAGCAACCATAGATCTTGATAAAGGAAGATTCAAGAAACCTTTTCCACCGCACATTCCAATCTTTAAGAAACCATCAATTCCCATCCTTGCAAATCCACACCCACCAAAAGTTCCAATTTTTAAAAAGCCACTTCTACCACCCATTCCTGCTTTCAAGAAGCCATTTCTTCCACCAATTCCAAATTTTAAGAAGCCACTTCTTCCACCAATTCCAATTTTCAAGAAGCCATTACCACCACATGGTCCAATTGTGAAGAAGCCACCACATGTTCCAAATTTGAAGAAGCCGCTTCCACCACCAACTCCAATTTTCAAGAAGCCATTACCACCATTAGTTCCAGTTTTCAAGAAGCCACTTCCTCCAACTATTCCAAGTTTCAAGAAACCAATACAGCCACCAATTCCAGTTCTTAAGAAGCCATTTCCATCGTTTAAAAAACCGTTTCCATTTAATAAGCCAATTCTTCCACCTATTCCTAATTTCAAGAAACCACTTCCATCAATTCCAGGTTTTAAGAAACCAATTCTTCCACCTATTCCTGATTTTAAGAAACCACTTCCATCAATTCCAGATTTTAAGAAGCCAATTCTTCCACCTATTCCTGATTTTAAGAAACCACTTCCACCAATTTCAGGTTTTAAGAAACCACTTTTACCACCAATTCCAGGTTTTAAGAAGCCGATTCTTCCACCTATTCCTGATTTTAAGAAACCACTTCCAACAATTCCAGGTTTTAGGAAGCCAATTCTTCCACCTATTCCTGATTTTAAGAAACCACTTCCACAAATTCCAAGTTTTAAGAAACCACTTCTACCACCAATTCCAGGTTTTAAGAAGTCGATTCTTCCACCTATTCCTAATTTTAAGAAACCACTTCCAACAATTCCAGGCTTTAAGAAGCCAATTCTTCCACCTATTCCTGATTTTAAGAAACCATTTCCACCAATTCCAAGTTTTAAGAAACCACTTCTACCACCAATTCCAAGTTTTAAGAAGCCAATTCTTCCACCTTTTCCTAATTTTAAGAAACCACTTCCACCTATTCCAGGTTTTAAGAAACCAAATCTACCACCAATTCCAAGTTTTAAGAAGCCAATTATTCCACCTATTCCTGATTTTACGAAACCACTTCTACCAATTCCGGGTTTTAAGAAGCCAATTCTTCCGCATATTCCTGATTTTAGGAAACCATTTCTACCACCAATCCCAGGTTTTAAGAAACCAATTCTTCCACCTCTTCCTAATTTTAAGAAACCATTTCTACCACCAATTCCAGGTTTCAAGGAGCCACTTTTGCCACCTATTCCAATTTTTAAGAAACCACTCCCTCTTATAAAGCCTTTGCCTCAATTTCCAGGTTTTGGAAAGTCATTTCCACCATCCATTCCAATTCCCAAAGCAATAGTCAAGAAGAAACCTATTCCTTAGAGAAAAAAAATTATAGATATATATTGTAATAAAGGAAAATGGTGGTGATTGTTTTGTACGCGTATAAGTTATCGAAAATGCTATTGTCAATGAAAATGTTCACAAAAAATTGTACTCCCTCTCACATTTGAAGTGCAGTGGGACCTAGTTGATGTGAAGGCTCGTGTAGAGAGAGTGAAAAAGTTTGTGTATTTTTTTGGTGCATCCAGCACTGCTCATAAATTAAATAAATTTGTTATCTTGTTACGTGGCTACCATCAAATATCAAAAAGTGGACAGTGCTCGCTAAAATGAAAATGCTTCCAAATTTATTTCCCACATACAATTAACTACCGTTTCTCCACACTAATTGATCTCCCCCCACCCCTTACGAGAGTGTTTAGTGTTCACTAAAATGATTAATAATTTTTTTCTTGACACCATGCTTGATCTTTTTTTCTTGACACTAATCAGTCGTCCCATTTAGTTTCCCTTCACTCATATTGCAAGTCAACTGAAAAAAAAAAAAAAAAAAAAAAAAAAAAAAGTCATTGATAACTCATACTTGACCTTGGGAATGACAATGCTTGAAAGGAATATTTAGACCCCTTTTCATATATTAAGAAGTGAGTTTCTAAATTATTTCTATTAATGAATTATGCAAATCTGATTAGTATATATTAATCATCACATATTACCATATTGATATATAAAAAGTAATAAAAATAAGGTAAAGAACACAACATATAGTGATGAAGTGGACAACAAATAGATAACATCCACACAAAAAAACCACCATATAAGAGTCAACTCCAAGATAAGAAGGAATTTCACTAACCATATAAGAGTCAACTCCAAGATAAGAAGGAATTTCACTATTAAAATTGAAGTTTCCAACCAAATCAGACTCATGATCCTAGTCTCTACCTTGAAGATAACTTTTGCTAACACCCCATAATTTGTTCCAAATAGCTTGGACTCTTCTTATTTGAAATACTCCACGAGAATCGCATTTGAGTTCAAGGACTGCTTTACAGATTCTTATCCGCTCTAGAACTGAGAAGGTACTATGACTTTAGCTTAAATCACCAAACAAAAAATTCATCTTGAGATTTTAAATTTGAGTTGACGGATTAGTGAAACTAGGTTTAAGAATTTCTCTTTTGTACTCAAAAAACAAGCTCTCTAACTAAATCTCTATTTTGTACATTCAACATACACATTTTTTTAAAGAACGTAGAAATGTGTAAATTGAATTTACAAAATTGTTTACATTCTTCAATAAATTGTGTACATTTAATAGTTTCATTGAAAAATTGTGCATGTTGAATATACAAAATTGTAACTTATAACTTATAATACTCTTATTAATGGCTGTGTAAAAAGCGGAAGGTTGAAGAAGCTTATCAATTTCTAGAGCAGGCAATGAAAAGGGGTATAATGCCAAACAAGTTTTGTTATACTCCTCTTATACATGTTTATCGTAGACAAGGGGAATACTCTAGGGCCTTAGATTTTCTTATTAAGATGACAGAATGAGGACATAAGCCTGATTTGGTTTCGTATGACATTCTCATCCATGGACTTATTGTCGCAGGGGAAGGTTGTGTTGTATTGGCAATGCGAGAAAAAATGTTGCAAAAGGGAGTATTGCCTAATGATGGTATTTATAATGTTTTAATAAGTGGGCTTTGTAAGAAAGGGAGGCTTCCTACTGCCAAGTTGCTCTTTGCTGATATGCTTAACAAAAAATGTACAACCTGATGCTTTTGTTTATGCCACTTTGGTGGATGGGTTTGTCAGAAATGGTGACATTCAAGAGGCCAAAAAACTCTCTGAACTCGTAATTGAAAAGGGTATAGACCCTGGTGTTGTGGGGTATAATGCCTTGATAAAAGGTTTTTGCAAATTTGGAATGATGAAAGATGCATTTTCTTGCATCATTAGAATGAGGAAAGGGCATCACGTTCCAGATGTATTTACTTATACCACCCTTATTGATGGGTATGTAAAACAGCATGACTTGGATGGTGCACTAAAGATGTTTGGGCTAATGGTGAAACAGAGATGCAAGCCAAACGTGGTCACATACACTGCCCTCATAAATGGGTTTTGCGGCAAGGCAGATACCAATAAAGCTGAAAAATTTTTCAGAGAGATGCAATCTTGTGGATTGGAGCCTAATGATGTCACATTACATACACTATACTTATTGGGAGGTTTTGTAAAGATTGTAAACTTGCAAAAGCTGCCTCCTTTTTTGAATTGATGCTGATGAGCAAGTGCACTCCTAATGATGTTACCTTTCATTATCTTGTAAATGGGTTTGCAAATATTGCACTGACTACAATTCCCAAGGAAAGCAATGAGCTTCAGGAGGTCGAGAAGTCTATGTTTTTGGATTTTTTTGGAAGGATGGTATCGGATGGATGGGTTCAAGTAACTGCGGCATATAATTCTATTATCATCTGCCTTTGCCAATATGGAATGGTTAAAATTGCTTTGCAGTTGTATGATAAGATGATCGGTAAGGTTTTCCTTCTAGATTCTGTTTCTTTTTCTGCCTTGCTACATGGCATTTGCTTGTAAGGAATATCAAAGGAATGGAAAAACATTATCTCCTGTACTTTGAACGAACATGAGCTCCAAACTGCTGTCAAATACTCACTAAAATTAAACCAATATCTTCCCCGAGGAAGGTCTTCTGAGGCTTTACTTATTTTAGAAGCCTTGATTGAAGACTACAAGTCTAATGATCAACAAGCCAAAGTCTTAGTGGGTAAGGAAGAAGAAAAAAAAATTGAAATCCCTCATCTTGCTCTGTTATAAATATAAGAAATTTGGACCAACAAATTTTTGTGGTATCCCTAAATATTGCCATCACTTAATACAAAATTCTCAAACTCCTTTCATCTTCTTCGTTAATATGATTCAGGTAACGGCGTTTGTAGATTTAACGGCCAGTCGGCGACTATATCGGCGAGTGCGCAACTGTAATAGGCGAGGAGAGAGATATAGTTCATCACGTAACGTGTCAATGGGTGGACCCCACCGCCTCGGACTGTAGCTTTTGACGGGTCTTTTTGAATGGCGGTTTCGAAATCCATTAACATTGTACGCACCGCATCGCCGAGTTTGATCAAGGAATTAATGGCCTGTGATCGGACGGTGGAGGTTGACTCGTACGAGAAGATGGATTGGATTTCAGGCGAGAGATCTGATATTGCTTCGTATAGGTCCAGAGTGCGAAACATTTTCTCGGGGGTTTTCTTGCACTTTGCCACGGTTTCCGGGAATCCAAACAGGATTAGTGCGGCCTCTTTGGAAATCTCAGAGAAGCAAGACTCTCTGATAGAATCTGAGGCTGAGAAAACGTGGTCGCAGAGAATTCTCTCGCCGTAAAAGAGTGTTTTCACGGCGACCTTCACTGCGTTCAACCAGGTTTTGATTTTGAACGAACATGAGCTCAAAACTGCTGTCATAAAGTGATGGATTTCTTTGCTTTTTGAGGAATCATTTTATATGAATCATATAAAAATATTTTGAAGGACCAAATATACCTGGATAGAGTAATGATGGAATGTGGGGAGAAAACGTTTCTTGCAGTACTCATTAAACATCAAAGTGAGCAAGAGCAGTGGAATTATTGATATGGAAGCAGCTGGCATTGACTTGAGTCCGAAAAGACCAATCATGGTAATTTGCATGAGAACAATTGCAACAAGAATATAGTGATGAATGTATGGCCAGTATTGTCCACATGTCTCGTACACAATTGCATATACATCTTGAATCTGCAAAACATATTTTTATTTATAAGCCTTGATATTGGTAAGTTGGAAAAATAATGTTGTTAACAAAAGAAAATCATTGACTTTCAAGGTGTATATCAATCCTCGCAATGACTGAAACAAATGTTAATAGTTCCATTCGTGGAAGTGTGGAAACAAGTTTGATGTTAACTCAAGACAAAATGTTCAATACATAATGGAAAGTTAAATATGTCAAGATAATTTATCCATTATCAAAAAAATTTGATAATATTTTAAGGACTTTTTAGCAAAAGTTTTGATGATAAAATGATTGTTCCCTAAGGGTCATTAGTTATTTTTTGGTTGGTTATGGACCTTATGCAGAAGTAGGAATAATGTATAATACATCAGCATTGCAATGATAACTTCTTAGTTTCTCAAAAAAAAAAAACTTCTTCCATAGGCATCTTTTTCTTCTCCTTTTCAGGGGAAAAGAATAAAGAAAAGAAAAATGGCCAAGGCACTACCTGAATTTTAAAAAACCAGATTTTCTGCTTAGTCTAATAGTATATAATCAAATATTGAATGAAGAACAGGCATTCCTTGGAGATTGTGATAAGCCTGATAATATATAGACTAAATGCATGCAAATGAAACGAGTGTCGCACAATAGAGACAAAAGCTAATGTTACAAAATAAATCTCCTAACAAAATTCTCTCTCTCACACACACACACACAAAAACTAATACAGTTATTTTACGTTCTTAATTTTTGTGTTCATGTCACACTGAAGTTTGAAGAATTTTTAGCAACTGTTACTCTGTTGCAGACAAAAGCGATAAGTAGAAAAGATTCCACAGATATTATTTATCCCAGAAGAAGCACAGCAGGAACAGAGTCATTACATTAATTCTACAGCCATGACTGGAGGAAACCATTTCTTCAGTTTCTCATATTTGGCAATTCCTTGAACAGCAGTGACTGGGATAGCAAAGAAAATTGTAAGAAGTGATGCTGCAAGAACAACTCCAATTTTGTAAAGTGGAAGTATTCTATATGGAATTGCCAAAGTCCTCCATGATACATCCCTTGGTTCTGGAGCCATTTCGGTGATCCATAGAAGTGGATGTGAGTGCTGCTGAGATTGAGCGGCTAGTGCAGCACCACAACGAGACTTGAATATAACGAAGGCAACAGGTAGCTCCCACAAAAATACAATAACTCAGTAAATGTATATTTGAAATATCTTCAGAAAGGCAAAGAACATTCAAATACAGTTATACTCCTAAAAATATATAGTTTGAGCAAAGCTGCCTTGACTTCATATTACACAGGACACAAAATCCCTTAGGTAATTTTTTTTTTTTTTTTTTTTTTTTTCTTAATGGTCTTTTTTGAAGGGGATCTAAGATGATTTTATTAAACATTTTTTTGCTCATACTAGATGATTGGGGCGTTAAACAGTATTTGAAAAGAATCATATGCATGCTGTTATGAAGTTTCTCAATGGAATCTCATCTTGACGAGTATCCCTGCACCATTACGACTTCCATAGAACACCTATCACAATACCAGTTGGGCTATATTGTTTAGAGAACCATACGTGCCAATTCTTCACCACTGCCTTTCAACCACCAACACCAGCACTACTGCAACACAACCACCTAAGCAAATTCCTACTCTTCAAATCTTATCATATCCCTCTCAAGCCTCAAGCAATGCCCTACAAGTTTTACCTAAGTGGCCTGAGTCTAGGCAAATGCATGAGTAATACCTATTCAAACAAAGAGTTAAAGTACTGTATGTATATATGAATGGTGTTCCCAATTTCCCACTTGGCCACTTAAGCATGTATTGAAAGATAGGTATATCAATATTTCTTAACCTAAAATACTCATGGTTTCGTGCTTATGAAGGAATCCAAAAGTATCTACGCTAGCCAATCAGAAGATCATGAACAGTGAATTTTACTAGGTGTAGCAGATTATTAAGAAGTAGAGTGACTTCAGCTATACCTAAAACATTCACTTTATTCTGTTTATCAAGTACTCCACAAGTATCTGAGCTTGAAAAACCAGAGGATCATGACAATTATATTTAACTATGATGAGTTCAACAGATGCTTAATTTTTATCACATGTAAAATGAGTCTAGAAAACACAACACAAATTCACTAAGGCAGCAACTTCAGATTCTAGAAAAGAAACAGCCGCCCATTGTAGAAAAAGACTACATCTGGGAAGAGTGAAAACTATTCCTTCACAAACTTCCTAAAGTTATAAATTATTAGCGCAGTACTTTACTTTGCACACTTCTCTAAATCAAAATGCAAGGAAACCTATCCAATTAGCTTAACAGAGAAAATGCTGCAAATACAAACTGCAATGTTGTTGAAAGCATAGGAGATGAAAAGCAAATACCATACAGGTATTCAAATAGAATACCTCTTAATCCTAAACATTAGGGTTACCTATGGATCCTCAACAGACTAACCACAGTTCTGTATAGGATCCATTCATAATAAAGTGACTAAACCTATTGCAACCCTTCTCTTTTTTTTTTTTTTTTTGGGGGGGGGGGGGGGGGGCGGCCTTGGGACCAAATATGAGCAAAATGGACAACACTAATCACAAACATTAGCAGTGAGCAAAATAGAAAATGTCCATGTCTCCAACATTGGAATAAATCATAATTACTGCCACCAACATAATTACCTTTTTCTTGATCACAATTTCATGCTGTAATTGGCGTATCTTTTCACAAAATACTTGAAGGCTGTCCTTGTGCAAGGATATCTTCACAGCATTATCTCGAGATCCATCCAAGAGCAAAGTTTCTCTCTTATGTTTGTTAGCTGTGGGCCTCTCTCTCAAGTCCTCTATCTTTCTTGAAATAGATTCTGCCTGGCTCTACATTTAATAATATCTGTAAGAGGCGCCCATCACAAACAGGAAAAAACTGAAAGGGAAGGATATCTCATGTGTTGCTGAGATAAAATAAGGATGTTCACAAAATATCTTATTTTTACTTGAAAATTCCACACGTACTAAGTGAAAACAAAATCACCATCTTCAAAAAGTCAAGCTAGAGGACTAATGACAAAAGTTGATTTTTGTTGTAAGATACTGCAATCATTTTATGTATTACCACTGATTTGCACTTGTCATTTTACATCTTTCATTAGAAATGTAAAAAAAAGATAAAGGAAAAACAACACTCTTTGAGGCCAATTCTGTGGGACCAAAACTAAAATCTAATTACAAAGGCTATTCTTAAACGTAGAAAACACTCATGCAAACAAGGCTAGAGCCCTACATGCAGCAGTATGATTATGTAAATCGACTGAAAATTCAGCTTAAGAGACCCTCCCATCACAACTCAAATACACACACACACATATATGTAATTTTTTTGAATTATAATAACCTGAACAGGTTGTTGCAGGGATGATATCAGTGCCACCTAACAGAAAACTATCAACGGAAGAAAATAAACTCTTCACTCAAATATTTCTTGGTCATATTTCTTGAGGTTTTCCAACATATCCACACTTCTAGAGTGAAGGTATCAGAGCCTCTTGGAAAACCACCCCAAAAAAATATAGATACGTTTTTAAGAGACAAACAGTTGTGATGACATCCTCAAAAACTATCCATCAACTGTTGAAGAAAAATAACTAAGAAATAGAATCATAGATGGAAAATATAGATCTGCAAGAAGGAAGCTATTGGCTCATGGACAACTGAAGGCAAATGCAGCAAATACTGACATAGCTAATAACATGGATGTTCAATAATTAGCACCTTCAAACCATTCAAAACTTACCAACAACACTTCAAGATCTTTTTCTTTGTATACCATTTGATAAGAATGATAACTGTATGGATAATGTTTAGAGAAGAAGTGATCAACAGAACACCCACGAGCCTTGTGTTCTGAGCAAATGGGAATTTCCTGAACAAGAATAGTAAACTGGTCAGGTCGATGCCTAATCTTCTGAAGTTGTTGAATCCTTTTAACCAAAATTTCATCATATTCCTGAGGTGAAAAAAAAAAAATAGGAAGTCACCTGTAATGTTCACTTAATACAAAGAGTGAGTGTTGCTTATGCAGTGACTGTCAGCAGCATTCCTCCAATCCAAAATACCATGCATTAAGTGTTTTTGTGGAGTAAACTACTAATTATATAGCTAGATATCTAACTGAAAAACTCACCTGATATAGTAGGTATAAGCCGTAGAAAGATAAAATCCACAAGCATGAAAAATGCACCCAAAGCCTGCATGATACAAGCATTTATGTTTTCTAGTTGTGTTTGAATACATATATGCACTTTAACACCATGCATATAGGCGTTATGAATTAAAACATGGAGGTAGCTTCTTGGTACTAGAAGCACAATTAAACTTTTTATTTTTATTTCTTGCTAAGGTAAAACCATATTTTTTTAGTAAATTCATAAATAATCTGAAACCAGAGAGTTTGGTTCTGGATGACACAGAATTACTCTTAAAACTTGCATTCACAAAATTTCATTTAAAGGAAAATGGCAATCATTAATTCGCCACTTACAATGGTATCGTAAAAGAATTTCTCTGCTGAGCATTACATGGTCAACAATATCCAACTGTCCATATCAGGTACAAAATGCCACAAAATGTTTCATCTAACATTAGAAGTGAGATAACATCAATCAGTAAATTATTGAATCCATTTATTTAAGTCAATTTAACAAAATCATCTTGCATATTTGGCATTAATCCGCAAATTTGTGTCCTTATTTGTTTCTCTTGAACATAAAATATCAAAACATCATCCTGGAGAATAAGATTTATTTATTTATTATTTTTTTTAAAAACTCCCAACATTTTAGGATCAATAGCCAGAGTTAACAATGATAGCCACAGGTTCTTATGTTTTAGAGTTGGAACTGAAATCTGAAAATAACATGGAAAAAAAATTATAGCAAGATGTGCAAAATTTACTTCATGCCAGTCTTTGTAAATGTTTTGTGTGCAAGGTTAAGAGAGTCTCACCTGTTAGAACCAGGAGTAATGTTAGATATTGAAAAAGAATCCAAGGAGTGATAGCTCTGGTATGGTACATCCTGGCCATTATAATTTACTGGGAGAAGTACCACCAACCCCACAAGAGAGCATACAACAAAAAATTTGATACTGCAAAACAAGTACAATTAGAATAATGAAAATCTAAGAGCATCATTATCAACAAAATTTGTAACTAGAGTGTACATAGCATTGTTGATATGCTAAATCATTTTTCATAAGTCATTACAGAAATATCCCATCATTAATTTCTTAGAACTAACTGCATTAATTTCTTGAATGTTCTGCCCAAAAGGGTTTGCTCAAGTAAAAACACACCCCATAAAACTGAACACATAGAATAACTCTAGTTATAAACTTATAATACTCAAGATTTGACACATTTTCTTTAAAATGCAGCCAATCAGATTTCTGTTCTGTAGTACAGGAAAGGAAGTTCACACTTCAGACATGAGCATGTTGAAACATTTGTAATTCAGAAAATATTCATCATTCAGTGATTCAAATCGCAAGTATGGAGCATGACATGAAAATAACAAAGGATTTATTTTAGGAGAGCCATTGAAATAGTGGTAAATATTCTTACACACTCCTTAGGGTACACTCCTTGCACACAATATCCATAATTTCACACAAACTTCCACATTTTTAAGCATATCCACATGTAACACATGAAATGGGTGGTGTGTACAAACGATGTACACTAACAAGTACACAATAATCAGTAATGTGCCCTTAAAATATAAGCTTTTCTTTTTCTTTTCCTTTTGGGCTTAAAACAAAATCAACAACATAAGTATAGATTTTCGTTCCAACTCCAATGAATTGAGATTACCCCGAAAGATCCAGAAATCTTTATTGTTTAACATATGCTTAACAATCAGTAGAGATCTCATTGGTTCAATAAATGAAACAGTTTAGTGTCAAAGCTTTATACCCTCCAATTTTACACATTGACCACTTCAAGTTTTAAAACAAACAACATTGACCCAACCATTGTTTGCATATCATTTATATATATAGAACCCAAAAATATTCCAACCACCCAAAACTAAACTAGTGCCTCCCTTCCTTTCATATATATATATATATATACACACACATTGTGAAAATCAACCTTGAACAAAAAACTTAAGGTTAGCTATTTTTTCCCATAATATCTTCACAGTCTGAAATCCAAAGAAACCCCACAAAACTGAATTGTATAAACAAAATAAAGCAGTACTAAGTAAATGAGAGTTTATAAAAAAGCAAACATATTCAGAAACATATAAAAACTGACCCGAACTTGAAGAGTCTGATGATGACAAGAGCGTCAAGGCCACTGGAGTCGAGAATTTCATCTTCAGTGACGCGAAAAGCGCGAGGAATCCAAGAGACAGAAGGGAGGAAGCGACGGAAAGAGAAGGTTTGATCATGGAAGTGAATCTGTTGGCCATTGGAGAGGCGACGAGCGTAGTATATGGGAGCGAATGAGGGCTGTTTCTTGAAGATGGAAAAGAGGGTGAGAGTCACTAAGGCCAAGCCTATGTTAATGGCTGCCGAAGCAAACAGACTATGGGGGTTCATTTTTTTTCTTTTTTTTTTTCACTTTCACAATCACACACACAGTTAGAGAGATCTCTCGCTTTGTAAGTTAAGAAGTGTAACAGTGTAACATACAGACAAACACAGAGGTTGTCACTGGCCACCTTTGGTGATATACGTGGCAGAGTTGCACGTTGAGGACAACGTAAGACATGCGTAACTGCTTTGCCTGCATGCGTGCTAAATTCAAGTCTGCTGATTATTCATTGAATTTGCTCAGTTTTTATACTAACTGTTTCAAAGAAATTTTTTTTTTTTTTAATTTTTATAATTAACTGCGGGAAAAATGGTTTTGATAATTGTTTGGGTGGCTAACTTTGGACCAAAATAAAAGTAGGACTAGTATGTTCTTTGGGGTGTGTCTGAGTTAGGACATTTTCTTTTTCATAAGAAGATTATTATTTTATTTGTTTAGATTTTCATAATGTGTGACGTCTGCTCTTGAGCTAATTTGAATATACTTAATAAGAATAGTATATTTGCTTTAAATTATTAAGGAATGAATGAAAAAATAACTCAAAAGTACCTATGTTTCCCTAATAAAAAGTTAGAAATCCTAAAGTGCCTATTTGATTATAGATAAAATTAGTATATTTATTTGAATCCCAAATAGGAAAGGAAAATGGACTATATACAAGGGAGTTGACTATAGGGTCCTAAGGACACCTCACTCTTTGGGGAAGGAGGAGTACCTACCTATAGACATCCTATTTTGTATCCTAGTATAACTTAAGTCATCAGTCCTTAATAAGGAAGTTTGGGTAATTAAGTATTTTTAATAATTCGAAAATAACCACAACTCAAAAATGTTCAAAATCAGTTCAATTACATTGTTGAACATTTGTTCACTTTTAAGAACAATATCTCTTGAAGCTCAACCAATTTTTGTAAGAATTGTTCCATTAATAAGATATCTAAGGCTTCAAAATATGCAAAACTTTAACATAATTTGGATTTTTAATGGGTAAGATATGTCAGTTTGAAGTTAGGACAACAATGCTGTCATGATATACATGTTTCTTTGTGCACATTTGATTGGATTGAATTATTTGGATGTGTATTGTGCACGTGTGTACTTAGCCTCACATTAGGTGTTTACCACATAGATCTTGGGTCTATAAGTGATGTTAGGATTTTTCTTTCGTAATTAAGTATTTTCATGAAGTTACTGAGTCAAAGCATAAGTAACTTCCATAATATCTACAAATATTCTTTTTAGATCTTAAGTTCTATGTTTTTGTTATATTATTTTTTTAATTGTGAAAGTGATAATAATGTGAATAGCGGCTGCATAATAGAGCCAATCTTGGATGGGTGAAGTGTTGCTTTTCAATCTATTAACTTATTTGCAATTCAATAGTAGAATCAACTGGTCAAGAGGGAGAGTTGAGTTGCCCCAACCCCATGGACAATGGACACACACACACATATATATATATATATACACACACATTCATGGCATATTGATTAATGATTATAGTATTTCTACCTTTTGATTAACGTTGGAGTACAAGAACAAACTATGAATTACAATTTGTCGTTCGGCCTACTACGTACCAATTTTACCAATTCCTCAATCTCTAAGTTCAAGTAGTTAATTAAATTGGACCACGCGTGAAGGAGGAGGTAGACAGCCCATGAGGTCCATTACTAAACATTACATAATTTTGACTCTCTCTTGAAATGATATTCAAATCAAAATGAATTAAATTAGCATTTGGTTGAGAGCATATGTATCATGATGTGCATCTAAATGCATCAAGTGTGACACGTGGCATGAAATTAATTAGCTGGTTTGATTTAAAGGGGTTGAGTGAAAACGGGAAAATTAAGAATGCTTAATACTTGTGAGGGGGAAGAATGCTTAATACTTAATCTCATAGAGCGTGAGTTTATGGGATATATTGACAAAAGGATCTTATCTAACCCAAGTATAAAGTTGGGTGCTAAATTTGGAGGTATAGATGAAGATTCATAGAGAAACCTATTAAAAGTTGTTTAGAAGGGGAGGAAGATAGAGAGAGAAGTAAGGAATGGGCAAAAGAAGAAGAAAGGTCTAGGTCCAATATGCCGTGTATAATTCTACAATTCTAACCTATCCAACATGGAATATTGCTCATATTGGACAGTCAGTATTAACTCATGCGGATAAATAGAAAAAATTTAGAGCGGTGTTTATTTCTCACACACCATTGCAAGTCACGAATTTAGTGCAAAAAAATGAGTGTGCGTACTTTGTGAAAAATAGTAAGTGTGCACTAGCCATTACCCAAAAGCTTTGATAAAAAATAGCACAATTTTACTAGAACAAACAAAATTTCACATATAATCTCACAAGTATTTGTAAAATGGATTCTTATGGGGAAGGATATATGCTATGATAGGAGTATATATCTTAGATGACAAGGACATTAGACTTTCGTAGTTCAGTTGGATCTAAATCTTCCGAAGGCTCCATAGCCTTCTTGCCAAGCTTAAGCAAACTCCCAGTGGCCAAAAGTGCCTTAGGATTGATATCATGCATAGACCTTGCATACAAACTATTACATGCTGTCCATGCCGCATCAAACAGTTCTTTGTTTTTCGTGTTCCCCATAAGGCAGTGACCAAGAATTCTCAATACAGGTTGTAGCAACTCCCATGGCAATGGAATCCTTCCCTCTTTACGACCATTTGACTCGCTCTCCTTCTTCAAGTCCCTGTCATCATCATTATTGTCTTGACCAGCCCAAACCACACAAAACTCACAGAAATCAATCTTGGACCCGACTGGCATATGATAAATCTTGCTGTGGTATAGTTCTAAGGCCACCCCAACTATTCTGGCTCTTCTCGTAGACCTTACAGTCCCATGTGGCTCCAAACTAGGAGATATGACTGCTAGGTTAAGCTCTGTGGAGTTGTTGTTAATGGGTGCTTTGGCTTCATGGTAAACACTAAGAAGTGACAAGTTCGGTACGTTCATGGTTATGGGTTGGCTGGCACGCGAGGTGGTCTCATGGGCATAAAGGGCTAGAAGGACGGCCTCAAAGCCAGCAAGGGGTTTGTGGAGTGCAACACAGGAGAGGTAGATCCCTACAATAATGGGGAGGAAGCGGAGGACAATGAGTTGGAGGTTAGGGTCACTAGATTGAAAAGTGTCATAAAGCCAACGACAGAGGTTGCTGTCACCAGCTCCAGAGTTGGGTTCACGAAGAAGGGAGGATACTTGGGAGGCAACTTGGGGGTCATGGAGAAGAGAGAAAGCAGGGTTAGTGTTGGAGGAGGAGATAGAAAAGGAGAGATTGGATGGAAAGGAGGAGAGAATGGAAGAGAGAGATTCAATGGCCGATTTGGTTTTAGATAGGGAGTCCAATGATATGG
This sequence comes from Quercus lobata, assembly GCF_001633185.2. Lineage (NCBI taxonomy): Eukaryota > Viridiplantae > Streptophyta > Magnoliopsida > Fagales > Fagaceae > Quercus > Quercus lobata. Next base: position 14,087,137 of record NC_044907.1, on the reverse strand, counting down.
AGGGTGCATGTTCTGAGATCGAGGTGGAGGTGGAGGTGGAGGATGGGGTGGTGGGTTCTGAGTGATTAGACATTTTAGAGAGAGAGAGAGAGAGAGAGAGAGAGAGAGAATATATTGGGTTGTTTTTCAATTTAATTATTTTGGGTGATTAACTATAGCTAGCTATGGTGCATTTCAATTATGAGTAATATTACAGTTACAAACTATTTTATAATATTTTTACAAAATGTTGATGTGGGTAACCTCTTATTGATTTTCATCTAGGTCCACAATTAATATCACTTTTTTATTTACCAATAATCACTTACCACATCAGCGGTTTGTAAAATAGTTTGTATCTCTAGCATTATTCTTCAATTATATTATTACATTCATGGATGATAAATTAACTAAGGATGAACATTTCAATTGTAGAAAGAGTGAACTGCTCAAAAAGGGAAATTGTCAAAGCAGATTAAAAAAAATTTGAGTTATTGGAGGAGAGACAATTAAGGCAGAAAGATTGGATCATCTTTTACCTTCCTGTCCTTTTCGTTTTCCTTGTGAGTTGTGGCATTGCCTTCTCAATTTAATCATGTGATTAAGGATTGAGTAATGTTATAGTTATAGACTAATCTATAATATTTTACAAATTATTAATGTAACAAATTCTTAGTGGATCTCATCTGGGCTCACGATTAATTTTTTTTTTTTTTACTAATAATCACTCACTATATTAGCTATTTGTAAAATAGTTTATAACTTCAGCATTTTTCTTAAGAATATGGACCATGTAATGTAGGCCCATGATATAGGTACAGGTTCTGATTTAAAAATAAAAATAAAAAACTTTTGAACAAACTAGAAAGTATGTGTGTATGTGTTTATTTCTTAAAAAAAAAAAAGGGCTATCATATATATATACACACACATAGGAGCCTTCCAATCATTTGCAAAGCTCTCTTGATTGAATAGCATTGTTACAAGCAAGATATTTGAAAAGGAGATTATAATAGAAAATGTAATAAGCTTATCTACTCTACTATATATACAATATATCCATATCTATATAGCTCGGCAAACATTTGAAATTAAACCATATTAAGTATAAACTTTAAAAGCCATGCTATCGATTTAGAGTTGGTGCTTTATTTTTATCTTTAACAGAATCTGTTTTAATATGATCCATGAATTGGATCAGAGCAAAATAAATTTAGGGAGAATTGGTAATTTAACACATGTTGATTTTCTTTTCTTTTTTAATCATATTTCATTTAGGTTGGCATTGAGAGGTAGTGTAAAACGAAAAAAAAAATAACATTCTACAACAAAGAATCATAATGTAAAAGCATTCTCATTTGATCATGTAAAGTAAAATACCTAAAACTCTAAAATGGAGAATATCCTATTAATCAAATTCCAAAAAGGAAAAAAAAAAAAAATCCCTACAATACTGGTCATGCATACTATTCAAAAGGTTTGAAAAAGCTATTACAAAGAACTATAGCTCTTGTTAAAAATTTTAAATTTATTATTATTATTATTATTATTATTTTCACTCAAAACTCTTTCCCCTTTCTTGCACTCTCTCCTTTTATTTGCTATAGATAGTTGGGCTTTGGAAGGTTATGACTGCTTGATTGATGAAGAAGAAAAATAAGAGAGATAAAGAATTAAAAAAAATGAATTCTAAAACAAATTAGATTATTAAATATTGTTTTATAATTAGATTTTTTTTTACAGTCCAATATAATTGACAAAATTACCATTTTTTTAATATGAAAAAATGTTTGAGTTTTACAATGCATCCATAATTACACATTTGCATGTTTATAAACAATAGGCTTTGACCATACTTCCATAACAATTACACTTTGATTTTGTAAATGATTGTTACATTGTAATTTGGTCTTCTTCTTTTTTCTTCTTTTTTTTAATAATTTCAAATTAGAATAGGATAACTTTTTTTTTAAGAAAGTTTCAATTTATGATGTTCATTTATGATAATAACTTTTTATCATCAGATCAAGATACCAATCTGTTTTTGATGTAAATGAGGATTGAACCCCAAATCTCTTATTCAACCATAAAAAAATTTTACAAATTAAGTTAAATAAAACCCACAATATGATTACTCTAATTTTGTGTATTTCCAAAAAATAAAAGTACATAATCCCTTTTTCTTTTTTTCTTTTTTTTTTAGTGAAACGTTAAAAAGTAAAAACAAAACTAATAACCTAAAATTTAGGTTGGGCCCTTGGGCTAAACAAAGCCTAGCCCATCCAGAATAAAACACTAAAACACTTCCATAACCTCTCGTGACTCTACGAACACACCCTTTTGTTTTTCTCAACGTTGTAGCCAACATCGCCACAAACACAACAGGTAACCATGAAAGATTTGTTTTAGTTTTTGTTCTATGTATGTATACGTGTTTTGTTTTTTGTTTTTTGTTTTTTTTTTTTTGTTTATTAATATAATTAAGGAATTATTATTATTATTATTTTTGCATTATCTGGATTTTTTCCAGAGGCTAGTATGAATTATCAAACTTTTGATTTCGTTGTTGTACCTGAAAAATTAAGAGTATATGGTTGTTGGGTTTTGATGAATCGGTTTTATTATGTAAAAGGGTACTTTTGATTTTCAGTGTTTGATGCTCTTTTGCTCATATTCACATAGGTAGTCCCAATTGAGTTGTGTGTGTGTGTATGTTTTGGTTAATGTGTATTTTATGTGGATGGCAAGAATGTAAAACTGTAAGAGCATTAACTTGTTTAAATTTATAACTTTTTTTCCCAAAAACCATAGGACCCTTTTGTGTTTTTAACTGTTTTGTGGGGTTTAAGTGCTTTATCTTGTTCATGTTATTGTGTGATGCTTGTTAAGACCCTTGAATCTGATATGTTAATTCACTGAGGTATCTGAAATTTTGTTTGGTTTTTGTTTAAAATGCAGTTTCTGGAGCTTTATAACCTGTTGGATTTAACCAATTTCTGAGATGGCTTCGCGTTTTTGGACGTCCCAGGTTCTTACTTTTTATTTTGATGCCTTGCTCGTCTCAATTACTCTATTCTGTATTATGTTTAAACTTTGAGAACCAGTTTTGATAAAGGTTGTTATTAACTGTTATTATTATTATTTTTTTTGCTGTTGACAGGGTGGTAGTGATTCTGAGGATGATGATAGTGATTATGGTGATGAGATTGAGAATGATGTGTCTGCTGACGCTGGCAACGTAGGTAATAACATGAAAAATAAATATATTGATGATGGGAATGACAGAAATGGCGATGACTCTGATGGCAAAAAGCGGGTTGTCAGGTCTGCAAAAGATAAGCGCTTTGAGGAAATGTCAGCCACGGTTGATCAGATGAAGAATGCGATGAAAATAAACGACTGGGTTAGCTTGCAGGAAAGCTTTGACAAGATAAACAAGCAGCTGGAGAAAGTCATGCGTGTCACAGAGTCTGAAAAGGTCCCTAACCTTTACATAAAAACACTTGTGATGCTGGAGGACTTCCTGAGTCAGACTTTGGCAAACAAAGATGCAAAGAAGAAGATGAGCAGCAGCAATGCCAAGGCCTTGAACTCAATGAAACAAAAGCTGAAGAAAAACAACAAACAATATGAGGATATGATTATTTAGTGTAGAGAAAATCCTGAGAGTGAGGAGGAAAGGGATGAGGATGACGAGGATGATGAGAATGAAGAAACTGATTCAGAGATTGAAGAGGATCCGACAAAAATTGAATTCAAAGATTCTGAGGATGAGGATGAGGATGATGATGACAAGTTTGGGGATAGCCAAGATGATGATGATGGACAGTGGGAGAAGAAGATGAGCAAGAAAGATAAGCTTATGGATAAGCAATTCAAGAATCCTAGTGAGATCACATGGGATACTGTTAACAAGAAATTCAAGGAGGTTGTGGCTGCTCGAGGTAGGAAAGGAACTGGAAGATTTGAGCAGGTTGAGCAGCTTACTTTTTTGACCAAGGTTGCTAAGACCCCTGCTCAAAAACTGGAAATTCTATTTAGTGTTGTCTCGGCACAATTTGACGTCAATCCAGGACTCAATGGCTACATGCCTATAAATGTATGGAAGAAATGCGTGCAGAACATGCTTGTGATATTGGACATTCTTGTCCAGTATCCCAACATTGTGGTAGATGATATGGTGGAACCTGATGAAAATGAAACCCAGAAGGGACCAGAATATAACGGTACTATCCGGGTTTGGGGAAACTTGGTTGCCTTTGTTGAAAAGATAGACAGTGAGTTTTTCAAGAGCTTGCAATGCATTGATCCCCACACTCGTGAGTATGTTGAGAGACTCAGGGATGAGCCTATGTTTTCAGTTCTTGCTCAAAATGTCCAGGATTATTTAGAACGGGTTGGGAACCTCAAAGCTGCTGCAAAGGTTGCATTAAAGCGGGTTGAACTCATCTATTATAAGCCACAAGAGGTTTATGATGCCATGAGAAAACTGGCTGAGCAGACAGGAGACAGAGATAATGGAGAAGCAGCTGAGGAGCCTAAAGTGATTGAGGAAGGTAGGGGGCCATCTGCATTTGTTGTTACTCCAGAGCTTGTGCCTCGGAAAGCCACCTTTCTAGAGAATAGCAGGACTCACATGGATTTTTTGGTGTCCCTCATCTACAAGTTTGGGGATGAGCGGACCAAAGCAAGAAGTATGCTATGTGATATTTACCACCATGCTCTCCTAGACGAGTTTTCGACTTCATGTGACTTGCTGCTAATGAGTCACTTACAGGAAGGTATTCAGCATATGGACATATCAACACAGATCCTTTTCAATAGAGCTATGGCCCAACTTGGTCTATGTGCATTCCGGTTGGATTAATTACTGAGGGCCATGGCTGCCTCTCTGAACTATATTCTGGTGGAAGGGTAAAGGAGTTGCTTGCACAAGGTGTTTCGCAAAGCCGATATCATGAGAAGACTCCAGAACAGGTACTGATGTTTGCTTTCTGTTTCATATATACATTTATAATTATTTGGTACTCTTTTCTTAAATAAAATTTTAAAAAAAGTTAGAAACTTGTAAATTGCTTAGACCATGTTTTTATTTTTTTGAGGAAAAAAAATTGCTTAGACCATGGTTAATGTAGTATGATTGTGTACCTTTCATACTGTGTGAGGTTTTGTCCAACTGCTGTTTGGATTTTAATTTGTTACACATACATGCACACATCATGGTACATCATACAAAATAGGGTACAATGTGATGAGATGATGGAGGAGTAAAGGTAATATATGATGTGACTGTATGATATGGCCATTACATTTAAGGTTAATAAAAAATTGAATGTAGATTTTGATGTGAGGTTAGCTGCAATTCTGCTGGTTAGATTTCATTTATCTTGTGTATGATAATGAAAGCTTGTAGGCTGTGTAGAATGTGTTGTATGAGACTTATTTGTTGGTTATTCCATTGGGGATTAAAAATTGCACATCTTTTCTTGTAAATATTGTTGTTGGATTAGCTTCTAATCTTCTATGTTATGTAAGTGTGCACATGTATGTTCCATGGACTCACTGTTGTAATTGTCCCCTGCTCAAAATCAACAGGAAAGGATTGAAAGGAGACGCCAAATGCCATACCACATGCACATAAATCTTGAGCTCCTGGAGGCTGTCCATCTGATATGTGCTATGCTGCTGGAAGTACCCAACATGGCAGCTAACATTCATGATGCAAAACGCAAGGTCATAAGTAAGACTTTCCGACGGTTGATTGAGGTGAGTGAGAGGCAAACATTTACAGGTCCCCCAGAAAATGTCAGAGACCATGTAATGGCTGCCACCAGGGCCCTTAGCAAGGGAGATTTTGAGAAGGCGTTTGATGTCATCAAGTCCCTTGATGCGTGGAAGCTTCTAAGGAATCGAGAGAATGTGCTTGAGATGCTCAAGGCTAAGATCAAGGAAGAGGCTCTGAGGACCTACCTATTTACTTATTCCTCATCTTATGATTCCCTGAGCTTGGACCAGCTCACCAAACTGTTTGACCTCTCAGATGCTCAGACTCACAGTATTGTCAGCAAGATGATGATCAATGAGGAGCTCCATGCAAGTTGGGATCAACCAACTCAGTGCATCGTTTTCCATGATGTTGAGCACACTAGGTTGCAAGCTCTGGCATTCCAGTTTACAGAGAAGCTCTCTGTCCTTGCAGAAAGTAATGAGAGAGCGATAGAAGCAAGGCTAGGTGGTGGTAGTTTGGATCTGCCTCAGAGGCGGAGAGAAAACCAGGATTATGCTGCTGGAACAGCTGCTCCTGGAGGTAGGTGGCAAGAAAACTTGTCTTTCACTCAGGGAAGGCAAGTTGGTGGCACTGGGCGCACAGGATATGGTGGTGGAGGGAGACCTTTCCCACTAAGCCAAGCTGCTGGAGGCGGTTATTCAAGGGACCGGACAGGTCAGTCACGGGGTGGTGGCTATCAGGGCACACGGTATCAAGGCACTGCATATGGAGGGTCAGGGAGGAGTGCTTATCAGAGTGGTTCAGCTGTGAGGGCATCCCAAATAGATACTTCAACTCGCTTGGTCAGTCTTCATAGAGGGATACATGCTTAGAGTAGTAAGACTACTGGAAGAGAAGACAATACTGATTAGAAGTTCTTGCGTTTTAGAGAAAACTTATTCTGTTGGTTCCCAAAATTTGTCCAAAAATTGTTTAATTTTCTTGCAGTATTTGAATTTTACCTTCAGAGGTCTATTTCTGAAGTTCTAAACTGAAGGTTAACTTTGAAAGGTGGATATTGTATGCTTGTTGCTATGACAGCATTACTCCAACGCGTTTTGTTTCATCAGTTGCTCATAATAATAGTTTACACTTCTATGAGATGGAATGGTTTTGTTTGGCAGGTTTCGAATCTTATGAAATTTTTTATCGAATTGTTTTGCCAGATTAGTTGGAAACCTGGAAAAAGGACTCATGAGCTGACCTGAATCATTTGGGAAATTAAGTCTTAGTTGGCTGAACTATTCTGGCTTTAGTCTATATCTCTGTATATCAATGTCCGCTTCTAGTTGATTTCCTCTAAACTTGCTACCTAAGCTTTGAAAAACCAAAATTTTTCACTATCATTCTAGTATATATTTGGTAAATTTGGTTTTTTGAGTTACAACTTACAAGTAGTGTTAAAATTATATTAGTTTCTGATAAAATCAAAATAAATTAGGATTGATCTTTTAAAAAAAAAATTATGATTAAATTATGTATGTTCATTTCTATAAGTTCCTTAATTTAACTTTTTATTTAACAATACTTCATTTTTCAAACTTTCTTTGTATTACACTAGTTAGTGACTAGTTATTTTATATTGGATTTAAGGCTTTAACAACAAAAGTGATTAATTCACACCTAGGTAGAGTAATAATCAACTTGTCACAGTTCCATCCCCTCTTTAAAATGGAAAAAACTTGTGCAACACAAAAAGGGACAAGATGGGTCAAGCAGCAGTCAGCACTAGCATTTTCCCCAACCTACTCACATGTTTTTTTTTTTTTTTCAATGTTACTTTAATAATTTATTGTCAATTTGAGCAAATTTTCAAATCCTATTCTAATCTTTTCAAACGTGCAAAGTGTTTACATGCAAACTTTTTCCAAGAAAAAAAAATCCCAACTCATTGGAATTGAAAATCAAGTTCCTAAAATGCTTTTGGGGCTACCCATTTTTGTTTTGTGTTTTTTCTTCTCTGACTACCCCTTTTTTATTGTCAATTTGAGCACATTTTCAAATCCTATTCTAATCTTTTCAAACGTGCAAAGTGTTTACATGCAAACTTTTTCCAAGAAAAAAAAAATCCCAGCTCATTAGAATTGAAAATCAAGTTCCTAAAATGCTTTTGGGGCTACCCTTTTTTGTTTTGTGTTTTTTCTTCTCTGAGTACCCCTATTTTATTGTCAATTTGAGCACATTTTCACATCCTATTCTAATCTTTTCAAAAGTGCAAAGTGTTTACATGCAAACTTTTTCCAAGAAAAAAAAAAAAAAAATCCCAGCTCATTTGAATTGAAAATCAAGTTCCTAAAATGCTTTTGGGGCTACCCTTTTTGTTTTGTGTTTTTTCTTCTCTGACTACCCCTTTTTTATTGTCAATTTGAGCACATTTTCAAATCCTCTTCTAATTTTTTCAAACGTGCAAAGTGTTTACATGCAAACTTTTTCCAAGAAAAATAAACATCCCAGCTCATTGGAATTGAAAATCAAGTTCCTAAAATGTTTTTAAACTAAATTGTTTAATTTTCTTGCAGTATTTGAATTTTACCTTCAGAGGTCTATTTCTGAAGTTCTAAACTGAAGGTCAACTTTGAAAGGTGGATATTGTATGCTTGTTGCTATGACAGCATTACTCCAACATGTTTTGTGTCATCAGTTGCTCGTAATAAATGAGATGGACTGGTTTTGTTTGGCAGGTTTCAACTCTTATGAAATTTTTTATCGAATTGTTTTGCCAGATTAGTTGGAAGCCTGGAAAAAGGACTCAATGAGCTGACCTGAATCATTTGGGAAATTAATAAGTCTTAGTTGGCTGAACTATTCTGGCTTTAGTCTATATCTCTGTATATCAATGCCCACTTCTAGTTGATTTCCTCTATACTTGCTACCTAAGCTTTTGAAAAACCAAAATTTTTCACTATCATTCTAATATATATTTGGTTTATTTGGTTTTTTGAGTTACAACTTACAAGTAGTGTTAAAATTATATTACTTTCTTTCAAGATAAAATCAAAATAAATTAGGATTGATCTTTTTTAAACAAATTATCAATATCAATATATATATATATATATATATAAAAGCAGAGACCTCATTGTGTGTCACAGGGTCAAATTTTTCTTTCAATTTGCTGCCTATGATGGCACTAAGCCCACTGACTTAGTCTCAGCCAACACACCACACACACGCACTGTAGGAACACTATGAACAGAATTATAAAGAGAATGCACACACACACAGCACACACAGTATTTACAGGGCACCAACCCCAACCTTCATCACTTAATATCAAGTACAAAGGAAGCCTGAGAATCCACACGAATTTCTCAAAGCAAAACAATACACTCTCTTGCTGTTGACAACCCCAACAGCCTAGGATAACATACAGAATAAACTGCATTGGCAGTTACTACCAAGTAACTGCCCCTTTTCTTGGACTTGCTGCCACATGTAGTCTGACTTAGGACACCCTCATTGCTGCTGCCTTACACGTTTCCAGCCTTTGCACTGCATATCTGAAGCACCCACAATGCTAGGAAACGTTGGTAACTGCCACCAACTGCTGCTGCACACATAGCACATGTCAGCCCAACACTCAGCATCTCATCATAGGTCTTCTGCCCATGTTCCAGCAACCCACACGTGATGTCCATCACATTTTAGAAGCCTTGGCCCTCTATCCAAGTCTTTCCTATCAGCATCACAGCCCACATATCATGCCCATCAGCAGCACACTAAGTAACTGCCATCAGCCCACACACATCAGTCCATACATTCAGCCAGCACCAACCAGCCCAATGCCTTGCACAGCATAGCATTAACATCAGCAGCCCAGCACTGCCTTGCACACAAGCCACCAAGCCCACATACGAAGCAACCCATAGCCAAGCCATCATGCCATGCACTACCACGTAGGGTCAGCACCACCTGCTGCTGCCCATCACCAACAAACCGTTGCTGCCCACCATGGCCCTCCTCTGCCATGGCCTTGGGGCATCATGTGGAGCAAGGTGCCTCCACATGCTGCCCCTCATCATGCTCATCAAACTGATTCCAGCAAGGGGGCTGGGCTTGTCCCCCTCAAAGAGCACTTAGGAGCTTCATTGGATAGGCATGAGGAGCCATTGGTGTCTTGAGAAAACATTGAGCCATGTGACTGGCCTGATGTTGTCCAAGCACTCCACTTCCTCATGCCATCATCAGCAACTAGCAAAACTCCTAACAAACCACCCCCACCAGAAGAAGCCGACGTCCTCGTCGGGAGGGTATCCTCAAATGCCTTCACCTCTTTCTCAAACTGCCACAATGTTGATGCTTTCTCCCAACTTGCCTCTGATTCAGCCACCCCTTTCCACTTCACTAAGTAGTAAGTTATCATATTTCCTCCCTTTCGATAACCCGTCACCTTCTTATCAAGGATTCTGTCCACTTCTTTGTCAAACTGAACCATGACAGTAGGCGGGGCACGCCTTGCCTCATTTCTAGCAGGCTCTCCTGCATCACCATGATAAGGCTTCAAGAAGCTAACATGGATGGTTGGGTGAATCTGCAACCTTTCTGGCAGCTTTAACTTGTAAGCCACAGCACCAACTCTTTTTACTATTTCAAATGGACCATCGTATTTAGGGATTAAACCTCTGTGAATTTGCTCATTTCGAAACTTCCTCCAAATCTGTGGTGTTAATTTCAACAGCACTTTGTCCCCCACTTGGAACTCAAGAGGTCTCCTTCCTTTATCAGCATACTTCTTCATTCTTCTTTGAGCTTTCAACAAGCTGTCTTGTGCCTCTTGCATCAGCTCTTGCTTGTTTACAGCAAATCTGTATGCTGCAGGACATCTGCCCCCTGATCGCTGCTTAGCAATCTCATGAGGTGTGAGAGGCTGCTGCTCCATAGCCAACTCGAAGGAACTCATCCCCGTTGATGAAGACTTGTGCAAATTATAAGCAAATTGTGCAGAATCCAACAAGTCTAGCCAATTCCTCTGGCTGGCAGTCACATAGTGCCTCAAATAATCCTCCAACACAGCACTAATCCTTTCTGTTTGCCCATCTGTTTGTGGGTGATTTGCAGTAGAAAACTTCAATTCAGAACCCATCAAACCAAACAGAACAGTCCAAAATCGACCAGTAAACCTAGAGTCTCGATCACTTACAATATCTTCAGGCAACCCAAAGTATTTCACCACGTTTTTATAGAACAAATCAGCAGCCACCTCTGCTGTACATGTGCTCGGTGCAGCCATAAAAACCGCATACTTTGAGAATCTATCAACCACCACAAACACTGAACCCATCCCTTTAGCTTTTGGCAAACCAGTAATAAAATCCATTGAAATCGAAACCCATGGACTTTTTGGTATGGGAAGAGGTTGTAACAAACCTGCTTCCTTTTGAGTTAAACCTTTGTCTTGTTGACAAACTAGACAGGTTTTCACATACAACTCAATATCTAACTCCATTTTAGGCCAAAAATAAGAACGGGACAACAAAGCATACATCCTATCCTTACCCGGATGTCCTGCCCACTATGGATCATGAGTTTCTTTCAGCAACTCCCTTCGGATCTTTCCACTTGGTACAAACAGCTTGCCACCCTTGGCATACAACAACCCATCTTCTAGCCAATAGCGCCTCACAAGGCCTGCAGTCACATCCTGCACCAGCTTCTGATAGGTAGCATCAAGCTTAACACTCTCCCTGATCCTATCTACAAAATCTGACTCCACTCTAGTCAAGGCAGCCACATACTCTTGCACTTGTTTACGACTAAGTGCATCAGCCACTTCATTGTGTTTGCCTGGTTTGTGCTCCCACACAAAATTATATTCTTGCAGTAACTCTTGCCACCTAGCTTGCTTTGGTGACAACTTCTTTTGTGTGTTAAAGAAGGTATTAGCCACATTGTCTGTTTTCACCACAAACCTTGGTCCTAGCAGATACACACGCCATGCCAACAAACAATGGATCACTGCAATCATCTCTTTTTCATGGGCTGAACACTTCTGTTCTGCCTCATTTAGCTTCCTGCTCTCGTATGCAACAGGATGCTTTTCTTGCACTAGAACACCACCAATTGCTTTGTCAGAAGCATCAGTATGGACTTCAAAGGGTAACCCAAAGTCTGGCAGACGCAGCACAGGTTCACTAGATACAGCCACCTTCAACTTGTCAAATGCTTCTTGACATGCATCTGTCCACACCCATTTCTTGTCCTTCTTCAGCAAATCTGTGAGAGGGGCAACCTTCTTGGAGTACCCTTGGATGAACTTTCTATAGTAATTAGCCAAACCAAGGAAAGATCTTAGTTCAGTCACTTTGCTTGGTGAAGGCCAATCAAGGATAGCTTGCACCTTCCCCTCATCCATCATCACCATCCCTTTGCTGATTCTATGCCCTAAGAACATAATCTCTTGCTGGGCAAACTCACACTTCTCTTTCTTAACAAACAACTGATGTTCCCTCAGTTTGGACAACACCTTCCTAAGGTGTTCCAAGTGATCCTCCAAGGATTCACTATAAATCACTATGTCATCCAAATAAACCACAACAAAGCGATCCACATACTCATAAAAGACATCATTCATCAAATTACAGAATGTAGCAGGGGCATTCGTTAAACCAAAGGGCATAACTAAAAACTCAGAAGAACCATACCGGGTCACACAAGTAGTCTTAGGCTCATCCCCATCAGCAATCCTCACTTGCCAATATCCTGATCTCAAGTCCAGCTTTGTGAAGTACACAGCTTTGCTCAATCTGTCAAAGAGGTCTTGAATTAAAGGAACTGGATATTTATTCTTCACAGTCACTTTGTTCAAGGCTCTATAATCAACACACATCCGCAATGAGCCATCATGCTTCTTCTGGAACAGCACAGGGGCACCATAAGGGGCCTTGGAGGGCTGAATGTAACCTGCATCAAGCAATTCTGTCAACTACTTTCTCATTTCAGCCAACTCCATTGGGGACATTCTATAAGGAGCCTTCGAGGGAGGCTTTGATCCAGGAACCAATTCGATTCTATGATCAACAGCACGCCTTGGTGGAAGGGTCTTAGGTAGTTCTGGGGGCATCACATCAACAAACTCCCCCAACAATCCAGCCACAGCATCTGGAACTTCCACATACTTGTCCTGCTTCATCTCAATCAATGCAGCCAAGTAAGTAATCTCACCCTTCTTCAGCCCATGCTCAACCTGCATGGCTGAAACCATAGGTCCTTTCCCCTTGCTTGTCTTGCTATTTCCTGCCCCACGCCTCACAGGAACATAGCATGGCTGCTTCTCATCAAGGATCAACAAAACTCCGATGAAAGGCAGCAAGGCAGCCTTTGCAGCCACTAAAAATTCGTCACCCAGAATAACATCAAAGTCATCCAATTCCATGAGTAGGAAATTCACCTTTCCTGTCCACTCGCCCACCTTAAGCTTCACTCCATAAGCAATTCCCAACACGGGTTTTGCTTCTGAGTTCACAGCCTTGATCTTACTTGGGCTCTTGCTTACTTTAAGACCAAGCCTTTGGACCATTCGATCAGCAACAAAGTTGTGGGTAGCACCAGAATCAAGCATACCCTCAGCCCCATTCTCGTTCATCTCCACTTGAACATAAGACAAACCCCTAGAATTACCTCCTGCACTCAATGCATTCAGCAATTGTAAAGGGTTCATTCTGCTGGGAATTTCTTCATCGGACTGCCCACTACCATCTTCAGCAACTATGGCATTAAGCTTCTCACGCTTCGGACAGTCTCTTGCACGATGAGGGCCATTGCAAATGAAGCAACCAGCATTAAGCTTAGGTTGTTCTTTGCTTGGTTGAGAGGTAGAACTCTCCCCCTTGTTCTTGTTACCCCACGTTTTCTTTTGCTTATCTTTCTTCTTGCCATCCTTCTTCTGCTTGTCTTTGCCTTTATCCTTGAACTTTCGTTTCTCATCATCCCCACTGGGCTTGCTAAACTTATAGTCCACTAAGGCATCTGCAGCAGACATAGCAGTAGGCAAATCACGAACTGCCTGCCTCTTTAATTCCATCTGTGCCCAAGGCTGCAAGCCAGACATGAAATTGAACAGTTTGTCCTCCTCAGACATGTTCTTGATATCCAGCATCAAAGAACTAAACGTCTTGACATACTCTCTCACAGTACCCGTCTGTCTCAATTTCTTCAACGCATCTCTTGCAACCCAAGCAGTGTTGGTAGGCAAGAATTGATCCTTCAATTCCTTCTTTAAGGCTTCCCACGAGTCAATTTTCCCTCTACCAGCATCTGCATCATCTTCCACACGGGTTCTCCACCATAACTTGGCATCCCCTGAAAGATACATGCTAGTAATTGTAACCATCTCTTGGCTAGGCACCCTGGCAGCCTTGAAGTACTGCTCCATATCCCACAGGAAATTCTCCAAATCTTTGGCATTCCTGGCACCATTAAAGGGCTTTGGTTCAGGGACCTTTACTTTGGTGGCCACTTCCCCCTCCCTAGGCAGGCCACTCATTGCTCTCCTTAACAGAACGATTTCTGCTTCAAGTTCACGTTGGGTCTCTCTTGCTGCCTGGTTCTGGGCGTCCATGGCAGCAGCCAACTCTTCAACACGATTTAACACCAATTCTCTCTGTTCTGCAAGATCATTCCTCACTGCAGCAGTTTCTGCAGAGACAGCCCCCAGCCTGTCACACACAGAGACTTCTTCCCCATCCGCAGGCATTCCCAATATGTTCTCCACAACTGTCAACCTTGCCTTCGTGTCTGAAGACATTGCGACTTGGGACAAACCTGGCTCTGATACCAATTGTCACAGGGTCAAATTTTTCTTTCAATTTGCTGCCTATGATGGCACTAAGCCCACTGACTTAGTCTCAGCCAACACACCACACACACGAACTGTAGGAACACTATGAACAGAATTATAAAGAGAATGCACACACACACAGCACACACAGTATTTACAGGGCACCAACCCCAACCTTCATCACTTAATATCAAGTACAAAGGAAGCCTGAGAATCCACACGAATTTCTCAAAGCAAAACAATACACTCTCTTGCTGTTGACAACCCCAACAGCCTAGGATAACATACAGAATAAACTGCCTTGGCAATTACTACCAAGTAACTGCCCCTTTTCTTGGACTTGCTGCCACATGTAGTCTGACTTAGGACACCCTCATTGCTGCTGCCTTACACGTTTCCAGCCTTTGCACTGCATATCTGAAGCACCCACAATGCTAGGAAACGTTGGTAACTGCCACCAACTGCTGCTGCACACATAGCACATGTCAGCCCAACACTCAGCATCTCATCATGGGTCTTCTGCCCATGTTCCAGCAGCCCACACGTGATGTCCATCACGTTTTAGAAGCCTTGGCCCTCTATCCAAGCCTTTCCTATCAGCATCACAGCCCACATATCATGCCCATCAGCAGCACACTAAGTAACTGCCATCAGCCCACACACATCAGTCCATACATTCAGCCAGCACCAACCAGCCCAATGCCTTGCACAGCATAGCATTAACATCAGCAGCCCAGCACTGCCTTGCACACAAGCCACCAAGCCCACATACGAAGCAACCCATAGCCAAGCCATCATGCCATGCACTACCACGTAGGGTCAGCACCACCTGCTGCTGCCCATCACCAACAAACCGTTGCTGCCCACCATGGCCCTCCTCTGCCTTGGCCTTGGGGCATCATGTGGAGCAAGGTGCCTCCACATGCTGCCCCTCATCATGCTCATCAAACTGATTCCAGCAAGGGGGCTGGGCTTGTCCCCCTCAAAGAGCACTTAGGAGCTTCATTGGATAGGCATGAGGAGCCATTGGTGTCTTGAGAAAACATTAAGCCATGTGACTGGCCTGATGTTGTCCAAGCACTCCACTTCCTCATGCCATCATCAGCAACTAGCAAAGTTCCTAACAGGGTCTAAGCTTTTGCCAAGTGGCATCTCTAATGAAGTTTCTCTAAAATCATCCAACTCTCCCATTAATTGACTGAGTTTACACCACAACTCTCTCTCTTCTTCATGTCTTTTAGTATACCAAATGTTTCAGTTTTTTTTTTTTTTAATAAAAAGGGATACTCATAACTGATGAGATTGAGATAGATAATCTTCTAGCATTTCTGTTGCCTAAATTACACAAATTCATATCTTTTATGTTTGAATTTACATACAAACATCTCATAAACAAAGTCTCCCTCCTCTGTTTGTCTTTTTTTTTTTTTTTTTTTTTTTTTTTTTTTTTTTTGGGTACGGTAAGTTTTTACGTTAGTTATATAAAAAGTTTCTGCCTTTATGATTGTGTAGATGCATTAATCACAGCTTGCCTCCAAGATAATGTTTTGGTTTTTGCCTTTTTGTTTTCACATTATGTACATTATCAATACTCTGCTATAATGACTAACGTAGGATTTTCTAAACCTTTGACTCCCCAACCTCTCTCTCACGCTTTGCCTTCCCCTCCCAACTTTGACTATATGCCTTTCTCTCTTAAAAAAACTTTCTTTCTCTTCCAAAAAAAAACCTTTAATAGTTAAATTTCCTAAACTACTGCTACTCTCAAATTTTGTTTACATACTCACAATTTTTTAAAACACCAGGCCAATGGAAGAAACCTATTGCTCTTGTGATCTTTTGTTGTAGCCAGTAGCTATCCATCGCACATTAAGTGGCCTTGACATGTATGAGTTGAAGCTATCTTTTGTTACTTTCAAAAATTCATTTCTTCACTTACAATCGGTAGGGTTAAGATCGTGAGATTCTGTGTTAAGCTATTTTCTTTTATAGGTTGTGTTATTGTGTATATCAATTTCCAAAAGATGCTTGAAGTTTAGAACTGAGAAGTCGATAATTGTTTTATTGTAGTGTAAAAGTCTCATTGTCATTGTCCTTTTAAGATTGTTTAATTTTAGCATATGGCTTAAGTATACTGGTCTTTTCAAAATAAACAAAAGCTAAACCTACTGTAAATCATAAATTGGATTATAGGGATCAAGCAGTCAAGCAGTTATCATTTAGGGTGGAGGGTTTTTTTTTTTTTTTTTTTTTTTTTTTTTTCACAAGATAGAAAAATTTTACTCTAGCCAAATCTTAATGTATACGTATGTGAATTTTTCTCTTGGAGACTTGAACCCCAACCTTTACTCCCATATCCCACAAACACTTATATTTATGGAGTGACCATCACACCAAGGGTGTGCAGTGGTAGAATGGAGGGGATTTAGTCAATGGCAATTGAATTTGCAGAGGAAAAACAACACGACTATTCAATCCGCATTCTTTAGACTCCAAAGCTTCTTTCTCAAGGAGGTCTCTTGATATTTCAATAAAGAAATACATATTGACTTTTTTTCTACAATAAATTGAGTTTTGGGTTAATGGTTTTTTTTTTTTTTAGTTTTGTTTTAATGATGATTGTATAATGATCTATATGTTGTGTGTGCTTTCTTTTCTATGAATTTCAATAATGTATGAATAGAGGATTTTAGCATTTGGTTCATTAAGGTTTTTTTTTTTTTTTTTTTTTTTTTTTTTTTTTTTAAATTCTAAATTTCATCTTTACTTCATTATTTTGTTTAGCTTTTGTTACTTCTTATAATGAACTCATTACTAACAAAGTTCTATAACAATTATAGTATAATATATGTACAACATTCTCCAAATTTATCTTACATAAAACATTATAATATTATCTGTGCATCTCACAGTCAACTTACTAGTTATAAATAAATTATGTATGTTCATTTCTATAAATTCTTTAATTTAACTTTTTATTTATCAATATTTCATTTTTCGAACTTTCTTTGTATTACATTGGTTATTGACTAGTTATTTTATATTATATTACAGGATCATTGGTGGATTTAAGGCTTTAACAACAAAAGTGATTAATTCACACTTAGGTAGAATACTATTCAACTTGTCACAGTTTCATCCCCTATTTAAAATGGAAAAAACTTGTGCAACACAAAAAGGGACAAGATGGGTCAAACAGGACTGGCATTTTGCATCCCAACCTACTCACATGTATTTTTTTTTCTTTTCAATGTTACTTTAATACCTTATTGTCAATTTGAGCACATTTTCAAATCCTATTCTAATCTTTTCAAACGTGCAAAGTGTTTACATGCAAACCTTTTCCAAGAAAAAATAAAACATCCCAGCTCATTGGAATTGAAAATCAAGTTCCTAAAATGCTTTTGGAGCTACCTTTTTTTGTTTTGTGTTTTTTCTTCTCTGAGTACCCCTTTTTTGTTAGAGTATGAACCCCAAAAAGGAAATTCCTTTTAGGAGAACATGATCAACATTTTGCCTGTATCATATATTTTGTGGTAAATAGGAGTTTTGTGGGCCATTTGCATTTAGTGAAAAGCTTATGTCCTATCAGATCGGTTGGGAACGTTTTCACCAAAAAATTGGGTTATTCTAATCAAAATTCTTAACCACCCAAATGACCATGTTAATTATATTTTTTTTTGGGGTAAAAAAAATTAGTTATTTGTTATTGCTTAGAGCCTTATACTAATCCATGTGGGCATGACTTTTGTTCTGTTCTACACACAATCTTGTGGTGACATTTTAGGAAGAAGAATGGGTGAAGTCTGTATGGGAAGGGAGAAGTATTTTTTTAAAAAAATTGAATAGGGGGAAGTCTTTTTCATTTTTCAACCATAAAAAATGTTTCTTAAGTTTAAAATTTTCATTAATCCAATTACATTTTACCTAATCTTTTATCATACCCTCCCACTTGTAGTTGAGAAATCAAAATCCTTTCCAACCTACCTGTTTATTTTATGATGCAAGGATGGGGTCAATTTCTTTTATTTTTGGAAGAGAATGGGGTCAATCTAATATTAGTTAATGCGGAGCTGTGAAAAATTATTTAACTATATTCAATCAAGACCAAAATATTGGTCTTCATTAAAAAAAAGTATCAGTGTATTGTGATATAAATTGAATAATTAAGAGACTTGAATCTCAATTGACACTTTTTAATATTTTCACTACACGCATTTAGGGTTTAAATTCTTCCTTCTCAATTGTCAATGGTCAAATTATCCGTAAAAAGAAGAAGAAAAAGTAGGAGCTCAGGCCTCAGGCACATAGTTGGTTCTCCTTTATTAAGAAAACTAATTATGTATATGTAATGGACCTCCTATAGATATGTGTATACATACATTAAAAGCTAATATATATATATATATATATTCCTAAAAAAAATAATATATATTTTAATTCCAATCATATTATATTTTACATGTTTTTATATGGGTTATTAAGAGTCTATTTGATTAAGTGTTTTGGAGATTTAAAAGTGTGATTTTAAAACCCAGAACTCTGTTTCGCAATAATAATTTTTCATAACTTTATTTATTTATTTATTTTTTTTACAAATGATCATTTTAAACCTAAAACACTGTTTTGTAACAATTTATACAAACACTACCTAAATATTACAGCATGTAAAAACAAAATGTTCCATATTTGATCCCATTGTAACCCCATACCCATATTCAACCCGATTCAAAAATGAAAGAATAAGGTGATCGTTGACCACCCCAAGAAAGAATTTGCCGCACGCATTCACATTAATGATTCCAAAAGCCTACAAAGTAAAAGCTCCTTTGTTATGTGTGAAACACTGAAACTACAAACAAACAAAGCAAACCGTAAGTTAGAATAGTAGATAATAATAAAAAAACAAAAATAAAAAACAGTAACACACTCAAAAGGCCAAGTCAAATGGGGAAGAAAGGGAGAAAGAGAAAGAGAGAGGAACACAGAATTTGACTTCGTCTTCTCTCATTGAATTTTCACTTCGAAAATGGCTGAAGAAGAGGACGAAGAAGAGGTTGTACATTTATTATTGCTGGTAACTTGATTAACGTGTGATAAGAGCAGACTTTGACAGTTTGACACTGACTCACCAAATACCCTTCTCCGCATGATACCAAACTGCAAAACTCCAACAATCTCTCTCTATCTTTTCTTTGTTTCATTCATATATTTCTGACCCAACAAGATCAACAACAAGAAGAACAAGAACATGAATTATATATACAAGTCTTGGTCTTTTCTTTGCCTTTGAATTCTTTCTTTGTGGTTACTGGTCTAAGACGTAGAGCTGAAATATACAGCAACAAAGTTTTGGTTTGCAGTCTCAGCCACTCAGTCAGTCATTCAGTCAGTCTTTCTTGCCTTTTGCTCCGCAGGTTCAGCTCCTTATTGTTCACTCTCTCTGACTGTTCTCTCTTTTCTATTGAATTCTGCTTTTGTTCTTTGCTTTTTTTGTTTCTCTATAAATACGTTTCTTATTTGTACAAAAGGCATAGAGAAGCATAAAGTACCCTCCTTATATTTCTTCTTATTCTTGTCTTTCTCTCTCTCAATTCCCACTATTTTTCTTTGTATACTTCTTCTATTTGTTTATTTCTTCCTCACAAAGACACATAGAGACATACAGTTTTTCTTTTTTGGTTTGTATATCAAAATTTTGTCTATTTGGCTAAGTCCTTCCTCATCTTGTTCTTTAATCTCTTTGTCACATAAAGAAATGGGAACTATTGATACTAGAAGCTTTTTAGAGCTCATGACAGAGCTAATAGCAATGGTGGACGAGATTGTCTCGCTGGCAAAAGACTCAGATACTGAAAGAGAGGTTTTCACAGAATTTGCACTGCTTGTTGAAAGGTTTTCACCAAGTCTGAATGAATTAAAGGACAATGAAAAATTCATGGACAGGTCAACTATTCGAAAAGCAGTGGAATCCCTTGAGGAACAGCTTAACCGCTCCAAGGTTTTGGTACAAAGTCCCAATTCAGATACATTTATTAAGCATGTGGAGGAAGTGACTCATGATCTTGGCCGGTCACTAGGCCTATTGCTCTTAGCTAGTCTTGAAGTGTCCACAGATTTGAAAGAAAAGATTGGGGACTTACATAAAGAATTGATGAGTACAAGGTTTAGTTTGGATTCAAGTCCTAGTTCAAGTTGGGTATCGGAGTTTGTTAGTGAGTTGAAAGTGGTGAATGAAATAGAGGAGGAGAGTATTAGTCTTGAACCTCTTGATATTGGTGATGTTGTGTTGCAACTCAAGTATGGCAATGATGAAGAATTCAAATATGCACTTTTGGGATTGAATGAGTTGATTGGAAGTGAAAAAGTTAGTAATGAATGGATTGATGAAGAAGGGATTATTCCAATTCTGTTTAATCGTTTAGGTTCTGGCAAGCCGGAGAATAGGTTGACTATAATTCAAATACTAAGAAGACTAGCTTTGGAGAATGCTGACAACAAGGTATATGATATGTAAATCTATTGTCTGTTTTTCCCCACTAACTCAACATTTGGATTGAACTTCAAAAATTACAAATTTATATGTTTTTCTTTAATTGGAGTGTACAGGAAAAGATGGTGGATGTTGAGTATTTGTCAACGCTGGTGAAGTCTTTGACACGGGATGTGGAAGAGAGGAGAGAAGCTGTTGGCCTGTTGGTAAATTTCTCTGATCTTCCTGCAGTTAGGCGGCGGATGGGCAGAATTCAAGGGTGTATTGTTATGTTAGTTGCCATGCTAAATGGGGATGATTCAGTTGCTTCCAGAGATGCAGGGAAATTGTTAAATGCCTTTTCAAGTAACACTCAAAATGCACTTCATATGGCTGAGGCTGGTTACTTTAAGCCACTGGTTCAGTACCTAAAGGAAGGTGATTACACTGACTTTTCTGTGTGCTACCTTGTGCCTTTCCTATTTTACCATATATCTGTTTTAGATCTGTTCCTTTGATGTTGAATTGTCATTCTAGTTTAGTTTAAAGTGGTTTAAAATTTTGAAATAAAAAATTCTGGATTTGTGTTAGTCTTCTATTTCCATCAAATTGGAGTCAATTGTGGACTTGAAGCACCAATTGTGACATAATTGATTGAAGGAGTGGAGGGTCTTGATTCTCTCACATCCAAGAATTTTTTTACAGTAAGACTTGATAATTAAGATAAGCAACTGGCTCATTCTTTTGCTCACTGGGGCAATGGATTTGGAGACCTAGTTATAGAAAATAAAAGCTCACTGCATCTTGACATTGCAGTGAAGACATCAATGGGATTGGGTTCGTGTGTAGTTCAATTTTTGGCTTTGATGAAAAGAGGTAATAGTTGGTTTGGTGTGTCCATTAGAGGAGCAATTGATAGGATATATATATACCTTAAATTTAGGAAAAAGCCAATTGAAAACTTCAATCCTACCCTTCACCCCCTTTAAACACCATACTTTTGCTGCAGATTGCATTCAGTAACAGATGGTCAAATTTTGGTGATATGGTTTGAGTGACTTGGTTAAAATTTAAGAGAATTGTTTTTTTTTTTTTTAATTTTTTTTTTTCACTACTTGTCCATGTATAATTCAATTAAAACAGTGACTATATGCTTGTGTGTGCACGTGTAGGTGATTTTAGTTCCCAGCTTTTGTATCTTAATTATATCAAGGTTTGTCACTAGTAAAGCACAAATTCTGTTTCTCCTCTGCAGAGTACACAGAGTATAAGTTCTCTGATAAACTCTCCATGCAATGTATATGCAGGTTCTGACATGAGTAAGGTTCTCATGGCAACAGCACTATCAAGAATGGAGCTGACAGATAAGTGGAGAGCTGCACTTGGTGAAGATGGGGCAATTGAGCCCCTTGTCAAGATGTTTAATGCAGGAAAACTTGAATCTAAATTATCAGCTTTAAGTGCATTGCAAAATTTATCCAGATTGACAGAAAACATTCAACGCTTGATTAGTTCAGGAATAGTAGCACCACTGCTTCAGCTCCTCTTCTCTGTCACATCTGTGCTCATGACTCTTCGGGAGCCAGCATCAGCAATTCTTGCAAGGGTTGCAGAGTCAGAATCCATTCTTGTTAACCAAGATGTGGCACATCAGATGCTCTCGCTTTTAAATCTGTCTAGTCCAGTAATTCAGTGTCACCTCTTACAAGCACTCAACAGCATTGCTGCCCATTCTAGTGCATCCAAAGTTAGAAGGAAAATGAAAGAAAATGGTGCCATTCAGCTACTTCTACCATTCCTGATGGAAAACAACACAAAAATCAGGAGTCTTTCCTTAAACTTGATTTACACTCTATCTAAATATTTACCAGAAGAGTTAACTGAACAGCTAGGAGAAACACACATTAGTACAATTGTCAGTATTATTTCATCATCAACATCTGAGAGTGAAAAAGCTGCAGCAGTTGGCATACTAAGCAATCTTCCCATTAGTTATAAGAAAGCAACGGATATACTTAAGAAGGCAAATTTTCTGCCAATTTTGATCTCCATTATCAGTTCAAGCAATGCACCT
The DNA here is from genome assembly GCF_001633185.2 of Quercus lobata. NCBI lineage: Eukaryota > Viridiplantae > Streptophyta > Magnoliopsida > Fagales > Fagaceae > Quercus > Quercus lobata. The sequence goes on along the minus strand of NC_044907.1, from coordinate 14,064,069 downwards.
TCAACACCCACAACATGCTGGTTAGAAGAGAGCATTGCAGGTGTACTAATTCGGTTCACAAATCCTTCCGATAAGAAGTTACAGCTTCTCTCAGCGGAACATGGGGTTATTCCTTTGCTTCTGAAATTGCTTTCAAGTGGATCACCAGTTGCAAAATGCAGAGCTGCAACCTCACTAGCCCAGTTATCACAGAATACACTATCTCTTAGAAAGCCTAGAAAGTCAAGGTGGTTGTGTGTTCCTGCTTCTGCAGATGCCTATTGTGATGTTCATGATGGTTTCTGCTTTGTAAATAGTACACTTTGTTTGGTCAAGGCAGGTGCCATTCCTCCATTGGTTCAAATATTGGAAGGTAAAGATAGGGAAGCAGATGAGGCTGTTCTTGGCTCCCTTGCAACTCTCTTGCAAGATGAAATTTGGGAGAATGGAAGCAATTACATTGCCAAAATATCAGGCGTTCAAGCCATTATAAAATTTTTAGAATCAGGTAATGTGAAGGCTCAGGAGAAAGCACTATGGATATTGGAGAGGATTTTAAGAGTTGATGAATACAGAGTAAAGTATGGGGAATCAGCTCAGGTAGTGCTTATCGATTTAGCCCAGAATGGCGACCCCAAATTGAAACCAACTGTTGCAAAATTATTGGCTCAGCTTGAGGTCTTGCAGGATCAGTCTAGTTACTTCTGAGAAGATTCATTGTGTATAAGCTATATCATACTTGTAATTTTGTTTCAAAGACTTTTAAATGCTCCTCAATACCCAAAATTCAATTCCTTATGATGTATATGTTTAAAAAATGAGTATATATATGTTGAGAAATGTTAAGAAGCCATGACACAGCTACATAATGAAGTGTTAGAACTAGCAAGGCTGGTTGTTGAAAAGTGAATATTCCCTATGCTTGTTATTCTTATATTTCTTGTCTATAAATTTTTATTGTGCATTTTTGTGAGCAAGGGAGGAAGAGAAAAAAAAGGAAAAAGATTTTTACTTTTATCTGCTTTTGTAAGTTACAGTTTTATTGCAGCCATATTTAATTTGTTTTCTTCTCTGCTGTGCTTGACTTTAGTTTTGATGTATGTAAAGAAAACAATTAATGATTAATTATGTGCTTTTACTGCGTTTGAATTGTCTCTTTGAGGAAGGCTAATTGAGGCTGGTTTCAATGATGTAATTCAACTGTGATGTGCATAGTTTTGCCACCAAATTTGTATACATATATATGCAAAAAAGGTGAAGGAATTTGGTCATACTTTTCATGTTGGTTGGTGATAGAATCTTATTCCACTCCTCTTGGAATGAACCTATAGAATATATAAAATTTCCAAAATTCATGGTACCTTTCAAACCAAGACTAAAAGCTTCCACAGCCTGTTGACTAAAATGAGGAACTAAATTGCATAATTTCATGAAAATAGTGCAACAACCACTCCTTGGTGCATTCTCAAGCTATTTTTTAATCTAATTAGGTAATAGTCATTGTAAGGTTGGAATATGAATGTTGAGCTCCTGAATCATAAGGATTGCAGACTTGTTTTGCTTGTCTCTGAAAAGGATATCCATGATCCATCAATTTGTCCAATTATGCATCAAGTTTTATTTGACCATACAACTTGCTTTTCACTAAATATAAAAGAAAGAAACTATCTTTCAATGGAGAATGTGGAAAATATCATGCTTAAATTGTAGTAAAAAAAAAGAATTGTAGCATTCCTTTGAATGCCAAATGAATTAAAATATTCAATATTAGGTGGACATTGTGACACCATTTTCTACCATTCAAGGAAATCAAAACAACCCTGACATTAGAGTATCCAATATGAAAATTTTACGTAGTTAGGAATTATCTAAGTTCTCTAGACCTATTTGCATAAAAAATTGAGGTCATTCCAAGTAAAAAACATAAAGGGGATCTTCTCCTATTTATCTATGTACTATGCTAATTCAAGATTAATCCAATCACTAATTTAGACAGCAGCAGAAGCAACATATTGTCCATACGATGTTATATGCAAAGAAAATTGAAGAACACTCTTCTCTAACACCATCATGATATAGATAAAAGCAAATGAGTAATACAAATGAATTCGAATTAAATTTTAAATTACAAAAAAATTAATAGTGTTTTTTAGAGAACAATTTAAATAGTTAAAATTAATCCATTCTAACAAAAAATTAACCTAAACTTTTATCCCCAAAAAGACCAAAATGTTGTTACAAAAAGCTTTGATTCATTGTTAATTTGGTCATATTATTTTTAATTTGCATTCAATTTGATTCCTACATTTTGATAGCATTCAAATTGTTATTTTCAACTTGTTGTCATTTTCGTCTTTGTTATTTTCAATTTACAGTCATTTTGGATCAAAATCTGTTTAGTTGCTAAGCTGATATGTGTGTTTATTACAGTTAAAAATTGGTAAATTTAATATGTATTTTTGTGTTTGGTTGTCAGAAAAATGCAAAGAAAATTTGTGATTTGACCAAATTAAAATAACACCAATCAAAATATAGCGATCAATATAGTACTTTTTCCGTCTCAAGAAAAAGAAAAGGAAAGAAGTAGGGTCAATTTTGTAATTTTAAGTTTGATAGCAAGCAACACACAGTTTAGTTTAAACGAAATACATAAAAACGACGTCGTTTGCTTCTCAATAGTTTCAGACAGCCCCAATAGAAACAAAAACCCTAAACCCTTAACTTTTCTTCCTCTCTCTCTCTCTCTAAAACTCTGAAACTTTGTCTCTCTCTAAAACCCTGAATAGGGATTAGGGTTTTGCGAAGATGAATCGAAGGAACACTCGTTTGAGGAGGGAGTACTTGTACAGAAAGAGCTTAGAAGGCAAAGAACGCATTCTCTATGAGAAAAAGCGAATGATCAAAGAAGCCCTTCAAGGTTTGCTTCTTTTCAGTTTTTACTCACTCTCTCACATTCATACATACATGAATGTATGAAAGCTTTTGTCTTTTTGGTATTTTTGAGATGGGTTTTGATTGTTGGTGTTAATTTTGTGGGAACTGGTGTGTGTTTTTTTTTTGGCAGAGGGAAAACCGATTCCAACGGAGTTGAGAAACGAGGAGGCGGAGCTTCGGCACCAAATTGACCTCGAGGACGAAAGCACTGCTGGTATGGTTTGTTTGTTTGTTTATTTTAATTTTTGTTTATTTGGGTGTTTGGTTTGCCATGAAAATGTAGTAGAAAGTGTTTGGCCGCTGTGAAAAAAGAGGAGTGAAAGTAAGATTATTGAATGTAAGTTTTTGTTTTTGTTTTTAGGGGTAAATTTTAATGGGAAGCTGAAATGGAGTATGGTAAATAGTGTATAGTGTTACTACTTAATAGTTTTGGGTTCTTTTGTTGAGGGTGAATATGGGGTGTTTGTACTGTGTTTAGTTCGAATAGTTTGGAAGTGAGCATTGTTGGATTTTTGCTTTTTTTTGATGTTATTGGATTGTGTAGCTTAGAGTTGGCATTGGAAAGTCGGAACATGTATATGGATTTTTTGTTAATAGAGGAATTTGGAAAATGTTGATGGTGTCTGTTGATAAGCTCACATATGAAAGAGTGATTTGAAAGTTTTGTGAATAATGGGATTCATAATGATAACTTGGAAGTTGAAACTTTTAGCTTTCTGAAGCTGGGTTTGGGCTGTACACCTTAGGATGATTGCAATGATAAAGCTGCGAAACTCTTTGTCTATAAGCAATTTTTTTTCCTCAAAGTGTAATTGGATATATGCTTGGTAGTTTAATTATAACATAAAATGTCCTCACAAAAAAAAAAATGATGTCATTGAAGCGCCATGAGCCAATAAAGTTTAGGCACATGGGATAGTTTGCAAATCGACCTCACAATATGGAACCGTTGGCAGCTATACTGCTATAGAATATTTTGTGTCGTAGTTGATGGGTACAGAGACACCAAGATGGTTGTTTCCAGGAACTCTGTGTGTGTGTGTGTGTGTTGCTTTAAGAAGAGTCTCGATTCTAACTTATTATGATTGTTTACAAGCTTTATTTCATGATTGTTGTTGTTAAATAGATATAAATGTTAAAATTTTATTATGTGTTGTTGTTCTTCTCCCCTAATGGCACATGCAACTTGTTTCTAGTCCCGAGGACACATATTGATGATGAGTATGCAAATGCATCAGAAAGTGATCCTAAAATTTTGATAACTACATCCCGTAATCCAAGTGCTCCACTTACACAGTTTGTAAAGGTTGGTATGGTTTTGATTTGTTCCATATTTCTCAGTTAATATATTCCAGCTGTACTCTAGCTCACTTCATTGGCATTCTGTAAGGACTTTAGTTTTGGTCATGATTGCAATTGTTAGCATGTTCTTGCAGGAATTGAAGTTTGTTTTCCCTAATGCACAACGGATGAATCGTGGTGGCCAGGTTGGTGAACGGCCTTTTTCTCCACCCACATTGCTCTGTGATGCATCTGCGATTGCTTTATTCTAATATTTCATTCCCATTGGTTTAAGACATGCTTGGCGGCATTAAAATTTGTGGATATCCAATTTCCACGTTGTACCCTTTTGCATGTTATTAATAGATTTATGATTAGAAGAAATATATCATTCTTTACAAAATACTGGATTTTTTTAATAGAAGAACGTGCATAATGTGGCTAAAATGTTGTTTTTTGATTGTATCCAGTTTGTGTAGCCATCTATCTTATTCCCTTTTTTCGTCAAAAAAGATTGTGCTCCCTCCTTCCCAAATTATTGGTCCGCTATTCCATTTTGAGATATACCAAAATTTAGTCCTCTTTGAAAGTTGATAAATAAATTTCCTATCTTATCCTTTACTTTATTTAAAAACTCAATAATATTCTTTCACTAGAGTTTAAATCAATGAGGGTAGTTATGGAAACTTTTACCTTTTTACCTACAAGAAAACGCATGTAATGGTGTTCCGTGTTCCCTTAAAAGGTTGGATTGTCTAATCAGGACCAGCAATATGGGATGGGGGTAGTATTAAGTGTAGTTGGCTTGTAATTTGTGAAGCTCTTGCGTTTGTCAAACAGACTAAATTGAATTTTAAGTGGAAAACAGAGATGATAATCAACATGTGTTGCTGCCTATGACTTACAGAAAGATTTTTACTTGATGTTTTACTTCTCTTTTTGATTCAGTTATGTTACTTGCCATTGAGTGAATTGGTACAAACTAGTTGGTTAGTCCATTAGAAGGTAATCAAAAGCGGAAGGCAACATTAAGGCGCCAAGCTCTTGTATTGCCCAAGGTGTGAGGCAACAGAAAGGCGCTAGCCTGATTAAAGCGAGCCTCCAAAATCTAAATATAGTTAATATATATATATCGACCTTAAACAATATGTACCTAATGGCTTGAAATATTATAATCAAGTGTTTTTAAATGTGTTGCATGAAGAAATTAGGTCTATTAATTGATTTCAAATATGCTTAACATGGTTTAGACTCTATTATTTATTCTAATATTAGGCTTACAACAAGCTTCAATAAATTAATTAATGTGACAATAAGTTTTACAAGCTTCTGTAAATTAATCTAACAATAGGTCTTATAACAAGCTTCTGTAAATTAATATCTAATTATAGGTTTGACAAGCCTTCTATACTTTTGCTTTTAAAAAATTAAATTTAAACTTATAAAAAAAAAAAACCACTAAGTCTCTTGCCTTAGTGCCTTTTTCATGGCTTAAGGCGGTTGCCTGGCTCACCTAGGCTCTAAAGGTGAGCTCCTCACTAAAGGTGCCTTGCCTTAAAGCCTTACTGGCGCCTCGCCTCACCCAGGCGCCTATACAAGCAGGGCACTTTGACTACACCAGTCCATTAGTTCCATCCTTCATTTGAATATTGTGTTGATATATTTGCTATTAGTTCTATTCTTACATATGCTTTCATTAGTCTCACTCACTTGAAGAAGTCGTATTTAGTTTATCAGCTTTCCCATTTTGGAATTCTAATGCTCCTCATTCTTCAGACATTAGAATATGCTACAAGTTATTTTACTGCGATATTAGAAAATTGGCACTCCTCCAAAATTTATCCTGATAATGGATAAATATGTGATGATGCTAAGCTTGTGGCATAATTTTTTCAAAATTTTCTCCTTTGCAGGTTATTAAAGAAATTATTGAAACTTGCCGTGCACATGATTTTACGGATGTTATCCTAGTTCATGAACACCGTGGTGTGCCAGATGGTATCACTATAAGCCATCTACCCTTTGGTCCGACTGCATATTTTGGATTACTCAATGTGGTAAGTATGATCATATTAGTGTTTTTTGTACTTTTGCTTTGACTTTGGCCTAGTTGTATGGGGCATCAATATTTTAATAAAGTGTTTGCCTGTAGGTTACAAGACACGACATTAAGGACAAGAAAGCCATTGGAACAATGTCTGAGGCTTACCCACATTTGATACTTAACAAGTTTTCAACAAAGGTATTGTTTATCTTTGTTGGATTTAATCAATATATTATGTCAAGAAAGCTTATTAAAAAAAATATGGAAAGTTATCAACTGTATATTGAGGTTGTGTTCTTGTCAGAAATCATTGGTGAATTCTGCCCCAAGGGCACTGCATATCTAATAGAATGTAGCAAAGATATGAAATGTATCTGTGGTTTTCTTAAACGAGTTTTGTGAGATGTAAATGTCAGTACCATAAATGGTTTCTTACTTATTTTAGAATTAAATTTTTAAAAGAACAACTGGAACAAGTACAGGACAAGTAACTTGAAGGATTTTACTGCCAGAAACACAGTAGGAGCCTTTATTTTAGCAGTTTTGGCTTCCCCACTCTCATGGGATGTAGCATCAATTCTGCTTTTGTGTTCACTGTTTTATATTTACATTTTTAACAAAAACTTGTTAAATTAATCTCTATATCTTACTTATAAATAAAGTGTTCCCTGTTTGATCTGATTCAGATTTTTATTTATTTTTTTTTTTTATATTGTTGATAGCTAGGTGAAAGGACAGCAAACATTTTGAAGCATCTTTTTCCAGTGCCAAAGCCAGATACCAAACGCATTATAACTTTTGCTAATGAGTCTGACTATATTTCATTCAGGTTGGTTTATTGTTTGATTTTTTTAGTGATGCTTCTATTGGCTATTCTCTAGTTTGTTAAACTTCTGTCAGCAATGATTATGTTAGCTTGGACCTATATTATCTCCATTGACATAAATTACGTGTGAATGTGTGTTCACAATGTTTAACATACAAAAGAAAAAGGGAAAATTGCACTTTCACTCACTGAACTTTAGGGAAGTTGCAACCAAGAGCCTTGTAACGCAATTGGCACCTCTTGGTGTTTCTAACAAAGGTGTCCAGGGTTCAAATCCACCCTCCCTCAACTATTGAATCATAAAAAGAAAAAAGAAAAAAAAGGGGTAGTTGCAATGTTCGCTTAATTGATTGGTAATAGGCAAAGTGCCCCTCTCCATGTTCGTGTGTATTTACAGTAATTAACCTATCAAAAAGTGTGTATTTACAATAATTAGCATATAAATCAAAAAGAGCAAATTGCAGATTTACTTCCTAAGCTTTGGGTGGTTGCAATGCCCTTTGATTGATTGGTTATATACAAATTGCCCACATTGTTTCAAGTTTGCGTTGGAGTCAATTTTTTTAACAAAAATTTCTAGGGTACGTTTGGTACACTGAATGGAGATTACGACAAGAATTGTAATTTTTATTACTAGTAATAAAATGTGTTGTAATGTAATAACTAAACCTATTCATTAGTTTGGTCATGAGTTATAACATTAGAATAAAAATTAACATCTATTTTAGGAAATATCTTACTCATACAATTATATCTCTTTAAAAATTATTATTTTTAAATTTAAGAGAGATATGTATTATTTTTATGATTTTTTATTTTATAATTGTTAGATGTATATGGAAAGTTTGTTTATTTGAAAATATATTAAGTTTTGAAATTATTGCACTTACTAAAAAATAGCTAATACAACCTTTTAAAGAGGAATATTTATTCCTCATTTTGAAAAATAGCTATTCATAAGGAATGACTATTCCTTGTAATAAAAATATAACCAAACTAAAGAATAACTAAACCATAGGAATAACTATTACATTACAGCATCTATTATAGTCTACCGAACATGCCCCTAGTTTTTTTCTTAAATTCATGCCCGGGCCCACATGAATATTGTTTGAAATGTCACTTATGCCCTTAATGATGCCAATTCTATTTGGATTTCACATGAAATGTCAAATGCCAAATTTTGGAATGAGTATTGATGTGGAACTATGGCTGAACAGCACACATGTTTGCTTTTGATACCTATTAACAACTTGTAAACATACAGGCATCATATTTATGAGAAGCATGGAGGTCCTAAATCCATTGAGCTTAAAGAAGTTGGTCCTCGGTTTGAAATGCGGCTTTATAAGGTATCTTATGCTACGTTGTTACTTTTCAGTAAAGCCTAATTTTTTTGTCACTTTTTTTATGAAGGATTATTCTCTTTTAATTGTGTGGAAATTGTTTTGCAACACCTTTAATATTTTGCTTCTGGTATTACACTATCATATGCTAGCTATTGTTGGGTGCTATTTTGCGTGAATACATAATGATGGTGGGAGATATTTTTGCTTTGTTACTTATGTGATCAATATCCAAGAACCTGTCACAAGTAAGCATGTTCTTGGGTGGCCATTACCAACAACCCCCTCTTTTTTTACCCACTGTGCTTTCTAATGGTGGGGTTTTGTTTGTTTGGGGGGGGGGGGGGAGGGGTGGGGAAGCTTCTTAGTATTTTGTAAAGAAGTCATTTTGTTATTTTCCTTTTAAAATATTGGAACTATGATCAAATGGGATTTTCATTCACATTCTGTATCTAGCTGATGTTCCATAATATTTCCTGTCATGAGTCCTCTTTTTCATCATTGTTGGTTTAGAGGTTTTGAGTACTACTATACAGCTGAAACAAACTGATATCACTATCATCATTATATGTTGCTTTGTGACAGTTAGAGCCTACTTTTTTCAATAAAATTTATTTCACACACACAGACACAGGTATATATATATATATATATATATATATTTATTCAAATAAGGTCTAGCTCAATTTGCACCTCCCCTTATAAGTTCTACATGGAGGATGATGTTGTGGGTTCAAGACCCATCAGCTGCGTGTGTAATTATCCAATGCGTGCGTATTGGTTTGTAAATCCATTTTCTTCCTTTCTCTTAGGTTTTCTCAATATGAGTTTACATGGGTACATTCCTTTTCTGATGGTATTTATTTAAATCCTTCTAATTCCTCATTATAGACCTGGGATCCTGTCATTATCATCTCCTTTTATGCTTTCCTATTCTTGTTCATTATATTTATCCGAACTTATCCATAACTCCATGTTTCATTGGGACCCTTAGCCATCCCCTCTATTTGGCTTGATGTCATTCATCAATTAATTGGTGAGCATTTGTTGTGCCTACACAATCTATCTTCTTCTCTTCTTTTACCTTCTTCTGTTCTGCTTCTACCAGAACTATCTCTTTATTGTGATTTCGTAGCACCCCCTATTTTTTAGTAATTATAGCCTTAAGGCACTGATCCTTGGGCATTGGGCTCAGTAATGACCTAAATAAATACATGTAAGGCATTGGATTTCTTCATTACCTTTGAGGTAGAATCCCGCCACTTCACTTGAATCAGCAAAGTTTTCTAAAGTATACATTTTTAACAGTAATTAGGTTTTTTATGGTTATCTTTACTAGTTTAAACAATTTCAAACATTGGACTGTATTTTTGGATGGAAAATTTGAAGACCAGATGTTTCTAAGATGTGATCATAGTGGTGTTGCCAAAGTAAATAAATAATAAGGCAACTGAATTAGAAAGGAAATATGTGTGAAGTGATCTTTAAGGATGGTGAAGTGCTAGGCTGCAAAGCATAAGATTGTGATTTGACTCTTGTGAGTGGCCACTTAGAAAGTATTTGAGGATAGCCACCCCTCCTAGAATCCCACTTATAGGAACTAGCACTAGGAAATGTCCTTTATTATATGAACTGGCATAAAAGGTCTTCATAGTTTATTTCATTTTGTGTATCAACCTTCTGGCTGGTAGCTTTGTTAACTTTCTACCCAACAAATGTTGTTCCCTTTGAAAAAGTGTACATTGTAACAACATTGTAACAGAGTCATATTGACTTATTTGACTTCAATATTAAATACTGTCCTTTTTTTTTTTTTGATAAGTAATAAGGATTTATTGATAACGAAAAGAGAGAGACACCCAATTACACAGGAAGTATACAGGGGTGTACATATCAAATACAGAAATTACATAAATCAGGAAAATCCAAAAAAGAAGAAAAAGGATGGTGTCTCCACACTGAGAACCAGTCCATTAAGGTTCTAAAAAAAAGAAGCTTGAGATCAGGCATAGAGTGCTCATTGTCTTCAAAATACCTACTATTTCTTTCTTTCCAAATACACCACACCAAACAATGAGGAACAACCATCCATATATCTCCATTGCGATGGCGACCAAATCGACTTTGCCAGCAAGCAAAAAGCTCAACAACAGACATTGGCATAACCCAACAAACTCCAAATAAACCAAAAACCATATCTCACAACTCCAGAGCAACCAGACAATGAAGGAATAGATGGTCAACGGTTTCATTGCTACACTTGCACATATAACACCAATCTAAAATGCAAACCTTTCTTTTCCTTAGACTGTCAGTTGTTAGACATTTCCCCAAGGCAGCGGTCCAAACAAAGAAAGCCACTCGAGAGGGAATCTTCTGCTTCCAAATGCTTTTCTAAGGGAAAAACTGACCACTGTGGCCAACTAGAAGATGGTAGTATGTATTAACTGTAAACCCCTTTCTCTTACAAGGAAACCAACATCTCTTGTCCTCCCCAGTCCCCCTTACAAGAGTGCTATAAATGGTACTAATGAAGCTCCAGAAGGCTTCCAATTCCCGATTATGAACATCCCTACAAAAATGCATCTCCCAATGAGGAACAACCATCCATATATCTCCATTGCGATGGCGACCAAATCGACCTTGCCAGCAAGCAAAAAGCTCAACAACAGACATTGGCATAACCCAACAAACTCCAAATAAACCAAAAACCATATCTCACAACTCCAGAGCAACCAGACAATGAAGGAATAGATGGTCAACGGTTTCATTGCTGCACTTGCACATATAACACCAATCTAAAATGCAAACCTTTCTTTTCCTTAGACTGTCAGTTGTTAGACATTTCCCCAAGGCAGCGGTCCAAACAAAGAAAGCCACTCGAGAGGGAATCTTCTGCTTCCAAATGCTTTTCCAAGGGAAAAACTGACCACTGTGGCCAACTAGAAGATGGTAGTATGTATTAACTGTAAACCCCTTTCTCTTACAAGGAAACCAACATCTCTTGTCCTCCCCAGTCCCCCTTACAAGAGTGCTATAAATGGTACTAATGAAGCTCCAGAAGGCTTCCAATTCCCGATTATGAACATCCCTACAAAAATGCATCTCCCAATGAGGAACAACCATCCATATATCTCCATTGCGATGGCGACCAAATCGACCTTGCCAGCAAGCAAAAAGCTCAACAACAGACATTGGCATAACCCAACAAACTCCAAATAAACCAAAAACCATATCTCACAACTCCAGAGCAACCAGACAATGAAGGAATAGATGGTCAACGGTTTCATTGCTACACTTGCACATATAACACCAATCTAAAATGCAAACCTTTCTTTTCCTTAGACTGTCAGTTGTTAGACATTTTCCCAAGGCAGCGGTCCAAACAAAGAAAGCCACTCGAGAGGGAATCTTCTGCTTCCAAATGCTTTTCTAAGGGAAAAACTGACCACTGTGGCCAACTAGAAGATGGTAGTATGTATTAACTGTAAACCCCTTTCTCTTACAAGGAAACCAACATCTCTTGTCCTCCCCAGTCCCCCTTACAAGAGTGCTATAAATGGTACTAATGAAGCTCCAGAAGGCTTCCAATTCCCGATTATGAACATCCCTACAAAAATGCATCTCCCAATGAGGAACAACCATCCATATATCTCCATTGTGATGGCGACCAAATCGACCTTGCCAGCAAGCAAAAAGCTCAACAACAGACATTGGCATAACCCAACAAACTCCAAATAAACCAAAAACCATATCTCACAACTCCAGAGCAACCAGACATTGAAGGAATAGATGGTCAACGGTTTCATTGCTACACTTGCACGTATAACACCAATCTAAAATGCAAACCTTTCTTTTCCTTAGACTGTCAGTTGTTAGACATTTCCCCAAGGCAGCGGTCCAAACAAAGAAAGCCACTCGAGAGGGAATCTTCTGCTTCCAAATGCTTTTCCAAGGGAAAAACTGACCACTGTGGCCAACTAGAAGATGGTAGTATGTATTAACTGTAAACCCCTTTCTCTTACAAGGAAACCAACATCTCTTGTCCTCCCCAGTCCCCCTTACAAGAGTGCTATAAATGGTACTAATGAAGCTCCAGAAGGCTTCCAATTCCCGATTATGAACATCCCTACAAAAATGCATCTCCCAATGAAGGACTCCATTGGAGAACCTCATTAGATCAGCCAAACTCGTTTCTTTGTTTCGACAAATCCTATATAAATCAAGATAGCAGTCAGCAAGAGGAGAAGATCCACACCATCTATCTGGCCAAAACCGCACTTTTGATCCATCATACAGAAAAAACCGAGATAAAGAGGGCCACCCCCTTCTAATATTTTTCCACAAATTAACTCCATGAGGACCAGAGAAAGGGCTAGAACACCAACCACCCCAATCACAACCATACTTCGCCTCTATCACTTGACGCCAAAGAGCATCACTTTCTTACCCAAATCTCCATAACCACTTCCCTAATAGAGCACCATTGAAGGTTCTCAAGTTCCTAATCCCCAAACCACTTGAGGAGGGTGGAGTACAAACCGTAGACCAATTAATGAGATGAAATTTGGGCTCATCCCCTAGGCCTCCCCATGGAAAGTCCCTTTGAAGTCTTGCAATTCGATTGGCCACTGAAGCAGGGATAGGGTATAAAGAAAGAAAATAAGTAGGAAGGTTAGAGAGAGTGCTTTTAATTAAAGTAACTCTACCTCCCTTGGATAAATATAACTTTTTCCAACTTGCTAATTTTCTTTCCATCTTCTCAAGGATTGGATTCCAAATTGTCTTGTCCTTGTATTTTGCCCCCAAAGGAAGACCCAAATATTTCATTGGAAGAGACCCTTGCTTACAGCCTAAGACAGCCACCAAAAGATCAAAGTTATGAATTGCCCCCACAGCCACCAGTTCAGACTTACCCAAATTTACCTTAAATGCTGTCCTTAATAATATAATGTGGGAATAAAAGAGAGGAACAGTTGTAGCTCGAGGGATATCATTTGGGGGAGTAGGAAAAACTTACCAACCAATATTTGAAATGGACAGTTTTTGGAATAGAGCAAATTGAGGGGTGGAGGACAATGTTTTTTTGGCTAAGGAAGTCTATGGCTGTAATTCTGTAAATGACTCTTATTTCCTCAATGCTATATTAAATGACTCTTATTTCCTCAAAGCTATATTACTGCCCTTTGGAATTTAATTATAAATTTAATCTTTGGGAGTGATGACCATTCTGGCGTTCAATTCAAGGTGGGTAAGAATCTTTTGTGATTGTCTGCAATCTGCATTAGCCAATAGCCACAGCATCACTTTGTTCCAAATATCAATGAGGTTTATGTCCGTTGATAAGTAAATCCAAAGACTTGTGATCCTGGAGGGGTAAAAAGATTACAAATCTACAAATATATTTCTGAAACGCGCACACATAAATATATATATATATATTCCCTTTGTTGAGAGGAGGAGGCTTAATTCATATTAAACCTGATTGATCTTTGGGTTTTATGTCCTCAAATATATATTAATACTCTTTGGGTTTCAAATTATATAGAAAAACACTTGGGGCTGGTAGTCACTCTGGCGTTAAATTCATGGTGGGTAAAAGTGCTGGTTTATGATAGCCTGCATTAGCCACAGCATCACGTTGTATAGTTTTTTTTTCCGTTGTTGTGTTGTTGGGGAAAAAGGAACTCAATTCATATTAAATAAGCGTGAGTGATTTATGGGTGTACCTATGCTAATTGTTTTGTCAAACAATAGAAGAACTTTTTCCATAGTTTGTTGTTTTTTATGGTTCCTTGGCACATTGCCTGCGCTTTGGTTTTTTATTGTACCTTTTCATCTTTTTTTGGAATGAAGCATTATTTACTTGGCAATTAAAAAAAAAAAAAAAAAAGAACCAACAACAACAACAGAAGACCTTATCTCGACAATTTTAAATACTCACAGCATGTCAAACCCAAGGCCTTGACTATTAAAGGTGCAGAAATTCGCTACCCTAATGATGCCACTGGTTAAACGCTGTTAACTTTAGTTGTAATGCTTTTGATCCACTTGAGCTGATGCCAAGCTTTCTATTGGTGTCTATAGTTCCTCAGCATCTATTCATAATTTGGTGCTCTCTACTTAGATGTTGGATTGCTCGACATTTTTAGCTTGTTATGTAATTTGCTTGTATTTGATCGTTCTACTCGGTATTATGTAATTGCTTGTATTCAATTGTTCTACTCACTATCTCTTTGTTTCTGTTTCAGATAACATTAGGAACATTGGATCAAGATGAAGCTCAGACTGAATGGGTCATCAGACCATACATGAACACAACCAAGAAAAGGAAGTTTCTTGGGGATTGATGCCACCTTTGAGAAAATATTACGCTTTGTTTTGCAGTGATTTTGGCCCCAGATATACTTAAGTTAGTTGCTTGTTATCAATCATATACTGCCAGGTATATTTATAGAAATGTGAAACATCATAAATTTGATGGTGGAACCATTTTAGTTTCATTTGAGGGATTTGAGGAAGTGACAACTATTTTTTTCTTCATATTTGTAATTGTGATTTGTGAGACTGATATTATCTCCATGGAAGAAAGTGGGAGCTTAGCATAAGGCTAAAAAATTTGGCTATAAACTTGGTTTCAGCCTAAGGCTACAACTTCCATTAAAAAAAAAGGTTATGTATTTTGAAAATCTAATTATTGGAATTTATATTCTTTATGTTCTTAACGCGCATTTCAAATTTTATATCAATCAAATGTTATTTACTTGTTGATCCACAAATTTACTTTTTATGCATAATTTTATATTACCAAAATTTGAAATTTAAATTTTGATTGATGATATAGCTATTGGTATTTAATCTTCTGAAAACTTTGTAAGCATGAAGGATATATGAAAAAAAATGTAATTTAAATGTTGATTTGTCAAAATTCACCCTCAATAAAAAGATATTAAGCGGAGTTCTAACCTTAGACTATAACAAAGTTTGTTGTCAAAGTTTATCCTATTATTTATTATTCAATTTATAAACTTATTTTTTGTGCATAATTTTATACTACAAAACTTGAAATTTAACAGAACTATTGATGTTTGATCTTTTGAAAATTTTACAAGTACGAAAAATATAAGAAGAAAATGTAATCTATAGTGGATTTGTCAAAATTCATATTCAATAAAAAATATTGAGTGTAGTTCCATTGGCTAACTAAGGGCATGTTTGGTAGATTGTAATAGGTACTATAAAGTAATAGTTATTCTTATGGTTTAGTCATTCTTTAGTTTGGTTATGTTTTTATTACAAGGAATGATAATTTCTTATGAATAACTATTCTTCAAAATGAGGAATAACTATTTCTCTTTAAAAGACTGTATTAGTTATTCCTTAGTAAGTGCAATAATTTTAAAAATTAGGGTACGTTTGGTACACTGAATGAGAATTAGGACAGGAATTGTAATCTTTATTACTAGGAATAAAATGTATTGTAATGTAATAACTAAACGTATTCATTAGTTTGGTTGTGAGTTATAACATTAGAATAAAACTTAACATTTATTTTAGGAAATTTTTTACTCATACAATTATATTTTCTTAAAAAATTTTATTTTTAAATTTAAGAGAGATATGTGTTATTTTTTTATGATTTTTTATTTTTATAATTGTTAGATGTATATAGAAAGTTTATTTATTTGGAAATATATTAAGTTTTGAAATTATTGCACTTACTAAGGAATAGTTAATATAACATTTTAAAGAATAATAGTTATTCCTCATTTTGAAGAATAGCTATTCATAAGGAATGATTATTCCTTATAATAAAAATATAACCAAAATAAAGAATATCTAAACTATAGGAATAAATTATATTAAACAGGGCCTATTACAGTCTACCAGACATGTCATTAATATATTTCCAAGTAAACAAACTTTTCATATACATCTAATAATTATAAAAATAAAAAATCATAAAAAATAACACATATCTCTCTTAAATTTAAAAATAAAAATTTTAAGGAAATATAATTGTATAAGTAAGAAATTTCCTAAAATAAATGTTAAGTTTCATTCTAATGTTATAACTTGCAGCCAAACTAATGAATAGGTTTAGTTGTTATATTACAACACATTATATTCTTAGTAATAAATATTACAATTCCTATCGTAATCTCTATTCAGTGTACCAAACGTACCCTAAGTTTATAGTCAAACTTTGTCATTTTTCTAATAAGTCAATTGATTTGTTTAAATAATACGCATGAATAGTTTTAAATGGACAAAGTTTCTGTAAGGACTCAATTCGTAACGACCCTAAAATGATGTTGAGTTCGTACGTTAAAAGGCCCAAACAATAAAATTTGTAGAGCGTGGGTTTGAAATGCTAGGCCTTGATCACCGGACAACGGTTTGGGTGGCTTCGGTTATTGAACCTCGTCCGAGGAGTGTATGGAGCTTTGTGCTCTTATTATCTTCCTTTTTCCAAGACTCCATGGTTTGGGAGACGGGTTGTTCCCCCTCTTTTAGCGCATAAGTCTTCACATTATATAGCCCTTCTCGGTTGATCCTGACCCTCCACCTGTTTATTAGGCAGGTATCTATTCAAATACATGTCCCCTCAGCCGCCTCCCCCTGCTTTTTGTTAATTGCACTAACCGAAACCACATTGCTCAGGTATCTTTTCTCATTAATATGGCTAGGACGTTTGTGGGTGCATTCAATGCGGATGTGACATATTTACCTTGAACCACCCCTACTCCGTACCCCCATGTGGGTCCCATTCTACCCGCCTCTTCTTCTAGGGACATTTTGGAGGCAATCTTTGACGAGATGTTACTCTTCCCTTTGAAGTCTTGGGATGCCGAGGACAGGGTCATTCTCGTCTACGTCTCTAGGCTATTTGGTCTTTCACCACTTGTCCTCGGCAACTACTTTCCTCGGCCTGGGCCCTAGGTCCTGGTGGAGGTCATAAGTTCTCTGACCCCACAATAGCCCCTCAAAATCCTGTCGTCCGGATCCTCGGCCGGATAGCATGGTTTTGATGACATCAGGCCTCTGCCAAAACTTGTCAATCCTTGTCACCTATCGGTTTCTGAGACTCTTCGTCTGCCCGAGACACGTTCCTTGAACCTTTGGAAGGCGAAATGTGTCCTCATTAAATGTAGGCGGCTCCGTGCTTCCCACATTCAACGGCGCAATGGTGATCTAACAGTGGAGATCTCCTTGCCTTTATGGGCGGGAAAATTCGTGCAGTTACTTTCGATGGGAGGTATAAATGGTATTTGGAACCGATTTGTCTCTTCACTTTTGCACTTAAGAGTTCTAGCGCATATACCCCTGGTTCATCCGAACTTTTGTCCAAATTCAAGTCCACTTCCAGCACAAAAAGCCTGTTCGAGGCACCTTTCCTCTTTTCTGTAAGTTCTCTGCCTTTATTAACTCGTGCTTTTTCTTTTCTGGGTTTATTTTTCTCTTGTTCCCTTCCTTCTCCCGTCATCCACTGAGTTTGCTTAACAACTCTTAGAAATGGTTAAATTGAGACTGAGAAAATTAGTTGATACTGAAGAGGCGATGGAAAAGTTCATTGCCGATTATAGGATTCCCCCCAACGTGAGTTTGAGGCAGTGTAAGATGGGGGAGTGGTATCTTCTAAGAAGGACGGGCGAGGTAGTAATTCCTATTCTCGCCTTCGTAGAGGGGGGTATGAGAATCCCCATGGGCCAATAATGAAGAATTACCTTAGGCATTTCTGGTTAACTTCACCCAGTGCACCGCTAATATGTTTAGGATTCTGGGTTGTATGGATGCCCTAAATGAGAAAATTGGGCTAAGATTAACCCATCATGACGTGAATTAGTGCTACAATCTCTAAAAATTAAAGGGCAAAATCTATTACATGAAGAACAGAGACGAAAGGATTCGGCTAATTTAGTGCCTCCCTGACTCCAACAAAGGGTTGAACAAAGACTTTCTTATTGTATCTGGGGAATGGCACGATGGCTTTCCATGTCCAATGGTGGAGGGAGAACCAAGTGTGGTATAGAAAGTAGAAGAGTGTCAACCCTTTGCGCCGTTTTAATTCGATGTGATTCGGTTACTAACCATGTACATGTCTTTTTTGTTTTGCTTGCAAATCCAAACGTTTTTCACCGACACTTTCACCTAGTAAATCGGGTAGACTTGGAGACTGTTCTTTAAGCGGCAATTTTTGTCAATGACGAGGATGGTCAAGTTAAAGCCGCTCACAAAATCTTAGGGTACATTCCCCTCCAAAAGTCATTCGCTGAACTGAGGCACGTGATTAGTGCTAACGATCCTCGGCTTCTGAAAATTACAGTAGTCGAACAAGGGTTTCTGATTTCCGAGGGATCTCCTGTCCCAGAGGGTATCCCATTGGTGGACCTCTCCCCATCTCCTTAGGTAACGGAAGGTGAGGGTGAGTTGGATTTGTCCGAGGAGGGATTTGGGGCATTTGAACAAGCCGATCCGTCCAAGGATCCTTCTGGTGATCTAGGGGACCCCGCCTTGTCCGAAGCGGAACTGTCGTTAGTGGGAACATTCTCCCGAACCGAGATAGGTCTTAAGGGTCAACCGGGGAATGGTGCACAGGGAAAATCACAATCCAGTGTTCCAACTCCCCTGCCTCAGCCTCAACCCATCCAGACTAGGTCCTCGTCTACCAAGTCGTAGCAACAGTCTCCTCGTCCCCAACTTCCTGCTCCTCCTCAATTAGCTCTGTCTCTTCGGCCGGAGCCCACCGACTCAAAGAGAAAGAGGAGTCCTAAGGGGAAGAAGCCCATGGAGGGAGGAAAATCTCAATCCTCTCAGGAGAGGGATGATACCTCGCGAACCCAAAAACAGCTGAAGATTGGGCACCAAAGCAAAGGGAAAGGGATCAAGGTCCAATCCACCCAAGGCAAAGGGAAAGGGATCGAAGTCCAATCCGCACCGAGTGCTTGGCTTCCCACCCCCATGCTCCACGGAGAGCCATTGCTGGAAACCGCGTCCATGAGGGACCTTGGAGATGGCGAGGGCGGTTATGTGGCCGACGCATTAAGGAGAACCATGCTGTTTCCCACCGATGTGGATGAGTTAAAGAACATGAGGATGCAGGAGGTTTTCCTCAGCGCGAAGAGGTACTTGGATATGGTAAGACTCTTGAAACCTAAAACTCTATTAACTCTTACTCTCGGACTTTCACTCACGATGTATTTATCTCACTTGACAGGCTCTCCAGACCACCTCAGGAAGGCTAAGGAGGACTTGAAGAATGCTACCCGAGACAGGGATAGTGCCCTAGCGGGTTTAAAGGGCGCCCAAACGCAAGCCGAGGAATAGACAAAGCGCTTACTCGTCGTCGAGGAGCAGCTGCAGATAGCTGAGGAGCAGATCAGTGACTTGAAGAAGAAATTGATCATGGCAGACACTGCTAAGGGCATGGCGGAGTATGCCCGGGATGAAACTGTAAGGGCCAAGCAAGAGGCTGAGTTTGCCATAAACAAGGCCGAAGCTGCTAGGGACAAGGCCGAGGAGGAGGGTTACGAGACAGGGATAGCTGAAACTCAAGCCTCCCTTAAAGCTCAAATTCCTGGAGTATGTAGACTATACTGCTCCCAGGTTTGGGAAAAGGCCTTAAAACTAGCTGGGGTGGACGCTTCGTCTGATTTGTGGAAGGAGGAGAGCATATTTTATCCTCTAGCCATCCGTGAGACCGCCTTCGTCAGCTCCGAGGCTGTAAGTGATCAACACGAGGCAGGGGCTACTCAGTCAAAAGCTGCACAGATTATCGTCCCTCATTGCGAGTCGCTTGAAGGGGGAGAGTCTCATGATGCGGTGGAAGCACCTGGAGATATGAATCCCGAGATGCCCAAGGAGGGTGCCGAGCCTACGGTCAAAGTTCAGATCCCCGATGCCGAAGAGCCAACCATCCTCGTTCAGCCCCTACTGGCAATCCCCTTTACTAAGGTCCCCAAGAGCATCGAAACCGACCTTACTCAGCCTTCCCAAAAAGGGGATGTCTCCTTGGGCCTCGAGGCTAGTCCTACTCTGCCTTCCGAGGACGTGGACAAGATGACATTGAAGAAGTAGCAACCCTGGCTGAACTTTGTATTTGTTTCCAGTTTAATTACTTAACTCGTTTCCCTTTTGTTTTGAAAACTTTATAGTCTGATTGTAGTTGAACTTATTAACCATATATATGAAATTCTTTTATTTCTTTAAATCACATGTTAGTTGCCCTTGCTGATGCTTATTATTGCTGCGAATCTCCTGATTTTTGAACTAGTTATCTTAACACGTATGAATAGTTGTGCATATGATATATTTGGGATTATATTTCAGAATTCTAACTTACCCGCACCCATAGGACGTTGCATTTGTGTCTGAACACACTTCTAGGAAGGTACAGGCATCACCCGAGACGTCATGCATATTGTGAGGTCGAGCTTGGTATCTAGGTTTCCCTTAAGTAGTTGGTTTTCCCATAGGTTTGAGTCCGAGGACCATGCAATACCTTGGTTCTGTCCAAAACTTAGATATTTTCATTAAGTAGTTGGTTTCTCCATATGTTTGAGTCCGAAGACCATACAATACCTTGGTTCTATCCAAAACTTAGATATTTCCATTAAGTAGTTGGTTTCCCCATAGGTTTGAGTCTGAGGACCATACAATATCTTGATTCTGTCCAAAACTTAGATATTTTCATTAAGTAGTTGGTTTCCCCATAGGTTTGAGTCTGAGGACCATACAATACCTTGGCTCTGTCCAAAACTTAGATATTTTCATTAAGTAGTTGGTTTCCCCATAGGTTTGAGTCTGAGGATCTACAATACTTTGATTCTGTCCAAAACTTAGATCCTTAAGTAGTTGGTTTCCCCATAAGTTTGAGTCCGAGGATCATACAATACCTTGGTTCTGTCCAAAACTTAGATATTTTCATTAAGTAGTTGGTTTCCCCATAAGTTTGAGTCCGAGGACCATACAATACCTTGAGTCTGTCCAAAACTTAGCTTTTTAAGTAGTTGGGGGGATTAGCCCCTCGGCCAAGCCCCTAGAACCATCTGCACTACTGACACTTCGAAGCGTAGCCCCTGATGGAAAAGCGTAGCCCTTAATGGAACTTTATGTTAGGGCATTACAACAGGCTGTTGGAAGTGGTGGGGGGACTTTCTCGACCCACCGCCTGTGCCAACACACAAGCCTTCCCACAAACGACGCCAATTGTAAGGACTCAATTCGTATCGACCCCAAAATAATGTTAAGTTCGTACGGTTAAAAGGCCCAAACAATAAAATTTGTAGAGCGTGGGTTTGAAAGGCTAAGCCTTGGTTATCGGACAGTGGTTTGGGTGGCTTCGATTACTGAACCTCGTCCGAGGAGTGTATGAAGTTTTGTGCTCTTATTATCCTCCTTTTTCCAGGACTCCATGGTTTGGGAGACGTGTTGTCCCCCCTCTTTTAGCGCATAAGTCTTCACATTATATAACCCTTCTCGGTTGATCCTAACCCTCCACCTGTTTATTAGGCAGGTATCTATTCAAATACCTGTCCCCTCAGCCACCTCCCACTGCTTTTTGTTAGTTGCACTAACCGAAACCACACTGTTCAAGCGTCTTTTCTCATTAATATGGCTAGGACGTTTGTGGGCGCGTTCAATGCGGAGGTGACGTATTTAACTTGAACCACCCCTACTCCGTACTCCCATGTGGGTCCCATTCTACCTGTCTCTTCTTCTGGGGGCATTTTGGAGGCAACCTTTGACGAGATGTCGCTCTTCCCTTTGAAGTCTTGGGATGCCGAGGACAGGGTCATCCTTGGCTGCGTCTCTAGGCTATTTGGTCTTTCACCACTTGTCCTCGGCAACTACTCTCCTCGGCACAGGTCCGAGGTCCTGGTGGAGGTCATAAGTTCTCTGGCCCCACAATTTCAATAACTACAATTCTTACTAAAATATTAACGTGAGTACATGTTACAAAAATCAACCATTAGATAGCATATTATTTATGTTTTTAACATACATATCAATTTTTTTTAATCAAATATTATTTATTATTTGATCCATAAATTTATTTTTTATGCATACTTTTACAAAAACAAAATTTTAAAATTTAGACATTTAATTAATGATATAATTATTAATATTTAATTTTTTAAAAATATATAAGTATAAAGAATATAATAAGAAAACATTATGGATTGGATGAAAGGACAACAACTGTAAAATAGTAAAACAATGTTAATCAACATTCCCTCTCATTAAGGTTCTTTCTCTTGTGCATTAAACCGGCGAAAATGGGTAATTACCTATAAAAAACAAACTATATAGTTAGTAGGGTCGGTTTACAAACTATATGCATTTTTAGCAACTCGAGCCTTAGAGGCTCGATTTTGGGCCCCTAAATCGAGCCTTTGAGGCTCGATTTTCATGGGTTGTTCGCGTCTGATATGGCACTTTTTCCAGGTGGCGTCTACACGGAAATCGAGTCTCTAACTAAAAATAAAATATTAATGACCCAAAATGCAGAAACAGCGGAAAAAAACGCAGAAAGAAAGAAAAAAAAAAAAGAAAGAGAAGAAGAAGAAGAAATGGAGATTAGCTCAAGCCAACCCAGGCCGCGCCAGATCCAGGCCGGCGACACAGGCCGTGCGCGACAGATCCAGGTCGTCGCGTGACCTAGGTCGCACCGCGACCTCGCGCGACCCAGGTCGCCGCGCGACCTAGGTCGCCACGCGACTGTTTCTGGGTTTTTTTTTTCTTCTCTGATGAACACATTCTTCTCTGGGTTTTTTTTTTTTTTTTTTTTTCTTCTCTGATGAACACGTTGTTGTGGTTTTCTTTTCCTGCTGCCCTTGTGGTTTTTTTTTTTTTGTTTTTTTCTTTTAAATGCAAATCGAGTCTTAGAAACTCGATTTCCATGTAGACACCACCTGAAAAAAGTGTCACATCAGACGCGAATAACCCATGAAAATCGAGTCTTAGAGGCTCGATTTGGGGGCTCAAAATCGAGCCTCTAAGGCTCGAGTTGCTAAAAATGCATATAGTTTATAAACCGACCCTACTAACTATATAGTTTTTTTTTTTTTTATGGGTAATTACCCATTTTCGCCCATTAAACCTAAGGAAAAGGGGAGAAAAGATATTACTTGGACTAAAAAAGAATTATTGTGGCTAAGCATATTACTGTTGCCAGTCAGCAAAATAATTACAATGGCCGACAAAGTTGATCATAAATCAAATTCACTTTTTCAAAAGTAAACACTCAGAGGGGAAAAGGAAAATGCCTTACAGCTAGATAAAGGTAAGTCTGTTTGTCCTCCCTTCCCCTCATTTATTTATTAATTTTTACTGTTGTTAGTATGTAATATAGTGTTTAGTAAGCGATTTTTAGTAATATTTTTATTTTATAGAAATATATTTGGATGAGATAATATGTGAAAAAATATGTAATGTTGTTCAAACATTGAAAACTGTTATTTAAATAATAATACCAAACACTCTCATAATTCATTGGCTGTAAGTTAAAAGATATTGTTAGCCGGTACTTTTAACTCAATTGTTAATCTCTTATTTAAAAAAGGTTTTGATATGAATTTTATGGAAAATAAAAATAACTAGTATTAAAATATTAATTAGTTTTATCTTTGTCCTTAAAAACTTTTTCAAAATAAGTTTGTTAACAATTGCATTTTTTTTTTAGGGTTTTAACTTATGATATGCTCTTGAAGATAAAGAGCTTTTCTAAAATGGTTTGTAACAATTGCACCTTTTTTTAAGACGGTTTTCTAAAATTGTTTGTTAATAATTACACTTTTTTTTTTAAAGAGTTTCAAACTATGACATCTATTTCTAATGATAACTTTTTATCATCAAAATAATATATCAATCGATTTTTGGTGTGACGGATATTGAACCTCAAATCTTATTCAATCATAAAAATTTTTACTAATTGAGTTAATTAAACCTACATCAACAATTGCATTTAAGTCATCTTTTAACCTTTCAAAAGTAAACACTAGTGTCTTTCTTTCTTCCTTTGCAGGTACAATCACTACAGGAATGCCAACCCAAGAATATAATGGTTTAAGTAACACCAACCATTCTAAGATACTAACATCCAAGTTGGTAAGTTTATAACTGAAATTTTGTAATATTAAACTGACGAAGATAAGCTAGAGAAATTACTTCTCTCACTCACTTTATAGTAGTCGGTAGGAAGTGAGAACCACCACACAGCACAGCTACAAAAGAAAGAGTCAAATTTTCAATTATTGTGCTTTCCTGGAAATGGCGCAACGACACATTATGACAGTGTTTGGGACCCACCACTACGCGCAATTATTCATTCATTGTGCTTTCCTGGAAATGGCGCAATGACACATTATGACAGTATTTGGGACCCACCACTACGCGCAATTGTTCATTCACGCGCAATTATTCATTCATTGTGCTTTCCTGGAAATGGGGCAATGACACATTATGACAGTGTTTGGGACCCACCACTACGCGCAATTATTCATTCACGCGCAATTATTCATTCATTGTGCTTTCCTGGAAATGGCGCAATGACACATTATGACAGTGTTTGGGACCCACCACAACGCGCAATTATTCATTCATCCCATTGAAATCAATTCAATGGTTCATATTTGATTCACACATAGTGGTAAAGAACCTTTATGCCGCACGCCTTAAAAGCAAAAGATGATTTTTTTTAAAATATAAGTAATAGGTTTAATTCTAATATCTTCTTTTTTATATTATTTAAGACATATAAAAAATATTCAGCAAAAAAAAAAGACATATAAAAAATAAACTGTCGGTAAAAAGTGCTAGAAATAAATTACAAATTTTATATATTATTTACAAAATATCTAGTCTTATATAATAATTATATAATTGAATGTTAAATGTATTATGTTTTCTTGAAAAAAAATATTACAAAATTTTAAGCATTTTTAAATAACAAATATTGATATTTTAGTTTTGAAAATATAATATATTGTAAAAAAATGAAAATCTAATATATTATTTTCATTTTTTACTTGGAAAAATAGAAACAAATCGCTAAAATTTTTTCATGCATAACGCAGGTTTACAACTATTATTAAAATAAATATATTGTCTTGGGTTGTCACTAATACAACACATGTCAACTTATTTAAAGAATATAATCCAAAGTGATTAACATTTTTTTATATTTTGTAAACACATAAATTTTAATTATTATTAGAATATAAATTCTTCTTAAGTTTTATTTCATATAATTATACTATGAAATCTAAAAGTTCTTATTACAAGAGTTCCCACCAGAATTTATAAATACAAATCTAAAAAAGATAAAATGAAATGAGACCTTTTCTTTATTTTTGGTGAAAGAGAAACGGGTCTTAGAGTTTCAAATTTCAATGGAGTATTCAACACCATATGTAATTATTCAATTTGATATTTAAATTATAATTTACATAGTATAGGAAAGAAATGAATTTTATTTATATAAATTAAAAGAGTTTAATCATGTCAAAATGGGTCAATCCGTCTTGATAGAGATAATGAATCAAATCACTTGGAATTATTCACATTATGTTGGACAATGAAAATTAACTATAAAAATTCAAATTATCTTTGGAGAAAGTATTTTTGGTGTTATCCAATGTTGATAAGATTATTGAAACTCAACAAACTCATTTCCTTTTATAGAAGGATTATCTATTTTGATTGATTTTTTAATGAATAGATAGCTATATCCGATTCCTTTTGTTTATTACTTAAAAATACAATAAAAATAAATAAATCAGTTAGTCCTATGGTTCTTCAATCTTCTTCTTTTTCATGAACAACCTTATCAAACAACTTTCACTCAATTTCTTAATTTTAATTTTTACTGTTGGGAAGTAAACTTCACAGTTCATTCCACAGAAAAACACTCTACTCCACTTATATATCTTTGGGAACTAAATTTCCTTCCAACTAGTCCAATTTGTCCTTTTCTTTTCTTATCTTCTTTTTGGGAAACAAGTAAGCAACTTCCACTACATTTATTATTATTTATTTTTAGGAACTAAAGTTCCTTCCACTGGCTGAACAACTGAACAACTTGACCCGGCATTAAATTTTCTTCACATAAAAGTTACAAACATTACAAAAAAAACCCTTCAATTGTAACCTCAAAATAATGGTTTGAGTAAAGCACACCAACCATTCTACTTGTTCATTATGATCCTTTCAACCTAAAAAAAAAAAATTTGTTGATCTAAGATCAAAGTTGGATGTATTTATTTCCATTGCCTCTTTAGTTTTTTTCTAAGTGGAAATTTTTAAAATTGAACAACTGTAATCTATATATATATACACTCAAAAAAAAAAAAAAAAGTAATCTATATATCTATATATATAATAATAAATAAAGCAGAGAGAAACTTAAATTAGAATTTCAAATTAGAGTTCAAATTTTGTGTCATGTGTCTTAAATTATTTATTCTCAAAGAGTTTTATTTTTTAATTTTAGAATCAAATGTGGGATCACATCATAAATATTCATTCAAGTGAGTTATTAAGTACAAAAACCAAAGAGTTTAGAATAAATAAATCGTATAAAAAAAGTTCTTCACAAAAAAAAAAAATAATGGACAATTTACATCTTATACCTAATAATATCTTTATAAATTTTTTTAAAGAGTTAACAAAATATAAAAATAACTATCAATAATATTTCAATTATATATATATAAGAATTATATTATGCATTTTATTGTATATTTTTAAGTGTATCTATACATATGCATGAAATTACATACTAGTTTTGTAATAAACCCATGAAACTAAACTCAATTAACTAGAAAAATACTTTCGTCTCACACACTTTTTAGTAGTTGATAGGAACCACACAGACTGATAAGTAGCACAGCTACACAGACAGCCATATATGTCAAATTCTTTCTCAATTATTGTGCTTATAATGTGTCTGGAATCCACCACAACGTTCAATTATTCAATCACCCCCATTGAATTCAATTCAGTGGCTATCTAGTAATACCTCTAAACCCCATGTTTTCCTCAAATTCGAAGGGCCAATTTGTGGTGTGACTTTGTTTAGCATGGATAGAATCTCAGTCTCTCTCTTGTATTATGTATTTGTTTTTAAAAACAAATAAAAAATATTTTTTTATATATATATTTAAAATAAGACAAATATACAACTTTTAAAAAGTGTGTGCTAGCATGCTACACAAATTATTTTATAATTTTTTTTTACAAACAATTAACGTGGTGGATGGTTAATTATTATAAGTAAAGTTGTTATTTCCCTAAAAAAGAAGAAGTAAAATTGTTATATTTGTGATAGGTTCAAATAAGAATAAGCTATTTATAAAAATATTGTAAAATAGTTTATGCATGTAACATTCCTCGTTATATATTTGGCAAATAAGTGCACAAACTATCACTTTGCAAACCATTCTCTTCTAGTTTTCTGCCTAAATAAATTTTATTTATATAAGTTAAATGAGTTTAGTCGTGTCAAAACAGGTCAGTCCTTCTTAATAGAGAAAATGAATTAGATCATTTGGGGTTATTCACATTATGTTGGAGAATGAAATTTAGCTATAAAAATTTACATTATCTTTGGAGAACATGTGGTTAGTGTTATCCAATTGATAAGATTATCTAAAACTCAACAACTGATTTCCTTTTTAATTGAAAGGTTATCTATTTTGATTGATTTTTTATGAATAAATAGCCATATCCGATTCCTTTTGTTTATCACTTAAAAATACAATAAAAAAAAAATCAATTAGTCCTATGGTTCTTTAATCTTCTTCTTTTTCATGAACAACCTTATCAAACAACTTCCACTCGAGTTCTCAATTTTTACTTTTGGGAAGTAATAAACTTCATAGTTCCTTCCACAGAAAAAGACTTCATTCCACTCAGATATTTTTGTAACTAAACTTCCTTCCAACAAGTTAAATTTGTCATTTTCTTTTCTTATCTTCTTTTTCAGAAACAAGTAAGCAACTTCCACTATATGTATTTATATATTTTTTGGAAGTAAAGTTCATTCCACCAACTCAAAAACTTGACCCCACATTGAATTTTCTTCACATAAAGTTACAAACACTACTAGAAAAGATGCCCCAATTATTGAAACCCCAATGGAAATAATGGTTTGAGTACCAGGTACCAACCATTCTACATTATGATCCTTTCAACCCAAAAAAAAAAAAAAAAACTTGTTGATCTTGATCTTTATACTGCTCCTTTCTATTATCAGAAATTACAGAAAAAGACACCTCGCTCCAATGCTAACTCAAGGACCAACCATTCAAAGATCAAAGCTGGATGAGTTTATTTCCATTGCTTCTTTAGTTTATTTGTTAAGTACGGTTTTTTTAAATGTGTAACTCTAATTTAATACAATAAACTGACGAAAATAAACTCGATTAAATAGATAAATTTAAAATTTTCCTGTCTCATTCACTTTTTAGTCGTTGGTAGGAGCCATACAGGCAGAGCTGCACAAAGAGCCATATATATATATATATATATATATATATATGTCTAATTCTTTCTCAATTATCGTGCTGGGATCCACTACAACGTGCAATTATTCGGTCTCTCTCGTGTCTATCTATTTGTTTTTAAAAATAAATAAAAATAATTTTTTTTTTAATTTTTTTAAATAAGACAAATATAAAACTTTAAAAAAGTGTGAGCTACCATGTTACACAAATTATTTTATATATATATATATATATATATATTATTTTTTACAATCGACTAACGTGATGGATGGTTAATATAAGTAAAATTGTTATATTAATGGATGATTAGATGAAAATTAACAATTTATAATTATGTTGTGAAATAGTTTCTGCATGTAACATTATTCATTATATATCAATCACTTTACAAACCATTCTCCCCTGCTTTTCTACCTAATTTGCAATCACTTCCCTTTGCCTTTTTTATTTCCTTCTTCTAGCAACAAGAGACCATGGCTGTCTTCCTGGGACAAGCACTTGCCACTTCAATTATTCAGGTGGCACTTGATAGACTGGCTTCTCATGAGGTCATAGACTACTTCAAGGGAAGGAAACTCAATCAGAAATTGCTACAAAACTTAGAGTTTGTGCTGTTATCTGCTAACTCAGTGCTCATTGATGCAGAGGAGAAGCAATTTACAAACTCAGCTGTGAAAAAATGGCTGGACGAGCTTAAAGATGCTGTTTATGTTGCAGATGACCTTCTGGATGAGATTGCCACGGAAGCTAAATTTCAAACTCGCACTAAAAAGGTATGGCACTCCATTTCTACTTTATTTGACAAAACGATACAGTCAAAGCTAGAAAACGTTCTAGGTATATTACAAATACTCATAGAACAAACGAAGGTCCATAATCTGAAAGAGGTTGCCGATCGAGTACCACTACCACCACGACAATTAACAACTTCTTGTCCTGAAGAATATGGTGTGTATGGTAGAGATATTGATAAGGAGGAGATATTTAAGAAGTTGCAATTAGATAATGCAAGTGGTGATGAGATATGTGTTGTTCCTATAGTGGGCATGGGTGGGGTTGGTAAAACAACCCTTGCTCGGCTTGTATATAATGACAACCGAGTAAAGGAGAATTTTGATCTCAAAGCATGGGTTTGTGTTTCAGACTCATTTGATGGTTTTAGAATAGCAAAAACTATTCTTGAAGAGATCACTTTGTCTAAATGTGACATTAGCTTGAATTTGTTACAAATTAGAATAAGAGAGAGCTTAAAGGGAAAGAAGTTTCTCCTTGTTTTAGATGATGTTTGGAATGAGAGTTATATTGCTTGGGATGAGTTCCTTACGATGTTTAGATGTGAGGCAAAAGAGATCAAAATCATTATTACAACACGTAGTGAAATTGTTGCGTCAATTGTGCACCCAATTTCAGTTCATCATCTAATGCAATTGTCTGAAGAAGAATGTTGGTTGCTATTTGCAAAGCATGCATTTAAAAATGGAAAATCGAGTGAAAATTTAGATATAGAACTAATTGGTAGAGAAATTGTTCGTAAGTGTAAAGGCTTGCCTTTAGCTGCAAAAGCACTTGGGGGTATGTTGCAGTCTACACAAGACCAAAGAGAGTGGAATCATATTTTGGAGAGTGATATATGGGATCTACCAGGAGGTGAAAGTTCTATCCTTCCGGCTCTAAGATTGAGCTACAACTATCTCCCATCACATTTGAAACGATGCTTTACTTATTGCTCAATCTTTCCAAAGGATTATGAATTTTCAAAGGATGAGTTAGTTTTGTTGTGGATGGCAGAAGATTTATTGTTGAAACCCAAGGGAAATGAAAGTATGGAAGAAATAGGTGAGCAATGCTTTAATGAGCTAATATCAAGGTCGTTTTTTCAACGATCAAATAATGATGAACCATGTTTCATAATGCATGACCTTTTTAACGACTTAGCAAAATTTATATCTGGAGAATTTTGTTTTAGGCTGGAGATTGATAAGTCATGTGAAATTACAAAAAAAATGCGTCATTTGTCATATTTTCGAACTGAATTTGATGTCCCTAAGAAATTTGAGGTGTCTTATGAAGCCAAGAATTTGCGAACCTTCTTGGGACTAGAATTGCCATCTATGTCAAATATTCCATGTAATAATATATCAACAATGGAGGTAAACAAATTGTTGTGCACATTTAAGTGTTTACGAGCATTATCATTGTCTCTCTATGGATTATTAGCTGTGTTACCTGATTCTGTTGGGAATTTGAAACATCTTCGCTATTTGAATCTTAATGGCACCGATATCGAAGGCTTGCCTGATTCTGTGTGTGGTTTGTATAATTTGCAAACCTTGTTATTGAGGAATTGTTATTCCCTCAAAGAGTTGCCAACCAACATGGGAAGACTTGTGAACTTACTTCACCTAGATATAAGAGAGACCCCTTTGAAGGGGATGCCAATGCACATGGGTAAATTAAGAAGTCTCCAAAATTTAAGTGATTTTTATGTGGGAAAAGAAAAACATAGTGGGAGTAACATTAAAGAGTTGGGAGAGCTTCCACATCTTTCTGGATCATTGTGTATATCAAACTTGGAAAACGTTTATCAAACAAGAGATGCAAAGGACGTTAATTTGAAGGATAAGAAGGGCTTGTCAGAGTTGAAGTTGAAATGGGGAAGAGATCATGAGAACTATGATTCAGAACATGAAAGAGATGTGCTTGAGCAGTTGTGTCCTCATACGAACTTGAAATCTCTTTCTATCAAATCTTATTGTGGTGCAGAATATCCAAATTGGTTAGGAGCATGTTCATTCTCTAATATGGTGTCCCTAAAGCTTGACGATTGTAAATACTGTTCCTCCTTGCCTCCACTTGGACAGCTACCTGCCCTTAAGAAACTCTCAATTGAAGGTTTGAACGGAGTATCATGTGTGGATAGTAAGTTCTCCGGGGATAGCTCTTGTGCAACTAATAAGCCATTCAAATCCCTAGAAAAATTAACATTTGAAAGGATGCCAGAGTGGAAGGAATGGTTTATATTTGAAGGTGAAGATGAAGGCGGAGTTTTCCCAACACTCCGAGAGCTTCGCATTATCGAATGTCCCAAGCTTACGGGAAATCTGCCCAGTTTACTTCCTTCTTTAAGTGTAATTGAAATTAGAGATTGCCCCCAGCTTGTTGCTTCACTTCCTAGTCCTTCGGCTCTCCATGAATTGTCCTTGACAAATTGTGATAAGGTGGTGTTGAAGGAATTATCACCTAAGCTGCAAAGTCTCGGAATTGGAGGATGCCACGTGACTCTCCTTGAGGGTGGTCTACCCACTACTTTAAAAACACTTCAAATCAATGGAGAACTTCAGTTGCCAGGGAGCCATGACTATCCATCAATTGAGAGCTTGAAGGTATATAAAGGTCCTGGTTCACTTTGGTCCTTACCATTAGAGTTTTTCCCAAAACTCAAATCTATCGATATTTCGAATTCTGATAATCTTGAATCTCTTTCGGCATCAGATATATCTCTCTTGGATCTAACTTCTCTCACTAAATTGACCATCCAGTCCTGCCCTAATTTTGTATCCTTTCCCAGCGGGGGATTGTGCGCCCCAAATTTGACACAGATTTATATTTTTCAGTGTGAAAAGTTAAAGTCACTTTCTGAAGGTATGCACACCCTCCTCCCATCTCTTCTATATTTGAGGTTGTGGGGATGTCCAGAACTGGAATCATTTCCTGAAGGGGGTTTGCCCTCCAATTTACAAATACTTGAAATCGGTAACTGCGACAAACTCTTTCTCAGACGCATGGAGTGGGGTTTACAGAGTCTTCACACTCTCAGAGAAATTGAAATTTGGTATAACGGCGAAGTGGGTTCCTTTCCAGAGGAGGCGTTGTTGCCCCCTTCTCTTCTCCGCCTCAACATTTCATTTCCACATCTGACATCACTCAATGGTAGGGGGTTTCAACACCTTACCTTGCTTAAACAGTTGGCTATTGGGTTCTGCGATAACCTCCAGCGCTTACCAGAAGAGGGCTTTCCCGCCTCCCTTTCTATTGTAGATATTATTTACTGCCCTTTGCTAAAAAAGCGGTATCGGAGAAAGAATGGAAAAGAATGGCGCAAAATTTCTCATATCCCCATCATAAGGATTGACTTTGAAGTCATCACATAAGCTATGGGTCCAGAAGTACTACTGCCCAGGTATTTGTTTCTGCACTAATTTGTACTTTTCTCTGTTTAATTCTGAATTTTGTTTATTCCCACGAACCATCGCAGCCAGTGTTGCAGTTCTCTTTGTTATTTTCGTATTCCAAAAAAATCATTTTTTAATTGAGAATGACTAGCTAGCCTCTATCAAAATTAAACTTGTATTTGATTTGGGCAACATAAATTTAAACCTCATACTCATACAACATATTTCTTAAATTTATTCATATTGTGTTTAATACGTTTTTTTATGTTTATAAAGGTATCACATGGCCCAATCATCATAGATAAACTTCAAAATATTTAGAATGAGGCTCAGAATTCTTTTAATTTGTTTAATAAATATCGAAGTAAACCTTTGTAGTAATATAAATATTTTTGGTACACTTGCGAAAGAGATGCTGTTAAATATTTTGGGTCTTGCTACAATTAAATTCTTATGAACTAAGAGATTCTCATTCAGTTGCCTTTTCTATTGTAGTGTCATTTTCAGTTGTTTCGGCTTTTTTGAGAGATGATGAGAACAAATTAATGAGAAATGGGGGTAATGGGAGCTCAATTGGGAATGGGAATGGAAATGGTGGTGTGATGGGGAGAGGGAAAGTGAGGGCTGAATCAGTTATTGAAGCAGCAACACTTGCGGCTAATGGACAGCCATTTGAGGTTGTTTACTATCCTCGTGCCAGCATGCTGGAGTTTTGTGTGAAGGCTGTGATGGTTAAAGCAGCATTTCAGATCCGGTGGTGTTTGGGAATGAGGTTCAAGATGGCTTTTGAAACTGAGGATTCATCACGGATAAGTTGGTTCATGGGAAC
Organism: Quercus lobata; assembly: GCF_001633185.2. Taxonomy (NCBI): domain Eukaryota; kingdom Viridiplantae; phylum Streptophyta; class Magnoliopsida; order Fagales; family Fagaceae; genus Quercus; species Quercus lobata. The sequence continues at coordinate 14,030,151 of NC_044907.1, read as the reverse complement.
CATTTCTTCTGTTCAGGCTGCTGATCCCATTCGCTGGCCTGATTCACCTTGGAGGCTTCTACAGGTACTAGAAAAATAAAATTAGCTTAATTTGTGTTTGCCTGATTTCAAATTTCTGAACTAGATACACAAATTAGATGGTTTTCTGATATGCTCTGGACCATTGGTTACCCAAGAACAATCAATTTGCCTATTTTCTCATTCAGTTTGCTGATAGGCAATATGGCATGCTATTTAATCTCAGGTAAGACACTGGGGCAGTTCAAAGCTAGTGCTGCTTCAATACCTGCTAATAGCAGTTGAAACTCACTGCTCATGTCTGGACAGGGACTTGCTTAGACTCTCTCTTTTTGAGTTTTGGGAAGTTTTGGTGAACGGGAAGATGTGAAGTCCTCTCCAAAGGACAGGTTGCTGCTTTGGGTTCTTTGTTCTCTTTGAAACTTAAGACAGCTCAAAAGGCTCAGCACATGACCACTCTTGTAGAGACAATGGTGGCAGAGGCAGAGGGAGAGAACTGATCTAAGTCTGGGAAGGTGCTTTTACATGACAAATCAAGTCCGATCAGCACACTCATGTCATTACCAGCAATTATTAATATGCTTTTTAAAGATAGAGATGCTCTGTGGTTCTTAGGTTTGTTAATTGATTTGTGTTTGTTGGTAATAAACTTTGGACCTGTAATCATAAATGATTTTTAAATCTTTATCAATTCTTCTGCAGGTTTTCAGACACAAAATGTGCAAATGTTGAGGCCTCAGACAATAGTATACAAAACCAAGTAAACCTCCTGCAATCCAAAACTTCCAAATAGCGAAATTACATCCGATGAGCTGCAATGATATGTCCTGCTAGCATGTTCTGTTTACTTCATGTTTGGACTGTATATACAGAGGTGTAATGTTGTGAAATGAAACATGATGCCTCATAGCTCCAATTTCAGCTCCTCGATTTGACTGAAAACAAATCTTTTATGAATTTATAGATATCAATTGTGACCACAAATTCATGATGCCTTTAGAACTTCCTCATTTTTCATGTGAGTTTACTCAAATGTCTTCTGAAATATTCCTAAATTTGCACTTTTGTTTGAGTACTTTTCCAATGGTACTAAATATTCTGCTTACTTGTAGTAATTTTGTTCCTTGTCTAAGGATTGTGTGCTGTTTTCATAACCAGATAATTTGGACCTGAAATCCTTCATGGTTTCGCTGAACTAGCTCTTTTTCTATCTTCTACGAACTCTCTGAGAATGTAGCTGGAATCTGCTGAGAAGACATGGAAGTGTTATTGGTAAGTGTAAAAGCTGTGAGTAGATTGATTTCACTATCACGTTTGTTTGTTTGTGTGTTTTAGGGCCAATTATATATTTAGTGAATTAATTTGTTGTCTTTGTACTTGTATGTCCTTCAATGTTCATAAATGAAATGATGCCAAAGAAGTAAAAAGATTGGTGCAAGATTGCTTACATCCTTGCATACATATGGTATGGATGATGAAGTAATTACATGAGCTAAAATCACAATGTGACCCACGCCCCTGTTTTATAGTCAGGTAATGTGTTGTAGTGTTGTGCTCGTACTCTACCCATTTTAGTTCGGTTACATTTATATTTATTTGTACGTTTATTTTTTGATAAATATATCTGAAAAAATTTTCACTTAATAAAGGATTGGCTGAGGAATGGTGCAACAATCACTTTCTGCCTTGAGCTCAAGTACATGTTAATCGAAGAGATGGGCTGCCTCACTGAGGATTGATGAGTAGTCTCCTTTGTTGAAGGAACAGTGTTGTGATGAGAAGAGGGGAAAAGAATGCCTAAGAATGTTCACTCCCCCATCATATTAATCAATGGTGATCATATGAAACCGAAACTGTAGACAAAGTCCTCATCACTTGTTTTCTTCATTCACATGCAGCAACATAATATTACAGTTTGGTACGTACTTCTTGTTGTACATAAACCAGCAAATTGTCCTATTGATTTGGTACCACAACTCAAAAGTGCTTCAAGAAGCAGAAAAAACATGTTTTTTGAGAGAGAATTTCTCTCTCCCAATAATCTGTTCATTTATAAAATAACAAGAAGATTATTGTGTATTAGAAAAAAAAATTCTATTTCCTTGGTTTTAATTATTTAATTATGCATTTATCCCTTTCATTTTTAGTCAGGCCAATATTTATTCTCAACTCATTTCTTGTCCTACATTTCTTATAGATTCACTAGAATGTTCCCTGGCGTTGAAGTTTATTCTTTTTTTCTTGGTACACAAGTCAACTAAACCTTAATTCCAATCAAAATTTCAAATATCACAATAGAACCCCAAAAAAAAAAAAAATTCAGCTTTCATCTTCCCTATTCACTGGACAAGCTATGGAATGATGTAACATGGGACAGCTAGATACTGATTAAATGATTTGATGCATTTATTGGTTTTTTATTTATTTGATATAATTTGTTAGTGAACGATAAAACCATGATTGTTATTTATTTTCTTTTTCTTTTGCAGAAATAACATTTTATTGATCAGTCCTAGGAAGAGGTATTAATGTGGTCCATTGCAGAATAAGCTTGTTCGTTATTTAGGGATGAAACAATGATTGTGGCAGACAAAGTGTAGACAAGTATTTAACTTGGCACCCGTACAGATTGACACCCTTAACAATATATATTTTGGGTGGAGCTTTTTAACTTGGCACCCTGGGAATTTCAAACGATTAATAGTATGTTCTGACTTTCATTTTTCGCTACTACTGCATTAAGCATTTGCTTGACCATAGATAATCCTTGGTTTTTTGGTGAATTTTATGGATTTAACAGCTCACTACCAGCAATTTCTATTCAAATTTTAAAATGTTCACAGGATATGCATGAGGAGGTAGGGATGGCTATATTTCTGGGAGCAAACTTCAGACAAATATTAAGCACATGGATACAAGTTATGCCTTGGAATGAAAGATAGTTCTGAATCCGCTTTGATTGTTATTATTTTCTTTACTTTTCTTTCTTAATTTATTTTCAAGTGGTGCTGCACTATTCTACATGTTTTTCAAACAACGATATGATGTAAATAGCCGAATGAGATTTCAATTTTTGATTTTGAAAATTATTACCTTGTTTTTAAATTCCGGGGTGACTGCAACCAACCTACCCAACCTCCCTCCACACGGACCGCACCCAATACTTCTTGTAAGTATTTTAACCTCATCTTCCCATCAATATTTCTGCAATTAGCTGCACCACCTCATTCTTCTTTCAATATTTCTACACAGAAGTTTCCTAAGCGTCTGTATTTGATGAAGCTGCAGGTTGGCCCTGAGGGCTTGTGTTTACTTTGTTTTCCAGACAAGACTCCCAATAGCAATGGCAAGAATGACCACAGGTGGTCCTCATTTTTAGCATTGAAATGTGATTAAAAGAACAAGTCCTTCAAGCCAATCAAGTATGAATCATGATCTTGAAATGTCTACAACTTGATTATTTTCTGTGTGAAATATCAAGGGACTTTTCTGCAATTATATTGTTGTTCCTATTGCACATAGGTGTTGATTTCCATTTATATTTTGTAGGACTTCTTGTTTGCTTAGTGAGAGAAGTGAGGTTAGGAAATTCAGGAGAAAAAGTATTGTTAAAGGAGTATTAACAGTGGCAGCACTCCAAAGCCAACCAGGTACTCCATCTATTCCTACATCATTGCACTTCCAAGTTTCATACATTTTTTTTTTTTTTTTTGGGGGGGGGGGGGGGGGTGTTATGATGGAAAGGATGGGAGTTGTTATGGACCAAAGGGGTTGTGCATTTATAATATCTTTGGTAGATCCTGATAAAAGTTCTCTCAACAACTTTGGGGCTTTTGACTATGATATTCGTAATTACCATAAGTCATTGCTAATTATCATCGATCACAATAATGTGAAAATTGAGAAACTTCTCAGAATGTTGCTCATGTAGGGCTTGTCACCATGATCTGTTTAATATAGTTTGAGTTTTGCCACTAACATGGTGATTCAAAGGGGGAGTATTTGGAAGAATAAATTAGCTGATACTCTAATAGAGATATAAATCTATCTGGGAGCTACATGACCAAAATATACATATTTTGTCATTTTGCATTGAATATTTTGTCACCTATGGCCACTGACCTCGGTGTTTATTGTTGATATGTTGCAGAACTGTGGCCAGATTCTAATGCAAGACTCCTTAACAAATTGGGGCTTTGGACAATGATCTTATTGTTAGTTACTCCAACTCACTTCTTTCCTCTTTTTTTTTTTCCAACAATGAGAATCATGAACCCCATCTCTGTAACTTAAGGGAACTTTAGCCAAAATAGCTTAAAATCTTAGCCTCTATATTGAAAAACAAATATATTATTTATTGATTCACAGCATACGAAACATTAATAGAAACTTCTATGAAAGAAATTGGCTCTGCTAGCTAAGTTACTAATGTCAGTCTCTTATTATCTTAAAACATCTAGATTTGATCTCAGCAGGACTCATTATCGACATGGTATGATCCGAGTGCTCAATGTGAATACCATATGCAAGGAAGGGGACATTGGACTTATGATTGCTATTACCTTAAACATAAGATTCAGGACCTCATCAACCAAGACCTCCGGAGTCCATATGTTAGTCTCATCAGTCGTCTGGAAAGAGGGGTTGAAAAGTTGTTGCAAGACCACTTACACATTATCAGAGACAATGACATGATCGATATTGAGAGCTATGGCCAGCTAACCCTATCTCCAATAGCTCCTGACATTCACAAAACTGTAGGCTGGCGACATCAATTGAATGTTACACAATCAGCTATCGCCAACTAACCCTACACAATCAAATAGAGTATGCTTTGATTGTTGTCATGTATTTAACAATTGCTTCACATTTCTTTAATTCTTGGATTCTTCTTATTTGTGGATGCTTAGTCTGGTTTTGCAGACCCACTACGTGCATGGAGTATATTGCTGTTGCACAACCAAGTTGTTTATCAAATACAGAATTTCATTTTACAGCCAGGTACATGCCAAAATGACAAGGATCAGCATCAGTTCTCTATTTTGTTGGTACTCGTTAAACATATTCCTGACCATCACCTATCATTTCAATTCTTTCTGTACAACACATTGTCAAGGCCAAGATCAAAATCCATTCTGAATGGATTTGGAACTAAATGGCATTTGCTCATATATTTTAAACCATTGAGCTGATTGTCATTATTACAAAAATAGAGAAGAATAGTACATGTACATCCTTTGTTGGTGGAAACATTTACTAGCCATTTCTGGGATATTATGCTCCATTGGATCTAATCGACTCTTGTTGATTACAATAATGTTTGAATTTAAAACTCCATCATCCAGGGTTTATTTATAACAAGCAAAAACTGATGCATTCCATTTACCATATAGGGAGGGGAAAATTGTATATTTCATATACCTAGTTTTAAATCCAGTTTATATCACCAGATGCAACAATTTGACTATGATGGGCTTGCAAAGACTTCATTTGACATTTTGAAATTGGTGGTGGACGTGAAGATGTGAAGTCATCTCTTGGGGACAGAGAGCTATTTTTGGTTTTTCGCTTCCACTCCAGATGGCTCCAAAGGCTCAGCACTGTTGATATCGCTACTGCCCTCACTAGTAGAAGCTTCCCAATTCCCTTTTGTACGTCAAGAACTTTATATTGTCCTATGCCGATGCCATGGTGCCCGAAATAGAGAAAGATGGAAAATCTGGCTACTAGCACAAAATTGCTCAAGTCTTGTTCCTTGAAGGATCAAAGTCAATCTTGAGGCCCTCCGATATCAGTACCAGACTAATAGGTTTTCCCCCCAACAAAAAGGTATTTTGTGGTTGTTAGCTTTGTTCCATTAATTTATGTTTCTTGGTATAAGATTCTGACTTCCAACCAATGATTATTTTTAAAATATTTGCAAACTCTTTCACAGGTTTCAAACAAAAATGTGGAACACATTTGTGGTTTCTAACAACAGTATACCAGGCAATTGCTCCACATGATCCAATTTACTCGCCTAGGTTGATATGGCTTCTTCCAAAAGTATCCCTTGATGCTATCATGTATTCAGCTTATTTCTAGTACTAATTAAGTTCCATATGGTATCTATATTGTGCTCATCTATGATGATTGGCAGTTGTCTTGTAAGTTAGCTTCATAGGCTTCTTTTAGTTTTTAATAAAGCATAGGAATGCCTAATGTTTCCTTCGAAATTAATACAAGTTCTAGATTTAAAAATACTATTGAAGTCACTGCAATAGAGAAGTGCCAATTTGCTTAGTGAATTGAATTTCAATACTATGTGTTTTAGAGCTCATAATGAGATCAAAGTACTTTATTTTACACAAATAGATACGACAATGTTGTATGAGTTATCCAATTTATGTTGCAAGTGAGATATTTGGGTCTTTATTCTCAAATATAAGAATGTTAAGTAGTTTTTTTGAAGAACTTCAATCTCTTGTAAGAATTCCAAACTATTCTTTCCCCATCTTTGGATTTAGCCAAACCTACCATACTTGTCCCAATTGGAAAAGAGAAAAGGTTAACCTTTTAATGGGCCTTCAAGCAATTTCTTTAATGACCATGGGGCTCCACTGATTTAACTAGAAGCTGCCTAAAAGCCCATATTGTAGCACCCATTCTTACGTTCAGCCAAGTTCTAGAACAGTTCAACCTATCACTATTTAATGATGATATATTGATTTGTTGGGGTGTAACAAGGTATTAATTCCTTGGAGGCTAAAATATAAAAAGATATAACAATTCAAAAAATTGATATACAAATGGGCTTGTAATCACGACGTAATAAAGAAAAACAAAAATGGAAAAGAAGTTCATTCTATTCTAAAAAAATTATTACAATCTCTTTAGTTTCAATTGTGATAAATTGCATTTCTAATGCTTAACTTGAAGAGGTTTGAAGATTTTTACAAAGCTAAGCATTCATTGCACCAAATAGAATTGGACGTGGAGTTGTACTAAACAAAGAGGGTACCACATGATTTATTGTTGACACTGAGATGTTGTATGTTATCTAATAGAATTGTTAGGTTCAATTGGAGATTTCTAACTTCTACACTGTCTTACACCTATCTTATTCTAAAAGGTTTACACTATTTAAATCAAATAAATATGTAATATCCAAATAAAAGATACTTAAATCATTGAAATTAATTCCCAGTCATATATAATCATAGATATGGGATTTGTAGAAAGAAAATATTGCATTGATTTGGGAAAAATATGTGAGATTTATACTACATAAACACTGAAAGATATAGCTCACTGTGTTAATGTTGTAGATTAGAGCTTTATTAGTAAAAGCTTGATCTTCAAAGTTTTTCTTAGAATTTTCTTTAGTATGGGTTTGGTCTCTTTAGAAAGGCTGATGGGTTTTAGTGCAGCCCAAAGGAACCTCGATCCAAAAGAGTGAATGATGGTAGTGATTGGCTACACACCTTGATAGCTAGAAGCTAGACCGCAAGCTTTTGCCTTGTGGTCGAGAGAGAGGATAGGTTAGAGTTAGACACAAGGGTTGGATCCACTACCTTGACCCAATCCTGCCCATTGAAAATCCAACAATCACATAGCCTAATCAATATTAAAAACACACGACTCAATCTAGAATCTTTATTTCCAGACCCGATCCGACCCATTTAAGGAAACGAAAGAGAAGTGATGAGAAGCGTTTCAACTTTCAAAGCCCATAAGCAATCCCAAGTATTTCTGAACTTTTAGAAGTATTTAGCCCATAGTATATATGAACAGTCTAGATCACATAAGCCAGTCACTACGATGGGCTTGCAAAAACTTTTTGTTAGATTTTGAAATTTGTAGTGAACTCAAGACTTGTATTTTTTTTTTTAAAAAAAAAGTATCATATTTTAACTAATAAAACTTAAAATTCACCAACATCAAGCCATATGAAGTTATGTAAAAAAATATATGGTTGCTATGTGTAAATTTACATTGGTACTATTCATATTGTATTTAATTTTTTATTCTTTTTTTTACGTATCCTGATAATGAAGAAAAAGAATGAATGATGATTGTTATGGGTAAGGAAATAAAAAAAATTAAAAAAAATCAAGAAAAAAAATGAAAAGTTAATATTTTAATAAAATGTAGTGTAAAATAAATAACCTAGTGGGGTGTGTTGAAAAATGGGTATGTAAAATAGAGAAAAAAAAGAGAGAAAGTTTTTAAGTTAAAATAAAAAAATAAAAAATAAAATAAAAATTTACACAAGTTTATGCAATGTTTTTACAGGTGCTATTTTTGGTATTTGTTACTCCATAATGTTGGAGTCCATAAGCCTTGCTTCTCTAGGCCTAAAATCCAATACCCCCTGTATTTCGAGGCTAAATTGCTTTATCAAAAGTTGAATCATAATCAAATTCACATCGTCAAATGTAAACAAAATAACTAATAATCAAAGGGGGAAATGCTTTTACACCTGGACTCAGGTAAAATCTTTGTCTTTTCATAAACAACTTTAACAAAGCAATTTCCATTGGAGCTTTTTTATAGGGACCAATGACCCATAACCATCCAATATATTGAGAAAGAAACTCTCTATTCCCTCTAACATGAAAATTTTAAAAAGATTGTGTTCATCTTACATCTAGTTAATTTTTTTATAGATACGACAATGGAGCATGAACTATCCAATTCATGTTGCAAGTGAGATATTTGGGTCTTTCTTCTCAAATATAAGTAGTCTTTTTGAAGGAACTTCAAATCTCTTGCTGTAAGAATTTCAAACTATTTTCCCCCCATCTTTGGATTTAGCCAAAGCTACTAATCTTTTTTATTTTAAACAATTTTGTTTTGCAATGCATGACCATATCCTTCATTACACTATACTTGTACCCAACTGGAAAATAAACAAAGTTAAATTTATATTTGGAAGGTTTTGCTTTAGATTGGACAGGGGACAACAAAGTCCTCCTAAATTTTGTAGATTTTGTTGTGGTTTGCCATCACTTTGGCTGCTCCATATCTGCAAGACCCCTCTGTTGTTTAGTATTATTCTTATCAAGATGGTTAATTGTTGTTACACACAAATTCTTGCACACAACTGTACACACAAGCAAATTTTGCACTAAAATCATGACTTCAAGTCATAATTTCAGTGCAAACTTAATGCATATGGTTGTGCAAAAAAGCATGTAATAGATACCACTCTACAAAGATATCAATCACATCTCTATTTCTTCCTCTTTTTTTTTTTTGGTGGTTGTGTATTTCACATTATTTTAATGGGCCTGAGTGATTATCACGCCAAAGATACGTAGCAATCACAATTTTTAGCACTTAAAAATTAAGTACTGTAGTTTAAATCTTTCTACCAAACATGCCTAAGCCTTACATTTCCATTTCCTACTCGGATCAAGATTTTTAGAGCCCTTTAGAGTACTCTACCCGTAGAGTTCATTTAATCTGGACCATTCAATTTCTTAACCAATAACTTATGTTATAAAATGTCATTAATCCACCTAGAAAAGCCTTAAATGATAATGTCATATCAGGCTGTTAAAAAGGACAACAACTTTACAAGTTAGATTGTGCCTTTTGGAAGCCCAATAACTGTGTGGGATCTACCACAACGCATAATTCAGTCATCCCATTAAAATCAGCTGTCCTATCTCTTTCATCTTCATTTTTAGCAATCAACTTCCACTCGATTTTTTTATTTTTACTTTCGGAGCCTAAACTTGTTACTTGACTTCCTTCCACATAAAATAGTTACAAACATTACGAGACATCTGTCTCTTGATTTGTCTCATTTTAAAAGAATCCCCATGTAGTTAGCCTTTACAAGTCAACAACTATGTTCTCCACTTCTCCTAAAGCAAGTTACATGAATGTTATTATCAATTTCTCCCCCTTACAAATTTTCTTATTCTAGTGGGTTCATAAAAACCCAAATCCCCATAGAAAAAAAACAAGATTCCAAGGTCAAGAGAAACAAAAACCATGAAAAAAGATTGGACGGCTCTGATTTGATTTAAGAAGTTGCTAGGAAGTGACTTCCACTAGGTTTACTATTTATTTTTAGGAAGTGAAGTTCCTTTCACTGGCTGAAAAAAAACCTTGACCCGCATTGAATTTTCTTCATATAAAGTTACAAACAATACAAGAAAAGACGCCCCAATCCAATTATAACCTCAAGGAAAATAATGGTTTGAGTAAAAAACACCAACCATTCTACTTGTTGATTATAATCTTTCAACTTCTCCTTTCTATTATCAGAAATTACAGAAAAAGAGACACCTCGCACCAATGCTAACCTAAGGATATAATGGTTTGACTAACACCAACCATTCTAAGATCAAAGCTGGATGAGATTATATCCATTGCTTCTTTAGTTTATTTGTTAAGTACACTTTTTTTAAAATGAATAATTGTAATTTTGTATAATAAACCCACGAAAATAAACTCAATTAACTAGATAAATTTTCCTGTCACTCACATTTTAGAAGTTGGTAGGAACTACACAGACTGATAGGCACAAAGAGCCATATATGTCAAATTCTTTCTCAATTATTGTGCTTATTATCGTGTCTGGGATCCACCATAACGCACAATTATTCATTGAAATCAATTCAATGGTTCACATTTGATTCACACAAAGGGCCTTTCTGCTACACGCATTAAAAGCAAAAGAAGAAGTATTTTGAGAGTTTCTGCAAAACAAAAAACACCTTTACAGATCACATTTCTCTCTCAGAGCATTAGCATTGGAAAATGTTAATGCTACTCTATTTTACCATTCTAAAAACTCACTTTATCATTATACCATCTTATTTTACAATACCTCCACATCCCAAACTTTTATTTTCCTCTTTTACTCATTAAAATAATATATATCAAAATTATATCTTTTCTGTCTCATCTCTCTCCTCTCTTTCATTTTTAGCTCTCTTCCAAATAAACCCCAGAAACCTCACGGCAGCCCCAAAAACCTCAGCCTCGAAACCCATGGCCACCACCATCACCACGGCAACCCCCCACCTTCACCACCATGAACCCACATATGACCCATAATAAAACCCCACCCCCTTCCACCACGCCACCACCCCACGGCAACCCCAGAAACCTCAGCCCCGAAACCCATGGCCACAACCATCACCACAGCAACCCCCCACCTTCACCACCATGAACCCACATGACCCATAATAAAAACCCCACCCCCTTCCACCACCACCACCACCCCACGGCAACCCTAGAAACCTTAGCCCCGAAACCCATGGCCACCACCATCACCACGGCAACCCCCCTCACCTTCACCACCATGAACCCACATATGACCCATAATAAAAACCCCACCCCTTTCCACCACCACCACCACCACCACGGCAACCCCCAACTCCACCACCATGAACCCACAAAAAAAATCCATCCCAAAATCAAATCAAACCAATAGCAAATTCCGAATCCACAAGATGACCCATAAAAAAAAAATCAAGTCAAAATTTACACAAACCCAGTTACAAACCGATCTCGCTGCTGCAAACCACACCGGAAACCCATGAACATGCTGCCACAAACCACCATACCACGCCGCCGCATACCCATGAACCCAGAAAACGTACCCCAAAATACCTAGAAATTGCCACCATACCACGTCGATCTGACTTCCCAGTCTCACCTCCACGCTGGACCCACGACCCACACCAGAAAAGCCCACCGTGAGAGAGAGACGTGATGAGAGAGCCGTTGTGGAGAGAGGAATGAGAAGAGAAACAACGTGAGAGGGAGAGTTAGAAAATGGGGAATAGAAAAATATTATAAGTTTTAGAATTGTGCTACAGTACTATTCTACCTTTAGAATTGTACTGTAGCACAATTCTAAATATTTTTGCAATACTCCCTTTTGACATTTTCTGATGCAGTGGTTATTTGGTACATTTATGCTAAAATGCTCTTAGATATGGCATTAGCATCTTTTGATGCTAATGCTCTCACTCTCCTAGTTCGACAAGGTTGAATTATAAATCAAATTCATTTTTTCAAAAGTAAACGAACAAAACTTAGTTACAAGGTGCTATTCCTTAAGTTTCTCTCTTAAGATTCAGTCATGTGGCTACTTAACTAAAAAATACACTTCCATCTCATAAGAAAAAATCCACATAACAAAATTTTAAAAGGAGAACCTAAGGAATAGCATCTAAGTATTGTACCTAAGTCTTACTCAAAATAAACACTCAAAGGGAAAAGGAAAATGCCTTACACCGCATAGAGGTAAGTCTTTTGTCTTTTTTTGTCCTTATTTATTTATTTTTATTGTCGCCAATCAACAATATAACTCACCGGCGGACATAAGTTAAAGATACAATTAACGAGTGCTTTTAAGACAATTATTAACCAACTATTTTAAGAAATTTTGGCATAACTTTTATGAAAAATAGAAAAAACTATCAAAATATTAATTACTTTTTTCTTTATTCATAAAATCTTTTCTAAAATAGTTGGTTAAAAATTGCACTTAAGTCATCAGTTAACGTTTTAAGCCTCTGTTTGGATACCAATGAAAAATGAAAATTATTTCACTATTAACTTATTTTTGCTACTATTCATGGGTCTCACTTCACTTTTTGGTACTATTCATGGGCTCCACCGTACTATTTCAACTAACTTTTATCTTTATCTACAGTACTTTCAGTAATAAGTTTTCAGTTTCAATAAAATAAGCAGTATCTAAACAGACCCTAAAAGTAAACACTAGTCTTTCTTTCTTCTTTTGTAGGTACAAACATTACAAGAATGCTAACCCAAGAATACAATGGTTTGAGTAACACCAACCATTCTAACATACTAACATCTAAGTTTTTTTTTTTTTTGATAACCAGCCAATTCATTAAACTAAGAAGAACTACAAAAGGTGCCCCAATCTTGCCTACAAGCTTTCAAGATAGGGGGAGGCAAATCATAGTTATTACACAAGAAGCTTGCCTTAAGAGCAACAACATATTAAGCAGCTGAGTGAGCTGCTGAGTTCAAAGATCTCTTAACCCAGCAAAACTTACAATTATCAAAAAATACACTCAAAACAGCAGTATCCCGAGTGATGGAGGAAATGGACCAATCAGATGGTTCTTTAGCTTTGGACAGGGCATCTAAACATATTTTTGAATCTCCCTCCACAACGATGTTGTTCCAATTATAATTGTTAGCCAAGTTTAGAGCCCACTGAATTGCAGTTGCTTCAGCTTGAGTAGGAGAGCATAAATCATGAATTTTAGTCCATACCTTTAACACCTCACCAAACTCATTTCTTACTACCACAACTAAGGAGGTGAAAGCCTGTGAGACAGCAGCATCCACATTTAGTTTTATATAGTTTCTTGGAGCCGGCATCCATGAAATTAATTCCTCACTTAGAGCATTCTCATCAGGTGTGCCAAATGCCAAATATTTGGCATTTGCCACACCAAAAACCAAAAATCCTCTCTCATGAGGTGTGCCAAATGCCAAAACATTTGGCACATATGAACAGTTCCATTCTAAAAATATAACGATATGGCCAGAAATGCTATATGCAAAAATTAATTTTTTAATGATTTTCTCTCTCCTCTCTGTCATGTTATCTCCTTTTTTTTTCCTCTCTCTCTCTCGTCCGCCTCCCTCACTTTTCTCTCAGCCCTTCTCTCTCCTCTCTCTCTCTCTCTATCTCAGCCTCTCTCATAATCCGCCAAGCAGCTCGCCTCTCCTCTAGCGCTAACGCCGCTTGTCTCCGCCGATGCCGCTCCAAGCAACTTGCCTCCGCCATAATCTGCCCGATCTCACTAAGATCCGATTCACCTCCTCCACTCACTAGTAGCTCACCTCATCCACTCGCCAAGCAGCTCACCTCTCCTCCGACGCCAACACCGCTTGCCTCCGCCGAAGCCGCTCGCCAAGCAACTTGCTTCGCCTCCGCCGATGTTGTCGAAATCTGCCCGATCTCACTAAGATCCGATTCCCCTTATTTGTTTGGATTGTTTATGGTTGATTTTGGGGATTGGATCTGGTTTGAGAAATTGGATTGGAGGATAACAATGATTTGGGATTGGATTGTTTGATTTGGGATGGGTTTTGAAGTTTGTGAATATGGTGGGTTGTTATGGATTTTTTTTTTTTTTTGGTTGGTTTTTTTTTTTTTTTTTTTTAAAGGTGGTGTTGGTGGATGTGAGTTTATGTCGGTGGTGGCTGTCGGTATTGTTGCAGCAGTGGTTGTTGGTGGCCGTTGTTGCAGTAGTGGTGGTGGTGGTTGTGCCGTTGTTGCTGGTGTTGTTGCTATTGACGATGGGAGAAATTAATATATTATTTTAATGTATTGTTAATATTATTTTAATGTATAGAATTGAAGAATAGATCATCTGATAAATAGGATATTGTAAAATAATGTGTTAAAATAATAAAATAAATTTTTGGTATGTCAAAATGACATTTTTTATGAGAGAGTTGTTGGGAATGCTCTAAGTTGGTAAGTTTATAACCGAAATTTTGTATAACAAAGCGGTGAAGATAAACTCAATTAACTAGAGAAATTACTTCTCTCACTCGCTTTATGGTAGTTGGTAGGAAGTGGGAACCACCACAACTGATAGCACAGCTGCAAAAGAAAGAGCCATTTTCTAATGTCAAATTTTCAATTATTGTTCTTCCTGGAAATGGCACAATGACTGTGTCTGGGATCCACCGTCACACGCAATTATTCAATCATCCCATTAAAATCAATTCAATAGTTCACATTTGATTCACACGCATATAGTGGTAAAGGACATTTATTGTGCACGACCTAAAAGCAAAGATGATTTTTTCCCCTAATATATAAGTGGAAGATTTAATTATAATATCTTTTTTTTAATATTATTTAAGAAGTATAAAAGATAAATTGTTTGTAAAGAACACTAGAAATAAACTTCAACCACACATTATATTATTTACAAAATATCTAGTCTTATATAATAATTGAATGTAAAATGCATTATGTTTTCTTGAAAATAAAAATTACAAAATTTAAAACACTTTTAAATAACAAATACTGATAGCTAAATCTTGCAAATCTAATATATTGTATCAACTATACTTTGTTAGAAAATAATTAAATCATTTTAAGAATGTTTTGGAACTAACCCTTATAAACCTTATTTATTATTTTCATTTTTTACTTAAAAAAAAAAACAAATCGCCAAATTTTTCCATGTGTAGTGTAGGTTTCCGACTAGTATTAAGATAAATATATTGTCTTGGGTTGCCACTAATATGACACATAAAAAATATAACCCAAAGTGATTAACATTTTTTTTTTTTTTGTATGCGCATAAATTATAATTATTATTAGAATATAAATTCTACTCAAATTTTTATTCATATAATTATAGTATAAAATCTAAAAGTTCTTATTACAAGAGTTTCCACCAAAATTTATAAATACAAATCTAAAAAAGATAATATGAAATGAGACCTTTTTCATTATTTTTGGTGAAAGGGAAAGGGGTCTTAGAGTTTCAAATTTCAATGGAGAACTAAACACCATAACTAATTATTCAATTCTATGTATAAATTATAATTTATATTGGAAAGAAATGAATTTTATTTATATAAGTTAAACGAGTTTAGTTGTGTCAAAACAGGTCAATTCATCTTGATAGAGATAATGAATCAAATCATTTGGGGTTATTCACATTATGTTGGACAGTAAAAATTAATTAACTATAAAAATTCACATTATCTTTGGAGAACGTATGGTTGGTGATATCCAATGTTGATAAGATTATTGAAACTCAACAAACTCATTTCCTTTTTCCTTGAAGGATTATTTATTTTGATTGATTTTTTATGAATAGAGAGCCATATCCGATTCTTTTTGTTTATTACTTAAAAATACAATAATAAAAAAATCAGTTAGTCCTATGTTTCTTCAATCTTCTTCTTTTTCATGAACAACCTTATCAAACAACTACCACATACCCTTGGTGCGATGGTCTCTCCACAAGTATAAGTGTTTGTGAGGTGTGGGGGGCAATGGTCGGGATTCAAGTCTTTAGAAAAGAGTTTCACACACATATACACTTAAATTAGATTAAAGTAGAATTTCTATCTTATATATAAAAATAAAATTAAAAAAAAAAACCTTATCAAACAACTTCCACTTGATTTCTTAATTTTTGCTTATGGGAAGTAAACTTCATAGTTCCTTCCACAGAAAAACACTTCATACCACTCAAATATTTTTGCGAACTAAACTTCCTTCCAACTAGTCAAATTTGTCATTTCTTATCTTCTTTTTTTAGAAACAAGTAAGCAACTTCTACTATATTTATTTATTTATTTTCAGGAAGTAAAGTTCATTCCACTAGCTCAAAAACTTGACCCCGCCTTGAATTTTCTTCACATAAAGTTACAAACATTTCTAGAAAAGATGCCCCAATTATTGTAACCCCAATGGAAATAATGGTTACCAAGTACCAACCATTCTACATTAGGATCCTTTCAACCAAAAAGAAAAAAAGAAAAAGAAAAAAAAGAAGACTTGTGATTTTGATCTTTATACTGCTCAAATTACAGAAAACAACACCCCGCTCCAATGCTAACTCAAGGACCAACCATTCTAGGTTCAAAGCTGGATGAGTTTGGGGCTGTTTAGTATGTGATTTTAAGCAACACTTTTCAGTTTTTAAACAACAATACACGTATTTTTACACATTTTTTTATTTACAAATATTTTCAAAAAATACAAACAACGTTACTAGAACAATATTACCAAACAGCCCATTTATTTCCATTACTGCTTCTTTAGTTTATTTGTTAAGTACAGTTTTTTAAAATGTATAAATGTAATTTTGTATAATAAACCCATGAAAATAAACTCAATTAACTAGATAAATTTTCTTTGTCACTCGATCACTTTTTATTTGTTAGCAGGAACCACACAGACTGATAGGCAGCACAGTTGCACAAAGAGCCATATATGTCAAATTCTTTGTCAATTTTTGTGCTTATAACTGTGTCTGGAATGTGGGATCCACCAGAACGCGCAATTATTCATTGACATCAATCAGTGGTTCACATTTGGTTCACACCTAGATTAGTAAACAAAGGACCTTTCAGCTGCACGCCTTAAAAGCAATAGAGGAAGTATTTTAAGAGTTTCTGCAAAACAAAAAAAAACACTTTCACCGATCACATTTCTCTCTCTCTCTTGGTTCTCTTGTTTGCATTCTCTTTCACCACTCACGTCTTTTTGCAAAGAAGAAAGCATGGCTGCAGAGTTTGTGGGTGGAGCAGTTTTCTCTGCATTCCTTCAGGTGGCGTTTGACAGAGTGGCCTCTCGTGACGTTGTCAACTTTCTCAAGGGAAGCAAAGTTATTGAAGGATTGGTGCGAAAGCTGAAGTTAATGCTGATAACTGCTGATTCAGTGCTCAGTGATGCGGAGGAGAAGCAATTTGAATACCCAAATGTGAAACGGTGGCTGAACGAGCTTAAAGATGCTGTTTATGTTGCGGATGACCTCCTCGATGAGATTGCCACTGAAGCCTTACGATCCAAGTCAGAAGCTGAATTTCAAACCAGCACTAGTACGGTATGGGACTTCTTCTCTGCTAATTCATTTGATATACAATCGAAGCTAGAAAAAATTCTGGATAATTTAGAATATATTATAAAACAAAAGGATGTCCTTAGTCTTGTTGCTAGTGTTGCCCTGAAGGATACCCCTGGTCTTAAAGGTATACAATCAAGACCATTGACAACTTCTTGCCCTGAAGAATATGGTGTATTTGGTAGAGACAAGGACAAGGAGGGGATATTTGAGAAGTTCCAATCTAATGGTGCAAGTGTTGATGGGATATGTGTTGTTCCCATAGTGGCTATGGGTGGAGTTGGAAAAACTACTCTTGCTCGGTTTGTTTTCAATGACAAAAGAATAAATGAGAGTTTTGATCTCAAAGCTTGGGTTTGCGTTTCAGAAAATTTTGATAATTTTAGGATAGCAAAAACAATTTTTGAGGAGGTCACTTCCTCTGCTTGTGACAATCAAAACATGAATTTTCTGCAAAATAAAATTAGAGAGAAATTCATGGAGAAGAAAGTTTTCCTCGTTTTAGACGATGTTTGGAATGAGAAATATAGTGATTGGGCTGAGCTACTTAAAGTTTTCAGATGTGGTGCAAAGGAGATTAAGATCATTGTTACTACACGCAGTACAAAAGTCGCATCAAATGTCCGCACTGTTGCAGATTTTTTTCTAAGACAATTATCAGAAAAAGAGTGCTGGTCATTGTTTAAAAAACACACATTTATAAATGGAAAGGCTAGTGATCCAATTCTAGAGGATATTGGTAGGCAAATTGTCCAGAAGTGTAAAGGCTTACCTTTGGCAGCAAAAACACTTGGTGGTTTGCTGCGTTGTCAGCAAGATCCAAAGGAGTGGACAATGATTTTGAAGAGTGATATATGGAATATACCAGAAAAAGAAAGTGACATCCTTCCGGCTCTAAGATTGAGCTACCACTACCTCCCATCACATTTAAAGCATTGCTTTGCTTATTGTTCCATCCTTCCAAAGGGTTATGAATTTAAAAAAGAGGAGTTGGTCTTGTTGTGGATGGCACAAAATTTTTTACAGCAATCCAAAGGAAATGGGAGGATGGAAGAAATAGGTGAACGGTACTTTGATGATCTTGTATCTAGGTCACTTCTTCAACAATCAAGTACTAATGAATCACGTTTCATAATGCATGACCTAGTCAATGACTTGGCAACATTTATATCTGGAGAATTTTGTTTTAGGTTTGTGGAAAATGATGAGTTGAATAAAATAACAGAAAAAACACGTCATTTTTCATATCCTAAAGGTCGATTTGATAACTCTAAGAAATTTGAGTTCCTTTATGAAGCAAAGGGTTTGCGAACCTTCTTGGGAGAAAAACAGTTACTGTTACCATGGGAAAATTATAACTCTGTAGAGAAGATAATGATAGATGATTTGTTGGAGGAATTTAAAACCTTACGGGTGTTATCATTGTCTAGCATGGGAATAAGAGAGTTGCCTAACTCCATTGATAATTTAAAGCACCTTCGTTATTTGAATATTCTTTGCACTAAAATCAGTCACTTACCCGATTCCATATGTAACTTGTATTGTTTGCAAACCTTGATATTGTCACGGTACATCACCAAGTTGCCTACAAACACGAGTAAACTAATCAACTTGCGCCACCTAGATAATAGTGGAGCCAAAATGGAAGAGATGCCACCACATATGGGTAAAATGAAAAATCTCATAAAATTACCTGTTTTTGTTGTGGGCAAACGTGATGATGGGTCCAGTATAAGAGAATTAGTGGAGCTTCAGCATCTTTCTGAAACTTTGTCTCTATTGAACTTGGAAAGCGTTCAATGTATTAATAAAGATACTGCAGAGGTTATATTAAAGAATAAGCAAGATTTATCTGAGTTGAAGTTGGAATGGAAACACGGTCATGGCGCTGAAGATTCAGAAAAGGAAAGAATTATGCTCGAGCAGTTGTGTCCTTGCACAAACTTGAATTCTCTCACCATCACCAATTATGAGGGTACAAGCTTTCCAAAATGGTTAGGAGACTCGTCATTCTCTAAAATGGTGTCCATAGAGCTTCGTGATTGTGATAATTGCTTCTCCTTGCCTCCGCTTGGACAGCTACCTTACCTCAAGAGCCTTGAAATTGAATGTTTTGGTGAAATATCAAGTGTGGGCCCTGAGTTCTACGGGAATACGATTAACCCGTTCAGAGCCCTTGAGTGTTTATCATTTGAAAATATGCTAGAGTGGCAGGAGTGGGTTATATTTGAAGGAGAAGTTTTCTCTTGTCTTCAAAAACTTTATATTGATAATTGTCCCAAGCTTAGTGGGGGTTTGCCCGTTCAACTTCCCTCTTTGACCGAACTTCGTATTAGTCAGTGTAAGCAGCTTGTTGCTTCGCTTCCTAATTCTCCAGCTCTCCATCAATTAGTATGCACAGGGAAAATACAGATTCCACGTGGTCATGACTATCAATCACTTAAAACTGTGTTCATAGCGGGCGGCGGTGATTCAATTTTGTCATTTCTACCAGAGTTTACTTCCCTCTCTCGCTTGGAATTCTTTGAGTGCCTTGATTTAGTTTCCTTTCCCAGCGGAGGACTGCGCGCTCCAAATTTGTCTCAGATTGTAATATTTGTGTGCAGAAATTTAAAGTCACTGCCTGAAGGGATGCATACCCTCCTCCCATCTCTCGTGGGTTTGAAACTGTATGGGTGTCCAAAACTTGAATCTTTTCCCGAGGGAGGTTTGCCCTCCAGCTTAGAAAGTCTTGCCATACACGGGTGTGAGAAACTCATTTCCCGTCGCATGGAATTGGGATTGCAAGGTCTTCACTCTCTCAGAAGTTTCACAATTTCTAATCATTGCAACGAGTTGGAGTCCTTTCCAGAGGAGGCGTTGCTGCCTCCTAATCTTACTGATTTCGCCATCAGTTATTTACCAAATCTAAAATTGCTCAATGGTAAGGGGTTTCAACTCCTTACCTCTCTTAAAAACTTGCGTATTCGGAGCTGCAATAATCTTGACTGCTTACTAGAAGACGTTTTGCCTACCACTCTTTGTGAGCTACATATTTCTGATTGCCACTTGTTGAAAGAACGGTATGGAAATGAGAAAGGGGAGGGCCAGGTCAAGATTGCCCACATCCCCAGAATATGCATACGTTGATTGAGCTATGAGTCGAAGAACGCTTCTGCCCAGGTACTAATTCTCATTTTCATTAACTCCCATCAAGCTACAGTGAAAAGTTTAAATTTTTTTCACCAAAATCATTTTATTTCATCTAACTTTTTAATGCCAAGCTTTGAAGTATCTTTTCTTTTAACTTAATCATAAGCTCTATAGACCATATATCATAAACCACAGGTTTAGTTTTAGTTTTAGTGTGTTATTTAATTATGAATTAAAGAAAAACTCCCCAACATACAGAACTATATACATATATAAAGGAAGCATTAGACCATGCTACAGTTGAAATATTTGAACTGGGTGATTTTCAACATTGTTATATATGCTCATTTCATTGCCTTTTCTTTTGCAGTGTTACTTTTACCTGTAAATAACAAGTGTCTTACACACCCGCTGTCAATTTCATGCCACTGCTAGCTGCTAATCCTTCTACATTGTGTATGAATTCCTAAATGTCAATTCTCCAAAAAAAAAAAAAAAAAAAAAAAAAGACCTCCAAAATATCTGATTAGTCTTCAAGTCACTGTAAAAGCTCATCCTCTACTCTCATTCTTGCCGGTGATGCTCTTGCCTCATTATACATTCACTACATTTCTACTCTAGACTTCTGAAATACAAGACAAAGACTTCTATGGGAATGTTTAAGCTAAGGTAATGCTAATTTCCAGCATATGTATTTGTTGATCAACACATTCATTTAAAAAGTTAAAAACATTTTTTAACAATCAACGAACTGCAAACTACCAATCAATTTGTTTATTGAATTGAGAAAAAAATTATAAAAAAATTGTTCCTTCAAATTATTTTATTAAAGTTTTAGAGGATAAAATAACAAATGGATAATGTATAGTAGTAAATAAAAAAAATTAATTGGCTTTATAATAATTTGTTCAAGGTATGTCATTTATGGCTTGCTGATCCGGGATGCACAAACTTTGGCAAACCGGTTAAGTGGGGTTAGGTTCCAATACGTAGGTAGAGAAAATAACAAAGTTGCTCACAACCTTGCTAGATATGCACGCCATATCACAGGTTATTATGTATGGATGGAGGATGTTCCAACCCATTGTTTGAATGTTTACCAAGCAGACATGCCTTAAGGAATAAAATTCAAGTCATCTTTCTCAAAAAAAAAAAAAAAATATATATATATATATCATGATATTGATACCACAACTTTAGTATTAGACGTTTCAGTTTTTATTTTATTTTATTTTTATTTTTTTAAATTAATTTATAGAAAAACTTCATGGCAACCAGAAAAATGTTCAGATTTATCTATCTATATATATTCCAGAACAAAGTAAAGCTTTCTAGTAGTAAAAATATTTTTGGCACACCTGTGTAAGAGATGCTGTTAGATTTCAACTAGAAGCTCTGGATCCCAAGATTATACTACAGTTGGCATATATTTTTTGAACTAGATGATTTTCAACATGCTCATTCATTGCCTTTTGTTTTATAGGGTCACATTTACTTGTAAATAACATGTGCCTCACACATCTGCTGTCAATTTATGCCACTGCTAGCTATTGATTATTTTGCATTGTATATAAATTTCTAAATCTCTGATATGTTTTCAAGTCACTATGAAATCTCATCCTTTTCTTAATTAAAGAATCATTTACTCTTATTCTTGCTAGGGTTGCTCTTGCCTCACTATACTTTCACTGCGTTTCGACTGTTCCATTTTGAAGTGCAAGACGAATACTTTTGAGGTAATGCAATTTTTCCAGCATATGTATTTGATGAATAATACATTTGTTTTATAAGTTTAGAGTATTTTAAGAAATATTGGGATTTGACTTGGCCAGTTTGGCATGTTGTTTAATATCAGGTAAACTATGTGGCAGTTGATAGCTAGTGCTACTTCTTTACCTTTTTAACAGCCGCTGAATCACACTGATCAAGTGTGGAGAGGGACTTACTCAGGTTTTCTCTTTGGAATTGGTGGTAGATGGGAATATGTGACATCCCCTCCAGAGGATAGGTTGCTGCATTTGGTTCTTTTTTTCTTCTAACCTGAAAGAACTCAAAAGGTTCAGCCAGAATATGACTGCTCTTGCTGTCCTCACCTGTTGGGGCTACCATTACTATCGAGAATTTTAAATGCCATATTGTGTGACAATGGTGCCAAGGCAGAGGGGGGAAAGCTGGCCCAAAGATTGCTGAGATTCTTGTTCCATGATAGATCAAGTCCAAAGATGCCCTGTGATTGTTAGGTTTGTTCAACTGAATTGTGTTTGTTGTTATAAACTTTGAACCTATCATCAAAAATGCTTTTCAAGTCTTTGTCAACTCTGCAAAGTTTTAAGCCTCTAACAAATGCATAAGGGTCAATTGCTTCAAATCATCCCATTGATGAATATAATGATTATAAACCTACCAAATGCATCTCTTGCGATCAATATTTTCGAAGAGCTAAATTTACATTCAGTGAGCCGTAATTATGTATGTCCTGCCAGCATGTTTTGTTTTCTTCAAGTTTGGACAGCCCTATATACTGTATTGTAATGAAGAATAATGTAGAGAATGGTGCCTCATAACTCCAATTCCGGCTCCTAGATTTGAAAGAAAAGATATCCTTTAGGCATTTTACAGGATATCAAGTGTGATTGTGAGTTCATGACACCTTGAGAACTTGATTGTCTTCCATGTGAGTTTGTTTGGATGTCTTCCAAATATTCCTAACTTCATAATTTTTTTTTTGTTACTTTTCCATCGCTCTCCATTATTCAGCTTATCCACTAATTGTTTTCCTTGTACCTATGCGTGCTCAATTATACATTTATTGAATTAACTTGTTGTCATTGTACTTGTATTCCCTTTGATGATGAAATGATACCAAAAAAAGAAGGGAAAAAAGTGACACAAGATTGATCACATCCCTTGCATACATATAGATGACTAAGTCATTTTAGGAGCTAAAATTCCAATTTAACCCAAGCTACTGTTTTACAATTAGGTACATTCCATTCAATTTTATATTAATATAAGTTTATGTGTTGATAAATATATCTGAAAAAGTGTTACTACTTGATGAAGGGCTGGCTGAAGAACGGTGTCATAATCTGTTTCTGCCTTGAGATCAAGCACTTTTTAGGTGTTGTCTTTTGTTGAAGGAATGGTTCCATTAAGAAGAAGGGCAAAGAATGGAGCAAGAATGCCCATTTTCTTCAACATATTAATTGATGATGAAGTGATCATGTGGCCTGAAGGGATGCACACCTCCTCTGTAAGAGATGCTGTCAGATGTTTTTCAACCAAAGGCTTTGGATCCCAAGATTATGCTACAGTTGACATATAGTTTTTGAACTATGTGATTTTCAACATGCTCATTCATTGCCTTTTGTTTTGTGTGGTCAATTTTACTTGTAAATAAGTGCCTCACACACCCGCTGCCAATTTATGCCACTACTAGCTGCCAGTCCCTTGCATTGTACATAAATTCCTAAATCTCTGATATATTTTCAAGTCACTATGAAAGCTCATCCTTTTTTTTAATTTGAGAATCATTTACTCTCATTCTTGCCAGAGCTGCTCTTACCTCATTATACTTTCACTGCATTTCTACTTTGCACTTTTGAAGTGCAAGACAAATATTTTTGAGGGAATGATTAACCCAAGGTAATGCAATTTTTCCAGAATATGTATTTGATGATTAATACATTTGTTTTATAAGTTTAGATTATTTTAAGAAATATTGGGATTTGACTTGGCCCTTTTGGCATGTTGTTTGATCTCAGGTAAACTATGTGATGGTTGATAGCTAGTGCTACTTCTTTACCTTCTAACAGCAGCTGAAACGCACTAATCAAGTGTGGAGAGGGACTTGCTCAGGCTTTCTCTTTGAAATTTTGGAACCGGTGGTAGATGGGAAGATGTGAAGTTCCCTCCGGGGGATAGGTTGCTGCTTTTGGTTCCTTTTCTCTTCCTAACTTGAAAGAGCTCAAAAGGTTCAACATGTGACTGCTCTTGCTTTCCTCACTTGTTGGGGCTATGACTAGCACCAAGAATTTTAAAATGTCCTATTGTGTGACAATGGTGCCAGAGGCAGAGGGGGGAAAGCTGGCACAGGATTGCTGAGATGCTTGTTCCATGACAGATCAAAGTCTAGAGATGCTCTGTGATTGTTAGGTTTGTTCAACTGATTTGTGATTGTTGGTATAAACTTTGAACCTGTCATTTGTTGGTATAAAATTTGGACCTATCATCATAAATGCTTTTTAAGTCTTTGTCAACTCTGCAAAGTTTTAAGCCTCTGACAATATTAGCATAAGGGACATTTGCTTCAAATCATCCCATTGATGAATAGAATGATAATAGACCTACCAAATGCATCTCTTTCAATCAACATTTTTGAAGAGCTAATGTTACTTTCAATGAGCTGCAATTATGTTTGTCTTGCCAGCATGTTCTGTTTTTTTAATGAAGAATAATGTAGAAAAACTCCCGTACAAAGACTTTTTTGAATGTTTAAAGCTAAGGTAATTCTAAATTTCCAGCATATGTATTTGTTGATCAACACATTCATTTAAAAAGTCAAAAGCATTTTTTAACAATCAACGAACTGCAAACTACCAATCAATCTGTTTATTGAATTAAGAAAAAAATTATAAAAAATTGTTCCTCCAAATTATTGATTAAAGTTTTCGAGGATAAAATAAAAAATGGATAATGTGTAGTAGTAAATAAAAAAAAATTAATTGGTTTTATAATAATTTGTTCAAGGTATGTCATTTATGGTTATAAATGCCTTATCCTATGCTCTACAGACCGTATATCATGATAGTGATACCACAACTTTAGTATTAGACGTTTTAGTTTTTTTTTTTTTTTTTAAATTAATTTATAGAAAAACTTCACGGCATCCAGAAATATGTTCAAATTTATCTATCTATATATATTCCAGAACAAAGTAAAGCTTTCTAGTAGTAAAAATATTTTTGGTACACCTATGTAAGAGATGCTGTTAGATGTTTTTCAACCAGAGGCTCTGGATCCCAAGATTATGCTACAGTTGACATATAGTTTTTGAACTAGGTGATTTTCAACATGCTCATTCATTGCCTTCTGTTTTGCAGGGTCACATTTGCTTGTAAATAACATGTGCCTCACACATCCGTTGTCAATTTATGCCACTACTAGTTGCTGGTCCTTTTGCATTGTATATAAATTTCTAAATCTCTGATATGTTTTCAAGTCACTGTAAAATCTCATCCTTTTCTTAATTAAAGAATCATTTACCCTCATTCTTGTTGGAGCTGCTCTTGCCTCATTATACTTTTACTGCATTTCTATTGTGCAGTTTTGAAGTGCAAGACAAATACTTTTGAGATAATGCAATTTTTCCAGCATATGTATTTGATGAATTATACATTTGTTTTATAAGTTAAGAGATACTGGGATTTGACTTGGCCAGTTTGGCATTCTGTTTAATCTCAGGTAAACTATGCAGTTGATAGCTAGTGCTGCTTCTTTACCTTCTAACGGCCGCTGAATCACACTGATCAAGTGTGGAGAGGGACTTACTCAGGCTCTCTTTGGAATTGGTGGTAGATGGGAAGATGTGACGTCCCCTCCAAAGGATGGGTTGCTGCATTTGGTTCTTTTTTTCTTGCTAACTTGAAAGAGCTCAAAAGGTTCAGCCAGCATATGACTGCTCTTGCTGTCCTCACCTGTAGGGGCTACCATTACTAGCAAGAATTTTAAATGCCCTATTGTTTGACAATGGTGCCAGAGGCAGTGGGGGGAAAGCTAGCCCAAAGATAACTGAGATTCTTGTTCCATGACAGATCAAGTCTAGAGATGCCTTGTGATTGTTAGGTTTGTTCAACTGCATTGTGTTTGTTGTTATAAACTTTGAACCTATCATCATAAATGCTTTTTAAGTCTTTGTCAACTTTGCAAAGTTTTAAGCCTCTGACAAATGCATAAGTCACTATTGCTTTAAATCATCCCATTGATGAATACAAAGATTATAAACCTACCAAATGCATCTCTTTCGATCAATATTTTCAAAGAGCTAAATGTACATTCAATGAGCCGCAAATATGTATGTCCTGCCAGCATGTTCTGTTTTCTTCAAGGTTGGACTGCCCTATGTACTGTATTGTAATGAAGAATAATGTAGAGAATGGTCCCTCATAGCTCCGATTCCAGCTCCTAGATTTGAAAGAAAAGATATCCTTTAGGCATTTTATAGGATATCAAGTGTGATTGTGAGTTCATGACACCTTGAGAACTTGATTGTCTTCCATGTGAGTTTGTTTGGATGTCTTCTGAATATTCCTAACTTCATACTTTTTTTGATACTTTTCAATTGCTCTCCATTGTTCATCTTATCCACTAATTCTTTTCCTTGTACCTGTGTGCGCTCAAGTGTACATTTATTGAATTAACTTGTTGTCATTGTACTTGTATTTCCTTTGATGATGAAATGATACCAAAAAAAGAAGGGAAAAAAGTGACGCAACATTGATCACATCCCCTGCATACATATGGATGAGTAATTCATTTTAGGAGCTAAAATTCCAATTTAACCCAAGCTGCTGTTTTACAGTTAGGTACATTCCATTCAATTTTATATAAATATAAGTTTTTTTGTTAATAAATATATCTGAAAAAGTGTTACTACTTGATGAAGGGTTGGCTGAAGAACAGTGTCCTAATCTGTTTCTGCCTTGAGATCAAGCACTTTTTAGGTGTTGTCCTTTGTTGAAGGAATGGTTCTATTAAGAAGAAGGGCAAAGAATGGAGCAAGAATGCCCATTTTCTTCAGTATATTAGTTGATGATGAAGTGATCATGCGGCTGAAAGTGTAGAAAGAGTCCTCATTTGCTGTTTTCTTCATTCACTTGGCATCATTTAAATATTAGAGTCAGGTACATAAATGTTCGACTAAAACCATTTAGTTCTCAAATTGATTTAGTACCTTCTATTATTGGATAGTTTAACTGATGTTAATTATGATGAATTAGAACACTTTCCAGCTTCCTTCACTATTTTGGATAATCAAATTTATCTGACATGAGTAGGTATGAAAGGCTGAAACAAGAACAAGCCCATACAAAATCAGGAAGTGGTCGGCAATTCTTCTGCTTTATTATGTGTGCTTCTATTGAAATTTGATTAAAAGGAAATCATTTCCTTCAGAAAAAAATATCAAGTATGAACCAGGATCTTGAAATTTCTTCTTCATTATTTCTTTGTGAAATATCAAGCAAATGTTTTGAGATAATAATTTTGTTCCTTTTGCACATAATTCTTGAATTCAAATTATATTTTCTAAACCTTGGCATATGCTTGACAAGAGGAGGCTGGGAAATTCAGGAGAAACTTATCATATCATCGAAAGAGTATTGGTGGTGGTAGCATTCCAAAGCTCACCAAGTACTCCATCCTAGTTTATGCTAGACTAACCCTTCATTTATGCACTTCCAAGTTTCAAATCCTTTGAATCTTTTTCCTTATTTATTTATTTATTTATTTGAAAAAGGTTAAGAAATGATAGACATCAGCTTAACTTTTTGGTAGTACTCGCTAAAAATTTTCCTTACCATCACTAGTCCTAATATTTTATTTTGTGCAGCCCATGAACAAGGCAAATGTTTCGGATTTCTCAACTCACCACCAGTAAATGCCCTTGTTTGGGTGTGGATGGGTTTGGTATCTCATCAACTGATGAATGAATTTGAGCAATCCAGTGATGTAACATCCTCAAGAGATTTTTAGAGACACATCTACCGATATGTTTCTTCTGATTAGTCCTAGGTAAAATCCTTTAATTTTCTAACAGAAGCTTATAGAAGTGCAATTCTTATGTTGAATTTTAAAAAATTGAAGCAGTAGTTCTGATGAGAAATAAGTGGGCTTGCAAGTCATGGAATGAATAAAATCCATAATGATAATGAACTAAATAGGGGCTAGCTCATTTATTTCAAACTATTGCTTTGATTTATCATTGTTTTAAAAATAGAAAAGCATTTCTGAACAAATCCTTCTCTTGTTAAAGAATTTCTTCTTCAATTTGACAAACCAATCTTGGCAAATTTTGGTGCTTGATAACGCTGAGTTATATCCCATCTTAAAAAATTGTTGATTTCCATAGCATTTGAATGTAAATATCCATGATCAAAAGTGAATTTATCAATGCATTTCAGAAAATAAAAATAGTGCATTTATTTATCTTATTTTACTAAAGTGGGGGTAAGGGAATGAAATATTGTATATTTTCTTATTTTCAACTTAGGAATGATATATTTTATATTTCATATGCCCAGTTTAATCCAAATAACATCATCAAATGCAACAAACACACTGTCTATGGATGGATTTGGGCTCATAGACTCTCTTCAAGATTTTGGTATTGGTGGACATGAAGATTTGAAGTCCTAACTAGAGGAAATGTTGCTACTTTTCTTTTTCCTCCTCCTAACTACAAACAGTTCATAGGTTCAGCAAGTCACTCCTCTTGCCATGGTTGCTTTCGTCACCAGTAGGAACTAACCAACTCTCTTTTTCACATCTAGAATTTTATATTGTCTTATGCTACTACAATGGTGCCTGAAAGAAACTGGGAAAGCTGGCTGTTGACCTAAGATCTCTCAACTCTCGTTCCTTGAATATAGCTAAAAGAGATTAGATTAATTCAAACTAAAATTATATAGGGTGTGATTAGACGTTAGAACAATATATAAAAAAATCAAATGTGAGTAGTCAAATATTACATTCTTATATTTATCTTATTGAAAATACAAAACCATCTAATTTCATCAACTAAACCACCATTAAAATCTCAAACTTTTTTACACGCAACCACACACATGCATGCGCACACACATTTGAATGACTTATAGATAGAACATCCCCATCTATCTTAATATCCTCTTCCATGCTGAGGCTGCTTTCATGTTGCATAGAAGGTCTATCAGTGTCCATGGTATTGAACACAGTTTTTGAATTTTGTTGATTGTTTTGTCCTGAGTAGGTCATATAATGCTCAAATTGATGACTCATGTATCGTTCCTGACATCAATAAAAGTACGAGTCTCAACTTTAGAATTTAGTTAATTTTGCAATTATGGGTAACATAAAAATAAATTAAAAAAAAAAAAAACAACAACGTTAAGAAAAAGGTCCTAGATAATAGATTAAACCATCACCCTGTGTTGATGCAAGATATAGATTAGATTTAAAACATTATTATCACGATTTTCGTTTGTTCTAATAAGTACTACTGTTTACTCAAAAAAAAAAAAATCAGAATTGCTTTCTAACTCGATAATTGGCAATCCTTCATTAGCAAAATTTAGTGGACCTTCAAGCAATTTCCTTAATGGACCATTGGGACTCTAGTGATCCAAAGTAAAAAAACTCACCAAAGCCTATGATACATCACCCACTCTTACACTCCGGCCCAACTTCTAAAATGATTGGTGAGATATTTATACTCCATAATATCTGAGCCCATAAAAATTACAAAATATAATACAAATGGACTCATTGTCACGGCCCAATAAGAAAAACACACAAAAAAAAAAAAAAAAAAAAAAAAAAAAAAAAAAAAAAAAAAAAAAAAGAAGTTGTCTGTATCGTAATCAATCTCAGTGGACCTGAAGCCCATGCCTGAGATGTGCAAAATCTCCTTCTATACTATTGAATATTTTTGGAATGTTTTTACTTTTTCCACAGAAAGTGTGCGGGGAAGATGTCGGTAGGGTAAAGCAAAAAGGAAAAGAAAAACAACTATAATAATATTAATATTAAGAATTGTTGTACATAATATGTAAGCAAAACATTATTAGAAGGTAAGAATAATTAGCATTTGATCCTCCAATTGAAAGCATAACCATGCAGGCAAGTAACGGATAAAAAAAGGTTAACACGTTTATCTCTTAGTACGGCCTATCTGAGTGAAGAAACATCTTCCAAATCAAGCGAAGATGTTTAACCCTGTAGAAGTGCATTACTTTTCCTTGGTTAAATTCACTCTTCTTTCCCTATGTTTAAGTCTCTAAGCATTGCAAGTGAAGGAGAAACTTTCAGTTCTTTGCAAACTTCTATTCAAAATCCATGCACTCCTTTATCAAAAGTTCTTATCCGTAGTATCTTTTGTAGATCTTCTTGTTGGCTCTTAACGACCATTAATTCTGTGGATCTTCCAAGTCGGGGCAGGGACTCAACTATATATTCAAGTTTGCTTACTGATTTTTAACTTAAAATTTTCATCATCATTTTTGTAAACTTATAGTGATGTTTTGGCTTTGTTTTTGAACACCACCTTAATTTGTTTGTGCACATTTGATTTGAGATTATGTTTGGAAGCTTTATCATGTTTTGGTGCTCTAGATAAAGTTTACATTTACACAATGGTCTAAATCTAGTAAGTAATAACAAGCACTTCAAAAACCATTATTGCTCATTCAATTTTTATTATCCAGAAGAAAAAAAAAAAGTATAATACCCTAGCATTTTATCCCAGTTTCTGCATGCAGGCCTTGAAATAGACTAATTATAGGAAGAGATTGAAAAATATGCAAAGCCTAAAATGAAGGCTAAAGTTGGCCTTGCAACAAGATGCGTAATCCAAACTCATTAACTAAGAGAAGTTGAAATAGAGCAAGAATTTTAGTAGTGAGCGTGATTAGTATTAACGGAAGATGTTACTATTTTGTTAAACTAGGATAGGGTGCTCATCAAACTTCAAGGTTCTAACATGTTACTATTTTGTTCTAACTTGTATGGTACCTCTGCATTTGTGAAATTGAGATTCAAATATAAGGATTATTTATTATTTTTAATGTCCTTCCTAATAGGGATTATTAAAGGGTTTTTTTTTTTTTTTTTTTTTTTTTTTTTTTTTTTTTTTTTTTTTTTATAAATAAAGAATAAACAAAGTTTTGTTGGTGGACGGGTCGTGTTTGTGTTCATGTTGTCTTGAAGCAGGTGTACTCTATTATGTTCACCAGTCCTAACTTAACTCATTTAATTATTATCTTAAAATCCCTTAATCCTACTACATCTCATTTACTAATCCAGTTAACACAACGCAACCTACGTAATATGCTTAATAATTATCTAAAGTGGCAGTGTTCATGTTCGTATAGTTGCACCCCTGCTTCAAACTCAAATCACACCCAAAAAAACCCACCCCCCAAACAACTAAACCCATGCACCATCACCGATGAACCCAAATTCATCATCATCGATTCCATGAGATAGCCCCACCACAAGATCGGTGTCATCATCCCTTCAAGCAAATCAGAGAAGTATAAAAAAAAATGAGAGATCGGATTTGATACACACAAACAACGGTTCACATACATAGAAAATACACAACACCCAAACAGCTCAAGGATCACAAACCCCACCCAAAAACACCAGAAAATTCAACAAAACCCACCTCTTCTCAAACCCAAACCCATCATCAACAAGACCCACAAACAGAAAACCACCACCACCACCAATTCAGAAAAAAAACCCACATAGAAAATACCAAATCAAACCTTCAATGTTGATCCACACCAAAACCCACGAATCACCACTTACCCACACCACGGCGCCGCCGCAAAGACCACGAGAGAGAGAAGGGAGAGACTCCAACGCCGATCCACACCAAAATCCACACGTCGTCTAGGACCCTTTGGCTTATAGATCGAAGAGTGGGTTTGAGGTTTTGAGCAAATGAGAATCAGATAAGGAGATGTTTGTTGGTCTCGGGTTTTAGAGAGAAAAGTGAGATGAGAGATGAGATGCCATCTTTGAGGTGGTGTTGGCTCAAGTTCACCATGGAGGAGCATGGAGGCTCTACTCCGTTTAGATCGGTGAGATCGAAGACAGAAGAGAGTGATTTTCAGTGAGAAGAGTTGATGGTTGAGGAGGCTTAGACTTAGGCTGATCGAAGATAGAGTCATGGAGGCTCGGCCATGCTTGGTGTTTGGTTTCTGGAGAAAGCACAAGATCGGACAAACAGAGAGAAGGGAGAGCTCGGCGTGAAGGGTGAGAAGAAGAAAAGAAAAAAAAAATTGTTTAATTAAACGGTGCACAGACGGTGTTAGTGACTAAGGACCAAATTGGTCACTTTTTAAAACCTTTGGATTTGCTTGGTAATACCCCAAACCTCAGGGGTAGTTAGTGAAATTTACCCTTTAGTAATTATTGCTAAAAGGCACCAATCCTTAGGGCATCGGGCTCAGTAATGACCTAAACATATACATGTGAAGCATTGGATTTCTTCATTAACTTTGAGGTAGAATCCTGCTTCATTGAGTGTCATATGAATCAGCAAAGTTTTCTTAAGTACAGTAATTAGGTTTTTTCCGGTTATTTTTACTAGTTTAAACAATTTCAAACATTGGACTGTATTTTTGGATGGATCATTTGAAGACCAGATGTTTCTAAGATGGGATCGTAGCGGTGTTGCCAAAGTAAATAAATAATAAAGCAACTGAATTATAAAGGAAATATGTGTGAAGTGATCATTAAGGATGGTGAAGTGCTAGGCTGCGAAGCATAAGATTGTGATTTGACTCTGGTGAGTGGCCACTTGAAAGTATTTGAGGATAGCCACCCCTCCTAGAATCCCACTTATAGGAACTAGCACTAGGAAATGGCCTTTATTATATGAACTGGTATAAAAGATCTTCATAGTTTTTTTCATTGTGTATCAACCTTCTGGCTGATAGCTTTGTTAACTTTCTACCCAACAAATGTTTGTTACCCTTGAAAAAGTGTACGTTGTAACAGCATTGTAACGGTCATATTGACTGATTTGACTTCAATCTTAAATGCTGTCCTTAATACTATAATGTGGGAATAAAAGAGAGGAATAGTTGTAGCTCGAGGGATCATTTGGGGGATTAGGAAAAACTTACCAACCAATATTTGAATTGGACAGTTTTTGGAATAGAGCAAATTGAAGTGTGGAGGACAATGCTTTTGGCTAAGGAAGTCTATGGCTGTAATTCTGTAAATGACTCTTATTTCCTCAAAGCTATATTACTGCCCTTTGGCATTTAATTATAATTCTGTATATGACTCTTTTGTGATTGTCTGCAATCTGCATTAGCCAATAGCCGCAGCATCACTTTGTGCCAAATATCTATCAGGTTTATGTCCGTTGATAAGTACATCCAAAGACTTGTGATCCTGGAGGGCTAAAAAGATTACAAATCTACAAATATATTTCTGAAATGCGCACACATAACTGAATAAATATATATATATATATATATATATATATATATATATATATATATATATATATATATTCCCTTTGTTGAGAGGAGGAGCCTTAATTCATATTAAACCAGATTGATCTTTGGGTTTTATGATCAAATATATATTACTACTCTTTGGGTTTCAAATTATATAGAAAAACACTTGGAGTGGTAGTCACTCTGGAGTTAAATTCATGGTGGGTAAGAGTACTACTGGTTTATGATAGTTTGTGAAGACAATAAAAGTTAAGGTAGACAGACCCATTCAAACAAACCTGCCATAAGTGACGGTACTAAATTAATGGATGATAAAAAACAAGACGACGGGTAGAGGCACCGGACGAAGAGTTCACATGACGAATGGTCCCCTATAGGGGATGGATGATCCTCCATGGTGGACGGATTCTAGGTACACGGGCACAAGGTTGACAGATATCAAGGCCACGTGGCACCCACATGGCTTAAGTGAACTCCAAGGAATCCTAAATGGAAATATCTTGCACCCTACGATTGACCTTGGTCAATGGAATTCCTATATGGGAAGAATCCTGCAAAATATGTACATTGATTAGGATCTTTCCCATAAGGAAACATCTTCTTGCCCAAGAAATAGAAGTCGATTCTACACCACTATAAAAACCCCAAGCCCTCAAAAAACAAGGTACACATAACTTACCCCAGCTCTAGCACTCTAGAGTGGTGAAAGTTCTCTGACTTAACCTTTAGAGGATATTTGGCCAGTACCATACCGGTACTCTCTATAGGGTCTTCTTTTTTTGTGTTGTGTAGGTTTTGTCTCAAGTACGTGAGGATCATGTAGCTTACTGACGATTTTTGGCATCATTAGTTGGCGCCATCTGTGGGAAACGAAAGAGAGGAAGTAAGCCATACTACCACTTCCTGGACAAAAGGTTGCATGGTACTTACTCGCTCGATGGTGACCACCAATAATAATCAAAGGGATGAACCACGCACCACTGCCCTTGAGCGACAGGTTTAGACTCTCACAACAGCTGTAGAATGCCTCACCAAGCAAAATAATGACCTAGAGGAGCAACTGCGCCAAAAGAACGCAGCGCTTAACACCTAGGAGAAGGACTAAGAAGGTACCAGCACTAAGAGAAGGAACCAAAAGGGGCCAGAAGGCAGCAACTCTCCAAGCAGACGAGAGCGGTAGGACACAAGCTGCCCATCCGCCAA
Source organism: Quercus lobata (assembly GCF_001633185.2). Lineage (NCBI taxonomy): Eukaryota > Viridiplantae > Streptophyta > Magnoliopsida > Fagales > Fagaceae > Quercus > Quercus lobata. Next base: position 13,994,966 of record NC_044907.1, on the reverse strand, counting down.
GATACTGCTCCACCATACATGGTCATGGAGATGTAGATGATGAAGGAGAGGATGGACTTCATGATGTACGTCCTTAGAGGACGGGTGTCAAGCAACCTCAATGAGTTAGTCCATCAGATGGACTCGCCTTTTACCTCACCCGTCACTTCGTTCCCCCTTCCACCGAAGTTTCGTATACCACGGGTAGAAGCCTACGACTGGTCAAAGGATCCCTCAGATCATCTAGAGTCGTTCAAAACCCTCATGCACTTGCAAGGCATGGCGGAAAAAATCATGTGCCGAGCCTTCCCAACTACGTTGAAGGGTCTAGCGAGGGTATGGTTTAGTAGGCTAATGCCCAACTTCATTAGTACCTTCAAGGAGCTAAGCGCGTAGTTTGCCTAGCACTTTATAGGGGGTGATGGTGTATTAGAGAATAGACCAACTCCAAGTTCATCCATAAAGGTCGTCTAGGGCAAGAATATAAAAAACAAACTTTGAATGGAGAACTCATCCATGACAAGGTCGTCCATCCATAAAAATGTTTGGACGACCTTTATACGTCCCAACTCTACACAAGTTTTAGACGACCTCCACATTCCTATTTCAGAGCACAAGTAAAAATTGAGGTTCACTTCTACGTACCGCTACCAATGACGGTTATAGAAAATAAGATTAAACAATGTAACTTCCAAGGCAGTTATGGAAGTTAATTCCGAATCTCCTGACCGCCTCAATGATAGAGGAAGTTATCAGACAAGTAATCGCCCTGTGTACTATATAAACACTCCTCTATGTAAAAAAATAGGGTAAGTGAATCCTTTTACACAATTCCCAGAAGTTTGGAATTCCAGATTTTGTAAGAGAGAAACTAACTTCATCGGAGGAGGAGTTTTGGCCGGTCAACCCCAATCTCCTTTGATCCCTTATTTTCCTTTTTCAGGCCCTTCAAATCATTCAAGCCTGAAGCATCCAGTCTACTGATTTTCAGAGCATTATCAGGGGGCACAAGTATAAGAAGTCCACTATGTGCCTAATGAGTATCAAGCAATGGGAGGAGGAAATGCTGAGATCATAATCCACTTTAACAAGGAGTTCCTCTCAATTGATGAGGCTAACGACAAGATACTAGTGGCTACATTTACCAATGGGTTATCGAAGGGGAAGTTTTTGTTTTCCTTATACAAAAACGCCTGAAAACCATGTCGAATGTACTTTACAGGGCTACTAAGTACATGAACGCGGAAAACATGCTATTGGCCCAAGAAGAGGGAAAGACAAGAGGATGCACGACAAGATAGGGGACGGAAGATGGCTAGGATTGGAGACCGGTGGGAGGACTGACACTCTAAACCCCCCACTGGGAGGTTCACAAACTTCACCCCACTAACTACCCCGATTGACCAAGTCTTGATGCAGATCAAGGACGAAGAAGCCTTGACATTTCCTGGCAAGCTAAAAGGAGATCCTAGTAAGAGGTCTAGAGACAAGTACTGCCGTTTTCAATGTGATCATGGCCATGATACATACGACTGCTACGACTTGAAGCAACAGATAAAATCTCTTATCAAACAAGGAAAGCTGCAAAGGTTCGTTAGCAAGGAGGGGACAAACCCATCACAAGAGCAGGCTGCCTGGAGGGAAAACGAGCGTCATAGGCCCCCCTTAGGAGATATAAGGATGATCGTAGGGGGAACCACAGCTTCTAGTTCGTTTAGGAAGGCACGCAAAACCTACCTACGGATGGTGCAGAACAACCAGCTGACAGGCTTCATCCTAAATATGGCATAGATCGACAACCCTGTAATTGGGTTTACAGAGGAAGATGCCTGGTGTTTCCATCACCCACACGACGATGCGCTCTTAGTTAGCATACGGGTAGGGGACTACAACACCCATCAGGTCCTTGTGGACAATGGGAGCTCTGTTGATATCCTCTACTACCTAGTGTTCCAACAAATGAGGATTGAGAGAGAACGGTTGGTTCCAACCAACACACCGCTCGTTGGATTCGGAGGAACAAGAGTATACCCCCTCAGTGCGATCACTTTACCCTTAACAGTCGGTGATTACCCTCAACAAATTACCAAAGATGTCTCAATCCTGGTTGTTGACTATTCGTCCGCTTATAATGCCATCCTGAGTCGTCCTACCTTTAACTCGTGGAAGGCCGTAACTTCAACGTACCACCTAATAATCAAATTCCCCACCGAGTACGGAGTGGGAGAGGTACAAGGAGATCAAGTGGTGGCATGAGAGTGCTATATTGCCATGTTGGAGATGGATGATCATCTACAAACTATATGTATAGAAGAACTGCGGATGGTGGTAGAGCCCATGGAAGGGTTGGAAAAGGTACTCCTTGATAATACTAGGCTCGAGTGAATGACCAAGATCGATACTCTTGTTAGCCAACCAGTACGCCAGGCGCTCACAGCCTTTCTGAGAGAGAACTAGGATGTCTTCGCTTGGAACCATGAAGACATGCTTGGAATTGATCCTTCGGTCATTGTCCATAAGTTGAATGTCTCACCCTCTTTTTCTCCCATCGGTCAGAAGAAACAGGTATTCGCGCAAGAGTGAGACAAGGCCATAACGGAAGAGGTTCGCAAGTTACAAAAAGCAGACTTCATACGAGAAGTATACTACCCAGACTGGTTGGTCAATGTAGTGATGGTCAAAAAGGCCAACGGGAAATGGAGGATATGTGTGGACTTCACGGACTTAAACAGGGCATGCCCCAAGGACAACTACCCTCTTCCGCAAATTGACATCTTGGTAACGGCAAGACACCTGTTGCTAAGCTTCATGGATGCATTTTCTAGTTACAACTAGATCAAGCTAGACGAGGCTGATCAAAAGAAGACTTCATTCATCACCAGCCAAGATCTCTTTTGCTGCAAAGTAATGCCGTTCAGACTCAAGAACGCGGGTGCTACATATCAAAGGCTAATGAACAATATGTTCGCACATCAGATTGGGAGGAACGTTTAAGTCTATGTAGATGACATGTTGGTAAAAAGTATTTGGGAGGATGATTATCTTGACGACCTCAAGGAAACCTTCAATACCCTTCATTCTTATAACATAAAGCTAAATCCGAACAAATGTGCATTCAAGGTGACAGCAAGAAAATTCCTGAGGTTCATGGTGTCCCAGAAAGGTATTGAGATCAACTTAGATAAAATACAGGCCATCATGGAGTTGACTCCACCAAAGAACGTCAAGGAGGTATAGAGCCTAAACGGTAAGGTAGCTGCACTGAACAGGTTCGTCTCAAGAGTAACAGATAAGTGCCTACCTTTCTTCCGCACACTGAAGAAGTCCTTTAAATGGACGGTTGAATGCTAGTAAGCTTTCGAAAACCTGAAGGCATATCTTTCTTCCTCGCCGTTGCTGAGCCCATCCAAACCGGGAGAAGAATTGTTCCTCTACCTAGCCGTCTCCCCAGCTGCTGTCAGTGCTGCCTTAATTAGAGAGGAGAGTGGGGTACAGAAACTCGTATACTTCACGAGCTGAGCACTCTGAGGTGCAGAAAAGAGGTACCCTCCAATGGAAAAACTAGCTTTCTCTCTAGTGACCACGGCCCGCAAGCTCAAACTTTACTTTCAGGTACACCCAGTGATTGTTCTAATGGACAAACCTCTACGAAGAGCGATGAGTAGCCCTAAAGCCACTAGACGGATGACACTATGGGCAATCGAGTTGAGAGAATTCGATATATAGTATCACCCATGTACAGCTGTTAAGGGACAAGTTATTGCTGACTTTATCGTAGAGTTCACCAACATGGAAGGACAGGGGGCAAAAGAGTGTCTGAGGTGGAGTGTCTATATAGATCATCCATTAGACTGGTAGGCAGAGTTGGTGTGGTACTCCATAGCCCAAAGGGGGACGAGGTCAAATGCATGGTCTGACTCGATTTCCCCACGACTAATAATGAGACGGAGTACGAAGCCTTGATAACAGGGCTGGATCTTGCCAAAGTAGCAAGAGCCGTGAATGTGGTAGTATATTGCGACTCTCAAGTAGTCACCAGTCAGGTTAACGGCGACTATGAATGCAAGGGCAAATGGATGAAGAAGTACCTTAAGAAAGTGAAGAATTGAGTAAATGACCTTCAAGCAAAGTTTTTTCAAATCCCAAGGGAGGAGAATGAGCACGTCGACCATCTTTCCAAGGCTGCATCAGCAGAGCATATGCTCATTCCTAATCAGGTATTGTCTTTCGTTCAAATCTCACCATTAGTAGACAGTATCAATGTGCATGAGATAGGTTCTAAGAATGATTGGATGATGCCAATAACCTCCTATTTGAAGGACAACATGCTACCTGATGGCAAGGAGGTTGCAAGGAAGCTGAAGGTTCAAGCAACACGATTTGTACTGATTAAAGACGTCCTATACAAAAGGGGCTTCTCCCGCTCGTACTTGAGGTGTTTTATCCCCGTGGAGTCAGACTATGTCATGCGAGAAGTCCACGAAGGAGTCTACAGAAACCATTCTGGATCACGGTCCTTAGTGCATAAACTAATCCGAGCGGGATACTATTGGCCTACGATGCAAAAAGATGACATTGCATATGTTAAAGCTTGCAACAAGTGTCAAAGGTTTGGCAACCTCATCCGGCAACCAACAGAGGAACTCACTCCAATGACGGCCCCATGGCCTTTCACTTAGTGGGGATTGGACATCATGGGTCCATTCCCTATAGCAATTCGGTAGCTAAAATTCCTGGTGGTCAGTATGGACTACTTCACTAAGTGGTTAGAAGCCGAAGCCTTGGCTACCATCACAGAGAAGAATGTTCGAAGCTTTGTATGGAGGAACATCATCTACAGGTACGGTATACCTAGAGCACTAGTCTCAGACAATGGGAAGTAGTTTGACAACGACACGTTCAGAGACTTTTGCTCACAGTTAGGGATCAAGAATCGCTACTCATCACCCGCCTACCCTCAGGCCAATGGACAAGTTAAGGTCACGAACCGATCCTTGCTTAAAATCATCAAGACTCAGCTTGAGGGGGCAAAGGGTATATGGCTGGAAGAATTACCAAGCATTTTATGGGCATACAGGACGACGACAAGGACGCCTACAAGAAAGACACCGTTTCGACTAGCATATTTAAGTGAGGCAGTCATCCCCGCCGAAGTGGGACTTACAAGTTATAGAGTGGGAAACCATGACGAGAGTAGAAATGATGAAGCTATGCATCTACAGCTTGATCTGGTGGATGAGGTCAGAGCAATGGTTGAACAAAGGTTAGGACGGTACCAGAACCTCATGGCCAAGCACTACAACTCCAAAGTTAGACGCAGGGACTTCCAAGTTGGAGATCTTGTCTTAAGAAAGGTGACGGGCACCACAAAAGACACCTTTTAGGGGAAGCTAGGACCTAATTAGGAAGGATCGTACATGATCGCATCATAGCATAGGAAGGGAACCTACCACTTGGAGACACTAGACGGGCAAAAGTTGCATCATCCATAGAACACGGAGCACCTGAAGAAGTACTACCAGTAGACAAGGGCACAAACAATGACATTCCTCGTTTCCAGTTTATTTCCTTTTAGTTAATTTTTACTATTTATAGTACTTTTAAGCCCAAAGGGCTGTTTTTTCACTTTTTGAGAACAATTTCTACGCGTATTTATCACATAATAAGAGGAGTTACTCAGAACTATCATGAGCATATATGCATCTCTACAAAACCATGTCTACAACGAATTTCCTATGTGAACGGGATGCCTTGCAACTTGTTAAAGTCCATCAGTGGATGGGTTATCCAGAATCATAGTCCATAAGTGGATGGGATCATCCCAAGGAATGTTTTTAAAATTATTAATTCCATAAGTGGACGGACTCATCCTAAGGGGTGATCCAAAATTATAAAGTCCATAAGTGGATGGGTACACCCTAAGGTATGGATCCAAAAGTAGTCCATAAATGAATGGGATCATCCCAAGGGATGATTTTAAAAAATTATTGAGTCCACAAGTGGACGGCTTCATCCTAAGGGGTGCTCCAAAATTATAGTCCATAAGTGGACGAGTTCACTTCAAGGTATGATCTAAAATTACTAAGACCATGAGTAGACGGATTCATCCCAAGGGGTGAGTTAAGAATTATAAAGTCCATAAGTCGACGGGTTCATCCCAAGGGATGAGCTGAAAATTAATAGGTCCTTAAGTGGACGGGTTCACCCCAAGGGGTGATTCAAGATTGATAAATCCAATTCAAGAAGTCCCTTAGTCCAAAGATGGACGGGTCCAATAATGGACAAGCTCATCCCAAAAGTTGAGCTAAAAATGTCAAAAGTCCAACTATGGGACTAGTTCGTCCCGTGGGACGATATCAAATCCCTGAATGGACGAATCTAGTGTCAGGTCAACAAGTAAACGAGTCCATTAGTATAGGACGGAAACATCAAGATCAACAGATGGATATATGCAAAGTATATATTCAAGCAATGGACAAAACAAGAAACATTAGATAAAAAGCCTATAAAAGGCAATTTTTTACATCCAAAGAAACCTAGAAACAATGGGTGATGGAATGAATAGATATTGTTTTCTCAAAAATAAAAAATCAATGATATACAAAAAAAAAAAAAAAAACTATTGCTGGATGGTGGGTGATTCAAGATTGATAAATCCAATTCAAGAAGTCCCTTAGTCCAAAGATGGACGGGTCCAATAATGGACAAGCTCATCCCAAAAGTTGAGCTAAAAATGTCAAAAGTCCAACTATGGGACTAGTTCGTCCCGTGGGACGATATCAAATCCCTGAATGGACGAATCTAGTGTCAGGTCAACAAGTAAACGAGTCCATTAGTATAGGACGGAAACATCAAGATCAACAGATGGATATATGCAAAGTATATATTCAAGCAATGGACAAAACAAGAAACATTAGATAAAAAGCCTATAAAAGGCAATTTTTTACATCCAAAGAAACCTAGAAACAATGGGTGATGGAATGAATAGATACTGTTTTCTCAAAAATAAAAAATCAATGATGTACAAAAAAAAAAAAAAAAAACTACTGCTGGATGGTGGGAGATTCTTCATTCTTCTTAACCGTTAGGTCCCTTTCAAGTTGGCAGGTACCATCCCTAATGGATTTTTCTTGATCAGCATGAGTAGCCTCCTCGTCACCTTGAGGGTCGGGGTTGGTTTCATTGGCAAAAAACTCATCAATTCTTTCGGAGTAGACGGGCTAGGCTGGTGTCTAAGCCTGGGCGTTAATGAAGATGTGGGAAAGGTCTAGGTCCAGAAAAGAGGCCTTGATCTGACGGAAGCAATCATCAAAGCCGTTGGCAAAGGAGCCACCAATCTCCTTTAAAAGGGTGTCGAAGTCACGATACTTCCGTACCACGTCCTCCTTAGCCTGATGGAGCTAACCCTTAGCCTTCGTGATCTCTCCCTCCTTATCCTTAAGTATTTTCTTCAGCGCCTCAACATGCGCCTCCGACTCCTCCAAAAGCTACCTCGTCAAGTCAAGCTTATTAACCTGGACCTCCTTCCAAGCCGTCAATTCCTGCAACTCTGTCTCCCTGGCCTCCACCTTCTCTCTTAGATGGCTTATCACCGTCTTGTGGGACGCACAACAGTCCATTAGACCCTTCATCATGACTACCCCCTGCAAGAATAAAAAATGAAGGTTAGAACGAGACAACAATAAGACAAAATAGAAAAAAGGGGACGGATGAGCATACCTGTGCCAAACTAAATAGGCCCATCTCCCTCATGGCCCTAGTAGCATGATTACCCAAGTACTCATAGTCGTCATCCTTGATGATGGATGACAACTGCTTGAGCGCATACCCTGAGTCTTCACGGAGGATGGTAAGGCATTTTTCAGTGATGGGATCAGGACCCTTCATCAGGCCTTTCCCCTTTCCCGGACCAGGCTTAGGGGGCAACTTGTTGGTGGCAGGGGTCTCACCAACAATTGACCCCGTCACCACCTTGGGCTTCTTAGGTGGATGGTCCACTTTTTCGGACGGTTTCCTTTTGGTAGACAGGTTAGCCTAACCCGTCTCAGGAGGTAAGCTCCCCTCCAGTTTTTTCTTAGTAGTAGCCTGCTGCTTGATAAAAGCCCTCTTCCTGTTATCTTCCATTTCTGTATAAAAATGGACGGATAAAAGGAGTTAGATAAGCTACTAAAAAAGCTAAAAAGAAAATCAAGTATTGGGCAATGGACTCACGTTTGCGTACTTGTCTGTCATAGCAACGGGCAGCCTTAGTTGGTTCAGGATAAAAAATAGTACCAATGGAGGGTGTCCAAGGTAACCAGCTTAATCCACGACCTCTCTGACAGCTTGGTAGTCGTGAAGATCTTCTCTAAGAAGCTCCACTCCTCAAGGGTGACTTTTGGATGGTTCCGAGATGCAATAAGAGACGGTTTGAATATTGAACGAAATCAACGGTAGGAAATAAAAATCTAAGACAGACGAACACATACCAGATGGGGGCACTATACCCAGGTTTTATCCACAGGCATATACTCCTGGTCACTAGGGTGACACATCCAGTCATCCCCTTGGATGAAAAAGTAATGACTCTTCGAGTTTTTGTTGGAGTCGGGGGTGTCGCATACTAGCCTAAGCAACGGACTCCTTGGCACGAAACTGTACATGCCTTTTGATTGGGTAATCTCGGATGGACGGTAGCAATGGAAGAACTCTTCCACCATCATCTTACATGCCCTGTCGGACATCACCCCATACAAAACTTCTGCACCTAGGAAGACTCTTTAGGCGTTCGGAGAGATTTAGGTGACGACCAATCCAAGATACTAAAGAAAACGACAGTAAAGAGCACTTAAAGGGAATCTAGTCCCACTTTCAACATCTGCTCATACACTCTGATGTCTTCAACACCCTTGTAGTAACATTTTTCACGCTTAAAGGGTAGACGCATTGGTATGCCGACGAGAATCTGGTATTTCTCCCTAAGCGTATTGAAGTTGTTTGATGGAAGAGTTGAAATCATTTATCGTCCATAACGGAAGCATAATGAACTCCCTAAAATCATCAAGACTTATGACGGAAACGGAGGGTTCACCACCGTCGAGATCATCATCATTTGAATCTCCCTCCGACCAGTCCACATCTTCCGTGGAAGGTGAGTTGGCCGACGGATCCCTTTCATCATAAGAGGTGCTAGGGTCATCCTAACCTGATGTAAACACCTTATCGTAGCCCATTCCTTCACAGACACACGATTGTTCACTCGATGCCTCACTAAACATCTATCACCTACACGTGACGGGTAAAACCCTAAGACTTTACAGGTCTACGCAGGTGACGGGCATGCAATATTTAAATAAATAGCAAAACAAAGGGAGAACTTAGCATAAAGTGCAGGATACTTACAGTTTAACGATGCAAAGAAGTGATAGGGAAGGCGTAGAGGACGGTCGCACCAAGTAGACCAAATGATGGTGTGATAAAGAGGACGGTAGCGCTTTGACTAGAAATTCGTTGCGAAAAGTAATAAATGAAATGAAGAAGCAACATATATATAGAGAGAACGGCATAGGAGACGAAGGGACGCTTCGATCCGAGTGAGCAACCACTAAAAACATGCCACGTGTCCCTACTGCATTAATGGCTTTAGGATGGCCTGTCAATCAGAGCGTGTTTCCCAAGGGATGAGCTAGACCATCACTCCACAGGTTCGTCCGTAAGATAAGGCACAGACCCATGGAATGAGGGGGCAACTGAAGAGGATAAAAGTTATGGTAGACGGACCTGTTCAAACAAACTTGCCATAGGTGACGGTACTGAGTTAATGAATGATCAAAAACAAGACAGGCATCGGATGGAGAGTTCACATGACGGATGGTCTCCCATAGTGGACAGATGATCCTCCATGATGGACGGATTCTAGGTACACAGGCACAAGGCCGACGGATATTGAGGCCATGTGGCACCCACATGACTTAAGTGAACTCCAAGGAATCCTAAATGGAAATATCTTGTATCCTACGATTGACCCTAGTCAATGGAATCCCTATATGGGAAGAATCCCGCAAAATATGTACATTGATTAGGATCTTCCCCATAAGGAAACATCTTCTTACTCAAGAAATAGAAGTTAGTTCTACACCAATATAAAAACCGCAAGCCCTCAAAAAACAAGGTACGCATAACTTACCCCAGTTCTAGCACTTTAGAGTGGTGAAAGTTCTTTGACTTAACCTTCAGAGGGTATTTGGCCGATACCACATCGGTACTCTCTGTAAGGTCTTTTTTTCTATGTTGTGCAAGTTTTGTCTTGGGTATGTGAGGACCATGTAGCTTACTAACGATTTTTGGCATCATCAGTCTGCATTAGCCACAACATCACGTTGTACCTGATATCCTTAAGGTTTATGTCCATTGATGAGTAATCCGAAGACCTGTGATTCCTGAAGGATATAAAAATTGTAGATCTATAGAAACATATTTTTCCAAAATGTATAGTTTTTTTTTTTTTCATTGTTGTGTTGTTGGAGAAAAAGGACCTTAATTCATATTAAATAAGTATGAGTGATTTATGGGTGTACCTATGCAAATTGTTTTGTCAAACAATAGAAGACCTTTTTCCATAGTTGTTTTCAGGGCCAGCCCTAGGCTTAGGCCACTTAGGCAATCGCTTAGGGGCCCCTACTAGAGAAAGGTCCCCAAATTTTGGGGCAAAATAGAGATATATTTTTTAATTTTTTTTTTTTGAGATATAGGAAAAAAAATTAGTTTTACATTTTTCTTCTACTTTTATGAAGTACCAAAGAATTGAGGAATGCTAGAGATATTACGATTTTAAATACATAGGGCTTACAAATATATGTCACTAATTACAAGAAATAATTTAGATAGGAAAATACTATAAATTTTACTTAAAAACCTTTATACAAATTGATTAGACAATTAATATGATTGGTAGATGTCAACAACCTAGTAAATGCATTTTTAAATTACTTAGTGATACATCTTTATAAGTATCATATTGTAAAATTTATAATATCCCTAACATCATTCATTCAAATACTTGTTTATTATCTTCTTGAAATGTCATTAATCACATTCATTGCTACAACATTTGTACTTTTTTTTTAGTAAAATTTGTTATAGTTTTAGCATTTCTTCAAAAAAAAAAAAACATATTAGAAGATAACAAGAATGCATTTTTGTTATATAAAAATTATGATATTGAAAACTAGTTAAATATTATTTAATTAATAACAAAAATGCCCCATTTAAATATATCACCTTAGGCCTCAAAGTTTGTTGGGCTGCCCCTGGTTGTTTTTTATGGTTCCTTAGCACATTGCCTGTGCTTTGGTTTATTTTTTATTTTTTTTATTATTTTTTTATTGTACCTTTTCATCCTTTTTTGGAATGAAGCATTATTTACTTTGCAATTAAAAAAAAACCCTTATCTCCACAATTTTTAATACTCACATGTCAAACCCAAGACCTTGACTATTAAAGGTGCAGAAATTCGGTACCCAAATGATGCCACTGGTTATACGCCGTTAATTTTAGTTGTAATGCTTTTAATTCACTTGAGTTGATGCAAGGCTTTCTATTGGTGTCTATAGTTCCTCAGCATCTATTCATAATTTGTTTCTCTCTACTTAGATGTTGGATTGCTCTTTGTAATTTTTAGCTTGTTATGTAATTTGCTTGTATTTGATTGTTTTACTCGGTATTATGTAATTTGCTTGTATTTGATTGTTCTACTCAGCATCTCTTTGTTGCTATTTTAGATAACATTAGGAACATTGGATCAAGATGAAGCTCAGACTGAATGAGTCACCAGACCATACATGAACACAACCAAGAAAAGGAAGTTTCTTGGGGATTGATGCCACCTTAGAGTAAATATTACGCTTTGTTTTGCAGTGATTTTGGCCCCAGATATGCTTAAGCTAGTTGCTTGTTATCAATCATATATTGTCAGGTATACTTATAGAAATGTGAAACATCATAAATTTGATGATGGAACCTTTTTAGTTTCATTTGAGGGATTTGAGGAAGTGGCAATTATTTTTTTCTTCATATTTGTAATCATGATTTGTAAGACTATATTATCTCCATGGGAGAAAGTGGGGGCTTAGCATAATTAATATGCAATTTAATTTTCATGCCATTTGGATATTATTTAAGACAAAATTTGGCTACAAACTTGGTTTTACCTAAGACTACAACTTCCATTATATATATATATATATATATGGTTACATATTTTGAAAATCTAACTATTAAAATTTATATTCTTTATATTCTTAACACGCATGTCAAATTTTGTACCTGTTAGGTTCTAAAGATAAGGATTTTATGTATTTAGAACTCTAATTTGTATTGTTGGCAAACCATGATCAAAATAATGTGTTTAGAAGTGTTTTAGTCTTGCTCAAAGTTGTGCATTTATGTAAAGTTGGAATCGAGCTTAATGCAGAAAAGATTAATGCATTTCGGCCTGGCTCGATCGATCGAAGATCGAAGCTCGGGCAGAATGTTTTTCTGTAGAATTTTCCAACTCAGCCCTAGTTGTTTTAAAACGTTTTTAGGGTTTCTTATTTGTCCTAAGTATAAAAGGCAAACTCTAGCCACGTTTTAGTGTTGCTCATATTGCAGTTTGTGTAAATCTCTTGTGAGATCTAGAGGAGCTTTCCTTTACACAAACTTAGGGTTTTCAAGGAGAAGATTTATCTACACCTTGGTGATCAACTCAGTTGCTGCCATTGAAGTTTAAAGAAAACACAAGCGGGTGTGCTTGTATCTGGTGATGAATCCAAGAAAGAAGGAGTCCGTGGATTCGGAGCTTGCACGTGGCCGTGTCAGTAAGTTCTACTGGTGGGTAGCAATAAGAAGTCGAGCATGGGGGCTTGTAAGTCTTATTGTATGAACTTCAATTCTTTCAAGATAGTGGATTCAAGTTTACCTTGAGGATAGTTAGGTCAAATCCTTCCCAGGTTTTTACTGGTTTGGTTTCCTAGGTGATCATATCTTGTGTTATTTATTTTCCGCTGTTTTGCATGATTTGATCTTTATTATTGTGATAACCTAGACTTGTTAAATTGGACTAAGTAACAACTTGGCTAATTACCTAGGTTAAATCAATTGTTTTTAAGGGGTCTAAAAACCATCAAGTGGTATTAGAGCGGGTTGCTCTTTTGTTGTTGTTTCTTTGATCACTGAGCTGATCCTTGACCCCTGTTGTCATGGAACACGGACACTCCCTAGTTATTCCTCCTCACTTTGATGGGAATAATTATGCTTATTGGAAAGTAAGGATGAAAGCATTCCTGAAATCTATTGATGAGAGAGTGTGAAACTCCGTTGAATAGGATGGGAGAAGCCCACTACTCCTGTTAGTGAGTGGCAAACTTCTCAAAAAGAAGCAGCTGCGTTTAATAGCAAGACTATGAATGCGATCTTTAACGCTGTTTCTATGGAGAAATTTAAGAGAATCTCTAATGTTGAGGTTACTCATACTGCTCGGAATATCCTCCAAACTGTGCATGAAGGCACAAAGGCTATCAAAATCAATAAATTGCAGCAATTGACTTCTAAATTTGAAAGCATTAGGATGTTTGATAATGAATCTTTTGATGAATTCTATGCTAAATTGAATGACATTGTTAATTATGCTTTTAACTTGGATGAAATCTATGATCAACCTAAAATTGTTAGGAAAATTCTTAGATCTTTAACTGAAGACTTTAGACCCAAGGTGACTGCCATTACTGAAAGCAAGGATGTGGACTCCATCCCTGTTGATGAACTTGTAGGATCTCTTCAATCTTATGAGTTGGATCTACCCAAAACTACTAAATCCAAATCAATGACTCTTAAGTCTGTTGATGATGTTGAAGGTGGTGGATTTGATGATGAACTCTCTGCTACAGAGATTGCTTACCTTGCCAAGAACTTTAGAAACTTTCTCAGGAATAGTAACAGAAAGGCAAGAGGCACAAACACTGCTGAACCTAGAAACTTTAGGAAGCATGATCCCACTAAGGTTAACAATAGTGATAAACCTAGAGAAAAAGTAGGTCAATCGTCTAATAATTCTTTGGGTTCTCAGTGTTTTGGATGTCAAGGGTACGGTCACATGAAATCTGAATGTCCTACCTATTTGAAGTCTAAGGGTAAGGCTATGGCTGTAACCCTTAGTGATGGTGAAGTTTCTGATAATGAGTCTGATTGTGATGAGGATGGAAACTTCATTACTTTCACCACTACTGCTGTAGTCGATGAGAGCATATCTGTTGAAAAGAACCCTTCTGATGGGGAACTCTCTGAAGATGCAGATCTTCAACAGGCCTATAATAAACTTTGCAAAGTTACTGCAAAGGATGCTATGAATGTTGAACTTGGCTTGAAGAAAATTGAATCTCTTGAGCTTGATAAGAAGAATTTGCTTGTTAAACTATTTAATGCCAATGAACTTTTGAACAATGTGAAAACTGAGAATATGCTTTTGCTTGATAAAGTTAAATCTTTGGAACTTGATTTATCTGTTGCTAGATCTGCTAGTTCTAAACTTGATCAAATGTTGAGCATTCAAAAGTCTTCTTCTGACAAAACTGGATTAGGTAATGTTGAAAGCATCTCTGTGTCTGCTCCCCATTCCACAAAGTTTGTTCCTTCATCTTCTTTTGAACCTTCTGTGAGTGAGATAGTGAGTGGAACTGTCAAACCCCCTGTGATTGAGGTTGTCAAACCCATAGAAGTTTCATCATCTAGGAAGATTAGGGTTGATCTGGAAGAATCTAAGTCTAAGAAGCCTACCCTATCTAAGGAAAAGACACATGATAAGCCTGCATGGGTTTGTCACTTTTGTGGAAAGTCTGGACACATTCGTCCAAACTGTTATAAGCTGCAAGCTGCAAAGAGAGCAAACAAACCAAAAGTACCTGTGCCTCAAACACAAGATCCTATGGTACTCATTGGTGAATTGGTAAAGGCTTTAAACCTTTATTCCAATCCTGGAGTTGGTAATCATTCCCATGTGAATAAGAACTCCAATGCTCATGGTGCATTTAAAAGGTTTTGGATGCAAAAGACTCGAACTAACTGAGTTTTTCTGACATGGTCCTTGTGCTTCATTGCTCTACCCTTTGTGACCATTGTTCTTTGGTTTTGTTTGTTTGTTTTTTTTTTTTTTTTCTAGGATTTGCATCATAACATTCATGCATTTCATTCTAGGTGTTTTTTTTTTAATAATGAAAAAAAAAAGGAAGAAAAAGGAAGCAAATTGTGTTTTGTACTATTCTTCTTGGTTTTTGAAAAATAAGGTTGGTTAATTTATTTTCACATAACATGTCGTTTGTACCTTGTTTAGCTTTGATGAGCTTACTTATTGCACTTTACTAGTTGAAGCTTTGTAGTGCATGTTGTGTGGGAAAGATGTTTATGGTTTTTGATTACTCTGTCTTAATCTTGAAGTCACATGTTTTTAAATATTGAAATTGAACTTTTAGAGAAAGACATAAATAACCATCTCACCACTATTCATTAGCCAATCATAAACACCTTAGTGCATATCATAAGATTTTGTGCTCGAAAAAGTGTAGCACATGCACAAAAAGAACATAAGGTGAAACCTCGATTTAAATTGCTTAATACTTAAAATTGGTGTGTACTATTAGGCTTGATGCTCAACTCACATGACTTAAAATTGGTATGTATATTATGAGGCATAAATTCAAGAAACTTACATGATTGCAAGCTTATGATCTAGGAGATATGAGAGTTATATGATGTAACTCTTTAGATGATAGTCTCTTTTAAATTCTTTGTGATGAATTTTGTAGACTTTGTGATTGATTGCTATTCACATATCACCTCACATGTATTTCAAGTTTTTGCTAGTTGCACACACTACACGAGTTACTCTTTGCTAAATTTTGTACATGTTATTATGTGTGTTTATGGTCTGACCAACCAAGTTTTGCAAATACTTTAAATTTTTTGCAAAATTAATTTGTTGCTTGAAAATTCATGGAGTATGCAAGAAATTTTATTTTTGGGAAATTTGGGCTTAAAATTCTTGTTTTGAAAATCGCATCATCACATACTCATGAATTTTGTTCTTAAATTTCAATGCTTTGAGTTGATTCTGAATTTTTTTCAAAAAACTGTGTTTTTCCTCAATTTAGTGAGCCTCTGCCCATTTCGATCGATCCATTCTATTTTTCGATCAATCAAAAATTTTTAAATTTGTTAGAGAGAGCCTCTGTCTGTTTCGATCGATCGAAACTGTTTTTCGATCGATTGAACTCTTTTAAAATTGGTTTGTTAAATTCTCTGTCTGTTTCGATCGAACGAGGCTGTATTTTGATTGATCGAAACTCGTGAATCATGTTTTTTAAAAAGTCAGATTGTACTTTTTCAAAAGTTTTTCAACCTTTCCTCTCTCTCCGACTTGGCTAAGGTTCCACCAAGGATTTTTTGTCGTTTTCTTCCGAAATTTTTGCAAGGTTTTTGTCTTCCAAGGCCGGTAAGTCCTTTTTGCTCTTCTTTTTGCATTTTATTTCATGTTTTCATGCATTTTTCATGCATTGCATTGGGTATTTTCGGAACTATTCATGATTGGGGTTTTTGATGTTTCAAGCCATGTTTTCTGAAATTGATCATTGGGTTTTGTCTCTATATTGTTATATTAATGATCCTTGTTGGTTAATTTGATCAATTTTATGGTTTTTGACAAAATTGAAAATTCTAGGGTTTGAAATTAATCCGAATTGGGGTTTTTGTCAAATTGGGTTAAATTGATGAAATTGGCTTGTTCAATTGATGTATTTGGTCATTAATTTTTGAATTCTATCATGTATGATGATCAATTCGTCAATATCTTTCAACTTGATCAAGTGGTTTTCCAAATTTTGGGGTTTTTGTGTTAGTACCTCTATGTTCAAGCCAATTTTGTGAATTTGAACCTTTTTGGACTTAATTGTACTGCATTAGGACATGCATCATGCCATTTAAATTGCTCATGCATCATATAGGTTTTTGTTCTAGATTTTTTTTTGTGCTAACTTGCAGTCTGTCCTTGGTTTTGTTTTTTGTGTTTTTGTTCCTTTGCTCTGTGTTTTGGTCCTTATTCTAGCACCATGCCTAGGAAAACTAGAGCCCATAGGACCCCTTCCACTTCCTCTGAGTCTCCCTCTAGGAGTGAGGTGTTTAGGAATGATCGAAGCCGAGAAGCCTTTGAGACCTTGAATAGTAAGCGTAAGATTTGGGCTGAGCGTGCTGTGGTTTTAGATGAGCTTGATTTAGCCATTAGGGCCAACTTTGAGTCTAGAGGTTGGTTGCCTCTCTTAGAGATAGATCATCCACCCCCGACTGCCCTGATTAGAGAGTTCTTCTCGAACCTCTCTTGCCACGTCTATGATTCCAACACCCTTGTTAGGAGTTGGATACGAGGTGTTGAGTTCACCATTGCCCCTCGGGTAGTGGCTGAGGCTCTTGGGGTTCCGATTGTTCAGAAGCCTGACTATTCCAATGATGAGTCACCTTCATTAGATGTTGTCATGTCATACATCACTGGGTCATCTATCCAGTGGAGTTCTGATCCTCGGATCACATCCGCTGAGCTTACCGAGACTGCCTATCTTTTCTTTAGGATAGCATGTCATTCGCTGTGGCCTATTTCTCATCTCCACACCATCCCTCTAGAGCGATGTGTGTTTTTGTATGTGTTCATTTCTGGAGCGTCGATCAGTTTTCCTCATTTACTCCTTCGTTCTTTGAACGAGGTTCATAGGAGTTCTGCCGTAGGGTATGCACTTATTCATCCTATTTTCATTCATAGGATTTTGCTCTTTTTAGGTCTAGATGGTTTCCCGTATGGTGAGCCTGTGCATGTTGTTGCTCCCATAGGTGCCACCTTTCTTAGACAGAGGGCTGCTCACTTGAGAGTTGCTCCTTCACATCCTAGGGGTGCGTCATCTAGTGTTGTTCCCCCTCCTCCCTCTTCTACAGGTGCTGATGCTGCTGAGACATCAGGTGCTGCTGCTGATACTAATGTTCCTCCACCGACTGCTTCGGATGATTCAGACATTCGACGTACGTTGGATCATGTCTTGACCATTCAGGCGGCTCATGGACAGATTTTGGTGGACATGCTCGATGAGATCCGTGCCTTGCGTGCGGAGTTGGCCCAGTTTAGACCACCTCCCTTTTGATGATGGATTTTGTTTGCCCTTTGGCATTTCGTCACAAAAAGGGGGAGTACTTTGTAGAGTTTTTGTTTTCAGGGGGAGAGTTTTTTTACTTTGGTTGGAGTTTGTGGAGTTTAGATTGTATCAAGGTGCCTCACATTGTTTTTTACCTTTTTAGCTCTTGCCATATTTTTGATGGGATATTCATGTTAGGGGGAGTATTTTTTTTTATTGGTACTTTATATGTTTCTTGTTTCAAACTGTTTATTGATTTATATTTATGAGTTATTCATTGATATATATCTTTATTGTGTGTTGTTTGAAATCAAGAATTTAATTTGTTTACTTGTATTGTTTCCACACATGCGGTTATGCATTTTGTTTAGTGTTTCAGGAAATATACATGTTGATTCAATTGAGCTGCTGTCTACACTTACAACTGATGGATAGTAGTTAGGATTGAATTTGTTTTATGAGCATTATTTTTGTAAAGGGCTTTTTATTTTGTAAACTTTGAGTTTCGAGTTGTGTTTTGTCATGGATTGCCAAAGGGGGAGTTTGTTATGTTCTAAAGACTTAGGATTTTATGTATTTAGGACTCTAATTTGTATTGTTGGCAAACCATGATCAAAACAATGTGTTTAGAAGTATTTTAGTCTTGCTCAAAGTTGTGCATTTATGTAAAGTTGGAATCGAGCTTAATGCAGAAAAGATTAATGCATTTCGGCCTGGCTCGATCGATCGAAGCTCAGGCAGAATGTTTTTCTGCAGAATTTTCCAACTCAGCCCTAGTTGTTTTAAAACGTTTTTAGGGTTTCTTATTTGTCCTAAGTATAAAAGGCAAACCCTAGCCACGTTTTAGTGTTGCTCATATTGCAGTTTGTGTAAATCTCTTGTGAGATCTAGAGGAGCTTTCTTTTACACAAACTTAGGGTTTTCAAGGAGAAGATTTATCTACACCTTGATAATCAACTCAGTTGCTGCCATTGAAGCTTAAAGAAAATACAAGCGGGTGTGCTTGTATCTGGTGCTGAATTCAAGAAAGAAGGAGTCCGTGGATTCGGAGCTTGCACATGGCCGTGTCAGTAAGTTCTACTGGTGGGTAGCAATAAGAAGTCGAGCATGGGGGCTTGTAAGTCTTATTGTATGAACTTCGATTCTTTCAAGATACTGGATTCAAGTTTACCTTGAGGATAGTTAGGTCAAATCCTTCCCAGGTTTTTACCGGTTTGGTTTCCTGGGTGATCATATCTTGTGTTATTTATTTTCCGCTGTTTTGCATGATTTGATCTTTGTTATTGTGATAACCTAAACTTGTTAAATTGGACTAAGTAACAACTTGGCTAATTACCTAGGTTAAATCAATTGTTTTTAAGGGGTCTAAAAACCATCAGTACCAATCAAATGTTATTTACTTTTCGATCCACAAACTTACTTTTTATGCATAATTTTATACTACAAAAATTTGAAATTTAAACTTTGATTGATGACATAGCTATTGGTATTTAATCTTCTGAAAATTTTGTAAGCATAAAGGATATATGAAGAAAATGTAATTTAATGGTGGAGTTATCAAAATTCACACTCAATAAAAAAACATTAAGAGGAGTTCTAGCCTTAGACTATAACAAAGTTTGTTGCCAAAGTTTATCCTACTATTTACTATTCAATCTATAAACTTATTTTTTGTGCAAAATTTTATACTACAAAACTTGAAATTTAAACATTGAGGACATAACTATTAATGTTTGATCTTTCAAAAAATTTTCAAGTGTGAAATATATAAGAAGAAAATGTAATCCACGGTGGATTTGTCAAAATTCATATTCAATAAAAAAATACTGAGTTCAGTTGTAGCCATTGGCTAACCAAGTGTGTAGTCAAATTTCATCGTTTTTCTAATAAGTCAATTGATTTGTTTAAATAATACACATGGATAATTTCAAATGGACAAAGTTTCAATGACTACAATTCTCGCTAAAAAATTAACGTGGCTACAAATTTCAAAAGTCAAACCATTAGATTGCATGTTATTTATGTTTTTAACATATATGTCAATTTTTTTTTCTAATAGAATATTATTTACTATTCAATTTATAAATTTATTTTTTATGCATACTTTTAGACTATAGAAACTTAAAATTTAGACATTTAATTAATGACATAGTTATTAATCTTCAATTTTCTAAAAAAGTATAAGCAAATATAATAAGAAAATATTATGGATTAGGTGAAAGGACAACAACCGTAAAATAGTATACAATGTTAATCAGCATTTAGCCCAAAAAAAAAAAAAAAAAAATGTTAATCAGCATTTCGTCTCAGTAAGATTCTTTCTCTTGTGCATTAAACCTAAGGCCCCCTCTTATAAAAAGGGGGAAAAAGATATTACTTGGACTAAAAAAGAATTATTGTGGCCAAGCATATTACTGTTGCTAGTCAGCAAAATAATTACACTGGCAAACCCAAGGGTTGGCTAAGTTGGTTGGGTTCTCGGTCTCAAGGTACTTGTACTGGGCTCAATTGGGTGTACTCCCTAGTTCGAGTCCTGCTACTTGCACTTTGAAAAAAATTTCCTGGGCCAACGCTTTACTCCTTCGTGGGCCTATCTGATGCGAACAGTAATTAATCTCTGGTTGAAAGCCTTAAGGATATACTGTGCAAGAGAAAAAAAAAAAAAAAAAAATTACACTGGCCGACAAAGTTGATCATAAATCAAATTCACCTTTTTTAAAAGTGAACACTCAAAGGGGGAAAGGAAAATGCCTTACACCTAGTTAAAGGTAAGTCTTTTGCCTTTTTCTTGTCCTCAATTATTTATTAATTTTTACTGTTGTCAGTCAGTAATATAATTCACTGGCTAGCGTAAGTTAAAAGATATTGTTAACCGGTCAATTGTTAATCTTTTATTTTAAAAAAGTTTAATATTACTTATGGGAAATAAAAATAACTAGTATCAAAATATTAATTACTTTTTTCTTTATTCTTAAAAATTTTTTAAAAATAATTTATTAACAATTGTACTCTTTTTTAGAGAGTTTCAACTTATAACGTTTGCTCCTGATGATAAAGAGTTTTTCTAAAATGGTTGGTAACAATTACACCTTTTTTTTAGACAGTTTTCTAAAATGGTTTGTTAATAATTGTACTTTTTTTTAAGAGTTTTAACTTATGACGTCCATTCCTGATGATACCTCTTTATCATCAAACTAAGAGATCAATCAGTTTTTGATGTAGCGGAGATTAAACCCCAGATTTCTTATTCAACCGTCAGAGACTTCACCAATTGAGTTAACTAAAACCCTATTAACAATTGCATTTAAATCATCTTTTTAATGTTTCAAAAGTAAACGCCAGTCTTTCTTTCTTCCTTTGTAGGTACAATTGTACAAACACTACAGGAATGCTAACCCAAGAATATAATGGTTTAGGTAACACTAACCATTTTAACATACTAACATCTAAGTTGGTAAGTTTAAAACTGAAATTTGTATATTAAATTGACGAAGATAAACTAGAGAAATTACTTCTCTCACTCACTTTATAGTAGTTGGTTGAAAGTAGGAACCACCACAACTGATAGCATAGCTACAAAAGAAAAGAGTCAAATTTTCAATTAGTGTTTACTGGAAAAGTTGCAATGATCGTGTTTGGGATCCACCACTATGCAAAATTATTCATTTATTCCATTGAAATCAATTTAATAGTTCACATTTGATTCACACATATAGTGGTAAAGGACCTTTATGCTGCACGACTTAAAAGCAAAAGTTGAATTTAAAATATATATAAATATATATATATATATATATATATATATATATATATATATATAAAAGTGATAGATTAAATTATAATATCTTCTTCTTTATACTATATAAGATGTATAAAGAATAAATTGTTTGTAAGGATTCAGATCCTCTAGATTTCATAAAAGAGTGGTTAGGATTTAAATAAATCTACGGGTAGAGTATCCTAAGAAATCTAGAAGATCTGAATCCTGTTTATAAAAAATACTAGAAACAAATTCTAACCACACATTACATTATTTACAAAATATCTAGTCTTATATAATAATTAAATGTAAAATACATTATGTTTTCTTGAAGAAAGAAAAAACTTACAAAATTTAAAACAATTTTAAATAATAAACATTGATAGCTTAATTTAGAAATTCTAATATATTGTATCAACTATACTTTGTTAGAAAATAATCAAATTATTTTAAAAAGGGTTTGGAACTAACCCTTATAAGCTTCATTTATTATTTTCATTTTTCACTTAAAAAAATTGCCGAATTTCTCTAAGCATAGCACAGTCTTGCGACTAATATTAAAATAAATATATTGTCTGGGATTGTCACTAATAAGACACATGTCAACTCATTTAAAAAATATAACCAAAAATGATTAACATATTTTTATATTTTTTAAACACATAAATTATAATTATTATTAGAATATAAATTCTACTTAAATTTTATTTCATATAATTATAGTATAAAATCTAAAAGTTCTTATTACAAGAGTTTCCACCAGAATTTATGAATACAAATTTAAAAAAGATAAAATGAATGAGACTTTTTTTCTTTATTTTTGGTGAAAGGGAAAGGGGTCATAGAGTTTCAAATTTCAATGAAATAATCAACACCATACCTAATTATTGAATTATATATTTAAATAATAATTTATATAGGAAAGAAATGAATTCTATTTATGTAAGTTAAACGAGTTTAGTTGTGTCAAAACGGGTCAATCCTTCTTAATAGAGATAATGAATTAGATCGGTCATTTGGGGTTATTCACATTATGTTGGAGAATGAAAATTAGCTATAAAAAATCACATTATGGTGTTATCTACTGTTGATAAGATTATCTAAAACTCAACAAACTCATTTCCTTTTTTAGTGAAAAATTATCTATTTTGATTGATTTTTTATGAATAAATAGCCATATCCGATTCCTTTTGTTTATCTTAAAAATACAATAATAAAAAAAATCAGTTAGTCCTATAATTCTTCAATCTTCTTCTTTTTCACGAACAAACTTATCAAACAACTTCCCCTCAATTTCTTAATTTTTAGTTTTGGAAAGTAATAAACTTCATAGTTCCTTCCACAGAAAAACACTTCATTCCACTCAGATATTTTTGGTACTAAACTTCCTTCCAACTAGTTAAATTTGTCATTTTCTTTTCTTATCTTCTTTTTTAGAAACAAGTGAGCAACTTCCAGTATATGTATTTATATACTTTTAGGAAGTAAAGTTCATTCCACTAGCTCAAAAACTTGACCCCGCATTGAATTTTCTTCACATAAAGTTACAAACATTACTAGAAAAGATGCCCCAATTATTGTAACCCTAATGGAAATAATGGTTTGAGTACCAAGTACCAACCATTCTTCATTATGATCCTTTCAACCCCAAAAAAAAACTTGTTGATCATGATCTTTATTCTGCTCCTTTCTATTATCAGAAATTACTACAAAAAACACCCCGCTCCAATGCTAACTCAACTACTCAAGGACCAACCGTTCTAAGATCAAAGCTGGATGATTTTATTTCCATTGCTTCTTTAGTTTATTTGTTAAGTACAGTTTTTAGAAATGTATAACTCTAATTTTGGACAGTAAACCAATGAAAATAAACTCAATTAACTAGATAAATTATCCTTTCTCACTCACTTTTTAGTAGTTGGTAGGAACCACACAGACTGATAGGCTCATAGGCAGCACAGCTGCACAAAGGGCCATACACACACACACACACATATATATGTCAAATTCTTTCTCAATTATTGTACTGGGACACAACACGCAATTATTCAGGGCCCGTTTGGTAATGTTGTTCTAATAACGCTGTTTAAGTGTTGTAGAAATACGTGTGCGTGAGAAAAGTATTGTATGTGGAAATACATGTTGTGTTGTTTAAACAATGAAAACTGTTGTTTAAACAACATTATCAAACAGCCCCCGGTCTCTCTTTTGTGTCTATCTATTTGTTTTTAAAAACAAATAAAAATAATTTTCTTTTTATTTTTTAAAATAAGAAAAATATAAAACTTTAAAAAAGTGTGAGCTACCATGTTCACAATTTATTTTATAATTTTTTTTTTACAAAAAACTAATGTGGTGGATGGTTAATATAATTAGTAAAATTGTTATATTAGTAGTTGGCTCATATGAGAACCAACAATTTATAATGATGTTGTAAGATAGTTTGTGCATGTAGCATTATTCATTATATATATATATTTGTCACTTTGCAAACCATTCTCCCCTGGTTTTCTACCTAAATTGCAATCATAAGTGTTCATGAACGTATGATATAGTATGTGTATTGTATCGTAAAATCGTACATATCATACAATATATAGACAAATGCTTTAAAATGAGAATTTTTTTGGTTAAAATTTGTACTTTTATTTGAATCTAACAAGTTGTTAAACTTGTTTTTAACACAAATTATTAGGTTACTTAATTTAGCCTAATAAAATAACATATTCATAAGTTTTTATTTTTTTCCCTCTTTTTCTCCTTCAAAATTTGGAGTACACAATACACACTTACACTCCACTTTAATATTTATAAATTTATTTTCTATACTATGAATAAGATATTAATCAACAATATAAATTTTTTTTTTATTTGTCATTACGGTTATAAGTTCAAGAAATTAGAATGCCAAGAAGAGTTTTTTTAAAATATATTAAAATGAAAAGAATAAGAAGAGATAGTCAATGTTAATGACGATGAAGAAAATTTTAGTGAAGCAATAAGTTTTCAAAATGATAAACATGATAAAAGCATTGACTTAGATATGATTGATTAGGCAATATGATGAATATGATGAAAATAAATTATTATTTTTGGATCTTTGTAACATATTATCACTTTTGAATTTAAGCAATTTGAACGTGTATGTTATAAACATATGCTAGCTTGATGTCAAATATTATTATATAAGTGATGAATAAACTAGTCATTAGTTGAATATATTCAAAATTTATAATAAACATACCCTTTAAATATGTATATCTATAATTTAAATTTTTTTTTTTTTTTTAAGTGTTTGTGTATCTTACAATATACTATACGGAAGAAACAAAAATCGATTCACAATACAGTTTACGTTTCGACAACTATAGCTGTTATGTATATATAAAGAAAGATAAATAATTAAAAAAAATCAATAAAAGATTTTAAAAATGATATTTTAATAAAATATAATATAAAATAAATAATAAAGTGAGTATGTAAAATAGAAAAAGTAATTTTTTATGCTAAAATAAATAGAATTTTTTGCACAAAATGCTCTAACATGGTGGTATATTTGGTATTTACTACATCAGAATGTCGGAGTCCATAAGCCTTGCTTTTCTAGGCCTAAAATCCAATACCTTCTGTCTTCCAAGGCTATAAAATTGCTTTATCAAAAGTTAAATCATAATCAAATTCACTTCGTCGAAAGTAAACCAAATATAACCAA
This sequence comes from Quercus lobata, assembly GCF_001633185.2. NCBI lineage: Eukaryota > Viridiplantae > Streptophyta > Magnoliopsida > Fagales > Fagaceae > Quercus > Quercus lobata. The sequence goes on along the minus strand of NC_044907.1, from coordinate 13,969,336 downwards.
TAATCAAAGGGGGAAATGCTTTTACACTTGGATTAAGGTACTATCTTTGTCTTTTCATGAACAGCTTTAACAAAGCAACTTCCATTAGAGTTTTTGTTTGTTTGTTTGTTTTTTTTTAAGAAAGAAACTCTCTATTCTCTAACATGAAATTTTTAATTAAAAAGATTGTGTAAATTAACAGTGGAAGGCGCAATGAGTGTGCGGGATCCACCACGACGCATAAATTCACCCTTCTGCTAAGAAGCAAAATAATTACAGTGGCCAACAAAGTTCAATCATAAATCAAATCCCCTTTATCAAAAGTAAAGTCTTTTCTTTATCTCTCTCTCTCTTTTTTTTTTTTTTTTTTAATTTTTTTAATTTTTTAATTTTTATTATTGTTGCTGGTCAGCAAAATAATTTGAAACATAAATCAAATTTACTTTCTCAAATGTAAACACTAGTGTCTGTTTTTTCTTATCCCTCTTTTTTTCTTCTTTTGCAGGTAATTCCCTTAAGCTAGCTGTGCTCAATTTTATTTTATTTTGTAGTAAACTTCCTTCACTGAAAAACTTAACCCTATTTGAATTTACTCCACATAAAGTTACAAATATTACAGGAATAGAATGGTTTAAGACCAACCATTCTAACATACTAACATCTAAGTTCAAAAATAAACTCAATTAACTAGAGAAATTATGCCTCTCACTCACTTTATTGGTAGGAAGTAGGAACCACCACAACTGATAGCACTGCTGCAAAAGAAAAAGCAAGAGAAATTACTTCTCTCACTCACTTTTTAATGTAAAATTTTCAATTATTGTGCTTCTTGGAAAAGGCACAATGACCATGTATACACCACTACGCGCAATTATTCATTCATCCCATTGAAATCAATTTAATGGTTCACATTTGATTCATACATATAGTGGTAAAGGGGTTTAGCTTATGTCTAGTGTTTAGTAGACACATTAAGATGTATACTATTCGCAACCTAACATGTTCAGTGCACTAATTTATTAGAAATAAGTCATGTCATTGGTAAAGGACCTTTCTGCTACATGCCTTAATAGCTGAGAATAAATCATTTGTAAGGAGCACTATAAACAAATTTCAACCACACAATACATTATTTACAAAATATTTAGCCTTATATAATAATTGAAAGTAAAATGCATTATGTTTCCTTGAAAAAAAAAATTACAAAATTTAAAACACTTTCAAAGAACAAATATATGTAACTTAATTTAGAAAATCAAATATATTGTATCAATTATACTTTGTTAGAAAATAATCAAATCATTTTAAAAAGGGTTTAAAACTAACACTTATAAGCCTCATATATAATTTTCATTTTTCACTTTTAAGAAAAATAAATCATCAAAATTTTTCATGTATCGTGCTGGTCTACGACTAGTATTAATAAATATGTTGTCACAAATACGACAGATGTCAACTCATTTAAAGAATATAAACCAAAATGATTAACATATTTTTATTTTTGTTAAGTAGATAAATTATAATTATTATTAGAATTTAATTAATTCTACTCAAATTTTATTTCTATAATTATAGTATAAGATCTGAAAGCTCTTATTATAATCTCATGATCTCTTTCCACCAAAATTTATAAATACAAATCTATAAAAGATCAAATGAAATGAGCCTTTTTTTTTCTTTATTAATCTTGGTGAAAGTGAAAGGGGTTTTAGAGTTTCAAATTTCAATGAAGAATTCATCACCAACACTAAATATTTAATTCTATATTTAAAATAAAACTTATATTGGAAAGAAATGACATTTATTTATATGGATTAAACGAGTTAAGTCGTGACAAAACGGGTCAATCCGTCTTGATAGGAATAATGAATCGGGTTATTTTGGATTAGTTGCAGGTCAAGCAAGACAACACAAAATTAGTCCAATTATTACTCGTGTTAAAGCGAATCAACCTATTTTGACACACTCATTTACAATAACTCGCAAAAAAAAGTATCATATTTGTGAGATAGTACCTGATATTACTAGTGCAGTAGGAGAAAGTAAGGCTGAGCATAATTATGGGTTAGACTAAGAATACTTATTTTCTGAGAATACGTGAAAGCATATCTTAAAATTGAACATTTATTTATTTTTAAATTTTTTTTGAGAAGATTATTTATTTTAAAATGGGCTAATTGGATTTTGTTAAAGCATTCTCATCAACTTCAGAAAAAAGAAGAAGAAAAAAGCATTTTACATTACCAAAACTAACTTTATTTATTTTATATAACCACTTTTAATAACAAATCATACATTCATTTTTTTATTCTACATTTCAAAGATATTAAAATAATATATTCCTAACACATTAAAATAATACCAGCCACTATCATAACATCTATTGTTAGATTTTTTTTATTTATTTTTTTTGATAAAACATCTATTGTTATATAATAGATATTATTCTAGCATCCTTTATTGTTAGCTATAGTGATGCACACACCATTGCAAAGGTATTTTATATAATAGATGTTATTCTAGCATCCTTCATTTTTATTTATTTTTTATTTTTTATTTTTTGGTGTGTGTGTGCATGCGCGTGCTACAGTTGCATTGTCTAATGGGAATGCTCGTTGGGGAAAGTGTAGAAATATTGTGAATTTTTTGTTTTGTTAGTAAGTTTATTGTTCTATTGATTCTAAAAATAAATAGTAAAAAAAGATTTTTTGTTCTTATAAATAAAAGTTGACAATTACAATTTTAAAAATCTAAAGTGTGTTAAATTGTTAGGACACGTATCCAACTGGAATCCATGAAATCATATTAAAGTTATTAATAAAGTAGCTATTAAAATTATATTCAATTTTTTTTTTTTTTTTGGATTTGGTTTAGCATGTTTTTATATTTATATACTGCTAATAATTTCATTATAACTAATGATTCAAAAAAGATGATTTATTTGTAATGGTTTGACTAACACAAACCATTATAAGTTTATAACAGCAAAGATGGAATTCCATTGCTTCTTTAATTTATTTATTAAGTGCAATTTTAAAAAATAAATATCTGTAATTTTGTATAATAAATACACGAAAATAAACTCAATAAACTCTATCTCTCTAACAAGTCAAATTTAAACCCAAATCCAATCATTGATAATTTATATCCAAATTTGCAAGGTTAATCATGAACACTATAAAGGTAAAGCAAACCCCAATATTTTTTCTAAAGCCAGGTAGAGGTATGAACTCTTTTTATGTTATTTTCTTCTCCTTTACTTTGTTTTAAAAAAAATTATTTTATGGTTTTTCATGTATTTTATAAAAAGTAATTTTCATACATGAACCACCAAACCCTCTTTAACCGTTTTTTACAAAATAAAAAAAGCTTGCAATAATTAAAATTATTCTTTTAAATGTAACTCATCTTTCTCTTATATTTACCTATTGTTTACTCATATATATTTTGTTTTGTTTCAATAATTTCTAAGTAGTGAATTATCTGATTCTTTAATTTTTTTTTTCTTTCAGAATTTTTAATATCTAAATTTTTGAGTTATTTTTTTGCAGTATCTGAAACTGTCTGCCAAATTTTTTGTAAGCTATTGCACGTTCAAGCAATGACTTCTTCACCAAATTGTAACATAAATTGAAGTCATACAAAAGCAAATCATGCAATGGTGTATTTTCTTAAATTTTTTATAAAATTATTTTAGTCTACCTCACAAATAGATAGGTTCCCGTGCATAGAAGCCTCTAAAGCCCTCACAATTTTCCATTTCTACACAATATTTGTTTAGTCCAAACTTAACAAGGAGTAAAACTCTATCTCTCTAACAAGTCCAACTTAAACTCAAACTCAAACTCATCATTATCATTTTTTTTAAACAATATAAAGCCAAAGCCTCTAAAGCTCTCACGATTTTCCACTTCAGCACAATATTTAAATAAATTACCATTTTATGTAAATAAAATTATTTTTGTTTAGTCCAAACTTAACAAGGAATAAAACTCTATCTCTCTAACAAATCCAACTTAAACTCCAACTCATCATTATCATTTTTTTTAAACAAAATTATTTTTGTTTAATCCAAACTTAATAAGGAGTGAAATTCTATCTTTCTAACAAGTCCAACTTAAACTCAAACTCAAACGTTGATAATTTATTTGACATTTAATGAAAAAAATTTATCTAAAAATAATATCAACAACCAAAGTCCAAACTTAACGAGGAGTGAAACTCTATCTCTCTAACAATTTTATTGACGTAGCCAATAAAATAATATTTAAAAAAATAATTTGACATTTAATGAAAAAAATTTATCTAACAAGTGATTTACACACGTGAAAATGAACTAAACTGTGAGTACATGTACTCTGCGTCTCTTCCTAATCTAACCAAGAAAAACAAGAATCCTTATTCTACTAGAACAAGGTATAATAATGGCCATATATAATATGAGCTATAGTTCCAGACTGAGTCAATAGTGTTTTAAAAGAAACCCTAATTTCTATTCTATATATATATATATATATATATATATATATATAACCGAAACTTTTGACTTTTTATTGACCTCTCCAAAGCTTGCCATATCATTATCATTTTTTTTTAAACAAAATTATTATTTTTAAACAATATCAATAGCCAAAGTCCAAACTTAGCAAGGAGTGAAACTTTATGTCTCTAACAAGTCCAACTTAAACTTAAACTCAAATGTTGATAATTTATCTCCAAATTTGTGAGGTTAATCATGAACACTATAAAAACAGTGCAAACCCCAATATTTTATTTTTTAAGCCGAGTAAAGGTATGTGCTCTTCTTTTGTTGTTTTCTTCTCCTTTACTTTGTTTAAAAAAAAATTATTTTATGGTTTTTCATGTATTTTTTAAAAAGTGATTTCCGTACATGAACCACTAAACCATACACCTGTAACTGTATATGATTTTTTTTCTTCTTTTAAAGTTTAAACCCATTAAAATATAAAACTTATTACTTTATGGGTTCGTGTACTTTTTTCCTTTTCTATTATTTCTCTTTTGAATAGTCATATATATATATATATATATATATATATATATTGAATGTAACTCATATTTCTCTATTGTTTAGTCATATATATTTTGTTTTCGTTTAAAGTTTAGACCCATTAAAATTTAAAACTTATTGCATTATGGATTCGTGTACTTTTTTTCTTTTTCTTATATTTCTCTTTTGAATAGTCATATATATTGAATGTAACCCATTTTTCTCTTATATTTCTCTATTGTTTAGTCATATATATTATGTTTTTTTTTCAATAATTTCTAAGCAGTGAATCATCTGATTCTTTAATAATTTTTAGTATTTTAGAAGTTTTAATATCTGAATTTTTGAGTTATTTTTTGTAGTATATGAAACTGTCAAAATTTTTTTTGTAAGCCCTTACATTTTCAAACAATGTCTTCTTCATCAAATTGTAACACAAATTGAAGTCATACAAGAGCATATCATGCAATGGTGTAGTTTCTTAATCAATTTAAGATTTTATAAAATTATTTTAGTCAACCTCACAAATAGATAGATTTTCGTGCATAGCATGAGTTAGTGAGTAGTATACTATATAATAAAAGTTAAGCTTAGAAGCTGTGGTTGCGTCAAGTGGCTTCATCAAATTGCAGAAATTTTTATAGATTTTTAAAAAAAAAAAAAATTGGTATATTTTTCTACTCCTATAATTTTTAAGTGGATAAAAATAATTTTTTTTTTAATAAAACTAGCAACATAGTAGTATAGTACACATTTATGATTTTAACTTATCTTATAATTTCTAAGTTGATAAAATTCATAATTTAATTACAATCCAAACTTTATCTTAATTTGATTACAATCCAAATTCTTTATCTAATCTTTTATTAAAAAAAAAACTTAATTAAAAAAAAAGTTGGTTGCCCCAAATTGCAAGAAATTTATCGATATAATCAATAAATAAATATTCAGCCCTATGTATATCACTATATCCTACTTGAATTTGATCACAATTGAAATACTAATCCGAGTCAAATACTACCTCCAAAACTAATTAGATAAAGTGTGAATACAAAAACTTCTAATTAAAATGAATTACAAGGACCAACAAAGCTAAGTTGATAAAGCCTAATACATCCAAACAAAAAGGAGAGTACTCATAAAAAAGGAGAAGATAATTTGGTTACAATTGAAACACTATCTACATCAAATACCTCTTCTAAATATTGATTTCTTTTTCAAACTATGTCTCTCTCTCTCTCTGTTTGAAAAGGAAAAAAGAATTTCACTCCCTCTCCAAGAAGCAGTTTGACATGGAAGACATAACCACCATCACAGGCAAGTAATTTTTTTTTTTTTACACTTTACATGCACTTGATTTGTCTTTCAAATATGCATACTGTTAAATTTTTGACTATCAAGATCTATAGATTTAGCCAACAAAAGAGAAATAAACACTATTTTTGCGAACAAATCATATAAGCAATGAACAATTAAAGGTAATCAATATAGTCATACATTTATTTTACATAATAAATTTGTATCGATCTACTTCAATCATGCACATTTATTTTATAATAAATTTGTTTCCAAGTAAAATTAATCTTCTTGATGAATACTTCAATAAACCATTATGCTAATGCTGTTGTAAATTTGCAAAGACGTGAAATACCTAGCAAAAACCCTGAAGACATACCTAATATTGATCAAGACTAGAGTCTTCAAAATAAAATTGGATCAATTGATAAAAGACACTATACAAGGTCAGTAGTTTGGGAGATGCAGCCTTGCAGGTATGATGAAAAACTAAATATTATCAAATAAAAAGCCTTCAAATTTCAAAATGACAATTTTTGCATGATTACATGTTAATTTTAGTAATTATATTAAAAAAATATTATCACAATTAATATTTTTATTTAGAAATAATTAAAAATATATTGTTTGTTCTATGTAGTTTTTGAATTTCTAAAAAGAGTATTGCCCCGTGCACATATTTTGATTTCGCTTCACCATCGGTAGAAATTCCAAACAAAGATACAGATCTCGATACATATGAAGCAGTAGCTCAATTCATGATGTATGCATGAACCATATGGCATAGCAATTAAAAACTCATTATTCATTTCTTTATAATAATTATTTTTTTTGTTATTTTTTTTCAAATAATGTATATACATATATATATATATATATATATATATATATATTTATATTATAAGATTATGATAAAACCGTGCAATGCATGGGCCTTTAACTAGTCTATATCTATATATTACTAAAAGCTGAAAGCATTTATTGTAGCTGAGCTTCTGTTGTGCCACCTTATTGCCACATAATTATTATTCTTTTTTTATTCCTTTTTTTTACAAAAAATATATAAATAAATTATTAACTTTACATATATATCTTTGTCGGTTTTAACATCTCTCTCTCTCTCTCTCTCTCTCTCTCTCTCTCTCTCTCTCTCTCTATATATATATATATATATATATTTCCTTTTTATTTCCAATTTTCCTATCATTTTTTTTTGACATTCACTTTTAAAAAAAAAAAAATATTTACACTGTCTTCAATCTTTCTTCTTCCCTTACTTTTTCATATTCCCACTATCCTCTACTTTAATATTACTATTCATTTTTCCCTTCATCTTCCTTTATTTGTCTCTTCTTATTCACTCCCTCTTACTATAAATTTGTCATTCTTTCTTCCATTCTTTGCATAGTTATCTCTCATAAAAATGGTTCTCTCTCTCTCTCTCTCTCTCTCTCAATGTTTTGGTGGATTTTTATTTTTATTGCATCTCCGCTTTAGGTTGATAAATTTTTGTATTTTTTAGAACTCTAATTTAGGTTGATACGATTTAGTTTTGTGTTTTAAGTTATTATTATTATTTTTTTTTTCTCTTTGATCGTTAAATTTTATCCAATTACGTTATAAAAAATTAAAGATAGTAGATAAAAATTATAATAGTATTCCATTACATAGCATAATTTGGATAATTTAGTGTTTATTGTTATATTTTTTAATTTTTCTTATTTTTTTCTTCTCATATTATTTGATTCAATATTCAAATTCAACCACATCCTCCTTATCATTAAATAATTTAAATTATTGATATTTTCTCTCTCTTTTTTTTTAAAAAAATAAAAAATGTAATATTTTACTTAAATTAAAAAAAAATGTGCTCATCAAATTGTACTCATTTTTTTAACATTTACACTTTCTCCAACCTTTCTCATTCCCTTTACCTTTTCATCTCCCTAAACATTATATTTTTTAATTTTTCTTATTTTTTTCTTCTCATATTATTTGATTCAATATTCAAATTCAACCACATCCTCCTTATCATTAAATAATTTAAATTATTGATATTTTCTCTCTCTTTTTTTAAAAAAAAATAAAAAATGTAATATTTTACTTAAATTAAAAAAAATGTGCTCATCAAATTGTACTCATTTTTTTTTAACATTTACACTTTCTCCAACCTTTCTCATTCCCTTTACCTTTTCATCTCCCTAAACATTCTACCTTGATAACACTCTTCCTCTTTCCTTTTATCTTTCTTTATTTTATTTCTTTTTATTATCATTCTCTTAGTATAAAATTTTCATTCACTCTTCTATTCTTTACATAATTTTTTCTCACAAAAAATGGTTTATTTCCCACTCTTTCTCCCTCAATTTTTTGGTGGATTTTATTTTTATTTTTCTTGCATCTCTATTTTAGCTTGATAAAGTGTTGTATTCTTTAGAATTCTATTTTGGTTGATGAAATTTAGTTTTGTGTTTTAAGTTTTTTATTTTATTTTTTATTTTTTTTTATCACTTTGATTGTTAAATGTTATCATATTGCATTATAAAGAATTAAAGATAGTATATAAGAATATACTATTATTATATTACTTAGAATGATTTGGATAAGTTAGTGTTTACTATTATATATTTTATTTTTACTTTTTTTCTCATATAATTTTATTCAATATTTAAATTCAGTCACATCCCCCATATATATCATTAAATTATTTATATTTCCTCTTCTTTTTAATTTTAAAAAAATTTAAATATATTATTTTGCCTAAATTAAATAAATAAAATTTACCTTATTAAGTGTAGTAATGCTAAGGAAACACTCATTGTCACACCCAATGCATCAAAGGAAAAATGAAATACAAAACAAATCAAGTTAGAAACACTAAATTAAAAAATTAAAAGAACTAATAATGCATATTTAATGTCATAGAATCATCATCAAATTAGAGAGAGAGAGAGAGAGAGAGAGAGAGAGAGAGAGAGAGACGGTAAAGAAAAAAAATACAAAGTAATAAAGAGTAGATAAAGAAAAAAAATCAAGTGTCAATTAGTAACCGTTGATTGGAAAAGAAAGAGGTTGCAAGGATAAGTAAAAAAATAAAATAGAGATTATCGTGTGGAAAACATTAAAAAATTTACAGTGTAGTAAAATAAACCGTTAAATTCACTTAAAAATTAAATCAATAATTAAATAAAATTATAGTACTAAATTTAAATTTAAAACTAATCAAACTCTAACTATGGAAACCATATTACTCATAACCAAACAAAAAAAAAAAAAAAAGATGTTCTCTGGTAGTAGTAGAAATTACATAAGAAATAAAGTTAGAAAATTTTAAAATTTCTTTTTTGACCTTTCATTTAACCTTATATATATAATTTTCATACACTATTACTTTTGAAAATCTAATGAACAATGCTACCTCTCATTTAATGTGTTTGTTATGCAAATCATTAGTTAGTAAATATAAATAATGGTAAGAAGCATTGCAAATGAGATCACTAAAAATATATATATATATATATATATATATATATATAATTAATTAGCCACTATCATTATGGAGTAGTGGTCTATAATTTTACGCATCCAAAGAAATGGAATATATAGAGTTTTCTTAAAGGTATGTGTAAAGATTCACATTATATATATGTGTGTGTGCATGTGTGTGTAAGGGTAAAAAAAAAAAGGAATATTTAAGGTTTATATTAACTTAAAAACTAATGAAAAACCAATGGTTAATAACTAAAATTATAGTATTAATAAAATATTTAATGAAATCATCCTAAAAAAATTATTATGCACAACGTGCGGATATGCGACTAGTATATATAAAAGTAGAGACCTCATGCGGGAATGCATGAGGTCCTGCCAAGTGATGTTTAATTTTTCTTTTAGCCTTGTTTTTACCTTTTTCATTAAGTTTTTTTTATTGTTACCTAAAAGTTCACGATAACTTATTTTACTGTTATCTTATTAATATCTCATTAATTGCTTAAGTTTACACATTTCTCTATTCTTCATGTTTTTTAGCAAACCTACTGTTTTAGTATTTAAAAAAAACAAAATAATAATAATAATAATAATAATAAGGAAGGACTAATAGTAATAACTAATCAAATAAGACCCCAGAGAGAGATAGAGAGACATAAAAATGTTGTGGATTGTTAAATAAAATGCATTATTTCACTATATATTACTAAAATAAAAGACTTGAGATTAACAAAACATTTAAAAGAGAGAAAAAAAGGAATCTAAGGGGTCACCATCTCCGTTATACTGGCCTCCCACCACCGTCAAGACGCTGAAACCCCTACAGGTAATTCTTTTTTCTTTTTTCTTTTTAAATTAGGGGCTTAAATATGATTTATGTTTAGGTAATTTGGTTGGATAGTTTTTGTTTTGGGTATATAAGTAGAGAGAATATTTGGTGCACAATGCAAAGCCATATTCTACTATAGTTTAATTTTAAATCATCTATAAGATACATGCATATATACTTACCCACACCATGTCTTAATGTCGCTCTATTGATGAGTCGAAGACAGTTAGAGAGTTGGGCATACTTTCATTTCATATTATGAAATATGTGAATACAACACAAATTAGTTGATTTTCATGGTCCAGTTACTCTTTTACATTTATTTTTGGTTTCATGATTTTTCTAAAAAAATTAATCTTACCTTAAGAAAGCTACAAATATGCAGTGAAACTAATAAACTAATTTTTAATATCTTAAAATGTATATGTTTATTTATTATAATTTAGTTTACTTTTTCTTTATAATATATGTACAACATTATCCAAAATTGTCTTATATAAAATATCACAAAATTATCTGTGCATTGTACGGGCAACTTCTTAGTTAATAAAAAAAATGATGAGTGAAATTATGGCACAACAAAAACTTACGTGACAAATTATTAGAAGGTCAACTAATAATCAAACTTCTTTAGTTTGGTTTACAATTCTCCATATTGAGTAATAGTTGGTTTAAAACTTTCCATATTACTAAGTAATAGTTGATTTGAAACTCTCTATTTCGTTGAGTAATAGTTGACTTAAAACTCTTTAGTTTATTGAGTAGTAATCTATTTAATAAAAAAAATGATGTGTAACATTGTGAGACTACCAAAATTTATGTTTTTTGAAACCTAATCCCAATGTGAGTATCTCTAGACTCTACTATTGCAGTCTAATTAAAGAAATTAAAAAATTAAAGAAAGCCCTGAAGCAGTGCTGACTTAACAATATAAGCTATTGATGTAGTCGCCTAAGGTCCCGAGTATAGAAAAGGCCCCAAATTTTAATTTAATTAAGTTCAAATATTAGCCCATAAATAAAACCACATATTTTTTTCAAATGAAAAAAAAAAAAAGAAAAAAAAAGAAAGAGAAATGGAAATGCTACGTTTACAACATTTTTACAACAAATTATAAGTAGCATGTTATTATTGATGGCAAAAAAATAATTTCAATAATGAGTTCAAATTAGAACCAGTAATAACTTAACACTAGGATTTGTTGTGAAAATAATGTGAATATAGTACTTCTAAAAAAAAAAAGCAATACACAAAAAAATTCACATCATTTTTCATAATAGCTGAGTTGGCAAATTGTAACTAGTTCCTTAGGTCCACCACCAATATCTCTTTTTTACTTATCACTATCATTCTACCACATCAACAGGTGTGAAAAGTTTTGTCAAATTTTTTGTACCTATAAAATTTATAAAAAATAAATTCTACGTGGTTCATGTTGATTAGTAATAATTTTGCATCTAAAACAAGATAATAGAGTTTAAATGATATTTAATTTTTTTAAAATCATATTTGTATATATATATATATATATATATATATATATATATATATAAGACCTAAATTTCAATTTTCGCCTTAAGCCCTTAAATGCATCAAGCCGTCCCTGCCCTTAAGTTTTCTCTCCATATGGAGATGTGTTCAATCAATTTATACATTTTGTTCTCAATTCTTTAGTGTATCTTATGTTCTATTATTATCCTATTTTGTAAAAGAAGATTAGAGATATACAACCTATTTGCCCTAACTTCAATAGATTTATGATTACCCTTTTTAGTTTCATTTTTGGGATTTGGGGAAGTGGCAATTTTTTTTTCATTCCTCATTGCCGAACTGTTAAGTGTTAACAATCATTTGTGTGTATAATGCAAGCAGCCAGTAACTATCATTAAAAGTAGCATTATATGCCTCATACATGACTGATGACACAATGTAAAAGATGACAAAATTCTTCAACTCTCTCTTGGAGGTTTCTCAATCATGCCTCTGCCGCTGCCTCTGCATTTGTGAAATTGAGATTCTATTATAATGATTAATTATTATTTTTAATGTCCTTCCTAATAGAGATGATAAATTTTTAAATTTCTTTTTTATATAAATAAAGAATAAACAAAGTTTTGTTGGTGGACAGGGTCGTGTTTATTTTTGTGTTGTCTTGAAGCAAGGGTACTCTATTACATTGGTCAATCTCAACTCAACTCATTTAATTATTATCTTAAAATCCCTTAATCCTAACACAACTAATATATTTTTATATTTTTTATGCAAATAAATTATAATTATTATTAGAATATAAATTCTACTCAAATTTTATTTCATAATAACAACATTAATTAAATTGTTAATAGTAAAAATCTAAAATTTCTTATTACAATCTAATGAGTTTCCACCAAAATTTATGAAGTTATCTCTGCCTATACCTTACACTGTTTCTCTATCTCACTTTTGAATAACAAAGGAAAAGTCAAGTCATTGAGTGCTCCCTTTCCCCCTTTCCCTGTGGAATGAAGTTTCCCAAAAAACAAAAGCAAGGTTCAAAGTTAGACAGCAGCTATATACCTTACACTGTTTCGCAAGTATCGGCCCCCATCTTCCAGCTATATTCCCATTAAAAAAAAGGGCTTTATTGCTTGAGTTCTACGCAAGTCCTTTCTGAGTAGAACACTCAAAGAACCAAAATAAAGTCTGTAAAAGAGTTTGTGCATGAAGCTTTATTCATTATTTATCTCACTTTGCAAACCATTATCCTCTGGTTTTCTGCCTAAATTGCAATTGCTTCCCTTTGGCCTTTTTATTTCCTTCTTTTAGCAACAAGAGACCATGGCTGTCTTACTGGGACAAGCACTTGCCACTTCAATTATTCAGGTGGCACTTGATAGACTGGCCTCTCATGAGGTCATAGACTACTTCAAGGGAAGGAAACTCAACCAGAAATTGCTACAAAACTTGGAGTTTGTGCTGTTATCTGCTAACTCAGTGCTCATTGATGCAGAGGAGAAGCAATTTACAAACTCAGCTGTGAAAAAATGGCTGGACGAGCTTAAAGATGCTGTTTATGTTGCAGATGACCTTCTGGATGAGATTAAAACTGAAGCCTTACGATCCAAGTCAGAAGCTAAACTTCAAACTCGCACTAAAAAGGTATGGCGCTTTGTCTCTACTTTATTTGACAAAAAGATACAATCAAAGCTAGAAAACGTTCTAGGTATATTACAAATACTCATAGAACAAAAGAAGGTCCATAATCTGAAAGAGGTTGCCGGTGGAGTACCACTACGACCACGACAATTAACAACTTCTTGTCCTGAAGAATATAGTGTGTACGGTAGAGATATTGATAAGGAGGAGATATTTAAGAAGTTGCAATTAGATAATGCAAATGGTGATGAGATATTTGTTGTTCCTATAGTGGGCATGGGTGGGGTAGGTAAAACAACCCTTGCTCGGCTTGTATATAATGACAACCGAGTAAAGGAGAATTTTGATCTCAAAGCATGGGTTTGTGTTTCAGACACATTTGATGGTTTTAGAATAACAAAAACTATTTTTGAAGAGGTCACTTTGTCTAACTGTGACATTCATAGCTTGAATTTGTTACAATTTAGAATAAGAGAGAGCTTAAAGGGAAAGAAGTTTCTCCTCGTTTTAGATGATGTTTGGAATGAGGAATATATTGCTTGGGATGATTTAGTTACAATGTTTAGATGTGGGGCACAAGAGATCAAAATCATTATTACAACAAGAAGTGAAAAAGTTGCTTCAATTGTGCACCCAATTTCAATTCATCATCTAATGCAATTGCCAGAAGAAGAATGTTGGTTGTTATTTGCAAAGCATGCATTTAAAAATGGAAAGTCGAGGGAAAATTTAGATATAGAACTAATTGGTAGAGAAATTGTTTACTTCCCAAGCTAACAAGGGATCTGCCCAGTTTACTTCCCTCTTTAAGTGTAATTGAAATTAGACATTGTCCCCAGCTTGTCCTTGGGATCTCCATGAATTGGCCTTGTCGAATTGTGATAAGGTGGTGTCGAAGGAATTATCACCTAAGCTGCGAAGTCTCACAATTGGAGGATGCAATACAACTCTCCCTTAAGGTGGTCTACCCACTACTTTAAAAACACTTCAAATCAATGGAGTACTTCAATTGCCCGGGAGCCATTACTATCCATCAATTAAGAGCTTGAAGGTAAATAAAGGCCCTGGTTCACTTTGGTCTTTACCATTAGAGTTTTTCCCAAAACTCAAATCTATCGAAATTCGGGATTCTTATAATCTTGAATATCTTTCGACATCAGATAAATCTCTCTTGGCTCTAACTTCTCTCACTAAATTGAACATCTATGAGTGCCCTAATTTTGTATCCTTTCCCAGCGGGGGATTGTGCGCCCCAAATTTGACACATATTTCTATTTCTGACTGTAAAAAGTTAAAGTCACTTGCTGAAGGTATGCACACCCTCCTCCCATCTCTTCTATATTTGAAGTTGTGGTTCTGTCCAGAACTAGAATCATTTTCTGAAGGGGGTTTGCCCTCTAATTTACAAATACTTGAAATCGGTTGCTGCGACAAACTCTCTCTCAAACGCATGGAGTGGGGTTTACAGAGTCTTCACTCTCTCAAAGAAATTCAAATTCGGTATCACAGTAGAGAAGTGGGTTCCTTTCCAGAGGCGGCGTTGTTGCCCCCTTCTCTTCTCCGCCTCAACATTACATTTCCGAATCTGACATCACTCAATGGGAAGGGATTTCAACACCTTTCCTCGCTTAAAGAGTTGTTGATTTGGTGCTGCTATAACCTCCAGTGCTTACCAGAAGAGGACTTTCCCGCCTCCCTTTCAATTCTAGATATTAATAAGTGTCCTTTGCTCGAAAAACGGTATCGGATAAAGAAAGGAAAAGAATGGCGCAAAATTTCTCATATCCCCATCATAAGGATTGACAATGAAGTCATCACATAAGTCATCATAAGGTATTTGTTTCTGCACTAATTGGTACTTTCCTCTGTTTAATTCTGAATTTTGTTTATTCCCACGAACCATCGCAGCCAGTGTTGCAGTTCTCTTTGTTATTTTCGTATTCCAAAAAAATCATTTTTTAAATGGGAATGACTAGCTAGCCTCTATCAAAATTAAACTTGTATTTGATTTGGCAACATAAATTTAAACCTCATACTCATACAACATATTTCTTAAATTTATTCATATTGTGTTTAATACGTTTTTTATGTTTATAAAGGTATCACATGGCCCAATCATCATGATTCCACAGTCTTCTTTTTTATTTTTATTTTTTTGAATTATAGATAAAACTTAAAAATATTTAGAATGAGGCTCAGAATTCTTTTAATTTGTTTAATAAATATCGAAGTAAACCTTTGTAGTAATATAAATATTTTTGGTACACTTTTGTGAAAGAGATGCTGTTAAATATTTTGGGTCTTGCTACAATTAAATTCTTATGAACTAAGAGATTCTCATTCAGTTGCCTTTTCTATTGCAGTGTCATTTTCAGTTGTTTCGGCTTTTTTGAGAGATGATGAGAACAAATTAATGAGAAATGGGGGTAATGGGAGCTCAATTGGGAATGGGAATGGAAATGGTGGTGTGATGGGGAGAGGGAAAGTGAGGGCTGAATCGGTTATTGAAGCAGCAACACTTGCTGCTAATGGACAGCCATTTGAGGTTGTTTACCATCCTCGTGCCAGCATGCCGGAGTTTTGTGTGACTGCTGCGATGGTTAAAGCAGCATTTCAGATCCAGTGGTGTTCGGGAATGAGGTTCAAGATGGCTTTTGAAACCAAGGATTCATCACGGATAAGTTGGTTTGTGGGAACCATTTCTTCTGTTCAGGTTGCTGATCCCATTCGCTGGCCTGATTCACCTTGGAGGCTTCTACAGGTACTAGAAAAATAAAATTAGCTTAATTTGTGTTTGCATGATTTCAAATTTCTGAACTAGATACACAAATTAGATGGTTTGCTGATATGCTCTGTACCATTGGTTACCCAAGAACAATCAATTTGCCTATTTTCTCATTCATTTTGCTGATAGGCAATATGGCATGCTATTTAATCTTAGGTAAGACACTGGGGCGGTTCAAAGCTAGTGCTGCTTCAATACCTGCTAATAGCAGTTGAAACTCACTGCTCATGTCTGGACAGGGACTTGCTTAGACTCTCTCTTTTTGAGTTTTGGGAAGTTTTGGTGAACGGGAAGATGTTAAGTCCTCTCCAAAGGACAGGTTGCTGCTTTTGGTTCTTTGTTCTCTCTCAAACTTAAGACAGCTCAAAAGGCTCAGCACATGACCACTCTTGTAGAGACAATGGTGTCAGAGGCAGAGGGAGAGAACTGATCTAAGTCTGGGAAGGTGCTTTTACATGACAAATCAAGTCCGATCAGCACACTCATGTCATTACCAGCAATTGTTAATATGCTTTTTAAAGATAGAGATGCTCTGTGGTTCTTAGGTTTGTTTAATTGATTTGTGTTTGTTGGTAATAAACTTTGGACCTGTAATCATAAATGATTTTTAAATCTTTATCAATTCTTCTGCAGGTTTTCAGACACAAAATGTGCGAATGTTGAGGCCTCAGACAATAGTATACAAAACCAAGTAAACCTCCTGCAATCCAAAACTTCCAGATAGCGAAATTACATCCAATGAGCTGCAATGATATGTCCTGCTAGCGTGTTCTGTTTGCTTCATGTTTTGACTGTATATACAGAGGTGTAATGTAGTGAAATGAAGAATGATGCCTCACAGCTCCAATTTCAGCTCCTCGATTTGATTGAAAACAAATCTTTTATGAATTTATAGATATCAATTGTGACAACAAATTCATGATGCCTTCAGAACTTCCTCATTTTTCATGTGAGTTTACTCAAATGTCTTCTGAAATATTCCTAAATTTGCACTTTTGTTTGAGTACTTTTCCAATGGTACTAAATATTCTGCTTACTTGTAGTAATTTTGTTCCTTGTAAGGATTGTGTGCTGTTTTCATAACCAGATCATTTGGACCTGAAATCCTTCATGGTTTCACTGAACTAGCTCTTTTTCTATCTTCTATGAACTCTCTGAGAATGTAGCTGGAATCTGCTGAGAAGACATGGAAGAGTTATCGGTAAGTGTAAAAGCTGTGAGTAGATTGATTTCACTGCCACATTTGTTTGTTTGTGTGTTTTAGGGCCAATTATATATTTAGTGAATTAATTTGTTGTCTTTGTACTTGTATGTCCTTCAATGTTCATAAATGAAATGATGCCAAAGAAGTAAAAAGATTGGTGCAAGATTGCTCACATCCTTGCATACATATGGTATGGATGATGAAGTAATTACATGAGCTAAAATCACAATGTGATCCACACCCCTGTTTTATAGTCAGGTAATGTGTTGTAGTGTTGTGCTCGTACTCTACCCATTTTAGTTCGGTTACATTTATATTTATTTGTACGTTTATTTTTTGATAATATATCTGAAAAAATTTTCACTTAATAAAGGATTGGCTGAGGAATGGTGCAACAATCACTTTCTGCCTTGAGCTCAAGTAAATGTTAACCGAAGAGATGGGCTGCCTCACTGAGGATTGATGAGTAGTCTCTTTTATTGAAGGAACAGTGTTGTGATGAGAAGAGGCGAAAAGAATGCCTAAGAATGTTCACTCCCCCATCATATTAATCAATGGTGATCATATGAAACCGAAACTGTAGACAAAGTCCTCATCACTTGTTTTCTTCATTCACATGCAGCAACATAATATTACAGTTTGGTACATACTTCTTGTTGTACATAAACCAGCAAATTGTCGTATTGATTTGGTACCACAACTCAAAAGTGCTTCAAGAAGCAGTAAAAACATGTTTTTTGAGAGAGAATTTCTCTCTCCCAATAATCTGTTCATTTATGAAATAACAAGAAGATTATTGTGTATTAGAAAAAAAAATTCTATTTCCTTGGTTTTAATTATTTAATTATGCATTTATCCCTTTCATTTTTAGTTAGGCCAATATTTATTCTCAACTCATTTCTTGTCCTACATTTCTTATAGATTCACTAGAATGTTCCCTGGCGTTGAATTTTTTTCTTTTTTTCTTGGTACACAAGTCAACTAAACCTTAATTCCAATCAAAATTTCAAATATCACAATAGAACCCAAAAAATAAAAAAATAAAAAATAGTTCAGCTTTCATCTTCCCTATTCACTGGAAAAGCTATGGAATGATGTAACATGGGACAGCTAGATACTGATTAAATGATTTGATGCATTTATTGGTTTTTTATTTATTTGATATAATTTGTTAGTGAACGATAAAACCATGATTGTTATTTATTTTCCTTTTCTTTTGCAGAAATAACATTTTATTGATCAGTCCTAGGAAGAGGCATTAATGTGGTCCATTGCAGAATAAGCTTGTTCGTTATTTAGGGATGAAACAATGATTGTGGCAGACAAAGTGTAGACAAGTATTTAACTTGGCAGCCGTACAGATTGACACCCTTCACAAAATATAGTTTAGGTGGAACTTTTTAACTTGGCACCCTGGGAATTTCAAACGATTAATAGTATGTTCTGACTTTCATTTTTCGCTACTACTGAATTAAGCATTTGCTTGACCATATACAATCCTTGGTGTTTTGGTGAATTTTATGGATTTATCAGCTCACTACCAGCAATTTCTATTCAAATTTTAAAATGTTCACAGGATATGCATGAGGAGGTAGGGATGGCTATATTTCTAGGAGCGAACTTCAGACGAATATTAAGTGCATGGATACAAGTTATGCTTTGGAATGAAAGACAGTTCTAAATCCGCTTTGATTGTTATTATTTTCTTTACTTTTCTTTCTGAATTTATTTTCAAGTGGTGCTGCACTATTCTACATGTTTTTCAAACAACGATATGATGTAAATAGCCAAATGAGTTTTCAGTTTGTGATTTTGAAAATTATTACCTTGTTTTTAAATTCCGGGGTGACTGCAACCAACCTACCCAACCTCCCTCCACACGGACCTCACCCAATACTTCTTGTAAGTATTTTAACCTCATCTTCCCATCAATATTTCTGCAAGTAGCTGCACCACCTCATTCTTCTTTCAATATTGCTACACAGAAGTTTCCTAAGCGTCTGTATTTGATGAAGCTGCAGGTTGGCCCTGAGGGCTTGTGTTTACTTTTTTTTCCAAACAAGACTCCCAATGGCAATGGCAAGAATGACCACAGGTGGTCCTCATTTTTAGCACTGAAATGTGATTAAAAGAACAAGTCCTTCAAGCCAATCAAGTATGAATCATGATCTTGAAATGTCTACAACTTGATTATTTTCTGTGTGAAATATCAAGGGACTTTTCTGCAATTATATTGTTGTTCCTATTGCACATAGGTGTTGATTTCCATTTATATTTTGTAGGACTTCTTGTTTGCTTAGTGAGAGAAGTGAGGTTAGGAAATTCAGGAGAAAAAGTATTGTTAGAGTATTAACAGTGGCAGCACTCCAAAGCCAACCAGGTACTCCATCTATTCCTACATCATTGCACTTCCAAGTTTCATACATTTTATTTTTGGGGGGTGTGTTATGATGGAAAGGATGGGAGTTGTTATGGACCAAAGGGGTTGTGCATTTATAATATCAATGGTAGATCCTGATAAAAGTTCTCTCAACAACTTTGGGGCTTTTGACTATGATATTCGTAATTACCATAAGTCATTGCTAATTATCATTGATCACAATAATGTGAAAATTGAGAAACTTCTCAGAATGTTGCTCATATAGGGCTTGTCGCCATGATCTGTTTAATATAGTTTGAGTTTTGCCACTGACATGGTGATTCAAAGGGGGAGTATTTGGAAGAATAAATTAGCTAATACTCTAATAGAGATATAAATCTATCTGGGAGCTACATGACCAAAATATACATATTTTGTCATTTTGTATTGAATATTTCACAGATTTACTCGATTGTATTCTCATTATTTTCACCTATGGCCACTCACCTCGGTGTTTATTGTTGATATGCTGCAGAACTGTGGTCAGATTCTAATGCAAGTATCCTTAACAAATTGGGGCTTTGGACAATGATCTTATTGTTAGTTACTCCAACTCACTTCTTTCCTTTCTTTTTTTTTCCAACAATGAGAATCATGAACCCCATCTCCGTAACTTAAGGGAACTTTAGCCAAAATAGCTTAAAATCTTAGCCTCTATATTGAAAAACAAATATATTATTTATTGATTTATAGCATACGAAACATTAATAGAAACTTCTATGAAAGAAATTGGCTCTGCTAGCTAAGTTACTAATGTCAGTCTCTTATTATCTTAAAACATCCAGATTTGATCCCAGCAGGACTCATTATCGACATGGTATGATCCAAATGCTCAATGTGAATACCATATGCAAGGAAGGGGACATTGGACTTATGATTGCTATTACCTTAAACATAAGATTCAGGACCTCATCAACCAGGACCTCCGAAGTCCATATGTTAGTCTCATCAGTCATTTGGAAAGAGGGGTTGAAAAGTTGTTGCAAGACCACTTACACATTATCAGAGACAATGACGCGATCGATATTGAGAGCTATGGCCAGCTAACCCTATCTCCAATAGCTCTTGACATTCACAAAACTGTAGGTTGGCGACATCAATTGAATGTTACACAATCGGCTATGGCCAGCTAACCCTACACAATCGAATAGAGTATGCTTTGATTGTTGTCATGTATTTAACAATTGCTTCACATTTCTTTAATTCTTGGATTCTTCTTATTTGTGGATGCTTAGTCTGGTTTTGCAAACCCACTGTGCATGGAGTATATTGCTGTTGCACAACCAAGTTGTTTATCAAATACAGAATTTCATTTTACAGCTAGGTACATGCCAAAATGACAAGGATCAGCATCAATTCTCTATTTTGTTGGTACTCATTAAACATATTCCTGACCATCACCTATCCTTTCAATTCTTTCTGTACAACACATTGTCAAGGCCAAGATCAAAATCCATTCTAAATGGATTGGGAACTAAATGGCATTAGCTCATATATTTTAAACTATTGAGCTGATTGTCATTATTACAGAAATAGAGAAGAATAGTACTAGCCATTTACTAGCCATTTCTGGGATATTATGCTCCATTGGATCTAGTCATCTCTTGTTGATTACAATAATGTTTGAATTTAAAACTCCATCATCCAGGGTGTATTTATAACAAGCAAAAACTTATGCATTCCATTTACCATATAGGGAGGGGAAAATTGTATATTTCATATACCTAGTTTTAAATCCAGTTTATATCACCAGATGCAACAATTTGACTGTGATGGGCTTGCAAAGACTTTATTTGACATTTTGAAATTGGTGGTGGACATGAAGATGTGAAGTCATCTCCTAGGGACAGAGAGCTATTTTTGGTTTTTCGCTTCCACTCCAGATGGCTCCAAAGGCATATCGCTGCTGCCCTCACTAGTAGAAGCTTCCCAATTCCCTTTTGTATGTCAAGAACTTTATATTGTCCTATGCCGATGCCATGGTGCCTGAAATAGAGAAAGATGGAAAATCTGGCTACTAGCACAAAATTGCTCAAGTCTTGTTCCTTGAAGGATCAAAGTCAATCTTGAGGTTCTCCCATATCAGTACTAGACTAATAGGTTTTCCCCCAACAAAAAGGTGTTTTGTGGTTGTCAGCTTTGTTCAATTAGTTTATGTTTCTTGGTATAAGATTCTGACTTCCAACCAATGATTATTTTTAAAATATTTGCAAACTCTTTCACAAGTTTCAGACAAAAATGTGGAACACATTTGCGGTTTCTAACAACAATATACCAGGCAATTGCTCCGCATGATCCAATTTACTCGCATGGGTTGATATGACTTCTTCCAAAAATATCCCTTGATGCTATCATGTATTCAGCTTATTTCTAGTACTAATTAAGTTCCATATGGTATCTATATTGTGCTCATCTATGATGATTGGCAGTTGTCTTGTAAGTTAGCTTCATAGGCTTCTTTTAGTTTTTAATAAAGCATAGGAATGCCTAATGTTTCCTTCAAAATTAATACAAGTTCTAGATTTAAAAATACTATTGATGTCACTGCTATAGAGAAGTGCCAATTTGCTTAGTGAATTGAATTTCAATACTATGTGTTTTAGAGCGCATAATGAGATCAAAGTACTTTATTTTACGCAAATAGATACGACAATGTTGTATGAGTTATCCAATTTATGTTGCAAAGTGAGAGATATTTGGGTCTTTATTCTCAAATATAAGAATTTTTTTTTTTGGAGAGTAAACAGCAGATCAAATATAAGAATGTTAAGTAGTCTTTTTGAAGAACTTCAATCTCTTGTAAGAATTCCAAACTATTCTTTCCTCATCTTTGGATTTAGCCAAAGTTACTATACTTGTCCCAATTGGAAAAGAGAAAAGGTTAACCTTTTAATGGGCCTTCAAGCAGTTTCTTTAATGACCATGGGGCTCCACTGATTTAACTAGAAGCTGCCCAAAAGCCCATATTGTAGCACCCATTCTTACATTCAGCCAAGTTCTAAAACAGTTCAGCCTATCACTATTTAATGATGATATATTGATTTGTTGGGGTGTAACAAGGTATTAATTCCTTGGAGGCTAAAATATAAAAAGATATAACAATTCAAAAAATTGATATACAAATGGCTTGTAATCACGACCTAATAAAGAAAAACAAAAATGGAAAAGAAGTTCGTTCTATTCTAAAAAAAATTATTACAATCGCTTTAGTTTCAATTTTGATAAATTGCATTTCTAATGCTTAACTTGAAGAGGTTTGAGGATTTTTACAAAGCTAAGCATTCATTGCACCAAATAGAAATTGGACGTGGAGTTGTACTAAACAAAGAGGGTACCACATGATTTATTGCCGACACTGAGATGTTATTGTATGTTATCTAATAGAATTGTTAGGTTCAATTGGAGATTTCTAACTTCTACACTATCTTACACCTATCTTATTCTAAAAGGTTTACACTATTTAAATCAAATGAATATGTAATATCCAATTAAAAGATACTTAAATCATTGAAATTAATTCCCAGTCATATATAATCATAGATATGGGATTTGTAGAAAGAAAATATTGCATTGATTTGGGAAAAATATGTGGGATTTATACTACATAAACACTAAAAAATATAGCTCATTGTGTTAATGTTGTAGATCAAACCTTTATTAGTAAAAGCTTGATCTTCAAAGTTTTTCTTAGAATTTTCTTTAGTATGGGTCTGGTCTCTTTAGAAAGGCTGATGGGTTTTAGTGCAGCCCAAAGGAACCTCGATCCAAAAGAGTGAATGATGGTAGTGATTGGCTACATACCTTGATAGCCAGAAGCTAGACCGCAAGCTTTTGCCTTGTGGTCGAGAGAGAGGACAGGTTAGAGTTAGACACAAGGGTTGGATCCACTATTCTTTCCTCCGAAGTCCAATCCTACCCATTGAAAAACCAACAATCACATAGCTTGATCCATATTAAAAACACACGACTCAATCTAGAACCTTTTTTTCTCGACCCGATCCGACCCATTTGAGGAAACGAAAGAGAAGTGATGAGAAGCGTTTCAACTTTCAAAGCCCATAAGCAATCCCAAGTATTTCTGAACTTTCAAAAGTTTCTAGCCCATAGTATATATGAACAGTCTAGATCACATAAGCCAGTCACTACGATGGGCTTGCAAAAACTTTTTGTTAGATTTTGGAATTTGTAGTGAACTCAGGACTCATATTATAAAAAAAAGTATCATATTTTAACTAATAAAACTTAAAATTCACCAACATCAAGCCATATGAAGTTATGTAAAAAAATACATAGTTGCTATGTGTAAATTTACATTGGTACTATTCATATTGTATTTTATTTTTTATTCTTTTTTTTACGTATCTTGATATTGAAGGAAAAGAATGAATGATGGTTGTTATGGGTAAAGAAATAAAAACAATTTTAAAAAATCAAGAAAAAAAATGAAAAGTTAATATTTTAATAAAATGTAGTGTAATATAAATAACCTAGTGGGGTGTGTTGAAAAATGGGTATGTAAAATAGAGAAAAAAGAGAGTATGTTTTTAAGTTAAAATAAAAAAAAATAACAAAATAAAAATTTGCACAAGTTTATGCAATGTTTTTACAGGTGCTATTTTTGGTATTTGTTACTCCATAATGTCGGAGTCCATAAGCCTTGCTTCTCTAGGCCTAAAATCCAATACCACCTGTGTTTCGAGGCTAAATTGCTTTATCAAAAGTTGAATCATAATCAAATTCACATCGTCAAATGTAAACAAAATAACTAATAATCAAAGGGGGGAAATGCTTTTACACCTGGACTCAGGTAAAATATTTGTCTTTTCATAAATAGCTTTAACAAAGCAATTTCCATTGGAGCTTTTTTATAGGGACCAATGACCCATAACCATCCAAGATACTGAGAAAGAAACTCTCTATTCCCTCTAACATGAAAATTTTAAAAAGATTGTGTTCATCTTACATCCAGTTAATTTTTTTATAGATACGACAATGGAGTATGAACTATCCAATTCATGTTGCAAGTGAGATATTTGGGTCTTTCTTCTCAAATATAAGTAGTCTTTGTGAAGGAACTTCAAATCTCTTGCTGTAAGAATTTCAAACTATTTTCCCCCCATCTTTGGATTTAGCCAAAGCTACTGATCTTTTTTAATTTTAAACAATTTTGTTTTGCAATGCATGACCATATCCTTCATTACACTATACTTGTACCCAACTGGAAAATAAACAAAGTTAAATTTATATTTGGAAGGTTTTGTTTTAGATTGGATAGGGGACAACAAAGTCCTCCTAAACTCTGTAGATTTTGTTGTGGTTTGCCATCACTTTGGCTGCTCCATATCTGCAAGACCCCTCTGTTGTTTAGTATTATTCTTATCAAGATGGTTAATTGTTGTTACACACAAATTCTTGCACACAACTGTACACACAAGCAAATTTTGCACTAAAATCATAACTTCAAGTCATAATTTTAGTGCAAATTTAATGCGTATGGTTGTGCAAAAAAGCATGTAATAGATACCACTCTACAAAGATATCAATCATGTCTCTATTTTTTCCTTTTTTTTTTTTGGGTGGTTGTGTATTTCACATTATTTTAATGGGCCTTCAAGCAATTTCCTTAATGAACCATGCAATTCCACTAATCCAACTAAAAACCATTTGTATATTATTGCTCATTCTGACACTCGTCCCATGTTCTTGAATAGTTGAGCCTATCACTATCTAATGACTTATATTATATCATATAACAATTCTTTGGGACTAAAATATAAAGATTTTTAACAATTCCAAAAAATAATACAAATGGACTCATAGTCATGACCTAATAAGAAAAACAAAAAAGGGAAGAGAAATTCATTCTAAAAAGGGATCTGAGTGAACCTAAAGCTCAAGTGTGAGATATGCAAACAATGTTTCTACAAAAACTTAACCTAGATTAAATTTACTTCCCAATGCTAACCCAAGGAAACACTGGTTGAGTAACACCAAGTCCAACCAAGCAATATTAATCATCATTATCCCACAATAATAGTTTGAAACCACAATATGATTTAGCAATGGGATTTATCTAAAGATACTAGCCCAATTGCTTACTAATTTGCAATCCTTCATAGGTCAAATTTAATAGACCTTCAAGCAGCTTCAGCTACCTTAATTAGTACTATTTAATGATTTGTTAAATAGTAAGTATTTGAAAGCTGTTTCCCAAAGTTTGGGATTTATCTGAAGATACTAGCCCCTTTCATATACAACAAATTTATATTTGTAAGTTTTTGTTTTAGGTTGGAGGAGGACAACACAAACAAAATTATAAATAAAACTTGCCATTTTACTTATTTAAGATAACAATATGAAACCTTGAAGAGGTTTGAGAACTTTTACAAAGCTAATGCTAAGCATTCACTGTACCAAACAAATTTGGACCTGAATTTGTACTGACACAAGATGTTTTTTTGCGTGCTATCTAATAGAATTGTAAATGTTCAATTGGAGCTTTCAAACTTCTACACTATCTAGACCTTTCTTATTCTAAATTAAATCAAATGAATGTGTATTATGTCCAAATATATAATAAGATAATTAAATTCTTGACATTTGGCCCCAGTCATATCATGTATAATCTCCCAACTAATAAAATGTTGTTATATATGCAAATGTGATATCATCTAGTAATTTTTATTTTTTATTCCTTGTGCCGATTAGGAAGCTCACACATACATTTGTATATATGATATTATCTCATTGGTCAGGGAGGACCATATCAGCAGTCCTCCCAGTGTAAATAATAATTTCTCGAGATAGAGGAGGCGATTTTTGTATTGATTTGGGCAAAACATGTGGGTTTTATAGCCCACTATGTTAATGTTGTGGGTTGGGCCTTTATTAGTGAATTCTGGGTTTTCAAAGTTTTTCTCAGACATGTGTTTTTTTTTTTTTAAATAAAAATTTTAATCTGGGCCGGGTCAGGTAAGAGGCCCTTATCTAGTATGGGCCCGGTCTCTTTAGAAAGGCCGAAGGTTTCTGTTGCAGTTCACAGGGAGGTTGGAAAACAAACTTTCACGGTTTCATCTAGCCTGATCCATATTTGAAGAAAAAAAAAAAAACAAAAAGGCCCAATTTTTAAAACCTTCCTTGACTAAGCGGACCCATTTGAGAAAGAAAAATAGAGAAAATAGAAGAGTAGAGTTTCAATTACAGTAGCCATCCCAAGTATTTGATGAACTCTCAACAGTATAAGACCCAGAATAAGAACAATCTAGAGCACATAAGCCGATTATCCCAAACATTTATACCATTAGGAAATGTAAAATTTAATTATTTAACCATAATTCTAATATGTTGAAATGTACTTCCACCAGTTGACAAAGATGAACCATAATCAATTTTGCTTGGCTTAAAGATGCACCTATTATATTTCTGGAGCATTTGATTAAAACACAACAACAGGTAGTGTAGACAATGTGACTATGTGGGTCAGCATTCCCTCTTATCAAGTGAAAATTATCTCTTGTGCATGGAGAAAGATATTACTTGGACTAAATTATTGTATTCACATTAATCCTCAATCAAATGGTTAGATTAAACTAGAGTTCAAAATTTGCACTCTTGAGTTCTGAAAGTATTAATTCATGTTAGTGTTAGTCTTAAAAGTATAGTGCAGCTCTTGACACATAGCTTTTCAAAATTATTTTGCTTTTGCTAGTCTAAGACAATATAATTTTCTTAATTTTTTTCACAATCGTTGATGTATGATGTTGTGATGTTATATCAATAATCAATTCATGTAAAAATATTTACCCCAATCATAATTTAGCATACCATGAGTAATGTAAAAATCGTAAAAATTAATGTGGCTTGGCATTAGTGTTGCTAATAAGCCTTTATCAAAAGCAAACACTCAAAGGGGAAAAGGAAAATGCCTCTCACCTAACAAAGGTAAAGTCTTTGGGTTTTCTTTATCTCTCTTCTTTTATTGTTGTTGCTAGTCACCAAAATAAGTCATTAGCCGACAAAGTTGAATCATAAATCAAATTCGCTTTCCCAAATGTAAACACTAGTGTCCGTTTTTTCTTATCCCTCTTTTTTTTCTTCTTTTGCAAGTAATTCGCTTCTGCTAGCTGTGCCCATATTTATTTTTATTTTTATTTTTTTGTAGTAAACTTCCTTCACTGAAAAACTTAACCCCATTTGAATTTACTTCACATAAAGTTACAAACATTACAGGAATAGAATGGCTTGAGTAAGACCAACCATTCTAACATACTAACATTTAAGCTGGTAAGTTAATTTGTTAAGTACAATTTTTTAAAATGTATAACTGAAATTTTGTAGGATAAACCTATGAAGAATTTTATTTTATTTTATTTATTATAGAGAATTTCAACCTATGGCAGTGGGAGAGAGTAAGGCTTAGCATAATGATGGATTAGACTAAGAATAATTTGGTGGGTGGGTGGGTGGGTGGGTGGGACATGTTAGCACACTCCTTACAGAATTTTTTTTTTTTTTCCTTTACTTATTTTATGAAAATACGTGAAAGCATATCTTAAAATCATAACATTTATTTATTTTGAAATGGCCTAATTGGATTTTTTTTTTTTTTTGTTGGTCAACAAAGGACTATCATTAAACTTAGGAATTTATAAGTCTGTTACAACGAACGCAAGCTTTATCAGCCGCTAACAAACTATCCACCACAAGCAGCGGGTACAAAAAAATTACAAAAGAGTCTAAGCTATTAGCTCCAAGCTTGGCCAACGCATCAGCACATTGGTTAGCTTCCCTATAGATGTGGATTATCTGCTTGTTAGGAATCTCTTTCACCAGGTTCCTGCAATCAGTAAGCAACGGCTCCATTAACAAATTGTTGGTATTGTTATTCATGAGTAGAACAATACTTAAAGCATCTAACTCAATGATGAGGTTGCTTAACCCCATCTCCTTAGCTAATAGGAGACCATCCCTTAAAGCCCACAACTCTGCCATGCAGTTGTTGGTACACCCAAGCGGCCTAGCATAACCTTTCAACCAATTCCCATCATGGTCCCTAATAATGCCGCCACCACCTGCACGTCCAGAGGAACCAAAAGCAGCCCCATCTGAGTTAAGCTTAGCCCATCCCATAGGAGGTTTCTCCCACCCAACTGTAATGAGAGTTTTAGCTTTAGGCATCTTAGCATTCAGCCCAACAGAAAAAAATTCAGCACCATCTTTGATGCTTTTCCTGAAGCATGACCGGTCCACCCTACCAGTCCTAAAGATAACATTATTCCTATGAAGCCATAAGTTCCACACACCCATGGGAAACAATATCTTCCACGGGATGCCCATCCATCTGGACTTGATATCAGTTTTGCAGCTAGCTTCGAGCCACTCACAAACCGGCAAGTCAAAAGTTTCCCTCAGGCTAAGCGGGAAGTGAAGTTGCTGCCAAAAAATCTGAGCATACTCACAGCCCCTTAATAAATGATCAATTGTTTCAAAGCCTTTATTACATAAACAACAAATGGGATCAAGACTTAAACCCCTTGAACCCAAAACATCCCCGGTAGGAACACTGTTATGCAGACACAGCCAAAGGAAAAATTGAACCTTAGGCAAAGTTTCTACCTTCCACACCCAGGCTATCGAAACCGATTCAAGGTTCAAAGGGTTTAAACCCCTTGCCAAAAGGTAGGCAGATTTCAACGAGAAAAAAGCCGTTCTTGGAGAAGGCCCATTGAAGCGTATCCTCTGCCTCCTGATTGCAAGACAGCGGAGTAACTTTAATGGCATTGAGAATATGGTCAGGCAGAACAAATGATAGGCTATGGCCTTGCAATTCATAATTATGATCAAAACATTGCTTCACCGTAATCAAATCTTCATTGCGGTTCAAAGGGCCCTCAATAACAGATCTCAACACACCCATTGGAAGCCAAAAATCAGCCCAAAGCTTCACTGACTCTCCATTTTTTACCGACCATTTAAGCCCTTTAACATAAACCGGACCTCCCTCCTTAAACGCTGCCCAACAGCTAGAACAGGGGAGTTTCTTCCCTTCTTCAGTCATTCTCCTAGGGGAAAAGTACTTGGCTGTGATCATTTTTGCCCATGGAGCTTCCTTTTCACACGCTAGTCTCCAACACAACTTAGCTAATAGCGCATTGTTTCTATCCTTCATCTTATGCAGCCCCAATCCACCAAGTTCTTTGGGAAGTGTCACCTTATCCCATCCAACTAAATGCAATCTCCTTTTTTCTTCCGTTGAACCCCATAGAAAGTCCCTTATTAATTTATCCACTTGGTCACAAACCTTAGCAGGAAGAGATTGACACTGCATATAGTATTCTGCCACAGGGGTTGCAACAGCTTTAACAAGCACCAATCTACCAGCCTTCGACAATAATTTAGCTCTCCAACCATCCAGCTTGCTTTGAATTCTATTAATCACAAAGTTATAAGCATTCCCCATTCTACCTTGGTAAATGATGGGAAAACCAAGGTACTTACCTAAGTTACTAGTTTCGATAATCCCCAATCTTCTACAAATGCCTCTTCTCCTTCCACCAGTAACATTAGGAGAAAACAAAATTTTTGATTTCTCAAGATTAATTTTCTGCCTAGCAAGGTTGCAGAAATTATCCAAAACTTCGATAATGGCTTCGCAATTCTTCCTGTCTGCCTTAGCAAAGAGCATCAAGTCGTCTGCAAAAAACACATGAGAGAAGCTAGGCCCACTTCTAGATGCCCTAACCTTGTCCCATCTCCTACCTTCACACATACTAGTGATATGGGCTCCAAGGAATTCCATGCACAGAAGAAATAAGTAGGGAGAAATATGATCTCCCTGTCTTATACCTCTAGAGGGTTGGAAAGAATCCAGCTTGCTTCCATTGAACAATAGGGCTGTGTTAGTGGTAGCCACGCAGCTCATGATCAACTTAACCATACTCTCCGGAAACCCAAAGTGCTCAAGCACCATTTTGATAAAAGACCACTCTAAGCGATCGTATGCCTTTTGAAGATCAACTTTTATAACCATAACCCCTGTTCTCCCCTTCCTCTTCTTAAGGGAATAAATCAGCTCCTGGGCGATTATTACATTATTCGTGCCCCTTCTCCCTTCAAGGAAAGCTGTCTGCATAGGGGAAATTAGAGAAGGCAGCAAGTGTCGAAGCCTCAAAACAATGATTTTTGAGATAATCTTATAAATCGTGTTGCATAAACTTATGGGCCTATAATGGCTGACAGTTTCAGGGCCGGGTTGTTTAGGGATAAGGGCAATAAGGGTTTGATTAAGGTACTCCGGAACCTTTTGTCTAAGAAACACCTCCTTAATCTCCCTCTTAACCGAGTCACCCACCACAAGCCAAAATCTTTGGAAAAAGCCAGCATGTAGACCATCAACACCTAATTGGATTTTGTTAAAGCATTCTCATCAACTTCTTCAGAACCAAAAAAAAAAAAAAAAAAAATCATTTATTTATTTTACATAACCACTTTTACAACACATCCTACATCTCATTCTTTATTTTGTATTCCTAAGATATTAAAATAATATATTCCCAACACATTAAAATAATACCAGCCACTAAGAGAGGAGAGAGAGAGAGAGAGGGGGAGATTTTAATATTTGCATGATGCTATCGTAACATCTATTGTTAGATGTTATTCTAGCATCTTTTTTATTAGCTATAGTGATGCACAAACCATTGCAAAAGAGTTTTAACTTTTAAGTGTTTTTTTTTTTTTTGGCTACAGTTGCATTGTCTAATGGGAACTCTTGTTGGGGGAAAGTGTGGAAATATTGGGAATTTTTGTTTCATCAATAAGTTTATTGTTCTTTTGATTCTATAATTTTTTATAAAAAAAAAAAATATATATATATATATATATATTTTTATCTTATAAATAAAAGTTGATAGTCACAATTTTAAAATCTGAAGTGTGTCAAATTACTAGGACACATAACCAACTGGAATCCACGGAATCATATTGAAGTCATTAATAATAAAGTAGCTATTAAAATTATATTCAATTTTTTTTTTTTTTTTGGATTTGGTTTAGCATCTTTATATATTTATATACTAATAATAATTTCATTATAACTAATGAGTCAAAAAAGATGATTTATTTGTAATGGTTTGACTCACAAACCATTCTAATACCAAAGATGGATGAGTTTATTTCCTAAATGCAAGAAAATAAACTCAATTAACTAGATACAGTCCTTCACTCACTTACTTTTTATTAGTTGGTAGGAACAACCGCAGACTGATAGCACAGCTGCACAAGAGCCATACATTATAGTGCTCATGACCGTGTCAACTCACCATTTCACATATGATGTATATATTTTAAAAATATGTTATTGAGAGGAGAAGCATCGGTAATGCGTAGGGAAGAGAATGAGAAATTTGAGTAGAATAGCATTCGTAAGGCATGTGAAGAAATTGTTCAATATTATTGTTGCTACCATTGGTGTGGCTTGATTTCTAGACCTTTTAACTATTTAACAACAAAAAAAAATCCGACTTACAAATAGCAATTTTGGAGAAACCCACAAATTTCTTGTGCTT
Source organism: Quercus lobata (assembly GCF_001633185.2). NCBI lineage: Eukaryota > Viridiplantae > Streptophyta > Magnoliopsida > Fagales > Fagaceae > Quercus > Quercus lobata. The sequence continues at coordinate 13,936,623 of NC_044907.1, read as the reverse complement.
CTAAGAAAGATGAAAGAGAAGAAGTTGAGAAGAAGTTACCAAATGAATATGAACCACTTATTATACCTAATTAAAGAATTATTCATGACCCTTCAATAGACTCCTTTTAATTCAATATGCACGTTTTTGGTCAATAGGCACCTTTTCGGTCAATAGACATATTTTCGTTTAATAAGCACCTTTAATATCTATCAAATATAAAGAGCTATGACCTTTCAATAGGCACCTTTTGGTATATCCAATTTAAATGGTTATGAACTTTCAATAGTGTTAGGTTCATATTTTTATGTAATTGACATATCCTATGACAAAACGCACTTTACTTGTATTTGGGTAAATATAAGTAGGTTCAAGATAATCATTATAAGTGGTTACATTGAAGACATGACAATTACTTAAGAACTGCTCAAGAAAAACTGAATCAACAGGTCCCGATACCTCCTCAATACCTGTCAATCTATCGAGATTTATTAAAGCTTGATACCTATCTCGATACTTGTCAATCTATCGAGCTTATGGTATTTCTGATATAGCCTACAACGGTTTGATTCCTAAAGGCTATTTGTTTATGGGTTTGCATAATACACATTTAAAAGTCCCATTAAGCTCCTATTTAAATAAGGAGGTGGACATAGAAAACCCTAACCCTAGAAAGTTTCTTAAGGTTTTCTTTTTGAAATTCTAGCCTCCTCCTACAAAAAAAAGCGTTATTGCTGCATTTCTTGTACGTTTTTGGGTTCTATAACCAAGCAAATTCTCTAGCACCAACATTTAAGATCTTATTGGTGTTTCTATGTGAAGTTGTTGCAAATCAACTACGATAATCAAAGGGTTGCTATGGAGTTAGTCACATATTAGGATCCGTGCAAAGGAGTTAGTCGCAGATTAGAGATTTGTGCAACAAAGGAAAGAAGGCTGCTACAAGATCAAGTCTAATTGGGTATTGGAGCAAAGGTTCAACTGTAGATTGGTATTTTGGGATAGACCAAGGTAGTGGTAAGATTCCTTATACTTGTAACCGCTTGATTATTGATTAGTGGATTCTTGGGAATGATGACCTTAAATTCACTCGGTGGGGTTTTTGTCTTGCCAGAGGTTTTCCCCATTTGTCAACAAATCACCCATATCAATTTAATTTCCGCTGCATTTAGTTTATTTGGTGACTTATTAGTGCGTGCCTCCACGATTTGCATGTAATTTGAATTAATCAACTGGGGTCAATCTATTTTAACTCTACAAATAGGCACCTTTTGGTATATATATTGCAACCTATCGTGTATATACCTATATATACATTACATAACACAAACTAAACTAGAGATGTAACATTATGTCTCGTATTCCTTCCCACAAAAAACTAATAAATAATACAACATTACTTCTTCTTTTCTTTTTCTTTTTAATTTCCTAGAACTCATCCAGTAGACTAGTAATAATAATAATAATAATATCAATACGCAATCCATGTAAAAAATAACGTAAATCTAATAATAATTTAGCATGTCATAAGTTATAAGAAAATTGTATGAGTGATTGTTGTGATTAGCATAGCATTACTGTTGCCAGTTCGCAAAATAATAACACAGGCAGACAAAGTTGAATGATAAATCAAATTCACTTCTGTCAAAAGTAAACAATCAAAGGGGGAAGGTCTTCTTTCTCAAAAGAAAAGGGGGGGGGGGTGTGTGGAAGTTTTTACTTGAAAGTTGAAACTAATGTACAAGATTTATGATGTCATGGAAGCTTGAAGAAAACATACACATTTTTGGTTGCAAACCTCAAATTCACGAGGGATCTCTTGAATCCATAAGGTGATAGCTAGATCTGGAATCCACTAAAGAAAACAATAGACAAAATCTAAATTTTTATTAATAATAATATGAATTTATCTTTGGAGGTTGCAAAAGAAATAAATACAGAAAAGACAAAACCTTAGGACAATTAGGAAACCATCCAAAACCCCAATTTGCACTAATCACAAAATTAGGTGGCAAAATATCGAGTTTTACCAAAAATGACAAAATTGAGTTAAAAGTAAAACCATAAACCAAAACAAAGTAGGACCTTTGTAAGGTTGAATTTATTCAATCATGTGTTGGCTATATTTCATGCCAAATTTGCTTGTATTTCAACAATTAGATACCCTGTATTTACGTGGGAATTATGTAAGGGTTGTGTGTGAGAGAGTGTGAAGATTTCAAGTGTGTGAGCATTCAGAATGATTCTCGCGATTGGATCTCGCGAGTGACAAGCGAGGCAACTCACCAAAATGCCATGAGTGTGAAGCATGCAAGAAGCTGAATGGTCACGACAGCTGGAGCATTACAGGATAAAAAGTACAGTCTGGCCTGGCAGTTATCTCGCAACTCAAACTCGTGACTCATCCCATTCACAAGTGAGTTGCCAGAATGCCCTGTTTTGCAAAAAAATGACTTTTCACATTCCTCATGTACCCTACTATAAATACCCTTATACCCATGAAATGTAGAAAGCTTCCAGAGAGAATTTTGAGAAATAAACTCTAGAGAAAACCAAGATTGACTCATCCATAATCTTAGACAATTGATTCTCCAAATTCCTCTACTCTCACCTTCTCCATTGACATACCCTTGAGAGGTTCATTAGCTAAATCTTTATCTCACCATACCCATTTTAGTGAGGAGGTAATTTGGTACATGGGAAGCAGTTTGGAGATGACCAATTCACTTGGTTGATGCAACGGGCTTATTGTGGGATCCGAAAAGCTAAAGAAGACACGGTTAGGCTTAACCTTGTTGGAGCAAGAAGCTTGGATGGCTTAGGTGCATTGGGTATATTAGGCTTGGAGGGTCTATTGCTATTCGTGTATTCCCACTTTATTCTTTAGTGGATCATTTCACCGCTTGGAGGCCGGCAGAGAGGTTTTTCACTGAGTTCTTCAGTTTCCTCTTCAATAACAAGTGTCGATGTTATCTTTGTGTTTGCATCTCTCTAACCCTTACTCTCTCCTATTAATTGTTGTTGTGTTGTGATTAATTATGGTTTAGAGTAGTTTGTTTATTTGGGTATTGCTTATACTTATCATTCCACACATTTATTGTTTGAGTATAAGCATGTGTTGGTTAATTTGATATTAGGGGTCTAAACTTTCATTAGTGTTTTACACACTAAGTGAACTTTCAACCTTATTTTGACTTTTAGAGGTGTTAATGAAGGAATTCACCAAAATTGAGGGGCTCCAAATTTCATGCAATTCCGGCTCTGGGCCTAATGATTTGTGCTAGTGTCGTTTGCCTTGAGGATATGATTTCAGGTGCCCTTGCTATTCCAAAAAGGCCATTGCTGTCTGTCTGTCTCCAACTCCACTCAGTATTTTTTTATTAGATGTGAATTTTGACAAACTCATCATTAGATTACATTTTCTTCTCACATAATTCATTCTTGCAAAATTTTAAGAAAAAAAAAATCAATAGCTATATTATCAAAAAAGTTCAAATTTCAAGTTATTTTGTAATTTAAGATTATGCATAAAAAACAAGTTTATGGATCGAAAACATCCAATTGGCATGAAATTTGACATGCGTGTTAAGAACATAAATAATATACAATCCAACGGTTAAATTTCAAAATATGTAATCATGTAATTTTTTTAGTGGGTGTTGGAGTCAAACTTTGTCCTAATAAAAACTATCATTTTTACTCAAAATAGGGGGAAAAGTTTTTCTCTTGTTTTTTCTTATCCTAGATTTTTTCATCTTTTCTAGGTACAACTTTCTTCACAATCGTGAACTTCAACCTGATCTATTATTTCAGATAAAATTCAAAAAGCTAATGTGTAGTTTCTAAGAGCCTGTTTGGTTCACTCCATTTTATTCAGTTTCATAATCCATTTCTTGTTTTATGTAGGCCCCACCATCTCAAATATTGTTTGGTTTAGGTTTTTTAACTCAGTTTTCATAATTCATCATCCAAAAAGTGAGAATAATTTAAGAAAATGAGAACAACATTTTTGAGTTTTCATTTCTTAGAGAACTAAGTTAAATGGAAAATGAGTAATAAAAATGAAATACCCACATGCAAGACTTTTTATCATCAAGTCAGATTTCACACTTAAAGCTCAACGGTTCTTTCACTCCATATATAGAGAAATTATTAAGTCTACTAGGAGGACTACTGAATTGATCCTCCTAACCAATAAAACAATGTCATCTATGCAAATATGTAAATCAACTTTGTAATCAGTACAAGAAATAAAAATATAAAAAATCACTAGGTGATGTCACATTTGCATAAGTGGCAGCGTTTTATTGGTTGGGAGGACTAAGGAGGACCATGTTAGTAGTCCTCCAGTGGACCTAATAATTTCTTTCATATCATATTTTGCACTAAAGGTCCGTTTAATTGGGAGGATGAAAAAGTGGGAAGATAGAAAAAATTTTAGTTTCTCTCTTTTGTGTTTGGTTGGAAGGGTGGAAAAGTGGAGGGATTGAAGACTTTTTTGTTTTGTTGAGATTAAAAATGAAAGGATTGAAATAGAGTTTGTATAAATTTACAATCACGTCCCTTTTAAATAAAACAAAAAGTAACACATTATATACTTTTTTAAAAAATTGTGCATAGATGGGCACTTCAATAAAATGAGAAAAAAAAATAAGTATAAGAAATTAACCCAAAATTGTTTTCTAAAAAAAAAAAAAATCCAAAAAAAAAATATATGAGAAAATAAACATATGAGCACCGACCAAAAAAAAAAAAAAGAAAAAGAAAAAGAAAAAAAGAAGAAAGAAACGTCCAGATAAAGACCCATAAAAAAAAGAATCTAAAAGGTCCAAAACATCCCGAACGTTTATGTTGGGGTATATTTGTCCAAAAGCAACAAGGAGCAAAGCCACCTTGTTTTCTCTCCTATAATCTCTCTAATTTGGGGAGATTGGGTTTTGGTGAGCCTGAGGAGAAAACACCTAGCTCCCACCAGTTTTCTCTCCTCCCTCCCCTCCCAACTAAATTCCCCTTCCAACCATTTTCTCTCTCTCTCTCTCCTCCCCAAAATCATCTTAACCAAACATACCGTAAAAGAATAATAGAGCATTTCCTCTTATTTTCCTCTCATTTCCTCATCTTTGTCGCTCATCTCTCTTAACCCAACGGTTCTGCCTAGATCATATTAGCTCAGGTGAGTCTCTTTGCCTCACTCTTAGTTTGTTCACTATATTTCAAAACTCTTTTCTCTGTTCTTGATGTTGTGTTTGATGGGAATGACGAGATTACATCCCACAAACGAAGCTAACACTAATGACGAAGAAAGCATCCCTGACGAAGTCATCCTGAACAACGAAGAAAACAGTCATCACTGACGAAGGCAGGGGAGTCATTCAATGCAGTAAATCAATGACCTAGGCAGTTACCAAATCAACCAGGCAGATCGTTGGGAGCCTCTTAAAAGTCCCATTATTGGACCAGAGGCGTTACTTGGGAAAGCATTAACAACCACAACGGCTAGCCCCTAAAGTCGCATGTGTAAAGCCCTCACACAGTCAACAGAAGGTACACACATACACTCACACTTTAAGAGAGCATTCTGGTTCTTTATCTTGTTTTGTCATTACTCTAACTTTGGCATTGGAGACGTTGTGGCAGGCACCACATCGGTGACCCTTATAGAGCATACCCTCACACACAACATGGGATTCCATCTGCCCACTCTTACTGACGAGCTCGTGCTTCATCAGTTTGGCGCCGTCTGAGGGAAACGATATTTTTAGATTCATATTTGAAAACATAGTTTCCATTAACTCTCTACATCCATATGGAATCCAACCCAGATTCAGCAGCCTTGGCCCAACAAGTTCAAGCCCTTGCAGCCACCATTGAAGAACTCACCAAACAAAACTAGGAAATGAAGCTAGGACTCCAGCAGGTTCAACAGGCTCAACAGGACGAAAGCCGGTCCAAGGGTAACCTGGAGGGAGAAGGGGATAGCCACAGAAGAGGTACCCCTCAAAGGCCAGCTACTCCGGACGAACAGAACTCAGATCTTCTTTGAGAAATGAGGAAGGAGATGGACGAACTAAGGAGCGCCATCAAAGAGAAGACGGACCGAAGTGTAGACAAAATGGTAAGAGCTACGGATTCACCTTTCACCGCAGCGGTACTTGAATGCCCTGTACCGTCAAAGTTCCTTCCCAACCACTCTCAAAGGAGCTGCAAGAGAATGGTTCACGAAGTTGCAGACCTCGTCCATAGACAACTTCGATCAATTAAGTAGTGCCTTCTTGCGCCATTTCATAGGGGGGCAACGTCCAAAAAGGCCGGTAGACTACTTACTCATCATAAGGCAGGGAGAGAAGGAAACTCTGAGGTCGTATGTCAAACGATTCACCCGGGAGACTCTGGAGGTGGACGAAACCGATGACAAGGTGCAGCTGACGACCTTCAAGGCGGGGCTGAGGTCCAGAGATCTCGTGGCCTCCCTCGCAAAGAATCCACCAAAGACGATGGCGGAAATGCTCCTGAAGGCATAGAAGTACATGAATGCTGAAAATGCTTTAGCTGCCATAAAGGATGCCGAGAAGCCAGGCGACAAGGCCAAGAGGGAAGACGAACGTAGGGGGCAGAAGAAAGATCGACCAAATCGTCGGAACAATGACGGGAACAGGAGGAAAGATGATAAAAGTTCTCGGACAATAAGATTTACTCCTTTGGTCATGCCTGTTGACAAAATTTTCACGTAGATCAAGGACGAGCATTATCTCAAATGGCCCAGACCATTGCACTCATCCCCTAATGTCTGCGACAAGAACAAGTACTGCCGGTTCCACAAAAATCACGGCCACAACACGGAAGATTGCAGAGACCTAAAGGAGCAAATAGAGGAGTTAATACGGAAAGGGAAGTTACAGAAATATGTGAAGAAAGGAGAATATAGCAAGTTCAGAGACGACAATAAGATCCAGCATGAATCGTTCTCCGGGATGACGACCATCCGTCCCAGCCTCCACACAAGGTGATCGGGGAGATAAACACGATTACAGGAGGGCCGTTTTCAGGAGGGTCGTTTAAATCACTCAAAAAGGCATACCAGAGACAGGTTAACAGCGTCCACGCCGTACCCCCGTCCAAGCACCGACGAACATATCAGGACATGTCCTTCAGTGAAGGAGACGCCATGGGAGTGAAGCAGCCCCATAACGATCCCTTGGTCATAATGCTAAATATAAAAGGGTTCAATACCAAGAGGATCCTCGTCGATAATGGCAGCTTCGCGGACATCATCTACCTCCCAGCCTTCCAGTAGTTGAGACTAGATCCAAAAAGACTGCGCCCTTTTGACTCTCCACTCGTCAGTTTCAGCGGAGACAGGGTCTACCCTAGGGGTGTAGTAACATTGACGGTAACGGCGGGGACCTACCCAGTGCAGTTGACCCGGCAAGTAGACTTCCTGGTGGTGGATTGTCCCTCATCCTACAATGTCATCGTTGGAAGACCCACGCTCAACAAGTGGAAGGCGGCAACGTCAACTTACTGTTTGAAGGTAAAATTCCCAACATATAATGGTGTCGGTGAAGTGAAAGGAGATTAAGTCCTGGCAAGAGAATGCTACCAAGCCGTCCTGGCTGGGAAGGAGAACCACACGTGGATGATTGAGGAAAAGGAAGAAGACAGGATAGAGGCCCTGGAGACGGTGGAGTTGGTAGCAGGAGAGGCGAACAAGACGACCAAGATAGGAACGACGTTAAGCCTCGAGATGAGAACAAAACTCATAGGGTTCCTCAAAGAGAATCTAGACGTCTTCGCATGGAGTCACGAGGACATGTCGGGCATATCTCCAGAAGTCATCCAGCATAAGTTGAATATAGACCCAAAACGGAAACCCATCCAGCAACGACGAAAACCTTCGCTCCAGAACGAGACCAGGCAGTTGCAGAGGAAGTCACCAAACTCCTGACGGTAGGGTTCATCCGGGAGGTGTATTATCCTGAATGGCTAGCAAATGTAGTCCTGGTAAAGAAAGCAAACGGGAAATGGAGGATGTGTGTAGACTTCACCGACCTGAACAAGGCATGCCCAAAGGACAGCTTCCCCCTACCAAGAATAGACCAGCTCGTGGACTCCACAGTCGGACACAAGTTACTGACATTCATGGACGCGTTCTTAGGGTACAACCAGATAAAGATGACTGAGGAAGACTAGGAGAAGACCAGGAGAAGACCGCCTTCATCACAAGTCAAGGACTCTACTGTTACAAGGTAATGCCTTTTGGGTTGAAGAATGCCGGGGCTACGTATCAGAGGTTGGTAAACAGAATGTTCAGCCAACAGATTGGTAGGAACATGGAAATGTATGTGGACGATATGCTTGTCAAGAGCAAAGAAGAGTTCGCACACCTGGACGACCTGAAGGAGACATTTACAACCCTCAAAACACACCAAATGAGGTTGAATCCAAGTAAGTGTGTCTTTGGGGTTGCTTCGGGAAAATTCCTGGGATTCATGGTGTCCCAAAGAGGAATAGAAGCAAACCCAGAAAAAGTGCGAGCCATCATCGACATGACGTCCCCCAGGACCATCAAGGAAGTTCAAAAACTCACAGGAAGAATTGCAGCTTTGAACAGGTTCGTTTCCAGGGCTACAGAAAAAATCCTGCCCTTTTCCAAGACCTTGAAGCAGGCCTTTGCCTGGACCGACGAATGCGAAGCTACGTTCCAGGAACTAAAGCGTTACCTGAGCAGTTCACCCCTTCTAAGCCCGTCCAAAGAAGGGAAAAACCTATACTTATACCTGGCAGTGTCAGCCTCGGCAGTAAGTGCAGCCCTGATCAGAGAAGAGGGCAAGAAGCAGCTCCCGGTTTACTACGTCAGCCAAGCCTTCCAAGGAGCTGAGTCCAGGTACCCAAGGATCGAGAAGATCACGTTTGCGCTAATAGTAGCTTCGCGCAAGCTAAGGCAATACTTCTAGGCAAATCCCATTCTTGTAATGACGGACCAACCAATCAAGAAATCAATGAACAAGCCCGAAGCAGCAGGAAGAATGGTCTAGTGGGCGATTGAACTTAGTCAGTTTGACATCGAGTACCATCCCAGAACGGCGATCAAGGCGTAAGCTCTGGCAAACTTCATTGTAGAGTTCACTCTTCCAAACGAAGACAGGATTACCGACGAGGTAGATAGATGGACAATACAAACTGATGGTTCATCAGCTCAGAGGAAGGGGGGAGTAGGGGTCGTCATAACCACCCCTGACGGAGAAGTGCTGAAATATGGGGTACATCTAAGATTCCCGGCCACCAACAACGAAGCTGAATACGAGGCGATACTGACGGGACTGAGGCTTGGAAAGGCATTTGGTGCTAAAAACTTGTTGATTCAAAGTGATTCAAAGATAGTGATCAGGCAGATTAGGGGAGAGTACGAAGCAAAGGAAGAAAGGATGCAGAAATACCTCAAGCTGACGAAACATCTGACTCAAGAGTTCGATGTAGTGGAGTTCGTGCAAATCCAAAGGAGTCAGAACATAGGGGCTGATGAAGTCTCAAAGCTAGCGTCATCAGAAGAAGGGAAGATTAGCACAGATCTGGCAATGGAGGTCCAAAAACACCCCAGCATTGAAGAAATTGTAACATTCACCATCCAGGGCACAGACAGCTGGATGACACCCATAATATCCTACCTCCAGGACGGGCACCTCCCTTAGAGCACGGAGGAAGCTAAAAAGATCAAGAAGAGGGCGGCCAGGTTCACGATCCTTAATGACGCCTTATACAAGAGAGGCTTCTCTATGCCTTACTTGAAGTGTGTCGACGAAGAAGAAGCCAGATACATCCTGGAAGAAATCCATGGAGGAATTTGCGGCGACCACGCTGGCCCCAGATCCCTGGTAAACAAGGTAGTACAAACAGGATATTTTTGGCCAACCATACAGGTAGACACGGCTGAGATCGTTAAGAGGTGCGACAAGTGCCAGCGATACGGGAATGTGCAACGACTTCCAGCAGAGAGACTGACGACTATAGCTTCCCCATGGCCATTCGCACAATGGGGAATGGACATCGTCGGCCCGCTACCCCAAGGTAAAGGCCAGGTAAAGTTCCTGCTTGTTGCTATTGATTATTTCACAAAGTGGGTTGAAGCAGAGGCTCTAGCAACGCTTACTGAGGCTCAAATTCGGAGCTTTGTGTGGAAGAACATAATCTGCAGGTTCAGGATTCCCTTGACGATCATATCTGATAATGGGAAGCAGTTCGACAGCCAAGGTTTCAGAGAATTCTGTTCAAACCTTGGAATCAAGAATCAGTTCTCATCCCTGGGGCACCCCTAGGCAAACAGACAGACGGAAGTGACGAACAGGACGCTGCTCAAGATTATCAAAACCAGGCTAGACGAGGCGAAGGGTGCTTGGCCAGAAGAACTACCTAATGTCCTGTGGGCTTACAGAACCACAGCCAGAACCCCGACAGGAGAGACACCCTTCAAGCTTACCTATGGCACGGAAGCTGTAATCCCAGTAGAAGTGAGGGTAACAAGCATCAGACGAGGAACATTCAGCGAAGGACTCAATGACAATGAACTACGACTCAACCTGGACTGTCTGGACGAAGTAAGAGATAACGCATCCAGCAAGATGACAAAGTATCAGAAAAAGATGGCCGAGTACTACAACAAGAGGGTTAAACTCAGGCGACTGGACATAGAAGACCTCATCCTGCGCAAGACCACCACAGCAACTAAAGACCCTACTCAAGGAAAGCTGGGTCCTACATGGGAAGGACCTTACCGCGTCATTCATTACTCAAGACAAGGAAGTTACCACCTAGAAACCATAGACGGACAAAGGCTCCCCCGACCATGGAACATTGAGCATTTAAAGAAGTACCACTAATAAATGTAATAGACGAATGCATTCGTTCTTGAAATTAATGAAAGAATTATTCCTCTGATGTCTTTGTGTAGGCAGTTCTAGTCAATCATAAGGCCCATGAAACACTTAAGTAACAAGATTCCGTCTCAACGGATGTAAGTTACTGACGACCACCCTAACGGGTATAAATCACTAAAGTAACAAGATTCCGCCTTGACGGATGTAAGTTACTGACGACCACCCTAAATCACTAAAGTAACAAGATTCTGCCTCGACGGATGTAAGTTACCAACGACCATCCTAACGGGTATAAAACACTAACGTAACAAGATTCCGCCTCGACGAATGTAAGTTACTGACGATAACCCCACGGGTATAGAATACTAAAGTAACAAGATTCCACTTTGACGGATGTAAGTTACTGACGACCATTGTAGTGGATACAAAGGCTATAAAAGCAATAAAACGACTAAGTGACAAGATTCCGCTTTGATGGATGTAAGTCACCACAGGTACAACCCCCTAGCAAGTGCAAGTGACAAGAGCCCGTCTAACGGATTCACACAAAAAGAAAGGGTAAAGGGTAGAACCATGCAACAAATCAAAACAAACACTTAGACTGCATTCAAGATTGTCAAAAAAATCAAGTAACAGATTATTGACGAATAAACAGATCACAAAGTGCAAAATATGGACGAGTATAAATCAGCCAAAACATCTGTTAAACAAGTAAGTATGCTTCATTAAAAACCCATAACCACTGGGCCGCAAACATTGTTTTCAAAATAAAATTGATTGTTCCGGAATTAGATTTACAAAAAAGAAAAAGGCCGAAAACAGGACGGGCATCCACCAAAAATAAACAAAAGAAAAATTTTCTAAGTATTGAAGTCAGGCGTCAGCAACAGCGTCTTCACCGGCAGGTGCGTCAGTAGCAGGCTCAGAAGCATCACCATCCGGGGCAGAAGACTGAGCAGCTTCATCCATAGCCATCTCCTTATCCACCTCCTCCAGGTCCAGGCTCTCCATGTTGACCCCGGCAGGATGCTTGACCAGATACCTCCTGAGAAGCTCGAAGCCTTTGAAGTACCAACTGAAGAGTACAGTATTGTACTCGTCAGTGGTCTGGAAAGCCTCCACGAATCTGGCAGCGATGGTTACGAGTTTCTCTTTGGCTGAAAGAAGCTGCTCATCCTTCTCCTGAGTCAACTTGCGCTCAACCCTGAGGTCGTCATCCAGTATCTTGACCTTCTCCTTCAAAGAAGTTGTCTCGTCCATAGAGGCAATCAAGTTCTTCTTCAGGTCAGAGTTCTCTTTCTCCAAAGCCTCCATCTGGGATGTTAGAGATGCCACCTTGGCCTCTTGAGTGAGGTATTCGGTGGTAATATGGAGGCTCTCTCCCAACACCTGGAGGAAATTATAGAGTCGTCAGTAAAAAAAAAAAAAAAAAAAAAAGTGTGAAAGGAGAACACCGTACCTGGACGAGCTTGTGAACATGACGAGAAGCGACCTCGTTCAATGACATGTCGGAAAGAGCCCTCAAATCCGCTGGAGTGACAACCTCGTGAGCCCTGTCCACGGCCAGCCTTTCGTCATCCCATATTGTGGATGAACGAGTATCAGCCTTCTCCTTCTCCTTCTCCTTGCCAGTCACGCGTGGCCTTTTGGAGCCGGGAGTAGGGATCTCTTCTATTGACGTGGTTGGAGAGGCCGTCCTCGTCGTCTCAGAAGCTATGGGATGGACGGAACTAAGGGGAGTGGGAGTAGGGCCCTTCCCGGTCACACGCACAGTTTTCTTCCCCAGGTTGGACAGCGGTTCGTCCTTTTTGGATCTCATCTTCGCGTACATGTCTTTGTTAAATTTTGTCGTCATCTCTGCAAGAAGAAAACATTTAACAGGAATTCCTAAGTGTACATAAGAAGAATCAGCACTGACGAGGATAATACTTACTTTTTTTGTCCTTAATACTGACTTGACGAAGAACGTAAGGAGACGGGTCAGGACCGAGGTTGTAGAAAGCGAGGGTCCGGGGGTCAACCAGGTCGTCCCAGTTCTCAATCATCTCAGCGTACCCGATCGCAGTTTCAATGCGTTCCTTATGCCGGCTCTTAAGCTTAGGTCGTCTCTTAACTGTACCAAACAAGAAACAAAGGAGTTAGCAATACTAAAGCCTCAAAGGTGGCAAAATTAAAACGACGGGGAGAAATACTGACGCACCTAAGGTCGGGGTTCCCCACCGACGGAGCAACCTCGGAATATCACCCCAATCACTGCTGGATTGAGTCTCGAAGTCGTCCCCAGACACAAAGAAAAAGCGCGACTTCCAATACCTGAAGGACGAAGGTAAGCCCTTGACAATCCTTGTCTTTCTCTCCCAAGGGACTAACTCATAATATCCCTACTCCTTGGACTCTTTCAAACGGTATAGATAGGTGAGCTCACCCATCCTGATCATATCCCCGTTGGAGGCCAACCATATTTGCATACAGTTGATCACGATCCTCCACGAGTTAGGCATGAGCTACCCGGGAGCAATACCAAAATGAGCCAAAAGTTCCATCAGGAACGGGTGGACGGGGAGCCTAAGCCCGCAGGAGAAGGTTGACTCATAAAAACACACTTCACCGGGAAAAAAGTGGCCGGCCGTATCTTCGTCCTTAGGTAGACGGACACGAACCCTTGCCGGAAACTGGAACCTATCCTTGAACCTACTTACAGTTTCGGCGTCCAAACCACACACCTCCCTGAGGGCATAAAAAGCCCTAACCTCCCGAGGACCAGAGACGGCTGTATCCCCTTCCGCTGGGTCGCCATTAGACGACAACCCAATCTCGAGATCACTAGACCTAACCTCAGACATCACTTCTCTCCTTGCTAAACTCTCGAACCAATTAAGTGATTGACGGAGCAAAGGCAACAAGTCGCCCAAAACCACGCTCAGATAATTGCCCTCAAATACAAAATTTTCTAAAAACGGGTAAGTACCCAAAGACCCTCCTAGGCGCGCAAAAAGAAATGAGATCGATGGGCAAGCTATCCTAACCTCCAAACTATCGACCATGGAAGTATAGAAATCAGAGGGCAGAGAAAAACGATATAAGCTAAATCCCCAAAAAATCAAAGACCGACAAAAGAAGAGGAAGAAAAGGAAAGAGAGAATCAGAAGCTACACTGCAGTAAGAAAAAAGGAAAATATAAGGAAAGGACCAGTAAGGAAAAACGTACCTCCAATGGCGGAACACCAAAAGCACAACACAAACGATTTGAAGAAGAAGGAAGTCTCAAGAAAAAACGCTCAGAGTATCGCTTGGGTATTTTTTTTGTTTTGCTTTCTGAAAAGTAAAAGAAATTGGAAGAGGAGAAGTTTTAAACTTAGGCCAAAAAACGATTAAAAAACCAGCGGGAAACCCAAGAGTCATACCATTAATCCCACGGATCAGCACACGCCACGTGGCCACGTTGCGTGTAGCGCCGCCACTAAGCATTAAATGCAGAACAGAACCCCAAGAGTCACAGACAGCTCAAGAAAACTTTTCATCTTCCGTGATCGTCACAGAAGACCCTAGAACCTGGGGGGCAACTGATGGGAATGACGAGATTACATCCCACAGACGAAGCTAACACTGATGACGAAGAAAGCATCCCTGACGAAGTCATCCTGAACAATGAAGAAAACAGTCATCACTGACGAAGGCAGGGGAGTCATTCAATGCAGTAAATCAATGACCTGGGCAGTTACCAAATCAACCAGGCAGACCGTTGGGAGCTTCTTAAAAGTCCCATTATTGGACCAGAGGCGTTACTTGGGAAAGCATTAACAACCACAACGGCTAGCCCCTAAAGCCGCATGTATAAAGCCTTCACACAGTCAACAGAAGGTACACACATACACTCACACTTTGAGAGAGCATTCTGGTTCTTTATCTTGTTTTGTCATTATTCTAACTTTGGCATCGGAGATGTTGTGGCAGGCACCACACCGGTGACCCTTATAGAGCATACCCTCACACACAACAAGGGATTCCATCTGCCCACTCTTACTGACGAGCTCGTGCTTCATCAGTGTTGTTTGGTTTTTTGGTTAAATTTAAGTGGGATTTTAAGTTTCAGAGGTTTTTCAGTAGGTGTTTGGGTTTGTGAATTTCCTTTTTAGCAGTGGGTTTTGGAGTGAAGCTTTCAGTTTTAGTGGGTTAGTTACGTTGGGTTTTAAACTTTTCACTTATATCCGGTTTGTTTCTTCACTATCTCTTGCTATTATCCATCTATTACTACTTACTACCTAGTTGTCGATACCATATTTTGTCTGCCCTTGTTTTATACACAAAAACCACAATTTTATTTAAAAATGACAAAAATTCTATTTTCCACATTTGGATCACAAGGATGTTGAAAATAGTTTAATTTGTCCCTATAAATGTTGGATTAACCAATTTTATTGTTTGGCAATCAAAATTACCTAATGCCCTTTGTTGACTAAACTTTGTCTTAATTAACCGATAATCTAACAAAGTCAAAATTTAATTAAACCAATGAATTTCATCATTTTATATCAATATATACATTTTCAAACACTTCCCACAAGTTTGAGTGCGGTTAACTCGAACTTGACCTTGTTTTGACCAAAAATTTGACAATTTCATCGGAATATATTTGAACTCAAGATAAATAATATATTGAGACAACTTATTTTTCCCACCAATGTTATATTTTATTGAGTTCAGAACTATTGTTTATGCACGTGTGAGTAAAGTCTTACAATGAATAAGAATAAGATAGGTAAGTGATTAATATAACATAGTTAGTTCCAAACCATTGGGTCAAGTGATATCCCTATATGTTATATCAATTATTCATCTAGAGGCTCCCAAGGTGTTAAATCTCCCCAACAAGAACGTAATTATCAATTGCACAAATTAATCAATATTTTAAATATTAATTCATGTGAATATGGATGGGATAGTGCTTTTTATTAGACCAAAATTAATGGAAGGGTTTGAACAATTCATCTTCTATTGCTATGTTTGTCGTACACGCATAAAAACAGAGATACAGCGAGAGCAGAAAGGGCATGGTTTGAATTGGAAACAAAATCCCTTAAAAAAAAAAAAAATCAATTCAAAGGCTAAAATACTTCAGTGCAAACTAATTTTTGATTCACCAAGCCAAAGGCAGTAAGTAAATTGAACTAAAGAGGAAAAAAAAAAAAAAACCACCCTTCTTTTGAAGGCCCGAGGTGAACACATTGAGGAACCTTTTGCTGCTGAGCTGCATGGCTTGAGACTGGCATGGGATATCGGACTGAAAAGGGTGATAGTTGACTGAGAAAAAAACAACACCATCATTCTTTAAGAAAAGAAAAAAAAAAAAAAAATCACTGATAAAGTAAATGGTGAGCTACCCAGCGAAGCAAGAAACAATACTGAGATGCGAAATTTTGGTGGGCCATACGGGTGAGGTGGCAGGGCACATATGCAGAGTGTCAAATTTGTTGTCAATTTCCGTGCACAAATTCTATATCTATAATATTTTTACAAATCTTATCTGGTAGGCATTGTTACCGACCGGTAATAGTTACCGGTAATAGTTTGCTGCATCAAATTTGTTGTAAAATTATCATGAAAATATTGTAGATATGACATTTCTCATTTTTAGATTTATAGACTTACAGATTATTGTAATGAGAAGTGTTATTATCATACTATATTTACAATATTTTTACAAATATCATAGTTGGTAAGTTGATTTTGATTTGAATTCATCGTAATTACGTTTTTGTCTATTAGTAACAGTCAATATTAACTTGTTATATTTTTACAAATATTATAGTTGGTAAGTTGATTTTGGTTTGAATTCATCATAATTACGTTTTTGTCTATTAGTAACAGTCAATATTAACTTGTTATTTAGGAGTTGTCGTGAAAATGGTGTAAATATATTGTGACCATAACATTTCTCTATTGAGATGTCACAATATTTATCACATCACTATTCACAACTATCCTTTTACATGTATCTATCAGTAGGTGAGAAGTGGTTGTGATTCTATAGAATATTCAGTAGACTTTACTGGCTTTAGTCATCTTGGCAGTAATAGTCGGAAGACTTTCTTTGTTTCACACACCAAATGAGCACAGCGCCAACCTTAAACAGTCCATTCTCTTACCGACAGTACCAGCTGTCCTTCACCAAGCTTCTAGAGATAAAAGAAACTTGTGAACGATAGGAAATATCTTGGAAAATTTTCCACAGAGAGAGAGAGAGAGAGAGAGAGAGAGAGAGAGATTGAATTTTAAGAGTATCATCTCTATCACAACACACTGTGAGAGAGACGTGAGAAAGATGCTAAGGACTTTTTTAAGAGTCCAGGTGTGTTGTGATAGAGACGATACATGCATGCATTTAATACACAAGTTAAATGATAAATTAAAAGCCTTTTTTATGTTTACATTGCACTAGTAACATAAACTTAACTTGTAAACACACAATGTGTATAATGTTGTAAATATATTATTTGTCTACAATGTAAGTTTACATTGTTAGAGCACTCGTATTAATGCTTATATAATAGAAAATGTACCACATTTTAACCAAAAGTCCATAATTCACCAACATCAAGCCATGTAAAATTGTGTAAAAATACATAATTGTTGCATAACTGTGTATATGTATTCATTTTGTATTTAATTTTGTATTTTTTTTTTACATATTTCAAGGATGAAGAAAGAGAGTGAATGATAATTGTTGCATGTGAAGAAAGAAAAACAATTTTAAAAATCAGGAAAAATTGATATTTTTTTTAAATAAAATGTAGTGTAAAATAAAATATCTGAGATGGGGTATTTTAAAAAATAAATATGTAAAATAAAAAATACGAAAGTACATTTTAATATTAAAATATATATGAATTTTTTCACAAGATATGAATATTCGTACAATGTAAACTATGAATTTTTCTAAACGTTTTAAACACTCAAAAGGGAAAAGCTCCTTAAACGTGAATAAGTATTTTAAAAGGGAGCAAGTATTTAGAGAGTTGCAAAACACTTTCACAGAAAACATTCTCTCTCTTGTGGTACTCTTGTTTGCATTCTCTTGCCTTGGTTTTTCACCGCTCATGCCTTTCGCTAGGAATAAAGCATGGCTGAGACCATGGTGGTAGAAGCAGCTCTCTCTGCAATCTTTCACGCGGTATTTGAAAGAATAGCTTCTTCTGGCGTGGTCAACTATTTCATGGAAAGGAAACTCAATGATGAATCACTACAAAAGTTGAAGATGTTCCTGCTGTCTGCTAATGCGGTGCTCGTTGATGCGGAGGAGAAGCAAATTACAAACCCAGCTGTGAAAGAGTGGCTGGACGAGCTTAATGATGCTATTCATGATGCAGAAGACCTTCTCGATGAGATTGCCTATGAAGACTTGCAATATAATTTACGAGCAAAATCTCAAACCGGCACTAGCAAGGTATGGAATTCCATCACTGCTTTTATTTCATTTGACGAAGGGATACCATCTAAGCTAGAAAAGGTTCTGGCAAAATTAAAAATTATAATAGAACAAATAGGTGTCCTCCATCTGAAAGAGGTTGCTAGTGGGGTACCATTATCATCATCACGACCAACAACTTCTTGCCAAGAAAAATATGATGTGTTGGGTAGAGATATGGATAAAGAAGCGATATTTGAGTTGTGGCAATCAGATGATGCAAGTAGCGATGAGATATGTGTTGTGCCCATAAAGGGTATGGGTGGTATTGGCAAAACAACTCTCGCTCGATTTATATATAATGATAGTAGAGTAAATGAGAGATTTGACCTCAAAGCATGGGTTTGCGTTTCGGTGAATTTTGATAGTTTTAAAATATTTAAAACTATTCTTGAGGAGGTCAGGTCCGCTAATGACTTTCAAAACTTGAATTCTTTGCAAATTGAAATTAGAAAGACTTTGGCAGGGAAGAAATTTTTTCTTGTTTTAGATGATGTGTGGAATGAGAATTATAATGAGTGGGATGAGTTTCTTAAAGTCTTTAAATGTGGGGCACAAGAAGTAAAGATCATTGTTACCACACGGAGTGAAAGAGTTGCATCAAAATTATGCACAGTACCAACTGATCATTGTCTAAAAGAATTGTCAAATGACAGGAGTTGGGATTTATTTGTACAACATGCATTTGGAAATGGAAAGTTTTGTGCAGACCTAGAGGTAATTGGCAAACAAATTGTCAAAAAGTGTAGAGGCCTACCTTTAGCTATAAAAACAGTTGGGGGTTCATTGCGTTCAAATCAAAACCCAACACATTGGAAAAAGATTTTGAAGAGTCATATATGGGATTTACCAGAAGCTAAAACTAATATCCTCCCAGCTTTAAGGTTGAGCTATCATTACCTTTCATCGCATTTGAAGCGATGCTTTGCTTACTGCTCAATTTTCCCAAAAGATCATGAATTTGAAAAGGAAGAGTTGATCTTGTTATGGATGGCAGAAGGTTTATTGCAGCAACCCAAAGAAGATAGGAGTATGGAACCTGAAGAAATAGGTGATGAATACTTTAATGATCTAGTATCAAGGTCATTTTTCCAACAATCAAATAAGTCTAAATCACATTTCTTGATGCATGATCTTATTAATGACTTGGCAAAATCTATATCTGGGGAATTTTGTTTGAGGTTGGAGAATGGTGAGCCCAATGGAGTAACAAAAAAGACACGTCATTTGTCATATTATAGAGCTAACATTGATGCCTCTAAGAAATTTGAGATCCCTTTTGAGGCTAAAGGCTTGAGAACATTCTTAGGAGAAAGATGGTTATCATTTCTGTGGTGTGAATCTAAGGACATAATGAAGATGATAGATCATGATTTGTTTCAGAAATTTAAGTGCTTACGAGTGTTATCATTTTCTGGTAAAAACATAAGAGAGTTGCCAGTTTCTATTGGTAACTTGAAACATCTACGTTATTTAAACATTCGTAACACTAGAATCAAACACTTACCTAATTCTTTATGTAACTTGTATAATTTGCAAACCTTGATATTATCACCATACATTACTGAGTTGCCGATCAATATGGGTAAACTAATCAACTTGCGCCATTTGAATAACAGTGAAAGCAAAATGAAAAAGATGCCACCACAAATGGGTAAAATGAAGAATCTCATAAAATTACATATTTTTGTGGTGGGAAAACATGATGGGTCTAGCATTAGCGAGTTGGGAGAGCTCCAACACCTTTCGGGGAAATTGACTATATTGAACTTAGAAAATGTTCATTGCATTAATAAAGATACTATGGAGGTTATATTAAAGGATAAGCAAGATCTATCTAAGTTAGAGTTGAAATGGGAGCATGGTCATGGCACTGATGATTCAGAAGAGGAAAGAAATGTGCTTGAGCAGCTGTGTCCACATACAAAATTGAATTCTCTCACCATTGAACATTATGAGGGCACAAGCTTTCCAAATTGGTTAGGAGATTGTTCATTCTCTAATATGGTTTCCATAGTGCTAAGGAATTGCAAGTATTGCTTCTCCTTGCCTCCATTTGGACAACTACATGCCCTCAAGGAACTTAAAATTGAAGGTTTTGATAGATTATTAGGTGTGGGTCATGAGTTCTATGGGAATGATTCTTCTACAATTAAACCGTTCAGATCCCTTAAGTATTTAAGCTTTAAGAATATGCGAGAGTGGCAGGAATGGATTATATTTGAAGATGAAGTTTTCTCTTGTCTTCAGTGGCTTCACATAAATTATTGCCCCAAGCTAAGCAAGAATTTGCCCAATCAACTTCCCTCTTTGACCAAACTTGAAATTAGAGAATGTAAGCAACTTGTTGCTTCATTCCCTTGGGCTCCTGCTCTCCATGAATTGTACTTTGATGGGAAAATACAGTTGCCAAGTGATCGTTACTATCCATCACTTGAAAGTATGATCATGATTGGCGGCTGTGATTCACTTTGGTCATTTCCATTACAATTTTTCCCTAAACTCAAATTTATCGAAATTTTTAATTGTAAGAACCTTGAATCTCTTTCGGCATCAACAGGATCTCATCTGGATCTTACTTCTCTCACTTATTTAAAAATCTCTAGATGCCCAACTTTTGTATCTTTTCTTAGTGGAGGAATCTGTGCTCAAAAATTGACAGAGATTGAAATCTTTAGTTGCAAAAAGTTAAAGTCACTACCCGAAGGAATGGTCACCCTCCTCCCATCTCTTTCGTCTTTGCAATTGTACAACTGTCCAGAATTAGATTCATTTCCTAAGGATGGTTTGCCCTCCAATTTAAAAACACTTACGATCCAGTATTGTGAAAAACTCATTTCCTGTCGCAAGGAGTGGGGATTGCAAGCTCTTCACTCTCTGAGAGATTTCATAATTTGGAGTAAATGCGAAGAATTGGAGTCCTTTCCTGAGGAGGCGTTACTCCCTCCTACTCTTACCAATTTCAGCATCTCAAGTTTTCCAAATCTGAAATCACTAAATGGTAAGGGGTTTCAACACCTCACCTCTCTTCAAAGCTTGACGATTTGGTCCTGCGATAAACTCCAGTGCTTACCGGAACAAGGCCTGCCCACCTCTCTTTCTGTGCTACAAATCTTTGGTTGCCCTTTGTTGAATCAACAGTGTGAAAAAGAAATAGGGAAAGATTGGCTCAAGATTGCTCACATCCCCTATATAGAGATTGATTGACATGATCAGACAACAGGTATTATTCTACACTAATGTTTAACTTTTCTTCTACACATTTGCTCAATTTCATCAATACCCATCAAGCTAGGTCTGAGTTTTGTATGTATTTCTTTTCAAAGATTTTTTTTTTTTTTTTTAACTCCTCTAAAAACAACTTCATTAATATATTACAATATTTGCCCCATTTTCATTATACATCATCTTTTTTTTTTTTTTATGATAATTCTACCAATAAAAAGAGAGAAATAAAAATGTCTATGCTGCATTTGGGGAAAATTCATCTTCCCATAAAGAAAATGTTTTTATAAAAAAAGAAAAAAGGTGGGCATACTAAAAAACAACCATCTCAAACTACTCATCAATATGTTTACTGAATAGAGGAAGAAAAAAAAAAAAAAACCATAGAATTTTTTTTTTTTATATGGGGATATATGTTAATTTCATTGCCTTTTCTTTTGTAGTGTAACTTTTAGTTGTCAATAACAACTGCCCACACAATTGCTATCAATTTCATGCCACTGCTAATTGCTGGTCCATTTGGATCATGTATGAACTCCTATTTGATGTGTTTTCAAGTCACTATAAAAGCTCATTCTTTACTCTCATTCTTAATGGATCTACTCTTGCCTCTTTTTTTTTTTTTTTTTTTTTGTGATGATGTGAGACCTCAAACTCAAAAAGGTAGGCCCTTGGAACTCACCTTTGAAGAGTAAACCACGAATACATAACCCTACCCACCATAACTGTGTATCAAGTAATCCAAAGGAATTTTTTGTGGAGATTTAAACCCAAGATGTTTGGATCTACAACTCATCCAAGCCTCCCACCATTAGGCTGCACCTTGACGAATTGCTCTCTCCTAATTGTAGGTTTAGTACATATCTACTTTGGACTTTTGAAGTGCAAAAGACAGACTTTTCCGAAAATGATCAACCTAGGTAATGAACTTTTTCCAACATATGTCACATTTGTTTATTAAGTAAATAGTATTTTAAATAGTATTGTGATTTGACCTGCGCATTATGGCATGCTATTTAATCTCAGGTAGACACTAGGGGGGTTGAAAGATAGTGCTACTTATTTACCTTCTAATAGCAGATGAAACACACTGCTCATTTTTTGAGAGGAAATTTCTCAAACTCTCTCTCTCTTTGATATTTTGGAATTGGTGGTGGATGGATAGATGTCAATTCCTGCTTATGTGTGGAGAGGAACTTTCTCAAATTCTTTCTCAAATACTTGTTCTATAACATATTAAGGCCCATCTCCGAGCACTCTCATGTCATTACTAATACGCCCTTTGTTGTTAGATTTCTTCAATTGATTTTTCTTTTATTAGTTTAAACTTTGGACTAGTAATCATAAATGATTTATAAATCTTTATCAACTCTTATGCAGGTTTTTAGACACAAAATGGGAAAAATGTTGAGGCCAACACTACAAGCATCTTCTGTTTAGTTCAAGTTTTGATTGCCATATGTACCTTGATGTATTGAAGAGCAGAAAAGAGAATTGTGCCTTATTGCTTCAGTTTCAGCTCCTAGATTTGACTGGAAGCATATCCTTAAGGCAATTTATGGGAAATCAGTTACGATTGTGATCTCTGGAACTTTATCTTTTTTTATGTGAGTTTGCTTAAATGTTTGCTTCAGTATTCTACTTATTTGATTTTAATTTCTGTAATTTTGTTCCATGTGTGTTTCAAGGCCATTAATTATTTTTTATTAATTTGTTGTCTTTTTACTTGTATGTCCTTCATTTCTGAAACAATACCAAAGAAAGAAGGGAAATAGCGGTACAAGATTGCTCTCATCCTTTGCATACATATGAGCAACGAAGTCATTGTATGAGCCAAAATTCCAATGTGGAACAAGCCCTCGTTTTACAATCAGGTACTTTGTTGAATTTAGCTGCTTTTGTTTGATTTTATTTATATTTATTTTCAAGTTTATTTTTGGATAAATATGCATGCCCTAAAAAAAATTTATACTTAATAAAAGATTTAGCTAAAGAACAGTGCCATTATCAGTTTCTTCATCAAGCTCAAGTAAATGTCCGCCAAAAGATGGGCTGCCTACCTCATTTTCTTTACTGAGCATCATTGAGTATTGTCCATTTTTTAAGGAATGGTATCATATGAAGAAGGAAAAAAGGGCTAAATATTACTCACTTCCCCTGCATATCAATCAATTATTAAGAGATCATATGAGCCAAGAGTATAGACTAGTGATTCATCATCCGCTGTTTTCTTCATCCACACGTTCTGCAGAGACTAGCTAGCTAGTTGTCGAATTTATTTATTACCTTTAATATTGGATAATCAAAGTTATCCCACTAAATCTAACCCTTATTTATTTTCATAACAATTGAACGTAAAAATTCTTCATTTGGAGTGAATCTATAAAAAGTGAAAAAGGATGCATTACAGAAAACGATCGTGAGGGGCATTCTGTTTATCTTAACATTAGGCATATATTGACACATTCATATGTCCAGTATAATCCAACTTTCATCATCAGATGCAGCAAACTCACTCCATTGGGCTTGATAAGACTATATCTGTCTTTGAGACTTTGGATTTGGTGGCGGAAGTGAAGATATGAAGTCCTCTCCAGAAGGATGGGTGTTTTTTTTGTTTTTCAAGCTAACTGTCTGAAGGCACAGCTTTGTGGAACTGTCTGTCACGACCTGAACCCAAATAGGTCCAAATCATGAGAAAAAGAACCATCAAGAAAAATGGTAAGGGATTTTTTCCCCCTTTCTTTATGATAAAGATAAGTAAACATTCTGAACTCTCCACAATATAAGTCAGAGCTCTATAACACAATTACAAATGCTACAATTGAATCATGTGCCTCCAATTATACATAAACTATTTCAAAACTCCATATGAATTAACACAAGGTTACCCCCATTTATAGCCACACTTCTTTCTTTTTGGCAAAACCCAATTAATTTCCCCACCTACACCCCATCTATAGCCACAGTGCCACACTTCTTTCTTTCTTCTTTAGAGAACGAATTAGTTTCTTTTCATCTCAAGACCAAAAAACAAAAAACAAAAAAAAATGAAAACAAACAGATTAGTTTCTATCTCTCTCTGGTAAATTTATAGAGATCTACCGCCTACAGCTAGCATGGTTACCATATCCACAAGCCACCGCGACAAAGGGTGTTGGATACGAACACGGCAACCCAACTACTGTGTCCATGCTTTCCAGTTTGTAAAACTGTGAGAGAGTAGGATGAGCTAAAGCCCAGTAAGTAGCATAACTAATGGGGTGGGTGAAATGCAAGTTTAACGACAACGAGCACATTACAAAACATGCTATAATTTGAGAATTACTATTATTTTCTACAAAATCAATTTCAATAAAAACATGACGAGAATGATTATAATAATGTGGGTCCAAGCTTCCCAAAATAACCATGAAACTACATAATGTTTACTGTAAGTCATAAACAATGTCCAATGCTATTTCAAAACCAGAAACAAGGCCACATGACAAGGTGCCACAAAGACGTAAATGTCACCGAGACATCATACTGCCACAGACATGTTAGAACCCAAACACAATTGCATGATATGTACCTCTTTTGGCATGTGGTTTATCAGCCCTATAGGCAACACCCTCAATCACACTCTCAAGGATTTACCTCTCCCCCTCATGGGGGGCAGGGAATAATGCGTCATGTAGTACCTCTTTTGCATGTGGTTTATTGGCCCTGCCTAGCCTCACCCACACACTCAAAGATTTACCTCTTCCCGTATGGGAAACAGGGAATGACATGTCACATAGTACCCCTTTTGCATATGGTCTTTTGGCCCTATGGGCAGTGACCTTACTCACACATTCAAGGATTTACCTACGTCATGCAAAGTGGGAGGCTCTAATGTGGCTTGTCGTCATAAAGACAGGTAATCACACGTCACAAAGATATCGTCACAAAGACAGGGCAATCACACGTCACACAGACATCATCACAAAGACTAGGTAATCACCAGTAACATAGCACAATGGCAAACCCACATCAAAAGCCCATAAGTTATATGTATTCAAAAAACATATTTTACTTCCAAGTAGTTTCATAATATAATTCAATAGCCAAGATTTCTACAAAATTCTCAAATTCTTCAAAATCACTCCTTGCCAAAAAGATTTTGTATAACTTCCCAATTAATACAATTTAAGATAAAAAATCTTTTAGTATTTCCAAATAACACCATAAATATATGAAATACATTATCAAATGATGAGATCAAAGACGCTTGTCTTTCCATGCCAATAATTCATGCATTTCCCCATGTACAATATTAAATATGATGCACTTTCAATGTTTCATGTGTTTTCCATAATTTATTAACAGAATAGTTCAAATAGTATGTTTTAGGAAAACTATGAACAACACTTTAAAATGGGTTTAACTATAAAATACTTAAGTGCAATAATGATTCTTTTAAAAAATCCCATTAAGAAGCCACTTACCTCAGAAGACCAACTGATTTTACCTCAAACGGGCACCTTGTAATCAACCAATCCAATCACTAGGTCCATCACCAAGGATCTTGGAACCTAGAAACATTAGGATCAAGCCTATTAAGAATTGGGCCTATCACAAGGTATTATTACACTTTGTTTCATAAATCGAAACAACCCCCTAAAATCAAACCAAATGCCCTAAAGCCTAGCTTGCCCATTCTAAGAGAAGTACCCCTTTCCCAAACCGAAACCACACAAGCATACAAGAAACTCATACGGTTGTAAACAACCAAAGCATTTTATATCCCTACTGCAAATAATGTGCATTCATTAGATAAAATAACACACATCACTTTAAAAAATGGAGGTAGCTAGTCTCATGAATTCCATTTGGGTACTAAATAATAAGATCAAGCCGTAATAAAAATTAGGCAAGTGTAACATGTACAAATGAATAGTCATATAAAGAATTATCACATCCACAAACTCAAGCAAATACAATTTCATAACTCATTGAAGTAATTTATCAAACATTTGGTATGCAATAACCACATGCTTACATCCCTTAAACAAAGTTCAAAGTTAACACTACACTCACATCCACACATGCCAAAGCCATTCAAAATGCAAAGAAATTAAACACACTTCCAAAAATCAACCCCAATGATTGCTCAAGGAACCCAAATGATCACCACTTGTAAAAAAAAACCCCTTAACCATTTAACAAATGAGTCACCAAATCAAAACCCATATACTCAATCACGTGTATATCACTCAAGTAGCTTAGATTAAAAAAAAATCTTACAACAACATGAAAAGCTACCAAAATAGTTAAGATTTTTACCTTTAAAATTTGAGATAATGGAGGTTGCTATGGAGTTTTCCCCGGTAAATCCCACCGGAAAGTAATGGTGGAGGAAGTGGTGGTGTGATGCACCGGTGGGAGATATTTAAGAGAACATAGAATAACCTGCTTGCCATTGATGACATGGGTCTCTTGGATCATCTGGTCAACAACAGAAGGATCCTCATAGGTTATGAAACCGAATCCCCTTGGTCGATGTGAGTGCCGGTCTTTCATTATAACAGAATCTGTTATCTTTCCATACTTCTCAAAGTAACTCACAAAGGTTTCTGAACTCAGTCAAATACGAACAAGAACTACATCATATATATAATATATCACACATTCAAATAAAACCCATCAACGGAAACAAACACGCAAAAACAGTAACTTTTAACATACAACAACAATAGCAAACCCCCCATTACAGATTCAAAAATACCCATCAAGAGAAGCACAGTACCATCAAGAGAATCATAGAAAAGAATAGAATGCTCTCTCTTACCGTAGCTGGTGTCCTTGGCTAAGCCTCCAATGAAGATTTTACTGCACCAAAAAACAAACAAAAAAGAGGAAAAAAAAAAAAATCAATTCAATCGCACGCAAACAAAATAGTCAATGGCTTTTTACTAGAGACCGAAACAAACGCCCCCCAAAAAAAAAAAAAACCTATTATTTCGGTTTCAGCTGCCTTTTGCTTTTAATTCATCAATCGCTTTCATCAAAAACTCACTCACTCTCTCTCTCTCTCTCTCTCTCTCTTTCTCTCACTGATCACTCAACTCACTCACTCACTTTCACTACAATTTTTTCCCTCTCTTTCTCGCATTTTCTCTCTACATTTTTCTCTCTCCCCCAAACACAAATTAAGAGAGAGAGAGAGAGAGAGAGGAATCTTCGAACAAAACGGAGCTGCTACAGTGAGAGGAATTTCGAAAAATTCTCCCTACTTTTTTTGTCTCACATTCTCTCGTCGCCATTGTAATCGCACTTTTACACCTTTCTTTCTTCGGATTTAGATTCTGGTTGTGTTTTTTTTTTTTTTTCGGTGGAATTTGTCGTTTATTTGGTAGTGTGTGAAGCTTGAGCTGTGAGAGGATTGGGATCGAATTGCGGCGATTTGGTTCGGTGTGGTTCTTGGAGGAAGAGGAGGAGGAGGAGGAGGAAAAGGCAATGAGTAGAGGAGTAGGAGGAGGTGGTGGTGCATTGGTGGTGGTGAGGGAAGGTAGGGTTTCGTTTGGGAAAGTAGGTTCTTGATGTCACGCAAACTACTACTATTATTTTAGGAGCTTCAATTCAATTAGCCTTGGCAATTTACAATCTATAGGATTTTTTTTTTTTTTTTTTTTTGAGTTTAAATATATTATTTTAGTACAAACTACTAGTATCTGCTGCTTAGATCAAAACAAGACAAAAGGGATACTGCCTAAAACAGTTATTTATTTGTATAGAGATAGAGGGATGTGTGTGTAAATGTGTTTTAAAAGTGTGAAAGAAAAAGAAATAAGGGAGAGCCCTTAACTAGTCGGCCAAGAGGGAGAGATATTTACAAAATTTGTGTGGTTCAGACTTGAGAGGAGGTAGGTCACGTGTGGGCTTCTAAAAATCTGATTAAATGATTTGATGCATTTATTGGTTTATTATTTATTTAAAATAATTTGTTTATGAACGATTAATCCATGATTGTTATTTATTTTCCTTTTCTTTTGCAGAAGTAACATTTTATTGACCAGTCCCA
Organism: Quercus lobata; assembly: GCF_001633185.2. Lineage (NCBI taxonomy): Eukaryota > Viridiplantae > Streptophyta > Magnoliopsida > Fagales > Fagaceae > Quercus > Quercus lobata. The sequence goes on along the minus strand of NC_044907.1, from coordinate 13,908,038 downwards.
AGAAGAGGCATTAATGTTGTCCATTGCAGAATATGCTTGTTCGTTATTTAGGGATGAAACAATGATTGTGGCAGACAAAGTATAAACAATTATTTAACTTGCCACCCATGCAAATTGACAGCCTTCACAAAATATAGTTTAGGTGACACTCTTTAACTTGGCACCTTGGGAATTTCAAACGATTAATAGTATGTTCTGACTTTTATTTTTGGTTACTATTGAATTAAGCATTTGCTTGACTATTCATAATCCTTGGTTTTTTTTGTGAATGTTATGGATTTATCAGCTCACTACAAGCAATTGCTATTCAACTTTAAAATGTTCATGGGATTGGCATGAGGAGATAGGGATGGCTATATTTCAAGGAGTGAACTCCAGGCGAATCTTAAACGCATGGATACAAGTTATGCCTTGGAATGAAAGACAGTTCTGAATCCACTTTGATTTTTATTATTTTCTTTGCTTTTAAAAAAATATATTTATATTTTCAAGGGGTGTTGCACTATTCTACATGCTTTTCAAACAACAATATGCTGTAAATAGCCATTTGAGATTTCAGTTTGTGATTTTGAAAATTATTACCTTGCTTTTAAATTCCAGGGTGACTGCAGCCAACCTCCCTCCACACGGATCGCACCCAATACTTCCTGTAAGTGTATTAACCTCATCTTCCCATCAATATTTCTGCAAGTAGCTGCACCACCTCATCCTTCTTTCAATATTTCTACACAGAAGTTTCCTAAGCTTCTATATTTGCTAAAGTTGCAAGTTGGCCCTGAGGGCTTGTGTTTACTTTTTTGCTAGACAAGACTCCTAAGAGCAATGGCAAGAATGGCCACAGGTGGTCCTCATTTTTATCACTGAAAGTTGATTAAAAGAACATGTCATTCAAGCTAGTCGAGTATGAATCATAATCTTGAAATATCTACAACTTGATTAGTTTCTATATGAAATATCAAGGGACTTTCTTGCAATTATATTGTTGTTCCTATTGCACATAGGTATTGATTTCCATTTATATTTTGTAGGACTCGTTGTTTGCTTGGTGAGAGAAGTGAGGTTAGGAAATTTAGGAGAAAAAGTATTGTTAAATGAGTATTAACTGTGGTAGGAGTTTCACAAACTCTAGACTACATGTTGAAACTTTAGAGAAGGATTGCTATGATCCAGTTCTTGAATTATTATTATTTTTTGGGGGGGGGGGGGGGGGGGGGGGGTGTTGGGGGTGTTATGTTGGAAAGGATGGGAGTTGTTATGAATATAGGGATTGTGCATTTATAATATCTTTGGTAAATCCTGATAAAAGTTCTCTCAGAAACTTTGAGGCTTTTGACTATGATCTTCATAATGATCATAATTCATTGCTAATTATCATTGATCACAATAATGTGAAAATTGAGAAACTTCTCAAAATGTTGCTTATGTAGGGCTTGTCCCCATGATCTGTTTAATACAGTTTGAGTTTAGTAACTAACATGGTGATTCAAAGGAGAGTAGTTGGAAGAATTAATTAGCTGATTCTCTAAATGTAATAGAGATATATATCTATCTTGGTGCTCCTTGACCAAAATATACATATTTTTTCACTTTGTATTGAATATTTCACAGATCTACTCATTTGTATTCTCATTATTTTCGCCTATGGCCATTGACCTCAGCATTTATTGTTGATATACTGCAGAATTGTGGCTAAATTCTGATCCAAGTTTCCTTAACAAATTGGGGCTTTGGACAATGATCTTATTGTTAGTTACTCCAACTCACTTCTTTATTATTATTTTTTTTAACAATGAGAATCATGAACCCCATCTCCAATGAGGGAATTTTAGCAAAAGTAGCTTAAAATCTCAGCCTCTATATTGAAAAGCAAATATATTATTTATTGATTCACAACATACAAAACATTAATATAAACTTCTATGCAAGAAATTGGTTCTGCTAGCTAAATTACTAATGTCAATCTCTTATAATCTTAAAACATTCAGATTTGATCTCAACAGGACTCATTACTCCAGTGCCACCTATGGCTCTGACAAGTCCATTATCGACATGGTATGATCCAAATGCTTGATGCAAATACCATATGCAAGGAAGGGGACATTGGACTTATGATTGTTATTACCTTAAACATAAGATTTCGGACCTCTGGAGTCTGTATATTAGCCCCATTAGTCGTTAGGAAAGAGAGGATGCAATACCACTTACACAATACCAGAGGCAATGACATGATCGATATTGAGAGCTATGGCTAGCTAACCCTATCTCCAATAGCTTCTAACATTCACAAAACTATAGGCTTGCCACCTCAATTGAATGTTACAATCAGATATATATTCTACACAATCCAGTACAGTATGCTTTGATTGTTGTCATGTATTTAACAATTGCTTCACATTTCTTTAATTCTTGGATTCTTCTTATTTGTGGATGCTTACTCTGGTTTTGCAAACCCACTACGTGCATGGAGTATATTGCTGTTGCACAAACAAGTTGTTTATCAAATACAAAATTTCATTTTACAGCCAGGTACCTGCCAAAAAAACAAGGATCAACATCAGTTTTCTTTTTTGTTGGTACTCATGAATCATTTTCCTAACCATCACCTATCCTTTTAATTCTTTCTAGCAACACATCCTTTGTTGCTAGAAAAATTTACTAGCCATTTCTGGGATATTATGCTCTATTGGATCTAATCCTCTCTTGTTGATTACAATAATGTTTGAATTTAAAAATCCATCATCCAGGGTGTATTTATCACAAGCAAAAACTAATGCATTCCATTTACCATATTGGGAAGGAAATTTTGTATATTTCATATCCCTAGTTTTAAATCCAATTTTGATCTCCAGATGCAACAATCTCACAATGATGGGCTTGCAAAGACTATTTGACATTTTGAAATCGGTGGTGGATGTGAAGATGTGAAGTCATCCCCTGAGGACAAAGTGCTATTTTTAGTTGTTCTCTTCCACTCCAGATGGCTCAAAAGTCTCAACACTCTTTATGTCATTGCTATGCTCACCAGTAGAAGCTTCCCAATTCCCTTTTGTACATCAAGAATTTTATATTGTCTTATGTCGAGACAATGGTTTCTAAAATACAGAAAGATGTAAATCTTGCTACTAGCACAAAATTGCTTAAGCCTTGTTCCTTGAAGGATCAAAGTCAGTCTTGAGGCTCTCCCATATCAGTACCAGACTAGTAGATTTTCACGCCCAACAAGAAGGTGCTCTGTGGTTGTCAACTTTGTTCAATTAATTTATGTTTCTCGGTATAAGATTCTGACTTCCAACCAATGATTATTTTTAAATTATTTGCAAACTCTTTCACAGGTTTCCAACACAAAATATGCAACACATTTGCGGCTTCTAACAACAGTAGACCAGGCAATTGCTCCACATGATTCAATTTACTGGCTTGGTTTGATATGGGTTCTTCCAAAAATATCACTTAATTTTTTTTTTCTCTTGTTGTACTCTCCAATGCTATCATGTATTTAGCTTCATGGGTTTCTTTTAGTTTTTATTAAAGCATAGGAAAGCCTAATGTTTCCTTTGAAATTAATACGAGTTGAAGATTTAAAAATACTATGTGGTTTGAAGGCATAGCTATAGGGAAGTGCCAATTTTCTTAGTGATTTGAATTTCAATAGTACGTGTTTTAGAGATCATAATGAGATCAAATCACTTTATTTTACAAAAATAGATAGGATAATGGAGTATTATCAAGTTTTAGTTATCTAATTTATGTTGCAAGATGTTGCATGTGAGATATTGGGGTCTCTCTTCTCAAATATAAGTAGTCTTTTTGAAGGAACTTCAAATCTCTTGCTGTAAGAATTTCGAACTATTTTTCTCCCATCTTTAGATTTAGACAAAGTTACTAATATTTTTTTATTTGTAACAAATTATGTTTTGCAATGCATGAAAGTTGTCCCCAACTGGAAACTTTTATTTATTTTTTTAAAAACGTAAAATTTGAATATAGAAGATTTTGTTTCACATTGGAGGGGGCCAGGGGGGGCAACAAACTCCTTCATCTAAATTCTTGTAGATTTTGCTGTGTTTTGCCATCACTTTGGTAGCTCCCTATCTCCAAGACCTCTCAGTTTTTATTATCCTCACAAAGATGGGTAATTGTTGTTACCTACACACTCTTGCACACAATTGAATATAGTGACTTTCAATGAAAATTTTGCTTGTGTATGTTTGTGTGCAAGAATTTGTATGTAATAAACACCACTCAAAGATACTAATCTCGTCCCTATTTCTTCCTTTATTGGGGTTGTGTATTTCACATTATTTTAATGGGCTTTTAAGCAGTTTCCTTAATGAAACATGCGATTCTATTGATCCAACTAAAAGCCCTTTGTATATTATCCATTCCTAGACTCGGCCCAAGTTCTTGAACAGTTCAGCCTATCAATACTATTTAATAATGATGTATCATATATTAATTCTTTGGGGTGTGACAAGGTATTTAATTCTTTGGGGCTAAAACATAAAGAGCTCTAAAAATTCTAAAATATAATATAAATGGGCTCATAGTCATGTCCGAATAAGAAAAACAAAAAAGGAAAATAAGTTCGTTCTTAAAGTGGGCTCTAAGTGGACCTAAAACCCAAATGCTGTTTCTAAAAAAACCTGACCTAGATTGAATTTACTTCCCAAGGAAATACCGCTTGTGTAACACCAAGTCCAACCAAGCAATACATTCATTATTATCCCACAACAATATTTTAAAAATGCAGTATCTCATGCTTTAGCTAAGTTAGTTAACTTTGTTAATAGTAATGTACTTATGTTTGTTGTAATAACTCTTCGAATTTGTTTGGTATACTTGGAGGAAAAACTCTTTATTTGCTTTGTTGAATGAAATTTTAGATTTAAAAAAAAAAAAAGGAAAAAGGTTTGATGAGATTATAAGGACCATGACCATCCAATATTGAGAATTTATTGGATCAACTTAATACTCGGCTGGATGAACTTATTTTCATATTTTATTTTGTTTATTTTTTTAAGTGCAATATTTTTTAAAAAATTGTGTAAAATTATATTTTTACACGATAAACAAAATTTATTGAAGGAAACGAATTCATCAAATGCACACACGACATCTCTATTAGAAACACTAGAAAGTACTAGTTGAGTTGCAAGATTCTTGACATAATGAAGGTTGAATTATATAGCTTACAGTTGGAACTGAAAATTAGAGACATCAAATTGATTTCTTTAGTGTTTGGCAATTTTGAATTTTTAGGAAAATTTAAAATGCTACAACATGTATAATTGGAACTTGTATATATAGGAAAATACATGTCCAAAAAACCAATTTATATTAACAGCTCAAAATAGTATGAATCTTGTGGTAAAAGTAAATAGTGTTGGCGTTGGCTTTCTCAACATCGGGAAAATTTTGTTATGGCCGTTATTGATGATGTGGCATGGTCGGTTAAAGAAATTGAATCAGAGGATTGTTCCAAATTTACTGTAGGGAATATTAGGCCCAAAAGTGGTTTGAAACCCATTAAATATGAATGAGGCAAACATTAATGAAGTATCATTTTCCCAACCATGGGCTTTGCAAAGTGGTAGATGCAAACTATTAGATCTTTCCCTCAAAAAGATCTCAATATGAAGCTCTTCGAGCTATTCTTGGAGAGGAGGTACTGAGTGTTTTTTTTTTTTTTTTTTTTAATAATTATTTTCTTAGGGTGCTAAAAAAAGGAGTTATTAAGTTACGAGTCCAAATCTTCTGTCCCTTTTTTCCTATACCATTCTATGCTCTACAAATTAAAACTTAACACATGGCCACTTATTTAATTAAATTTTACTCTTTTGCCTTTCTTATTTCAATTGCTCAAAATAAATATTAAAAAAACAAAAACCCAAAACATCTCATTGCCAATCCTCCGCCACCAAAGATCGTTGACGGCACTAACAAAAGATCGCTGGGGGCATCAACGCTGGCCATCCACCACCACCACCACCAACATTCATTTGGATTCCTATTCTTTTGTCTGATCTCCAAGGCTCTTAAGCTTTCAGCTCCTATTTTTTGATCTAGATCTATAAATTCAGGCCACAAAGTGAAATGGGTCTCTCTGGAAGTTTGGCTCTTTATGGTTTGTTGGGTGGGCTAAAATGTTGGTTGGTCATTTTTCTGGAGATCTATTGTAAACATTAGTGGGTTTTTGATCTTTTGACTTGTTGAAACTTGTATGGGATTTGAAGAAGACAAGGAGGCAGTGGATATGGGTTACAGATTCAAAGAAGACAATGAGCTGGTTGTGTGTGTTAATGTTCATGGTAGTTCTATTTCAAAGAAACAAAAGAAGGATGACAATGGTTGAATTACACACAGTGGGCACGAGGTTGAAGATGAGTTTCCAATGTACAGTGCAACGCACCGTTTCACTTAAAGTTAAAACCATAAATGCACCATTTTACTTAACATGCAGCGCACCGTTTTAAGTGATAGTTATTTAAGCTTATGAAGTAAGAAACGATGTCGTCTTGACTGTAGATTGTAGCTGTTGGTTTTGGCACCAAATGCAGTTGTGATTTTGGTGTAGATTCTGTTATAGTTTCCGCATATTGTGGATCGGTAGTTATATAGTTAGATAGGCTCAGTGTATTATAAATATCCTTGTACTCCCAATTTTATCATTATGTAAAAGATTCAGAATTTTTTCTTTTATCAAATCTCTCTCTCTCTCTCTCTCTCTCTCTCTCGTTCTTTCTCTTTCTCTCATTTTCATTCCTTTCTATCAATCTTTCTTACTTCACAAACAGAACTTATCTTGATTAAAATCTAGTTTTGAACTCTGTGATTGTGTTACATAAAACAACACAGATTTCTTCATGGTATCAGAGCCTGAGATTTCTGAAATTCCTGTACAGAACTCTTCCATGGCATCTTCAAGTTCAAGTGCTACTACTTCTTCAACAACTTTTGGTTCTACAATGAATGTAATGAATCAGCCACTACTTCTTCTTTCAAATATGTCAAACATGATGACAATCAAACTAGATAATTCCAACTATATTGTTTGGAAACACCAAATCTCAATGATTTTGGAAACTTACTCTCTGTTTGAGTTGCTTGAAGAACCACAATTGATTCCAGAGAAGTTTCTCAAGGATCTAAGTGGTGTTTATACTACAATTGTTAATCTAGATTACACACTCTGGAGGTCAAAGGAGAAAGCTTTATTGACTTTTATTAGTTCCACTCTATCACCATCAATTTTAGCACTCACAGTTGGGTGTACTTATGCTTTGGAGGTCTGGAAGGTATTGGAGAACAGATTTTCTTCAATTTCTAGGTCTCACGTAATGAATCTTAAGGGTGAACTTCATAACCTTAAGAAGGGAGCAGATTCTGTTGATGTTTACTTGCAAAAGATTAAAGTGGTGAAAGATAAGCTACTAGTAGTTGGTGTAGCAATTGATGATGAGGAATTGCTTCATATAACTCTTAAAGGGCTTCCCAGAGATTTCAATGCCTTTAGGTCAGCAATACGAACTAGGAACACTAAGTTGAGTTTTGATGAATTGTCAACTATGCTTAATGCAGAAGAGGAGTCTTTAAATGAAGGATTGGATATTAAAGACTTAATCTTTGCAATGGCTGCAACTGCTACTCCAAAACTAAGTGGAAATTTCAATCAGAATCAGTTCAATAGAGGAAGGTGCAGAGGGAATTTCAACAATAGAGGTGGAAGAGGAGGCAGAGGTGGTTATCACTTACCTCAGTACAATCCTTTCACTCTTCCCTTTCAGCCACATCAGTCAAATTCTGGTTCCTCAGCTCCTAAATCAAACAGACCTTCTTGCCAAATCTGTGGTAAACTTGGTCATATAGCCACTGATTGCTATCATAGGATGGATTATGCCTACCAAGGCAAACATTCACCTACTAAACTTGTTGCCATGGCCACTGCTTCCAATGCTTGTCTTGCATAGGAGTAACCTTGGTTAGCAGATAGTGCAGCTATTGATCATGTCATTGCCAATTTGAATCACCTCAACTTTCCTCAGCCTTATGGTGGTCAAGATCATTTGACAGTTGGTAATGGACAGAATCTACCCATCACTCACATAGGTAAAACTCTTCTTCCTTCAACTTATTCCACTCTTCAATTGAATAATGTCCTTAGGGTCCCTTCTATTTCTTCTAATCTAGCCTCTGTCCATAAAATCTGTCATGACAACCACTGTTGGTGTTATTTTGATGAAAATCTCTTATCCATTCAGGCTTTGGACACGGGGAAAGTCCTCTACCAAGGCAAGAGTGAAGATGGAGTCTATCCCATCTATCCTCATCAAGCCTCACATCTAGGTTTGTCTTCTAAAGTCTGCAACAATGTTGCCAAGTTTGTTGTTTTTAATAAAACCTTGTGGCACAGGAGGCTTGGTCATCCAAATGATCAAGTTCTTCAGTTTGTCTTTCCAAATGCAAAATTTGTAATGCATAAGTGTACTCCTTTTGTTCAATCTTGTACTCACTACTTATATGGTAAAATGCACAAGTTACCTTTTCCAAATTCTCATTTTGTTGCTTCTTCTCCTTTTGAACTTATGCATTCTAATGTGTGGGGTCCTGCCCCTGTGATGTCTATTGATGATTTTCGTTATTATGTTCTATTTGTTGATCATTTTACAAGGTTTACCTGGCTATATCTTCTTTAGTCCAAATTTGAAGTCTTTTCAAAATTTATTGAATTTAAGGCCATGGTTGAAACCCAATTTTCTACTAAGATTAAGACTTTAAGGTCTGATGGTGGTGGTGAATACACCTCTTCTGCCTTTAAGTCTTATTTACTTCAACATGGTATTACTCATCAAATTTCCTGCCCTTACACTCCACAACAAAATGGTCTTGTTGAGAGGAAGCATAGGCACCTTGTTGAGACAACCATTACTCTTTTGTCTCAAGCTTCAATGCCCACTGCTTACTGGTCTTATGCCATTCTTACCACTGTTTTCTTGATCAACCTACTTCCAACTTCTGTTCTTGTCTTTACATCACCTTGGTCCAAATTATACTCTTCCTCCCCACATCTGTCTCAGCTAAAAGTATTTGGTTGTGCTTGTTACCCTCTCCTTCGACCTTACACCTCTCATAAACTTGATCCTAGAACTAAAGAATGTTTGTTTTTAGGCTACTCTCCTAAATCAAAGGGGTATCTCTGTCTTGATCTTTCAACTCATAATCTCTATGTTTCTAGGCATGTTTTGTTTAATGAATCCAAATTCCCCACACTTACATCTTCTTCCCAATCTAACTCATCTTCTTCAGTTTCACATTTGTCCAATGCTCTTTGGTTATCTAACCTTCTTTATCTTCATGCTTCAAATCAACCCTCCTTATTAGGTCCTTATTCCTCCAACACTACACCTTTACTTCCTGTCACTCCTAACCCAGATATACCATCCCTTTCTACTGTTCATACCAGCTCTGACCATCCAAGTCCTGATCACCCTCTACCTACTCTCCTTCCTACTGCACTTGTCCCTTTACCTACATCATCATATGATTCTTCACCACCATTACCACCTACACTTCCTACTGTTACTGTGGCTAATTAGCATCCAATGCAGAGTCGGTCCAAGAGTGGCATTGTCAAGCCTAAACTTTGCTATAAGGCCATCTTGGATTACACCAAAACTGAACCTACTTCTTATAAAGTGGCTTCCAAATATCCTGTGTGGTGTACTGCTATGGATGCAGAGTTTCAAGCCTTACAAAGGCAATAGACCTGGACATTGGTTCTTGCATCTCCTCATGCCAATTTGGTAGGTTCTAAATGGGTATTTAAGATCAAACTTCACAGTGATGGGTCTATTGCTTGTTACAAAGCCAGACTTATGGCTAAAGGGTTTCACCAACAAGCTGGCATTGATTACTCAAAGACTTTCAGTCCTGTTATCAAGCCTGCCATAGTTAGATTGGTTCTTGCCATTGCTGTTAGCTGCAATTGGCCTTTGAAGCAGCTTGATGTGTCCAATGCCTTTCTCCATGGCTACCTTAAATAGGAGGTTTACATGCACCAGCCTTTTGGTTTTGTTGATGCAGCCCATCCTTCCTATGTTTGTAAGCTCCATAAATCTCTCTATGGTCTCAAACAAGCTCCAAGGGCCTAGTTTGAGAGGTTTACCTTCCACTTAATTCATCTTGGGTTTCAAGCTTCCTTTGCTGATAGCTCATTGTTCATCTACCAATCCAAGAGCACCATCATTTATCTCCTTCTTTATGTGGATGATATCATCATCACTGGCAATAATTCTCAACATGTTTCATCTCTGATTGCTGCCCTCAGTTCAGTATTTGAACTCAAAGACTTGGGTGTTCTCAATTATTTTTTGGGTGTTCAGATTTCTAGAACTCAGTTTGGGCTTACCCTTTCTCAATCAAAGTATGCATCAGAGGTCCTTCATTGTTTTCACATGGAAAACTCCAAGCCCACCAAGACTCCATGCTGCCCTTCCTCACATTTGCTTCCTAATGATGGTGTTGCTCTTTCTAATCCTTCAGAGTTTTGCAGCATGGTTGGTGCTCTTCAGTACCTCACTTTCCCACGCCCAGACCTTGCCTTTGGTGTGCACCAATTATGCCAATTTATGAGCAATCCTACCACAGTACATCTAGAAGCTGCTAAGAGGGTTCTCAAATATATCAGAGGTACTCTTTCTCATGGCATTTTGTTTACTCCAGGTCCCCTCACTCTCACTGCTTTCTCTAACATGGATTAGGCTGGTGATCCTTCTGATCGTCGTTCCACAACAGGTCTTCTTGTGTCTCTTGGTCCTTCTCCTATTTCTTGGTCTTCCAAGAAATAGACCACTGTTGTTCGCTCTTCCACTGAAGCTGAGTACTGTGCTCTGGCTACTACTGCTGCAGAGGTATCTTGGCTACGCATTCTCTTCAAAGAATTGCAAATTTTTCTCTCACATGTACCTATTCTGTGGTGTGATAATGCTTCAGCAATTGCCCTCTCTGCAAATCCTGTGTTTCACTCTCGCACGAAACATATTGAAGTTGACTATCACTATGTTCGTGAGAAGGTGTTGCGTCATGATTTATGTGTGTATTTTGTCTCAGGCAAGGATAACCTCACTGACATGTTCACCAAGCCCTTACCTTCTCCCTCCTTTCTTCTTCAACGTCACAAACTCCTGTTGGATGCCTCCCCCAGTTGTTTGAGGGGGGATGTTAATGTTCATGGTAGGTCTAATTCAAAGAAACAAAAGAAGGATGACAATGGTTGAATTACACACAGTGGGCACTAGGTTGAAGATGAGTTTCCAATGTACAGTGCAACACCGTTTCACTTAAAGTTAAAACCACAAATGCATCGTTTTACTTAACACGCAGCGCACCGTTTTAAGTGATAGTTATTTAAGCTTCTGAAGTAAGAAATGATGTGGTCTTGACTGTGGATTGTAGCTGTTGGTTCTAACACCAAATGCAGTTGTGATTCTGGTGTAGATTCTGTTATAGTTTCCACATATTGTGGATTGGTGGTTAGACAGTTAGATAGGCTCAGTGTATTATAAATATCCTTATACTCCCAATTTTATCATCATATTCACATTATTCCTCAATAAAATAGTTAAATTAAATTAGAGTTCAAAATTTGTAGTCAAATTCTTGAATCCTCAATTTTTCTAACTTCATATTTTTAAAGTACTTTTCTAGTATTATGGAGTATTCTACTTATTTCCAAAGGAGATTTTTAACTTCTACACTACGTAGAACTTTCTTATGTAAAACATCTAAACTATTTCAAATCAAATGAATATGTTATATCAAAATCTAAATAAAAGATAATTAAATCCTTGAGATTAGATCCTATTTGTATCATAGAAGGGGTTTATAGGAGGAGAACGTTGTACTAGTCTGGGCAAAACAAATGGGCTCTGTAGGGACAAAGTTTGGAGTCCAAGCCCAAACGTATGGAATCCAGGTCCAAAATAAGCCCAATACAATGAATTTTGTAGAGTATGGGTCAAAGAACTAGGTCTTGATGAGTTGGACAACGGCTAGCATGGAGTTAAGAATCAATCAAACACGAATAAAAGCTATTATGACCAGAAGAATTTTCATCCGAGGAGACCAGGATTTTACGTACATATATAGATCACAATATTAGGATTGTTTAGCATGCTACAGTATTCTCTCTCACTCTTTTTCTGTCCACCTCCTTCATAGGGGCTTTTCCACATTATATAGGTCCTTCCTGATCATCTGGACCTTACACTTGTTGATCACCTGAATCCCCACTTGAGTATCAATTTCATCAGACACCCCTTTTCAGGCTTCTGTGAGTTGCAGCAGCCAAGACAGCACTGTTCAGGGGTCTTCTCCACATTAATGCGGCCAAAAAAGTAGATGCAGTGCATTAAATGTGGTGGTGGCAGCTTTTCCTTAGATATTTTGAGTTTTCTTCCCTCTCACGTGCTCTGAGGGTGCACTTCAACTACTTGAGTATACACTTGGTCCGCATTTGTCGTGTCTGAGGAGGAGTTCCTCCTCGGACCATCTTCCCTTTGTCTCCCATTGATGAGGTTTGTAACATAGATCATCTAGGCCGTGTTTTCCTCCTCGGACTTGTTAGTGTCCTCGGACAAGGCCCAAGGCCCAATACATTATTAAGCCCATGGGCCATCCCAAGTATTTTTGAACATTCAACAATATCAAACTCATAAAATGAACAGTCCAAAGCACATGAGTCAGTCACTGATCTTGCTGTTATTGATGTTTTTGTTTTACCAATACATGTCCTTGTCCATGATTAAACTAAATTTGTACTCAATTAAAAAATATAAAAATAAAATAGTTAATCGGAGGGTGACAACAAAGTCCATCAAAAGACCTCTCTATTGCTCGACCAACTTATTATCTTTATAAAGACACTAATCTCATCCCTCTCTCTTCTTTTGTACAAAGCTTGTGGGATCCCTGAAGTTAAGTTACAAAGATATTAATCTCAATTTTGCCTTCGTGAGACAATCTCTAACAACAACCCAAATTTTAGCCATCATACTAATAGTGACTCTTAATAGCTCTACCAAAACCTGTAACCCATGTCCCATTACTGTCTCTCAAAGTACCACCCTAAAAAAAAAAGAAGAAGCAAGTTTCATGAACGTTATTATCAATTTCTTTCCCTTAGAAATGTTCTTACTCCGTTGGGTTCATAAAATACCCAAATTCCCATTGAAAAAACAAGATTCCAAGGCCAAGAGAAACATAAATCATGAAAAAAGATTGAACAACTCTGATTTGATTCAAGAAGTTGGTAGGAAACACCATAGACAGATAGAAACATTCCAATTCAAGACGCAATAGCTTACAAAAACTCGCAATCCTTCATCAATCAGATTTAATGGGTCATCAAGTCATTCTCTTAATGGACCATTGAACTCCAGTGATCCAAATAAAGCTCACAATTGGCCCATTTCTTACACTGAACCTAAGTTCTTAAATAGTTCAGCCTATGACTATTTAATGATTTATTAATTCATTTGGGGTGTAATGTGATGAGGTATTTAGTATTCACTCCATAATGTCTGGATCCCTAAGCCCGTTTGGTTTGGTAGTAATTTGGAATTAAAAATTATGGTAAATTTTTTTTTTTTTAAAAAGTATATTTTGAGTATTCATAATGTAAAAAATTGTGTTTGATACCATTTTTTTTTTAACTTTTTTGAAAAAAAGAAACTGAAACCACACACTCAAGTGTTTTGCATAAGTATTTCTTTTTAACAAAAGTGTGTTTTATGTATTTTTCAACATCTTGTGGGTCCCATGATTTTGAAATTAATTATAACCATGGCATTCAAAACTGTTACTTGAAAACTAAGTATATATATGTGTGTGAAACCCTCTCTTAGAGACATGAATCACAACCCTTATTCTCCAACCCACAAGAATTTGTACTTGTGGAGTGATTATCATGCCAAAGATACGTAGCAATCACAATTTTTAGCACTTAAAAATTAAGAATTGTAGTTTAAATCTTTCTACCAAACACGCCTAAGCCTTACATTTCCATTTCTTACTCGGATCAAGATTTTTAGAGCCCTTTAGAGTACTCTACCAGGTAGAGTTCATTTAATTTGGACCATTCAATTTCTTAACCAATAACTTATGTTATAAAATGTCATTAATCCACCTAGAAAAGCCTTAAATGATAATGTCATATCAGGCTGTTAAAAAGGACAACAACTTTACAAGTTAGATTGTAAATGTGCCTTTTGGAAGACCAATAACTGTGTGGGATCTACCACAACGCGTAATACAGTCACCCCATTAAAATCAGCTGTCCTATCTCTTTCATCTTCATTTTTAGCAATCAACTTCCACTCGATTTTTTGATTTTTACTTTTGGAGCCTAAACTTGTTACTTGACTTCCTTCCACAGAAAATAGTTACAAACATTACGAGACATCTATCTCTTGATTTGTCTCATTTTAAAAGAATCCTCATGTAGTTAGCCTTTACAAGTCAACAACTATGTTCTCCACTTCTCCTAAAGCAAGTTACATGAATGTTATTATCAATTTCTCCCCCTTACAAATTTTCTTATTCTAGTGGGTTCATAAAAACCCAAATCCCCATAGAAAAAAAACAAGATTCCAAGGTCAAGAGAAACAAAAACCATGAAAAAAGATTGGACGGCTCTGATTTGATTTAAGAAGTTGCTAGGAAGTGACTTCCACTAGGTTTACTATTTATTTTTAGGAAGTGAAGTTCCTTTCACTGGCTGAAAAAAAACCTTGACCCGCATTGAATTTTCTTCATATAAAGTTACAAACAATACAAGAAAAGACGCCCCAATCCAATTGTAACCTCAAGGAAAATAATGGTTTGAGTAAAAAATTCTACTTGTTGATTATAATCTTTCAACTGCTCCTTTCTATTATCAGAAATTACAGAAAAAGAGACACCTCGCACCAATGCTAACCTAAGGATATAATGGTTTGACTAACACCAACCATTCTAAGATCAAAGCTGGATGAGATTATATCCATTGCGTCTTTAGTTTTTTTTTTAAGTACACTTTTTTTAAAATGAATAATTGTAATTTTGTATAATAAACCCACGAAAATAAACTCAATTAACTAGATAAATTTTCCTGGTCACTCGATCACTTTTTATTTGTTAGCAGGAACCACTCAGACTGATAGGCAGCACAGTTGCACAAAGAGCCATAAATGTCAAATTCTTTGTCAATTTTTGTGCTTATAACTGTGTCTGGAATGTGGGATCCACCAGAACGCGCAATTATTCATTGACATCAATCAGTGGCTCACATTTGGTTCACACCTAGATTAGTAAACAAAGGACCTTTCAGCTGCACGCCTTAAAAGCAATAGAGGAAGTATTTTAAGAGTTTCTGCAAAACAAAAAAAAACACTTTCACCGATCACATTTCTCTCTCACTCTCTCTTGGTTCTCTTATTTGCATTCTCTTTCACCACTCACGTCTTTTTGCAAAGAAGAAAGCATGGCTGCAGAGTTTGTGGGTGGAGCAGTTTTCTCTGCATTCCTTCAGGTGGCGTTTGACAGAGTGGCCTCTCGTGACGTTGTCAACTTTCTCAAGGGAAGCAAAGTTATTGAAGGATTGGTGCGAAAGCTGAAGTTAGTGCTGATAACTGCTGATTCAGCGCTCAGTGATGCGGAGGAGAAGCAATTTGAATACCCAAATGTGAAACGGTGGCTGAACGAGCTTAAAGATGCTGTTTATGTTGCGGATGACCTCCTCGATGAGATTGCCACTGAAGCCTTACGATCCAAGTCAGAAGCTGAATTTCAAACCAGCACTAGTACGGTATGGGACTTCTTCTCTGCTAATTCATTTGATATACAATCGAAGCTAGAAAAAATTCTGGATAATTTAGAATATATTATAAAACAAAAGGATGTCCTTAGTCTTGTTGCTAGTGTTGCCCTGAAGGATACCCCTGGTCTTAAAGGTATACAATCAAGACCATTGACAACTTCTTGCCCTGAAGAATATGGTGTATTTGGTAGAGACAAGGACAAGGAGGGGATATTTGAGAAGTTCCAATCTAATGGTGCAAGTGTTGATGGGATATGTGTTGTTCCCATAGTGGCTATGGGTGGAGTTGGAAAAACTACTCTTGCTCGGTTTGTTTTCAATGACAAAAGAATAAATGAGAGTTTTGATCTCAAAGCTTGGGTTTGCGTTTCAGAAAATTTTGATAATTTTAGGATAGCAAAAACAATTTTTGAGGAGGTCACTTCCTCTGCTTGTGACAATCAAAACATGAATTTTCTGCAAAATAAAATTAGAGAGAAATTCATGGAGAAGAAAGTTTTCCTCGTTTTAGACGATGTTTGGAATGAGAAATATAGTGATTGGGCTGAGCTACTTAAAGTTTTCAGATGTGGTGCAAAGGAGATTAAGATCATTGTTACTACACGCAGTACAAAAGTCGCATCAAATGTCCGCACTGTTGCAGATTTTTTTCTAAGACAATTATCAGAAAAAGAGTGCTGGTCATTGTTTAAAAAACACACATTTATAAATGGAAAGGCTAGTGATCCAATTCTAGAGGATATTGGTAGGCAAATTGTCCAGAAGTGTAAAGGCTTACCTTTGGCAGCAAAAACACTTGGTGGTTTGCTGCGTTGTCAGCAAGATCCAAAGGAGTGGACAATGATTTTGAAGAGTGATATATGGAATTTACCAGAAAAAGAAAGTGACATCCTTCCGGCTCTAAGATTGAGCTACCACTACCTCCCATCACATTTGAAGCATTGCTTTGCTTATTGTTCCGTCCTTCCAAAGGGTTATGAATTTAAAAAAGAGGAGTTGGTCTTGTTGTGGATGGCACAAAATTTTTTACAGCAATCCAAAGGAAATGGGAGGATGGAAGAAATAGGTGAACGGTACTTTGATGATCTTGTATCTAGGTCACTTCTTCAACAATCAAGTACTAATGAATCACGTTTCATAATGCATGACCTAGTCAATGACTTGGCAACATTTATATCTGGAGAATTTTGTTTTAGGTTTGTGGAAAATGATGAGTTGAATAAAATAACAGAAAAAACACGTCATTTTTCATATCCTAAAGGTCGATTTGATAACTCTAAGAAATTTGAGTTCCTTTATGAAGCAAAGGGTTTGCGAACCTTCTTGGGAGAAAAACAGTTACTGTTACCATGGGAAAATTATAACTCTGCAGAGAAGATAATGATAGATGATTTGTTGGAGGAATTTAAAACCTTACGGGTGTTATCATTGTCTAGCATGGGAATAAGAGAGTTGCCTAATTCCATTGATAATTTAAAGCACCTTCGTTATTTGAATATTCTTTGCACTAAAATCAGTCACTTACCCGATTCCATATGTAACTTGTATTGTTTGCAAACCTTGATATTGTCACGGTACATCACCGAGTTGCCTACGAACACGAGTAAACTAATCAACTTGCGCCACCTAGATAATAGTGGAGCCAAAATGGAAGAGATGCCACCACATATGGGTAAAATGAAAAATCTCATAAAATTACCTGTTTTTGTTGTGGGCAAACGTGATGATGGGTCCAGTATAAGAATTAGTGGAGCTTCAGCATCTTTCTGAAACTTTGTCTCTATTGAACTTGGAAAACGTTCAATGTATAATTAAAGAATAAGCAAGATTTATCTGAGTTGAAGTTGGAATGGAAACACGGTCATGGCGCTGAAGATTCAGAAAAGGAAAGAATTATGCTCGAGCAGTTGTGTCCTTGCACAAACTTGAATTCTCTCACCATCACTAATTATGAGGGTACAAGCTTTCCAAAATGGTTAGGAGACTCGTCATTCTCTAAAATGGTGTCCATAGAGCTTCGTGATTGTGATAATTGCTTCTCCTTGCCTCCGCTTGGACAGCTACCTTACCTCAAGAGCCTTGAAATTGAATGTTTTGGTGAAATATCAAGTGTGGGCCCTGAGTTCTAAGGGAATACGATTAACCCGTTCAGAGCCCTTGAGTGTTTATCATTTGAAAATATGCTAGAGTGGCAGGAGTGGGTTATATTTGAAGGAGAAGTTTTCTCTTGTCTTCAAAAACTTTATATTGATAATTGTCCCAAGCTTAGTGGGGGTTTGCCCGTTCAACTTCCCTCTTTGACCGAACTTCGTATTAGTCAGTGTAAGCAGCTTGTTGCTTCGCTTCCTAATTCTCCAGCTCTCCATCAATTAGTATGCACAGGGAAAATACAGATTCCACGTGGTCATGACTATCAATCACTTAAAACTGTGTTCATAGCGGGCGGCGGTGATTCAATTTTGTCATTTCTACCAGAGTTTACTTCCCTCTCTCGCTTGGAATTCTTTGAGTGCCTTGATTTAGTTTCCTTTCCCAGCGGAGGACTGCGCGCTCCAAATTTGTCTCAGATTGTAATATTTGTGTGCAGAAATTTAAAGTCACTGCCTGAAGGGATGCATACCCTCCTCCCATCTCTCGTGGGTTTGAAACTGTATGGGTGTCCAAAACTTGAATCTTTTCCCGAGGGAGGTTTGCCCTCCAGCTTAGAAAGTCTTGCTATACACGGGTGTGAGAAACTCATTTCCCGTCGCATGGAATTGGGATTGCAAGGTCTTCACTCTCTCAGAAGTTTCACAATTTCTAATCATTGCAACGAGTTGGAGTCCTTTCCAGAGGAGGCGTTGCTGCCTCCTAATCTTACTGATTTCGCCATCAGTTATTTACCAAATCTAAAATTGCTCAATGGTAAGGGGTTTCAACTCCTTACCTCTCTTAAAAACTGGCGTATTCGGAGCTGCAATAATCTTGACTGCTTACTAGAAGACGTTTTGCCTACCACTCTTTGTGAGCTACATATTTCTGATTGCCACTTGTTGAAAGAACGGTATGGAAATGAGAAAGGGGAGGGCCAGGTCAAGATTGCCCACATCCCCAGAATATGCATACGTTGATTGAGCTATGAGTCGAAGAACGCTTCTGCCCAGGTACTAATTCTCATTTTCATTAACTCCCATCAAGCTACAGTGAAAAGTTTAAATTTTTTTCACCAAAATCATTTTATTTCATCTAACTTTTTAATGCCAAGCTTTGAAGTATCTTTTCTTTTAACTTAATCATAAGCTCTATAGACCATATATCATAAACCACAGGTTTAGTTTTAGTTTTAGTGTGTTATTTAATTATGAATTAAAGAAAAACTCCCCAACATGCAGAACTATATACATATATAAAGGAAGCATTGGACCATGCTACAGTTGAAATATTTGAACTGGGTGATTTTCAACATTGTTATATATGCTCATTTCATTGCCTTTTCTTTTGCAGTGTTACTTTTACCTGTAAATAACAAGTGTCTTACACACCCGCTGTCAATTTCATGCCACTGCTAGCTGCTAATCCTTCTACATTGTGTATGAATTCCTAAATGTCAATTCTCCAAAAAAAAAAAAAAAAAAAAAAAAAAAAAAAAAAAAAGAGACCTCCAAAATATCTGATTAGTCTTCAAGTCACTGTAAAAGCTCATCCTCTACTCTCATTCTTGCCGGTGATGCTCTTGCCTCATTATACATTCACTACATTTCTACTCTAGACTTCTGAAATACAAGACAAAGACTTCTATGGGAATGTTTAAGCTAAGGTAATGCTAATTTCCAGCATATGTATTTGTTGATCAACACATTCATTTAAAAAGTTAAAAGCATTTTTTAACAATCAACGAACTGCAAACTACCAATCAATTTGTTTATTGAATTGAGAAAAAAATTATAAAAAATTGTTCCTTCAAATTATTTTATTAAAGTTTTAGAGGATAAAATAACAAATGGATAATGTATAGTAGTAAATAAAAAAAATTAATTGGTTTTATAATAATTTGTTCAAGGTATGTCATTTATGGCTTGCTGATCCGGGATGCACAAACTTTGGCAAACCGGTTAAGTGGGGTTAGGTTCCAATACGTAGGTAGAGAAAATAACAAAGTTGCTCACAACCTTGCTAGATATGCACGCCATATCACAGGTTATTATGTATGGATGGAGGATGTTCCAGCCCATTGTTTGAATGTTTACCAAGCAGACATGCCTTAAGGAATAAAATTCAAGTCATCTTTCTCAAAAAAAAAAAGTATATATATATATATATATCATGATATTGATACCACAACTTTAGTATTAGACGTTTCAGTTTTTATTTTATTTTTTTTATTTTTATTTTTTAAATTAATTTATAGAAAAACTTCATGGCAACCAGAAAAATGTTCAGATTTATCTATCTATATATATTCCAGAACAAAGTAAAGCTTTCTAGTAGTAAAAATATTTTTGGCACACCTGTGTAAGAGATGCTGTTAGATTTCAACTAGAAGCTCTGCATCCCAAGATTATACTACAGTTGGCATATATTTTTTGAACTAGATGATTTTCAACGTGCTCATTCATTGCCTTTTGTTTTGTAGGGTCACATTTACTTGTAAATAACATGTGCCTCACACATCTGCTGTCAATTTATGCCACTGCTAGCTATTGATTATTTTGCATTGTATATAAATTTCTAAATCTTTGATATGTTTTCAAGTCACTATGAAATCTCATCCTTTTCTTAATTAAAGAATCGTTTACTCTTATTCTTGCTAGGGCTGCTCTTGCCTCACTATACTTTCACTGCGTTTCGACTGTTCCATTTTGAAGTGCAAGACGAATACTTTTGAGGTAATGCAATTTTTCCAGCATATGTATTTGATGAATAATACATTTGTTTTATAAGTTTAGAGTATTTTAAGAAATATTGGGTTTGACTTGGCCAGTTTGGCATGTTGTTTAATATCAGGTAAACTATGTTGATAGCTAGTGCTACTTCTTTACCTTTTTAACAGCCGCTGAATCACACTGATCAAGTGTGGAGAGGGACTTACTCAGGCTTTCTCTTTGGAATTGGTGGTAGATGGGAATATGTGACATCCCCTCCAGAGGATAGGTTGCTGCATTTGGTTCTTTTTTTCTTCCTAACCTGAAAGAACTCAAAAGGTTCAGCCAGAATATGACTGCTCTTGCTGTCCTCACCTGTTGGGGCTACCATTACTATCGAGAATTTTAAATGCCATATTGTGTGACAATGGTGCCAAGGCAGAGGGGGGAAAGCTGGCCCAAAGATTGCTGAGATTCTTGTTCCATGATAGATCAAGTCCAAAGATGCCCTGTGATTGTTAGGTTTGTTCAACTGAATTGTGTTTGTTGTTATAAACTTTGAACCTATCATCAAAAATGCTTTTTAAGTCTTTGTCAACTCTGCAAAGTTTTAAGCCTCTAACAAATGCATAAGGGACAATTGCTTCAAATCATCCCATTGATGAATATAATGATTATAAACCTACCAAATGCATCTCTTGCGATCAATATTTTCGAAGAGCTAAATTTACATTCAGTGAGCCGTAATTATGTATGTCCTGCCAGCATGTTTTGTTTTCTTCAAGTTTAGACAGCCCTATATACTGTATTGTAATGAAGAATAATGTAGAGAATGGTGCCTCATAACTCCAATTCCGGCTTCTAGATTTGAAAGAAAAGATATCCTTTAGGCATTTTACAGGATATCAAGTGTGATTGTGAGTTCATGACACCTTGAGAACTTGATTGTCTTCCATGTGAGTTTGTTTGGATGTCTTCCAAATATTCCTAACTTCATAATTTTTTTTTGTTACTTTTCCATCGCTCTCCATTATTCAGCTTATCCACTAATTGTTTTCCTTGTACCTATGCGTGCTCAATTATACATTTATTGAATTTAACTTGTTGTCATTGTACTTGTATTTCCTTTGATGATGAAATGATACCAAAAAAAGAAGGGAAAAAAGTGACACAAGATTGATCACATCCCTTGCATACATATAGATGACTAAGTCATTTTAGGAGCTAAAATTCCAATTTAACCCAAGCTACTGTTTTACAATTAGGTACATTCCATTCAATTTTATATTAATATAAGTTTATGTGTTGATAAATATATCTGAAAAAGTGTTACTACTTGATGAAGGGCTGGCTGAAGAACGGTGTCATAATCTGTTTCTGCCTTGAGATCAAGCACTTTTTAGGTGTTGTCCTTTGTTGAAGGAATGGTTCCATTAAGAAGAAGGGCAAAGAATGGAGCAAGAATGCCCATTTTCTTCAACATATTAATTGATGATGAAGTGATCATGCGGCCTGAAGGGATGCACACCTCCTCTGTAAGAGATGCTGTCAGATGTTTTTCAACCAAAGGCTTTGGATCCCAAGATTATGCTACAGTTGACATATAGTTTTTGAACTATGTGATTTTCAACATGCTCATTCATTGCCTTTTGTTTTGTGTGGTCAATTTTACTTGTAAATAAGTGCCTCACACACCCGCCACCAATTTATGCCACTACTAGCTGCCGGTCCCTTGCATTGTACATAAATTCCTAAATCTCTGATATATTTTCAAGTCACTATGAAAGCTCATCCTTTTTTTAAATTTGAGAATCATTTACTCTCATTCTTGCCAGAGCTGCTCTTACCTCATTATACTTTCACTGCATTTCTACTTTGCACTTTTGAAGTGCAAGACAAATATTTTTGAGGGAATGATTAACCCAAGGTAATGCAATTTTTCCAGAATATGTATTTGATGATTAATACATTTGTTTTATAAGTTTAGAGTATTTTAAGAAATATTGGGATTTGACTTGGCCCTTTTGGCATGTTGTTTGATCTCAGGTAAACTATGTGATGGTTGATAGCTAGTGCTACTTCTTTACCTTCTAACAGCAGCTGAAACGCACTAATCAAGTGTGGAGAGGGACTTGCTCCGGCTTTCTCTTTGAAATTTTGGAACCGGTGGTAGATGGGAAGATGTGAAGTTTCCTCCAGGGGATAGGTTGCTGCTTTTGGTTCCTTTTCTCTTCCTAACTTGAAAGAGCTCAAAAGGTTCAACATGTGACTGCTCTTGCTTTCCTCACTTGTTGGGGCTATGACTAGCACCAAGAATTTTAAAATGTCCTATTGTGTGACAATGGTGCCAGAGGCAAAGGGGGGAAAGCTGGCACAGGATTGCTGAGATGCTTGTTCCATGACAGATCAAAGTCTAGAGATGCTCTGTGATTGTTAGGTTTGTTCAACTGATTTGTGATTGTTGGTATAAACTTTGAACCTGTCATTTGTTGGTATAAAATTTGGACCTATCATCATAAATGCTTTTTAAGTCTTTGTCAACTCTGCAAAGTTTTAAGCCTCTAACAATATTAGCATAAGGGACATTTGCTTCAAATCATCCCGTTGATGAATAGAATGATAATAGACCTACCAAATGCATCTCTTTCAATCAACATTTTTGAAGAGCTAATGTTACTTTCAATGAGCTGCAATTATGTTTGTCTTGCCAGCATGTTCTGTTTTTTTAATGAAGAATAATGTAGAAAAACTCCCGTACAAAGACTTTTGTGAATGTTTAAGCTAAGGTAATTCTAAATTTCCAGCATATGTATTTGTTGATCAACACATTCATTTAAAAAGTTAAAAGCATTTTTTAACAATCAACGAACTGCAAACTACCAATCAATCTGTTTATTGAATTAAGAAAAAAATTATAAAAAATTGTTCCTCCAAATTATTGATTAAAGTTTTCGAGGATAAAATAAAAAATGGATAATGTGTAGTAGTAAATAAAAAAAAATTAATTGGTTTTATAATAATTTGTTCAAGGTATGTCATTTATGGTTATAAATGCCTTATCCTATGCTCTACAGACCGTATATCATGATAGTGATACCACAACTTTAGTATTAGACGTTTTAGTTTTTTTTTTTTTTTTTAAATTAATTTATAGAAAAACTTCACGGCATCCAGAAATATGTTCAAATTTATCTATCTATATATATTCCAGAACAAAGTAAAGCTTTCTAGTAGTAAAAATATTTTTGGTACACCTATGTAAGAGATGCTGTTAGATGTTTTTCAACCAGAGGCTCTGGATCCCAAGATTATGCTACAGTTGAAATATATTTTTTGAACTAGGTGATTTTCAACATGCTCATTCATTGCCTTCTGTTTTGCAGGGTCACATTTGCTTGTAAATAACATGTGCCTCACACATCTGTTGTCAATTTATGCCACTACTAGTTGCTGGTCCTTTTGCATTGTATATAAATTTCTAAATCTCTGATATGTTTTCAAGTCATTGTAAAATCTCATCCTTTTCTTAATTAAAGAATCATTTACTCTCATTCTTGTTGGAGCTGCTCTTGCCTCATTATACTTTTACTGCATTTCTATTGTGCAGTTTTGAAGTGCAAGACAAATACTTTTGAGATAATGCAATTTTTCCAGCATATGTATTTGATGAATTATACATTTGTTTTATAAGTTAAGAGTATTTTAAGAGATACTGGGATTTGACTTGGTCAGTTTGGCATTCTGTTTAATCTGAGGTAAACTATGCAGTTGATAGCTAGTGCTGCTTCTTTACCTTGTAACGGCCGCTGAATCACACTGATCAAGTGTGGAGAGGGACTTACTCAGGCTCTCTTTGGAATTGGTGGTAGATGGGAAGATGTGACGTCCCCTCCAAAGGATAGGTTGCTGCATTTGGTTCTTTTTTTCTTGCTAACTTGAAAGAGCTCAAAAGGTTCAGCCAGCATATGACTGCTCTTGCTGTCCTCACCTGTTGGGGCTACCATTACTAGCAAGAATTTTAAATGCCCTATTGTTTGACAATGGTGCCAGAGGCAGTGGGGGGAAAGCTAGCCCAAAGATAACTGAGATTCTTGTTCCATGACAGATCAAGTCTAGAGATGCCTTGTGATTGTTAGGTTTGTTCAACTGAATTGTGTTTGTTGTTATAAACTTTGAACCTATCATCATAAATGCTTTTTAAGTCTTTGTCAACTTTGCAAAGTTTTAAGCCTCTGACAAATGCATAAGTCACTATTGCTTTAAATCATCCCATTGATGAATACAAAGATTATAAACCTACCAAATGCATCTCTTTCGATCAATATTTTCAAAGAGCTAAATGTACATTCAATGAGCCGCAAATATGTATGTCCTGCCAGCATGTTCTGTTTTCTTCAAGGTTGGACTGCCCTATGTACTGTATTGTAATGAAGAATAATGTAGAGAATGGTCCCTCATAGCTCCGATTCCAGCTCCTAGATTTGAAAGAAAAGATATCCTTTAGGCATTTTATAGGATATCAAGTGTGATTGTGAGTTCATGACACCTTGAGAACTTGATTGTCTTCCACGTGAGTTTGTTTGGATGTCTTCTGAATATTCCTAACTTCATACTTTTTTTGATACTTTTCGATTGCTCTCCATTGTTCATCTTATCCACTAATTCTTTTCCTTGTACCTGTGTGCGCTCAAGTGTACATTTATTGAATTAACTTGTTGTCATTGTACTTGTATTTCCTTTGATGATGAAATGATACCAAAAAAAGAAGGGAAAAAAGTGACGCAACATTGATCACATCCCCTGCATACATATAGATGAGTAAGTCATTTTAGGAGCTAAAATTCCAATTTAACCCAAGCTGCTGTTTCACAGTTAGGTACATTCGATTCAATTTTATATAAATATAAGTTTTTTTGTTAATAAATATATCTGAAAAAGTGTTACTACCTGATGAAGGGTTGGCTGAAGAACAGTGTCCTAATCTGTTTCTGCCTTGAGATCAAGCACTTTTTAGGTGTTGTCCTTTGTTGAAGGAATGGTTCTATTAAGAAGAAGGGCAAAGAATGGAGCAAGAATGCCCATTTTCTTCAGTATATTAGTTGATGATGAAGTGATCATGCGGCTGAAAGTGTAGAAAGAGTCCTCATTTGCTGTTTTCTTCATTCACTTGGCATCATTTAAATATTAGAGTCAGGTACATAAATGTTCGACTAAAACCATTTAGTTCTCAAATTGATTTAGTACCTTCTATTATTGGATAGTTTAACTGATGTTAATTATGATGAATTAGAACACTTTCCAGCTTCCTTCACTATTTTGGATAATCAAATTTATCTGACATGAGTAGGTATGAAAGGCTGAAACAAGAAAAAGCCCATACAAAATCAGGAAGTGGTCGGCAATTCTTCTGCTTTATTATGTGTGCTTCTATTGAAATTTGATTAAAAGGAAATCATTTCCTTCAGAAAAAAATATCAAGTATGAATCAGGATCTTGAAATTTCTTCTTCATTATTTCTTTGTGAAATATCAAGCAAATGTTTTGAGATAATAATTTTGTTCCTTTTGCACATAATTCTTGAATTCAAATTATATTTTCTAAACCTTGGCATATGCTTGACAAGAGGAGGCTGGGAAATTCAGGAGAAACTTATCATATCATCGAAAGAGTATTGGTGGTGGTAGCATTCCAAAGCTCACCAAGTACTCCATCCTAGTTTATGCTAGACTAACCCTTCATTTATGCACTTCCAAGTTTCAAATCCTTTGAATCTTTTTCCTTATTTATTTATTTATTTATTTGAAAAAGGTTAAGAAATGATAGACATCAGCTTAACTTTTTGGTAGTACTCGCTAAAAATTTTCCTTACCATCACTAGTCCTAATATTTTATTTTGTGCAGCCCATGAACAAGGCAAATGTTTCGGATTTCTCAACTCACCACCAGTAAATGCCCTTGTTTGGGTGTGGATGGGTTTGGTATCTCATCAACTGATTAATGAATTTGAGCAATCCAGTGATGTAACATCCTCAAGAGATTTTTAGAGACACATCTACCGATATGTTTCTTCTGATTAGTCCTAGGTAAAATCCTTTAATTTTCTAACAGAAGCTTATAGAAGTGCAATTCTTATGTTGAATTTTAAAAAATTGAAGCAGTAGTTCTAATGAGAAATAAGTGGGCTTGCAAGTCATGGAATGAATAAAATCCATAATGAACAGATAATGAACTAAATAGGGGCTAGCTCATTTATTTCAAACTATTGCTTTGATTTATCATTGTTTTAAAAATAGAAAAGCATTTCTGAACAAATCCTTCTCTTGTTAAAGAATTTCTTCTTCAATTTGACAAACCAATCTTGGCAAATTTTGGTGCTTGATAACGCTGAGTTATATCCCATCTTAAAAAATTGTTGATTTCCATAGCATTTGAATGTAAATATCCATGATCAAAAGTGAATTTATCAATGCATTTCAGAAAATAAAAATAGTGCATTTATTTATCTTATTTTACTAAAGTGGGGGTAAGGGAATGAAATATTGTATATTTTCTTATTTTCAACTTAGGAATGATATATTTTATATTTCATATGCCCAGTTTAATCCAAATAACATCATCAAATGCAACAAACACACTGTCTATGGATGGATTTGGGCTCATAGACTCTCTTCAAGATTTTGGTATTGGTGGACATGAAGATTTGAAGTCCTAACCAGAGGAAATGTTGCTACTTTTCTTTTTACTCCTCCTAACTACAAACAGTTCATAGGTTCAGCAAGTCACTCCTCTTGCCATGGTTGCTTTCGTCACCAGTAGGAACTAACCAACTCTCTTTTTCACATCAAGAATTTTATATTGTCTTATGCTACTACAATGGTGCCTGAAAGAAACTGGGAAAGCTGGCTGTTGACCTAAGATTTCTCAACTCTCGTTCCTTGAATATAGCTAAAAGAGATTAGATTAAATCAAACTAAAATTATATAGGGTGTGATTAGACGTTAGAACAATATATAAAAAAATCAAATGTGAGTAGTCAAATATTACATTCTTATATTTATCATATTGAAAATACAAAGCCATATAATTTTATCAACTAAACCACCATTAAAATCTCAAACTTTTTTACACGCAACCACACACATGCATGCGCACACACATTTGAATGACTCACAGATAGAACATCCCCATCTATCTTAATATCCTCTTCCATGCTGATGCTGCTTTCATGTTGCATAGAAGGTCTATCAGTGTCCATGGTATTGAACACAGTTTTTGAATTTTGTTGATTGTTTTGTCCTGAGTAGGTCATATAATGCTCAAATTGATGACTCATGTATCGTTCCTGACATCAATAAAAGTACGAGTCTCAGCTTCAGAATTTAGTAAATTTTGCAATTATGGGTAACATAAAAATAAATTTTAAAAAAAAAAAAAAAAACAACGTTAAGAAAGAGGTCCCAGATAATAGATTAAACCATCACCCTCTGTTGATGCAAGATATAGATTAGATTTAAAACATTATTATCACTATTTTCGTGTATTCTAATAAATATTATTGTTTACTTCAAAAAAAAAAAAAAAAAAACTCAGAATTGCTTTCTAACTCGCTAATTGGCAATCCTTCATTAGCAAAATTTAGTGGACCTTCAAGCAATTTCCTTAATGGACCATTGGGACTCTAGTGATCCAAAGTAAAAAAACTCACCAAAGCCTATTATACATCACCCACTCTTACACTCCGGCCCAACTTCTAAAATGATTGGTGAGATATTTATACTCCATAATATCTGAGCCCATAAAAATTACAAAATATAATACAAATGGACTCATTGTCACGGCCCAATAAGAAAAACACACAAAAAAAAAAAAAAAAAAAAAAAAAAAAAAAAAAAAAAAAAAAAAAAAGAAAAAGAAGTTGTCTGTATCGTAATCAATCTCAGTGGACCTGAAGCCCATGCCTGAGATGTGCAAAATCTCCTTCTATACTATTGAATATTTTTGGAATGTTTTTACTTTTTCCACAGAAAGTGTGCGGGGAAGATGTCGGTAGGGTAAAGCAAAAAGGAAAAGAAAAACAACTATAATAATATTAATATTAAGAATTGTTGTACATAATATTTAAGCAAAACATTATTAGAAGGTAAGAATAATTAGCATTTGATCCTCCAATTGAAAGCATAACCATGCAGGCAAGTAACGGATAAAAAAAGGTTAACACGTTTATCTCTTAGTACGGCCTATCTGAGTGAAGAAACATCTTCCAAATCAAGCGAAGATGTTTAACCCTGTAGAAGTGCATTACTTTTCCTTTCTTGGTTAAATTCACTCTTCTTTCCCTATGTTTAAGTTTCTAAGCATTGCAAGTGAAGGAGAAACTTTCAGTTCTTTGCAAACTTCTATTCAAAATCCATGTGCTCCTTTACCAAAAGTTCTAATCCGTAGTATCTTTTCTTTTTCTTTGTAGATCTTCTTGTTGGCTCTTAACGACCATTAATTCTGTGGAGCTTCCTAGTCAGGGCAGGGACTCAAATATGTATTCAGGTTTGTTTACTGATTTTTAACTTAAAATTTTCATCATCATTCTTGTAAACTTATTGTGATGTTTAGGCTTTGTTTTTGAACACCACCTTAATTTGTTTGTGCACATTTGGAAGCTTTATCATGTTTTGGTGCTCTAGATAAAGTTTACATTTACACAATGGTCTAAGTCTAGTAAGTAATAACAAGCACTTCAAGGACCATTATTGCTCATTCAATTTTTATTATCCAGAAGGAAAAAAAAAGTATAATACCCTTGCATTTTATCCCAGTTTCTGCATGCAGGCCTTGAAATAGACTAATTATAGGAAGCGATTGAAAAATATGCAAGGCCTAAAATGAAGGCTAAAGTTGGCCTTGCAACAAGATGCGCAATCCAAACTCATTAGCTAAGAGAAGTTGAATTAGAGCAAGAATTTTAGTAGTGAGAGTGATTAGTACTAACGGAAGATGTTACTATTTTGTTAAACTACGATAGGGTGCTCATCAAACTTCAAGGTTTTAACATGTTACTATTTTGTTCTAACTTGTATGTTACCTCGGCATTTGTGAAATTGAGATTCAAATATAATGATTAATTATTATTTTTAATGTCCTTCCTAATAGAGATTATTAAAGGGTTTTTTTTTTTTTAAATAAAGAATAAATAAAGTTTTGTTGGTGGACGGGGTCATGTTTGTGTTTGAGTTGTCTTGAAGCAGAAGTACTCTATTATATTCATCAGTCCTAACTTGACTTATTTAATAATTATCTTAAAATCCCTTAATCCTACTACATCCCGTTTACTAATCAAGTTAACACAACGCAACCTACGTACGTAATATGCTTCATAATCATCTAAACTATTATAGATTTTGTTGTGGTTTGCCATCATTTTTGCAGCTCCATATCTCCAAGACCTCTCTATTGTTTATTATCCTTATCAAGATGGGTAATTGTTGTTACACAAACTCTTGCACACAATTGTATACATAAGCAAACTTTGCACTAAAATCATGACTTCAAGTCACAATTTTAGTGCAAATTTCATGTGTACAGTTGTGTAAATGAGTGTGTAATAAACACCACACTACAAAGATGCTACTCTCGTTCGAGACTATTTCTTCCTTTTTTTGGGTGGTTGTATATTTCACATTATTTTAATGAGCCTTCGAGCAGTTTCCTTAATGGACCATGCGGCTCCATCGATCCTACTAACAGCCCTTTGTATATTACTCATTCCTACACTTGGCCCAAGTTCTTGAACAGTACAACTTATTACTATTTAATAATATATCATATATTAATTCTTTAGGGTGTAACAAGGTATTAATTCTTTGGGGCTAAAATATAATGAGCTATAACAATTCAAAAAAAATAATATAAATGGGCTTGTAGTCATGACCCAATAAGAAAAACAAGAAGGGAAGACAAGTTCGTTTTAAAAGTGGGCTCTGAGTGGATCTGAAGCCCAAGTATAAGATGTGCAAGTGAGATTTCTAAAAAACCTTGACCCAGATTGAATTTACTTCACAACGCTAACCCAAGGAAATACCAGTTGAGTAAGTCCAACAATACTTTGAAAATGCAATATCTCATGCTTTAGCTAAGTTAGTTAACTTTGTTAATAGCAATGTACTTATATTTGTTGTGACATAACTCTTCCAATTTGTTTGGTATACTTGGATGAAAGACTCTGTTACTTGCTTTGTTGAATGAAATTTTAGATTTATCAAAAAAAAAAAAAAAGTTTTGATGAGATTATAACTACCATGACCATCCAATATTGAGAACCTCTGACATGAAACTTAATACTTGATTGGATGAGCTTATTTTCATATCTTATTTTATTTATTTCTTAAACACAATTTATAAAAAAAATTAATTAAAAATATTTATATGATAAACAAAATTTATTGAAGGAAATAAATTCAACAAATGACAGAGTTACGAGATAAGTTCCTTCTTGTTAAATGGAGGTGGTGTTTTGTATAACTAAGATATTTTAAAACTCATTGGTGTTATATATCCAATTACATAAGGTCTTTATCTTTTTAATAGTGGGTAGGAAACACCACATCACTTTAGGAACAAATAAAAATAAATAATGGTTTTCTTATTATTGTGAAAATGAAGGAACTAAATTTTGTCCATAAAGAAATCTCGTGGGAACAGGAAATAACGGTTGCCTTGCCTTTCTCATTAACAGTAAAATTCTGATATGACTATTATTGATGACGTGGCATGGTCAGTTAAAGAAGCTGAGTTGGAGGAATATTCCCAATTTACTGTGGGGGAAGACTGGGCCCATAAGCGGTCCGAAGCCCAAAATATATGAACGAGACAAACTTCTTTCTTCAACCCAAGTATAGGCTTGGAGAGTTCTATTCTGTAAATATCATTTTCTTAATGGGCTTTACGAAAGTGGCAGTGCAATTATTGGATCTTTCCCTCAAATTGATCTCAATATGGGCGTTGAATGCACTTCAAGCTCTTTGGGCTATCATTGGATATGACTTGTGAAGTAGCGAGGTTTTTTTATTTTTATTTTTTTTAAGGATTATTCTCTTTTAATCGTGAGGAAATTGTTTCACAACACCTTAATTATTTTGCTGCTGGTATTACACTATCATGTGCCAGCCATTTTTGGGTGCTATTTTGCGTGAATACATAATGATGGTAGGACATATTTGCTTAGTGCTTTGTTATTTATGTGAACAATATCCAAGAACCTTTCATGAGTAAGCATCTTCTTGGTATTTTGTAAAGAAGTCATTTCATCATTTTCCTTAAAAGATATTGGAACTATGATAAAATGGGATTTTCCTTCACATTATGTATCTAGCTGATGTTTCATTTTACACAAGTCCAAAATATATTGTCATGAATCCTCCTTTTCATCGTTGTTGGTTTAGAGGTTTTGAGTACTATTATACAGCTGAAACAAATTGATTGAGATCACTATCATCATTATATGTTGCTTTGTGACTCTACTATTTAGAGCCCTACTTTTTTCAATAAAATTTATTTCACACACATATATATGCTAATGAGGTCTAGCTCAATTTGCACCTCCCCTTAAAAGTTCTAGGTGGAGGATGATGTTGTGGGTTCAAGACCCATCAGCTGCTTGTGTAAATTTCTAATGTTTCTGTGTGTGTTGGTTTGTAAATCCATTTTTTTCCTTTCTCTTAGGCTTTCTCAATATGAGTTTGAATGGGTACATTCCTTTTCTGATGGTATTTATTTAAATCCTTCTAATTCCTCATTACTGACCTAGGATCTTGTCATTATCATCTCCTTTTATGCTTTCCTGTTTTTGTTTGATATATTTATCAAAACTTGTCCATGTTTCATTAAGACCCTTAGCCATCCCTAGATTTGGCTTGATGGCATTCATCAATTGATTAGTGAGCATATGATGTACGTGTCTACACAATCTATCTTCTTCTCTTCTTTTACCTTCTTCTGTTCTGCTTCCACCAGAATTATCTCTTTATTGTGATACAGTAGCACCCCTATTTTTTAGTAATTATTGCTGAAAGGCACCAATCCTTAGGGCATCGAGCTTAGTAATGACCTAAACATATACATGTGAAGCATTGGATTTCTTCATTACCTTTGAGGTAGAATCGTACTTCATTGAGTGTCATATGAATCAGCAAAGTTTTCTTTAAGTACAATAATTAGGTTTTTTATGGTTATCTTTACTAGTTTAAACAATTTCAAACATTGGACTGTATTTTTGGATGGATCATTTGAAGACCAGATGTTTTAAAGATGGGATCATAGTGCTGTTGCCAAAGTAAATAAATAGTAAGGCAACTGAATTAGAAAGGAAATATGTGTGAAGTGATCTTTAAGGATGGTGAAGTGCTAGGCTGCGAAGCATAAGACTGTGATTTGACTCTTCTGAGCGGCCACTAAGAAAGTATTTGAGGATAGCCACCCCTCCTAGAATCCCACTTATAGGAACTAGCACTAGGAAATGGCCTTTATTATATGAACTGGTATAAAAGGTCTTCATAATTTTTTTTTCATTTTGTGTATCAACCTTCAGGCTGGTAGCTTTGTTAACTTTCTACCCAACAAATGTTGTTCCCTTTGAAAAAATGTACGTTGTAACAGCATTGTAACAGAGTCATATTGACTGATTTGACTTCAATCTTAAATGCTGTCCTTAATACTATAATGTGGGAATAAAAGAGAGGAACAGTTGTAGCTTGAGGGATCATTTGGGGGAGTAGGAAAAACTTACCAACCAATATTTGAAATGGACAGTTTTTGGAATAGAGCAAATTGAAGGGTGGAGGACAATGTTTACCAATTGAGGTGCTAAAAATGTTTAAAAAAATAGTATTTAGCATTTTTAACAAATTTGAAAGAATGTTCTAATTCTGTAAATGACTCTTATTTCCTCAAAGCTATATTACTGCCCTTTGGCATTTAATTAAAAATTTAACCTTTGGGAGTGATGACCATTCTGGCGTTCAATCCAAGGTGGGTAAGAATCTGTTGTGATTTTCTGCAATCTGCATTAGCCAATAGCCACAGCATCACTTTGTTCCAAATATCAATGAGGTTTATGTCCGTTGATAAGTAAATCCAAAGACTTGTGATCCTGGAGGGGCAAAAAGATTACGGCCGTTTAATAGAGCATCTTAAACACGTGCTTTCAGTTTTTAAACAACATTATTCATATTTATATATACATTTTTACCCACACGTATATTATAAAAATACAAACAATATTACACAAACTCTTTTATCAAACGGGCCCACAAATCTACAAATATATTTCTGAAATGCGAACAAATAACTTAATAAATATTATATGTGTGTGTATATATATATATATATTTGTTGAGAGGAGGAGCCTTAGGGTATGTTTGGTTGGGGTGAAAATAGGAAAGATGAAAAATAGGGTGAAAAATGGCATTTTTCAATGTTTAGTTGAGGAGAGAAAACAAGAAAGACAGAAAATAGGGGGGAAATTTTCCCTCTGGGCCACCTTTTTTTATCCTCCCAATTTGGGAGGAAAATAAGGAGGGAAAAATGCTGAGAGATGCACTTTACACAAATACCCTCAATTTAAGTTTTTTTTTTTTTTTTTTCTTTCTTCTCTCTTCCTTAGGCAACAGCATTGCCTCCTTTTTTTGGGGGGGCAATCATATTGCTAGTTGTCACTTTTTTTTTTCTTGGGCATTAACATTGCCTCTTTTTTTTTCTAATTTTTTTTCTTTTGATTTTTTAGGGCTTGGGCGTGATATTTTATTTTTATTTTAACTAGATGTGATTTTTTTTTTGGAACATATTTTTTATTTTTATAAAAAATTTTGGGTGATTGCTATTTTTTGTGTGGTTATTTGTCACTTTTTTATTTATTTTAAATTTGGCTACATTCTTTAACAATGGTATATGAGTAAATTTATTCAAATTCATTTTTTCCATCCCTCCATTTTTCCACTTCCAACCAAACAAAAAAGAGAGAAAATAAAATTTTTTCTATCCTCCCATAATTTTCTATACTCCCACTTTTTCACCCCTTCAACCAAACGAACCCTTAATTCATATTAAACCTGATTAATCTTTGGGTTTTATGTCCTCAAATATATATTACTACTCTTTGGGTTTCAAATTATGTAGAAAAACACTTGCGAGTGGTAGTTACTCTGGAGTTAAATTCATGGTGGGTAAGACTTCTGGTTTATGATAGTCTGCATTAGCCACAGCATCACGTTGTACCAGATATCCTTGAAGTTTATGTCCATTGATGAGTAATCCGAAGACCTGTGATTCCTGAGGGGTATAAAGATTGTAGATCTACAGAAACATATTTCCGAAATGTATAGTTTTTTTTTTTTTTCGTTGTTGTGTTGTTGGAGAAAAAGGACCTTAATTCATAAGTGTCAGTGATTTATGGGTGTACCTATGCTAATTGTTTTGTCAAACAATAGAAGACCTTTTTCAATAGTTTGTTGTTTTTTATGGTTCCTTAGCACATTGCCTGTGCTTTGGTTTTTTATTGTACCTTTTCATCCTTTTTTGGAATGAAGCATTATTTACTTGGCAATTGAAAAAAAAGAACCAAGAACAACAACAGAAGACCTTATCTCCACAATTTTTAATACTCACAACATGCCAGACCCAAGACCTTGACTATTAAAGGTGCAGAAATACGCTACCCTAATGATGCCACTGGTTATATGCCGTTAATTTTAGTTGTAATGCTTTTGATCCACTTGAGCTGATGCCAAGCTTTCTATTGGTGTCTATAGCTCCTCAACATCTATTCATAATTTGTTGCTCTCTACTTAGATGTTGGATTGCTCTCTGTAATTTTTAGCTTGTTATATAATTTGCTTGTATTTGATTGTTCTGCTCGGTATCTCTTTGTTGCTGTTTCAAATAACATTAGGAACATTTGATCAAGATGAAGCTTAGATTGAGTGCCCATTTGTTTCAACTTTTAGAGGCTAAAACGCATGTTTGTTTAAAAGCTGGACAGAAATTACCGTTTGGTTCAGCAGAAATGCAACTTTTATATAAAAGTTGCGTTTTTGGCCAAGGCATAAAACACGCAAGCCAATTATGGAGCTCTGGAGGTCCATAAACAAAAAGTCCATGCGCGTTTTGAAGCTATCCGTTAGGATCTTTCAAAAATTACCAAATTACCCTTGATAAAACATCAGTTCTCACGTTGTCCCTCACTCCTCTCATCTCATCTCTCTGCTCTTCGAACAAATTTCCAAATCCAAACACAAAAAAAAAAATCTATAACAAATTCCCAAATCAACTAAGGAAAAAAAAAAAAACAATCCCTTGCAAATTAGGATTCCTCAAAATTCAAAACAAAAAAAAAAATCAGAATATAGCAAAATGATAGAATTACAAGACGAAATTGAAGGCGAATGTGTCAACAACACCGACTTCTACTTCGATCAAATCGACGAACCCCTCCCAATCAAACCCTTCGACTCCGACCCCATTTTCGATCTCCAAGCCCTTCCCTCTCAGCCACTCACCGTCTTCGAACTCCACCGCCTCATCTTCGTCGCGCACTCTGATGGATTCTACGTCGCCAGAACCTAAGTGGGACACTATCGATTCCACCAAGAACCAATAGGTGAAGTGCTAAGAGGAAAAAAAAAGGAGAGCTTTGGAACGTTCTGGAGTTTGGAGGAATGGTACGGAAAAAAAAGGAGGAAAGAAGGATAAAAAAGAAAAGAGTAAGGGTACGTGTGTGGAGGAGAAAAAAAGAGGGGAAAAAAAAGGAAAAAAAAGAAGAAAGAATTGCCGGGTGTGGAGGATAAAAAAAGAGGGAAAAAAGAAAAAGAAAATGTTATCACAATTTTTTCACAATAAATTTTAAGGGATAGGTTATTATTAGCTAATATTTGTGAGAAAAAAATAATTTTTTTAGAAAGAGAAAAAAATAATTTTAGTAGTATGTTAAAATTAAAATCAGTATCAATTTTTTATCACAATACTTTCACAATAAATTTTAAGTAGTAGGTTATTATTAGCTAATATTTGTGAGAAAAAAGTAA
The DNA here is from genome assembly GCF_001633185.2 of Quercus lobata. Classification (NCBI taxonomy): domain Eukaryota; kingdom Viridiplantae; phylum Streptophyta; class Magnoliopsida; order Fagales; family Fagaceae; genus Quercus; species Quercus lobata. The sequence goes on along the minus strand of NC_044907.1, from coordinate 13,871,277 downwards.
TTTTCTTAGAAAGAGAAAAATTGATTTAAGTATGATGAAGTAGTTGATTTAAGTATGAAACAAACTCACATAAAAAAAAATAAAAAATAAAAAAATAAACTCCATTATATATACATTGTCCTTTTTGGTAATTTACCCCTCAAACTACCACTTTTATAAGTGCTAGCCAAACACTCAACTTTTTCAAAAAGCATTTTTTAATAGGTTTTACCAAATACTCAGCTTTTTGAAAATATACTTTTTCATTATGCACTTTTACAAAAAATTGAACCAAACTCACCCTGATTGCGCTTTGTTTTGCAGTGATTGTGGCCCCAGATATGCTTAAGCTAGTTGCTTGTTATCAATCATACACTGTCAGGTATATTTATAGAAATGTGAAACATCATAACTTTGATGATGGAACCTTTTTAGTTTCATATGACGGATTTGAGGAACTGGCAATTATTTTTTCCTTCATATTTGTAATTGTGATTTGTGAGACTGATATTATCTCCATGGGAGAAAGTGGGAGCTTAGCATAATTAATATGCAATTTAAATTTCACGCCATTCGAATATTATTTAGGACAAAATTTGACTACTAACTTAGTTTTAGCCTAAAGCTACAACTTTCATTAAAAAAAAATGGTTATGTATTTTGTAACAATCAAATGTTATTTACTTTTTGATCCACAAACTTACCTTTTATGCATAATTTTATACTACCAAAATTTGAGATTTAAATTTTGATTGATGACATAACTATTGGTATTTAATCTTCTAAAAATTTTGTAAGCATAAAGAATAGATGAAAAAAAATGATAATTTAAAGGTGGATTTGTCAAAATTCACACTCAATAAAAAGATAGTAAGTGGAATTCTACCCCTAGACTATAACAAAGTTTGTTGCCAAAGTTTATCCTATTATTTATCATTCAATCTATAAACTTATTTTTTGTGCATAATTTTATACTACAAAACTTGAAATTAAACATTTAATTGATGATATAACTATTGATACTTGATCTTTTGGGAATTTTACAAACATGAAAGATATAAGAAGAAAGTGTAATCCATAGTGGATTTGTCAAAATTCATATTTAATAAAAAGATATTGAGTGCAGTTGTAGCCATTGGCTAACTAAGTTTGTAACTAAATTTTGTCATTTTTCTAATAAGTCAATTGATTTGTTTAAATAATACACATGAATAATTTTAAATGGACAAAGTTCCAATAATTACAATTCTTACTAAAATACTAACGTGACCACATATTAAAAAAATTAACCATTAGATTACATGATATTTATGTTTTTAACATATATATCAATTTTTTTTCCAATCAAATATGATTTACTATTTGATCCATAAATTTATTTTTTATGCATATTTTTAAATTACAAAAATTTAAAATTTAAACATTTAATTGATGATATAAATATTAATTTTTAATTTTCTGAAAAGATACAAGTTGGAAAATATAATAAATAAATATTATGGATTTGATGAAAGGACAACAACTGGAAAATAGTAAATAATGTTAATCAGCATTCCCTCTCATTAAGGTTCTTTCTCTTGCGCATTAAACCTAGGGCCCCCTCTTAAAAAAGGGGGAAAAGATATTACTCGGACTAAAAAAGAATTACTATTGCTAGTCAACAAAATAATTACACTGACCGACAAAGTTGATCATAAATCGAATTCACTTTTTCAAAAGTAAACACTCAAAGGGGGAAGGAAAATGCCTTACAGCTGGTTAAAGGTAAGTCTTTTCTCTTTTCTTGTCCTCATTTATTTATTTATTTTTACTGTTGCTAGTCAGCAATGTAATTCACTCGCCAACGTAAGTTAAAGATGTTGTCGTCCATTACTCTTAGGTAAATCGTTAATCTATTATTTTAAAAAAAAATTGACATGACTTTTTATGGAAAAAAAAATCAAAATATTAATTTTTTTCTTAAAATTTTTTAAATTAATTTTTTTCTTAAAATTTTTTAAAAATGGTTTGTTAATTATTGTATTTTTTTTTAGAGAATTTCTATTTATGACGTTTGCTATTGAAGATGAGCTTTTGATAATAATTTTTTATTATCAGATCAAGATATTAATCAATTTTTGGTATAGGTAGATATTGAATCTCAAATATTTTATTCAACCATAAAAAATTTACCAATTAAATTAATTGAAACCTGTTAACAATTGCATTTAAGTCATCTTTTTAACTTTTTAAAAGTAAACACTGGGGTCTTTCTTTCTTCCTTTGCAGGTACAAACACTACAGGAATGCTAACCCATAATGGTTTAAGTAACACCAACCATTCTAACATACTAACATCTAAGTTTTTTTTTTTTTTTTTTGATCGGAAACATCTGAGTTTTTTTGATAAACTACTAACATCTAATTTGGTAAGTTTAAAACTGAAAATTTGTATATTAAACCGACGAAGATAAACTAGAGAAATTTCTTCTCTCTCTCACTTTATAGTAGTTGGTAGGAAGTAAGAACCACCACAACTGATAGCACAGCTACAAAAGAAAAGAGTTGAATTTTCAATTATTGTGTTTCCTGGAAAAGGGGCAATGACCGAGTTTGGGATCCACCACCATGCGCAATTATTCAATCATCCCGTTGAAATCAATTCAATGGTTCACACTTGATTTGCTTGTCACCCATTTATTTTGTTGAAAATAAAAAAATTTTGTTGAAAGTACTCTAAATAAAGATAAAGTTAGCTGAAATAATACAATAAGATTTATGAATATTATTAAAAAATATAGTGAAGTCCATAAATAATAATAAAAATAAGTTAAATAATAAAATAAATTAACAAAATTAACCAAGCCAAATGAACAATATGATGTAAAGGACCTTTATGCTGCACACCTTAAAAGTAAAAGATGATTTTTTTTTTTTTTTTTTAAAAAAAAAATATATATATATATATATATATATAAGAGATAGATTTAATTATAATATCATATTTTTTATGATATTTAAGACATATAAAAGACAAATTATCTGTAAAAAGTACTAAAAACAAATTCTAACCACAAATTACATTATTTAAAAAAAAAAAAATTTAGGCAAAACTTCCCTCTTATTAAAAGGGGGAAAAAGATATTACTTGGACTAAAAAAGAATTATTGTGGCCGACAAAGCATATTACTGTTGCTAGTCAGCAAAATAATTACACTGGCCGACAAAGTTGATCATAAATCAAATTCAGTTTTTCAAAAGTAAACACTCAAATGGGGAAAGGGATATGCCTTATAGTTGGTTAAGGATAAGGGTGAGTTTGGTTTAGCTTTTTGTAAAAGTGCATAATGAAAAAGTTGAGTTTTGTTAAAAGTACTGTACGGCACCGAGATCCCAGGCCCATACAGGCCCTGGGCCCAGTCCCATACCGGCCTTAGGCACAGGCCCAGCAGAAAGGTCCAGTTATCCTGCGCCCTTCTCGAAGCTTCCTCAATGTACAAACAAGTTTAGGGTATTGAATTCCAAGAGGTGATCAGTTAAACGTTCCCGGTCAAGTATATGAGCCGTGCCCGGGAAAATGTGATATGCACGGGAAACTGAGTTGCCGAACATAATCGGTCAAGATGGAACCAAGTTCCAAGATCATAAATGCTGCACCGCCCTCTCACCTAAACATCCACTTTAATCAGATAATATTGGACCTTCAGTAACACTAACGATGACTGTAATCATAACCTCCCCACTAACCTTGGCTATAAATAGAAGAAAGTTGGGAGAAGAAAGGGTTCAGAAAAATGGAGAGAAAACAGTCAAGGAGAGAGTATCAACTGAGTGTTGCTTTGAGTCTCTCTGCCGAGAACGACCCATAGTAAGAAATCCTCAAGCCCACTACAAATAAATTGTGAGCCCAAGTGATCTAAGGCCCAGAAGTCTTATACTTGGTTCTTACAATTGGCGCCCACCGTGGAGCCCTCCTACGAAGCTGTGGTTCGACTGAGACTCAAACGAGGGGAATGTCTGAGGAGCGTTCAGGAGAGCGTGCACCGAGCGGCTCCATAGGATCTTCTCGGGGATCAACGTGGAGGGAGAGAAGGTAGAAACGGCGGGAAGATAGGGAGCACCCAAGAGGGGAGGAAAGGTCCGGACTGGGAGAAGGATCGGCCCAGACACACCGGACGATTTCAGGCATCTCGGCGCATCGGCAGCATGATGATAGAGACCGAGAGTTGGAGCGGTTGCGTAGATTGGTAATGGATTTAGAGCTGGAAGCAAGGGGTCGGCGACATGAAAGGAATTGCAACTCCCAGCAAAGGAGAAACCCGGGCGATGGCTCCAGCCGATCCAGTACGCAACGATCCCGAGACCGATCACGCTCCCAAGAGTCACACTGGCAACCACGGGAACCACGTCTTCGGCGGAACCACTCACGGTCGCATGGTTACGATGACCAAGGATCAGAATCGCCGGAGGAGCGACTGCACCACAATGCCGCCATGGACGCCATGAGCCGAGCCTTGCGGATGGCGACCTGGTCTCCATTCTCCGATGAAATTGAACAGGCCCCAATGCCGAGCAGATTCACGCGACCGCTTTTCAATTCGTATGAGGGGAGGACAGACCCCGTGGAACATGTTAGCCATTACATCCACATGATGTCTTTGCATGCACACAATGACGCACTGATGTGTAAGGTATTCCCCTCTAGTCTCAACTCTACTGCACTGAGATGGTTCAATGGGTTGCGGAAATGTTCTATACACAGCTTCGCCGAGCTGATTCAAGAGTTCGGCAGCAGGTTCGTGACCTGCAGCCAAGTGCAACAGCCAGTTGACGCACTACTTTCCATGAAAATGAGGGTCGGAGAAACCCTTCGGAGTTATGCCAGCCGATACTGGGAACTCTATAACGAGATTGGTGGAGGAAACGAGAAAATTGCAGCAAGCACCTTCAGGATGGGGCTCCCCGAAGATTCGGAATTACGGGAGTCGCTGACGAAAAGACCCCCCGAGGATATGAGGCAACTGATGAGACGCATAGAGGAGTACAAACGCCTGGAGGATGACTGGTTGCAGAGTAGGGGGAAAGCTCCTTTAGTGGGGAGATCTCGGCAAAGCATTTTGCCGACGAAACCGAAAAGAGAATTCAAAATGCAGGAACCAGAGGTGCAAATCGAAGGGGTGAATATGGCGTTTAAAGAACCCGTGCACAAAATCTTGGAACGGACCAAGAACGAGCCATTCTTCAGGTGGCCAAACAAAATGGGGGGCAACCCATCTCGGAGGAACCAAAGCCTATACTGCACCTATCACAGAGACAAGGGACACACCACCGAGCAGTGTCGGGTATTAAAAGATCATCTTGGACAGCTAGTGAAGGCAGGGTACCTGAAAGAGTTTGTAGCAGATTCCATTGACCGAGAAGCCAGGCAGGGTGCCCAATAGAAAAGGAACCCCCTTCCACCACCCTTGGGGGTAATCGAAGTCATCCATGCCGCAACAAGAAGAGCAGCAGCGGCAAAAAGGGTGTTGACAGTGGCTTGCGCGGGGGAAGAATCATCCAAGAAGAAAAAGAAAGTTGAACGGCTGGCCATCTCGTTCGGAGAAGACGATTTGGAAGGAACGGTCTAACCTCACGACGATGCTTTGGTGGTGACAGCCCAGATAGGCAGATTCCTGGTGAAGATGGTGATGATTGATCAAGGTAGTGGGGCTGACGTCATGTACCCGGACCTCCTTGAAGGGCTCGGGTTAAAGACCCAGGATTTGGCGAAGTACGACACGCCGTTGGTCTCGTTTGACGGGAGAGTTGTAATTCCCGAGGGGCAAATCTCTCTCCCAATGGACATGGAAGGCAAGGGAGTTATAGTCACATTCATAGTAGTCCGATCATTCGCACCGTACACCGCAATCTTGGGAAGGCCGTGGATTCACGCCATGGAGGCTGTTCCATCCACCCTTCACGTGAAAGTAAAATTTCCTACTGAGTATGGAGTTGTAGAGGTAAGGGGGAACCAACAGGTGGCGAGGCAGTGCCTTGTAGCCGCGATCAGGTGGGAAAAGGAACAGCTCGGTCAAGCTGAGCATGCCGAGAAAGAGACTTCATAGCAATTACAGAAACCCCAGGGGGAAACTGGGGCGGACGTTGCCGAGGAGGTGCTAAAGGTAAGAATTCTTCCAGATACTGACAGATATTTCCAGATAGGTACAAGCATGAATGACCGGGAAAGGGTAGAGATGTTGTTGTTCCTGTTGCAGAATATAGATGTTTTCGCATGGAACCCGTATGAAGTGCCCGGCGTAGATCCCGAGTTCATTGTCCACAGACTCAATGTGGATCCATTATTCCCCCCGAAGAAGCAGAAACCGAGAAGGGCGTCAAAAGAACACGTCGATGCAGTAAACCTGGAGGTACAGCGGCTGAAAGAGGCCGGAGTCATAAAGGAGATATTCTTCCCGAAGTGGTTGGCAAACACTGTCGTGGTGAAGAAGAAGAACGGCAAATGGAGAGTTTGTGTGGACTTCACAGACTTGAACAAGGCATGTCCCAAGGACCCATTCCCGATGCCCAAGATTGATCAGCTAGTAGATGCAACATACGGGCACCCGAGAATGAGCTTCCTAGATGCCTTCCAGGGCTACCACTAGATTGCCTTGGCACCCGAAGACCGAGAAAAGACAGCATTTATCTCCCCGAATGCAAACTATCACTACGAGGTCATGCAGTTTGGATTGAAGAACGCCGGGGCCACGTATCAGCGAATGATGACGAGAATGTTCCGAGAAAAAATTGGATGCACGGTTGAAGTTTACATCGACGACATGGTGGTAAAAAGCAGAATTAAGTCACAACACACCGAAGACCTCCGGGGAGTATTCGAGATACTACGACGGCACAAATTGCGCCGAATGCCAAGAAGTGCACTTTCGGAGTGGGGGCCGGTAAGTTCCTGGGATATCTGATCTCTACTCGGGGAATAGAAGCTAACCCCGACCAAATAGAGGTCGTGAACCGCCTCAAACCACCAAGCAATCCTAAAGAGGTGCAAGTGCTCACTGGAATGTTAGCCGCCCTGAACCAATTTATCTCCAAGTTTGCCGATCGCTATCGGCCGTTTTATCAACTTCTGAAAAAGTGAAAGGGGTTTCGATGGGATGAGAGCTGTGATGAGGCTTTTCGAGAGCTAAAGGAATACTTGGCAAAGGCGCCGAGGTTGACGGCCCCGGAGCCCGGGGAGGATCTGTTTATGTACCTTACAGTCACTGAACATGCCGTAAGTGCTGTGTTACTAAGGGACCGGGGAGTACAAATGCCAATGTATTACGTGAGCAAAACCTTAGTAGATGCCGAGACAAGGTACCTGCCCCTTGAGAAGTTAGTTTTAGCCCTGGTGCACGCCACGAGGAAGTTGCCACATTACTTCCAGGCACACACGGTGTTCGTCCTCACCGAGTATCCATTGCAGTCACTGTTAAAGAGATCTGACTTCACAGGTCGGATTGCCAAATGGGGGACTCGGTTGGGATCGTTTGACATAAGATACCGACCTAGAAGCTCGGTGAAGGGACAGGTTCTCGCTGATTTCATCGCAGAATTCACACCTAAGAATGAAGGCAAGGTAATCTGTAGTGCGGAGATTCACTTGTGGAGGGTATTTATGGACGGCGCATCAAATGCTATGGGGGCCGGGGCTGGTGTTGTCATAATCACCCCTGAGGGTATACGACTGGAACACTCCTTCAGATTGGGGTTCAAAGCCTCAAACAATGAAGCCGAGTATGAGGCCCTACTGGTCGGATTGAGGGCCGTATTGCATCTGGGCGCAAAGGATGTAGAGATTTACTGGGACTCTCGGCTGATTGTTTATCAGATCACTGGGGACTTCGAGGCTCGGGACCCTCAAATGAAAGCTTATCTAAGTACGGCAAAGCAGATTCTCGGTCAGTTTGGAATGGTAAAGATATCCCAGGTAGCTCGGTCACAAAACAAGCACGCTGACTCTCTTGCCACGTTAGCCTCATCGGCCACCGAGGACACGCCGCGGCTTATCACGATAGAACTTATAAGGGAGCCAAGCATCTATGTGAATAGTGTTCCCAACCAGGCCGGAGCAGAAGTTGCGCAGGTAGCAGTGGCTGGTCCATGTTGGATGAACCCGATCATAGACTTCCTTGCCGAAGATAAAGTTCCAGAGGATGAGGCCGAGGCCAACAAGATTCGCCAGATGACTCCCCGGTACTGGCTGTCTTCGGACCGAAAGTTGTACCGAAGGTCCTTCGCAGGCCCTTACCTCTTGTGCCTACATCCCGAAAAAGTTAAAGAGGTTCTGACCGAGCTGTATGAGGGAGTGTGTGACGGGCATGCTGGGGGACGATCTTTAGCACACAGAGCGATGACACAGGGGTTTTGGTGGCCACAGATGCAGAAGGATGCCGCTGAATACGTTCGGAGCTGTGAACAGTGTCAAAAGCATGCCCCAATGATCCATCAACCTGCAGGACGTCTAAATCCTGTCAGCAGCCCGTGGCCGTTCACACAATGGGGGCTTGACATCCTCGGGCCATTCCCTCGAGCAACGGGGAACCGCCGTTTTGTATTGGTGGCTGTAGATTACTTTACAAAGTCGGCTGAAGCTGAAGCCTTGGCTAATATCCGGGATACTGACGTGAAAAAGTTTGTATAGAAAAATATAGTTACAAGGTTTGGGGTGCCGAATTCGCTAGTAACAGACAATGGGCTACAGCTCGACAGCAACGCTTTTCGGACCTTCTGCAGCGAGCTCGGCATCAGGAACAAGTATTCAACCCCGGCATACCCACAAAGCAACGGCCAAGCTGAAGCAGTAAATAAGACTATTTTGAACGGGCTCAAGAGAAGGTTAGATGGAGCGAAAGGAAGATGGGCAGAGGAGCTACCCAGTGTATTGTGGGCTTACCGCACGACCCCCAGGAGATCCACGGGGGAAACCCCGTTTTCTCTGACATACGGAGCAGAAGCAGTGATACCAACTGAGGTGAGCTTATGCAGTGCATGGGTTGCCGGGTTTGACCCCGTCCAGAACGCCGACCTAATGATGGAGCATTTGGATTGGCTAGAAGAATGCAGGGAGGCTGCGACTGTACGGCTCGCCGAGTATCAGCAGAAGCTGGCCCAAAGATACAACCGAAATGTAAAGGGGAGGGAATTCAGTGCCAGGGAACTAGTGTTAAGAAAGGTAGTGGGGAACATGCGAGACATGGCTGCAGGGAAGCTTGCTCAAACCTGGGAGGGACCATACAGAGTCATAGCCATCGCGGGTGCAGGCGCCTACTACTTGGAAGACCTTGACGAAAGGCCACTCCCCCGACTATGGAACGCCAACAACTTAAAGAAATTCTACGCATAATCATCCGTGTAAGCCAGAACTTGTATTCCATTGAAATTAAGAGCATGATGAACTTTTTTGTATATGCTGTTTTTGACTTTGTAACCGTACACCAAGAGAATTGCAAATAAAGTTCTAAGGACAGAAGCCTGACTCTCGGCTCGATCAAAATCGCCGAGTAGGTGAAAACCTTACGAATAAAACTCTAAGGACAGAAACCTGACCCTCGGCTCGATCAAAATCGCCGAGCAGGTGGAAACCTTTCGAATATAACTCTAAGGACAGAAGCTTGACCCTCGGCTCGATCAAAATCGCCGAGCAGGTGGAAACCTTACGAATAAAACTCTAAGGACAGAAGCCTGACTCTCGGCTCGATCAAAATCGCCGAGCAGGTGAAAACCTTACAAATAAAACTTTAAGGACAGAAGCTTGACCCTCGGCTAGGTCAAAATCGCCGAGCAGGTGGAAACCTTACAAATAAAACTCTAAGGACAGAAACCTAACCCTCGGCTCGATCAAAATCGCCGAGCAGGTGAAAACCTTACAAATAAATCTCTAAGGACAGAAACCTGACCCTCGGCTCAATCAAAATCGCCGAGCAGGTGAAAACCTTACAAGTAAATGCTCTAAAGACGAAAACATGATTCTCGGTTAAACTAAAATCACCGAACAGGTCTAAATCTTATAATCAAATGCTCTAAGGACGAAAACATGATTCTCGGTTAAACTAAAATCACCAAGCATGATGAAAACCTAACCCTCTACAAATGCTAAGTCCATTAGCGCTCTCGAAATCCCCAAAGCACCGCACAACAGGTTTTGAGGGTATCATTCCATTAAGCGGCCAGAGCGCTGGCATGATTCAAGCAACACATACAAATGGATATAAAGTCATTCAGCAAATTGAAACAGAAAAAGAAAATAGTCTATCAATTAAACAAATAAAGGCAATTGTTCAGTCACCACATCCCGGTGACGTAGGCAAATAAAACCAACAAATTAAAAATAAGATAATAAATAAAAGAAGAATCAGCTGGGAGGTTGGGTCGGCGGGGTCGCTTCCTGCTGGATGGTCAGGGGGAAATGAGGGTCTTCACCGAGAAGCTCCTGCACAGTCGGGATGCTGGTGGCTTCCATTTCCTTGGGCTCGGCATGAGCATCAATTTGTTCAACCAGCTCCCTCATACTGGCCGTCTCCTCCTCGTCAATAGTAACCGGGGCTTCCTGGGCGGCAGTTACGGGACTCGGAAATGGAATTTGGCCGGGGTCTCTCAGATGCGAATCTTCGGGAGCTCCTATTGCTTGGAGAGCGGCAAACCACCCGGCCTCAAAACCCATATTCCGAGCCCGAGCCACCACCGGCTCTGCAGAATTTTCGGCATCAGCGAAGCCTACGTCATACCACTTTTGCTCCGCGGCCGCCAAGGCTGCCCTGAGGTCAGCTAACTCGTCGGCGTTGGAGGTATTGAGGCTGATGGCTTCTGCTAACTTGACCTCTGTCTCATTCTGCTTGGTCAGGAGCTCCGCATACCTCTTTTCGGCCAATGCCCGGTTCTTCTCCGTGGCAGCAGTCTTTTTCTCAGCAGACTCAGCAGCTTTCAGCTTTTCCTTAGCCGATTTCACCGCTGACTCCCGCGCCCCCTTCTCGCGCTCGTTTTCCTCAACAAGATCCCGTGCCCGGGCAGCCACAATGTGAGTCAGTTGAGCGGCCTAGCAAGCCCTAAGGTTAGAAAAGAAGCAAAAAGAAATCTGTATGAAGGAGTAGATAGACAAAAGAATTACCGCAATGGCGTGCCATTCTAACCGGCGCCCCACAAACTCCTCGGATCCATCCTCGAAGGCGTGCACATCATCGGGGAGTAGAAGACCCTCGGCTAGCGTCTGGGCAATCCGGCCACCTTCACCCTTCTCCCACATCCGCACGCAGGCGGTAGAAGGCAAAGGTTTGCCGTCCAGCAGGAACTTGGGTTTCCACGTTGGGGCCACCTCAGAGGAGGACGCAACCCCCGCTCCAACCTGGGTCTGCGGCTCGCGGATAACAATCCCCCCTGCTGGTTGGGGAGGGGTATGCACGGCAGAATCCCCCAGGCCGGTTGAGGGTTGATCGGTGACTTTTTGTTTCTTTTTGGCTCGCCCTGCCTGGGAAGATGGTGAAGGATGAGGCACCTGACCCCGACCCTGAGAAGGTGGTGGCTGGTTGGGTTGCCGGGCACCGGGCACGAACCGGTCTATTGTCATGACCTTCCTAGATACCATCCTTCCACCAGTTTGGATTGCTTCAGTTAGCAAGGTAGCCGCTTCTATCACTTGTTGTTGAGGCTCGACGGTTGGATTCTCGGGATCGGGTTGCTCTGGGACTTAGTCTTCTTGCTGTATGGCTTCGTGGGCTCTCTCCCTGAGGTGCCGAGATACCCGTTCCGCGAACTCGTCTCGCAAAGGAGCTAACTCGTCCGAGCAAGTAAACTGCCGACCAAATTCCCTTGCCTCCCCGGTTGTAAGTTTTGGCGGCAAAAAGTTTACGTACCGGACGTCTATATACGATAGCAGGGGGCTGTCAACTAATAGTGCCTGCTTGAAGGGCTGCCAGGTAGAGTAAACTGGCTCTACTCCGAGGATCAAGTGCGAGGCCCGGAGTTGCCCGTCCCAATGCACGTATATCTCGGAACGGAGGATGAAGTTCAAGTCCTTAGCGTGGACGGCTCTGATGTCCTGAACAAACACCTTGCCGTCTGCAAAAAAGCAAGTGTCGCATTAGTCTCTAAGAATAAAAATTTACTTCAATAAGAAGAAAAGGAGGAGTGGAGGAAAGCAATTATATCAAGGGGATGGTACGAACCCACTTCACGCCGTGAAAGGGGGCAAGGGACGTCCCCGGCAAACCAGTTGCCGCGCACCCTAACGAACTCCCCGGCGGAGTTCCTGTTCGAATCAGGCAGGCATGATATCAGCCGTACCCGGGTATCTCTTGTCTTTAAGTAATAGTTGGTGGATTTGTTTCCATAGAGGCTGTACATTTGGTTAATGTCATGGTGGTTTAACTGTAAGTTAAAGGTGTGGTTCAACTTACTGACGCAGCTAACTACTCGGTAAAAGTTGGGGGGAAGCTGGTTAGGACACAGACCGTAGTAAGTAAGTGTGTTTATCAAGAGGGGATCCACGGGGAACCTAACCCCACCTTCTAAAATTGACATCAAAGGAAAGAAGGCTGTACCCCACCCTCGGTGGAGTTCAATATCACTCTCATGGCAGTAAGCCACATCCACGTCATCAGGAATATTAAATTTACTCCTAAGGTGGCCAAAGCAGCCGGGGATTCTAGAAGGTAAGAGTAACCCATCTATAACGCCTAAAACTACAAAAGGGAACTTAAAGAAATAAAGCTGAAGGAACAGGAAGGGGAAGAAACACTTACTTTAGGTTCTAAGGAGGAAAAGAACACTGGGCAAGCAAGTAAGCGCACAGAAATGTGGTCGGCAAAGAGTAAGCACTAAAGATCAGAGGCGAAGGAAAAATGAAATGATGTTCAGAGGGGGACTATTTACAGAGCCAAAAAGAAATGGGGGAAGAAGAAACGCTTAATCAAGCAATAAATGGGCACGATTTACGAGCGACCCAGCGAATGCCAAATGTAACCGATTCGCGCGCTGCTTCGGTTCACGAACCGTCAGGCAATAATGACGACTGCGCCTGGCGCTGCGAAACGGCGCGTCTTTTGAGATGAATATTAATGAGAAGTCAGTCATAAGTCCCAGGCTATAAGATTCCCGAGGTCCAGAAGCCCATACAACTCCTTGATTCTTCTCGGCGACCGAGTATGAATCAAGGGGGGGCTATTGTACGGCACCGAGATCCCAGGCCCATACAGGCCCTGGGCCCAGTCCCATACCGGCCTTGGGCACAGGCCCAGCAGAAAGGTCCAGTTATCCTGCGCCCTTCTCGAAGCTTCCTCAATGTACAAACAAGTTTAGGGTATTGAATTCCAAGAGGTGATCAGTTAAATGTTCCCGGTCAAGTATATGAGCCGTGCCCGGGAAAATGTGATATGCACGGGAAACTGAGTTGCCGAACATAATCGGTCAAGATGGAACCAAGTTCCAAGATCATAAATGCTGCACCGCCCTCTCACCTAAACATCCACTTTAATCAGATAATATTGGACCTTCAGTAGCACTAACGGTGACTGTAATCATAACCTCCCCACTAACCTTGGCTATAAATAGAAGAAAGTTGGGAGAAGAAAGGGTTCAGAAAAATGGAGAGAAAACAGTCAAGGAGAGAGTATCAACTGAGTGTTGCTTTGAGTTTCTCTGCCGAGAACGACCCATAGTAGGAAATCCTCAAGCCCACTACAAATAAATTGTGAGCCCAAGTGATCTAAGGCCCAGAAGTCTTATACTTGGTTCTTACAAGTACATAATGAAAAAGTGGAGTTTCAAAAAACTGAGTGTTTGGTAAAAGCTGTTAAAAAGTGCATAATGAAAAAATTGAGTCTTTGGTTAACACTTATAAAAGTGATAGTTTGAGGGATAAATTACTAAAAAAGATAATGTATATATAAGAGAATTTATTTCATACTTTTTTTTTTTTTTGGGATGTGAGTTTATTTCATCTATTTCATATACTTACAAAAAGATGATGATAATAATAATAATAATAATTATGGGGGTAAAATTCATCAGTCAACAGTGAGCCTTAGGACCCGTGCGGAGCCCAGCCATAACAGGAAGTGAAAGCAGGGCCGGAAGACTCTCAGCCCAATCCTGTTAGGCCGGACATGTTTAAGGAGCGTCCGAAGAGGAGTGTCTCCTCGGACGCACCAAATAGGAGTCCAACACATGCCCTGTACACGGTGAGAAATCGTCCCATGTAGAAGGAGAATGCTAGACATTCAGGAGACAACCGCAACTGCCGCATTAAATGCAGAGAAGCTACTTTTCCAGCTGCATTAATGTAGAGAAGACAGGTGAATAGTGTCATCTTGGCCAGTGCAACTCACAGAAAAAGAAAGGGGATGTCCGATGAGATAGGCACTCAAGTGGAGGCCTAGATGGTTAACAAGTGTAAGGTCATTATCGATTGAAGGATGCTATATAAGAGAAGAAAATCCCCAAAAAGAGGGGATCGAAAAATTGAGAGAAAGGAGAAGGAAAAGAGAGAGAGAGAGAAAAGGATTCTTTAAACAAAGCATAAGTGGCATACGTATTGCTCCTCAGACTGTTACATCATGAAACTTAATGAAATATCCCCACGTTCAAATTGTTGCATGGCTTACTAACAGTTACGTTCACTCTGTCAAGACCTAGTCCTGTGACCCACTCTCTACAAATTCATTGTTGAGGGTCTTTTGGACCAGAATCGCCTGCTTGCTGGGCCTGGGCCCCAAAAACCACCCTTACAATTGGTGCCGTCTGTGGGGAGGAACTTGTGTCTCGACAAGTGAAACCGCGAGAAATGGAAGGATTAGGTCCGCACCAAACTGGACGTGCAGATTCTCAATGGCAGGACAATTTTTTGAATCTTGAACGAGAGCGGGACCAAAATAAACAACGTGCAGGCAGTGTGAACACCTCTCACACGAGTGAAAGCCGTTCAAAGGGGAGGGGTCATGCATCCCCTGAGCAAAACGATCGAAGGGCTCTACAGCAAGAGATCGATGACTTGAAGAAAAAGTTGCGCCGAGCGCAGCGAAAACGTCCTCCACCCAGCTCGGACAATAGCAGTGATGAGGATAACGAATACAGGCAAAAATCAAGAACTCCTCCGAGCGAGTCCTTTTCCTACGAAGAAGAGTGGCCTCACAAGCGCGGCCACAAAAATCCATCTTATCAGGGCACGGCAATGATGCCATGAGCCGGGCTTTGGATCGCATATCCCAATCACCTTTTACGCGTAGGATAGAAAGGGCAGTGCTTCCTCGGAGGTTCCATCAACCGGCATTCGCCATATACAATGGTCGGACCGATCCAGTAGAACATGTAAGCCAATTTAATTAGACGATGGCCGTCCTTTCCAGGGATGAGGCACTAATGTGCAAAGTGTTTCCGTCCAGTTTGGGACCTATGGCAATGAGATGGTTTGATGCCCTCCCACCAAATTCCATTGACTCCTTTAAACAGCTGACACAGGCTTTTGGATCCCGCTTCATAACCAGCAGTAGAGTTCCTCGGCCCCTAGATTCCCTCCTGTCCTTGTCCATGTGAGAAGGAGAGACGTTGAAAGCCTACTTAGACAGGTACTAGGAGATGTATAATGAGATAGAAGGGAATTATGATGACGTCACCATTAGCACGTTCAAGAGGGGCCTGCCGACAGAGCACGGCCTAAGAAAGTCCCTCACTGGAAAGCCAGTCACCAGCGTGCGCCAACTCATGGACAAGATTGACAAGTGCAAAAGGGTCGAGGAGGACCAGTAAATGGGGAAGGGTAAAGCGAAGGTTGTCCTTCCGGAGAGGAGGGACTTCAGGTCGGAATGATTTAACAACAGTAACAGGCCGAGAAGAGACTTTGTAGAGCAGACCGGATCTATTGGGGCTCAGGCAGTCCATGCTGTGTTCCGAGAACCGCTTCACAAGATCTTAGAGAAGGTGAAGTATGAACCTTTCTTTCAGTGGCCGAACAAGATAGCTGGTGATCCTTTGAAACGCAATCAGAACTCGTATTGCGCATACCATCAGGAGCCAGGTCATACCACTGATGATTGCAGGAACTTGAAGAACCATTTAGATCATCTTATCCGAGAAGGGAAGCTGAGGCATCTGTTGTACCGCCCTGAAGGATGGTAGGAACCGTTGAACGACGAAACCAGACAAAGTACGTTAAGGCCACCCATTGGCACAATTAATGTCATTCTCGCCGCACCCAGAAGGACAGGCTCTGCCCCTTTCAGGGTAATGTCAGTGAGCAGGTTCCCAACTGAGCCAGATAATAGGGAATCTAAAAGAGCCAGGGTGGACGCCACGCCCTTGATCGGGTTCTCGGAGGAGGACAAGCGAGGTATCCTTCAACCCCACGATGATGCCCTGGTCGTCACGCTTAGAATTGGAGGTTATGACGTGAAAAGGGTGTTAGTTGATCAAGGTAACGCTATGGAGGTAATGTATCCCGACCTATATAAGGGGTTAAACTTAAGGCCAGAAGACCTGTCACTGTACGATTCCCCTCTAGTCAGCTTTGAAGGAACAACCGTCATACCGAAAGGCATGATTAGGCTGCCTGTGCAAACGGACTCAGACGTGGTGAAAGTGAACTTCATTGTGGTAGAGGCGTATTCCCCCTACACAGCTATTGTGGCCCGGCCGTGGCTTCATGCACTAGTGGCTATACCATCAACCTTGCACCAAAAAGTGAAATATCCGTCAGGAGGTCAAATAAAAGAAATAATGGGGAACCAAGGAATGGCCAGGCAATGCATGGTGTCGGCAATCTCACGACGACAAAGCGGTGAACCTCCCGCTTCAGCCGAGAACATATTATAGCAATTAATGAACTCTGTCCTAACTGCGGGTGATCGAAAACCAGCCACGGAGGTAAGCTGTGAAGATCTAGAGAAAGTACTCGTCGGATCAGACCCTGAGAGGTTTTTTCAAATTGGTTCAGAATTACCGCCCCAGGAAAAGTCAGTACTGATTGCTTTTCTCCAACAGAATGTAGATGTGTTTGCTTAGGACCCTTATAAGGCCCCCGGGGTTAACCTAAATTTCATCTGCCACCACCTTAATGTGAATCCAGCTATAACACCTAAGAAGCAGGCTCCTCGACGACCATCGAAAGAACATACTGACGCCGTGAGAGAAGAGGTCGCAAGATTGAAGAAAGCAGGGGCTATCAAAGAGGTCTTCTACCCCGAGTGGTTAGCCAACACGGTCGTGGTAAGGAAGAAGAGCGGGAAATGGCGGGTCTGTGTAGACTTCACAGACCTAAACAAGGCGTGCCCGAAGGATCCTTTCCCTATGCCCCGGATAGATCGGTTGGTAGATTCAACTGTCGGACACCCTAGAATGAGTTTTCTAGATGCCTTTCAGGGCTACCATCAGATACCCTTGGCTGTCGAAGACCAGGAGAAGACTGCTTTTGTCACCCTAGTTGGAAATTATCATTATAAGGTGATGCCCTTCGGCCTGAAGAATGCCGGGTCAACCTATCAAAGGATGATGACCAGGATGTTTGAACCGCAGATGGGTAAGAGCGTTGAAGTGTACATAGACGACATGATGGTTAAAAGCAAGTTGGTGCCCGACCATATTGAAGACCTCGGCAACGTTTTTCAAATACCGAGAAAGTACAAGCTACGACTGAACGCAACTAAATGTTCATTTGGGGTGGGATCAAGAAAATTCTTAGATTATATGGTGACTCACAGAGGCATAGAGGTTAATCCTGACCAAATAAGAGCCATCCATAGCTTGCAGCCTCTTCAGAACCCTAAAGAGGTCCAGAAGCTTACTGGTATGATAGCTGCTTTAAACCATTTCATCTCGCGCTTAACAGACAGATGCAAGCCATTTTTTCTCCTATTACACAAGTGGAAGGGATTTGAGTGGAATGAGGAGTGCGCTATAACTTTCCAATAGCTAAAGGAATACCTCGCCCAACCACCCATCATGTCCAGTCCCGATGCCGACGAGGTTTTGTTCGCCTACATCGCAGTAGCCCCTCATGCAGTAAGCTTGGTGCTAATCCGAGAAGACAACGGCACGCAGCGACCAGTCTATTACGTGAGCAAATCACTGCAAGAGGTAGAAACCCGTTATCTTCCCCTCGAAAAGGCTATCTTGGCCGTCGTACAGGCCACACGAAAGCTTCCCCACTACTTTCAAGTACACACTGTAGTGGTGCTAACACAAATCCCCTTAAAGTCCGTCCTACGCAGCGCCGATTACACAAGCAGAATTGCCAAGTGGGGAACGATCTTGGGCGCTTTCGATATTAGATACATGCCTCGCACTGCTGTAAAAGGCTAGGTCCTTGTCGACCTAGTAGCAGAATTTGCGGAGCCCACGCTAGAAGGACAAAAGGTGGCGGGATCACTAGGGGCTGATGAGAAGATGATCAGCACAATTTCTCAGTATGAACACACTTGGTGGAAAGCGCACGTCGATGGCGCAGCGAATCAAAGGGGCTCAGGGGTAGGACTCGTTCTGCTCTCACCCGAAGGGATAACCATAGAGAAGTCATTGAGACTCGGATTTTCAGCCACGAATAACAAAGCCGAATATGAGGCGCTATTGGAGGGAATGTCGATGATCCAGAAAATGGGTGGGAAATCTGTGGACATGTTCTCGGATTCGAGACTCATTGTGGGACAGGTAAATGGAGACTTGGAGGCTAAGGACGAAAGAATGCAAGAGTATTTGGTTCGGGCTAAGCACCTACAAACCCATTTCCATCACTTCCGCTTGACGCACATACCCAGAAGTGGGAATATTCATGCTGAGTCTCTCGCGATGTTGGCTACCTCCTCGGCTCAGCCCCTTCCTCGAGTCATTTTGGTAGAAGATCTCATCTGTCCATTAACGGAGAAGGCCAACGGGATTCGAGTACATAACATCAGGACAGGACCGAGCTGGATGGATCCTCTAGTGCTGTACTTAAAGCACGACACCTTGCCAGATGATAAGGTTGAGGCTGACAAAATCAGGAAAAAAGCTACTCGATTCTGGTTATCTGAGGACTCCAAGCTCTACAGACATTCGTTCTCGGGGCCATATTTACTGTGTGTGCACCCAGAGGCTACTTAATTCATCCTGGAAGAGTTACACGAAGGAATTTGCGGAAGTCATACGGGGGGTAGGTCTTTGTCCCACAGGGCCTTAATGCTGGGTTATTGGTGGCCGAGCATGCATAAAGAAGCCTTGGAGTATGTGAAGAAGTGCGACCAGTGCCAGAGGTTCACCCCGAACATACACCAGCTTGGCGGAGAGCTGAACCCATTGTCCAGTCCCTGGCCATTTGCACAATAGGGCCTAGACATACTTGGTCCGTTCCCCAAGGCAACAGGGAACAGGAAATTTCTTCTCGTCGGCACTGACTACTTCACCAAATGGGTGGAAGCTGAGGCACTGGCGAACATTAGGGACGTCGATGTCAAGAGGTTTCTTTGGAAAAATATTATCACCAGGTTCGGCACCCCACACACCCTAGTGTCGGACAACGGGCTCCAGTTTGACAGCAAAGCCTTCAGAAGGTACTGTAGTGAGTTAGGAATTGTTAACCGGTACTCCACGCCAGCTTACCCCCAGGGTAATGGACAAGCAGAAGCCGTCAATAAAACCATAATGAATGGATTGAAAAAGAGACTAGATGACGCGAAAGGAAGATGGGTTGAGGAGCTAGCCCATGTCTTGTGGACATACCGCACCACGCCTCGTAGGTCCACAGGGGAAACCCCTTTTTCAATGACCTATGGAGCCGAGGCTATCATCCCATTGGAGGTGAACTTCCCAACCCAGAGGACTACCACCTTCTGCTCCGCTGCCAATGACAAACTTCTGGAAAAGAGCTTAGACCTCATCGACGAAAGAAGGGAAGGCGCGATGGTCCACCTAGCTAACTATCAGCAGAAGCTCAAGCAAGGTTACGACGCCAAGGTAAAGTCCAGACCATTGGCACTAGGGGATCTAGTACTGAGGAAGGTCTTGGGCACTGCGAGGAACCCCGCATGGGGAAAACTCGGACCAAACTAGGAGGGACCATACCGTATCACTTCCGTAGCCGGCATAGGAGCCTACTTTTTGAAAGACTTGGATGAACATGTAGTGTCACGCCCTTGGAATGTAAACAACCTGAAAAAGTACTGTTATTAATGAAAGATATAATTCTTGATGCCGTATTACTGTGCAGTTACCTGATTTAAGTGTTAAACAGAACCCAAGTCCTGCATGGCTCCTCGGCCACAGACTTGGGGGAAATTAACCGCGATACGATTCTCGGTAAGTGTTAAACAGAACCTAAGTCCTGCATGGCTCCTCGGCCACAGACTTGGGGGAAATTAACCACGATACGGATTCTCACTAAGTGTTAAACAGAACCCAAGTCCTGCATGGCTCCTCGGCCACAGACTTGGGGGAAGTTAACCATGATACGGATTCTCACTAAATGTTAAACAGAACCCAAGTCCTACATGGCTCCTCGGCCACAGACTGGGGGAAATTAACCGCGATACGATTCTCACTAAGTGTTAAACAGAACCCAAGTCCTGCATGGCTCCTCAGCAACAGACTTGGGGGAAATTAACCACGATATGAATTCTCACCAAGTGTTAAACAGAACCCAAGTCCAGCATGGCTCCTCGGCCACAGACGTGGGGGAAATTAACCGTGATACTTATTCTCGGTAAGTGTTAAACAGAACCCAAGTCCTGCATGGCTCCTCGGCCACAGACTTGGAGGAAATTAACCGTGATACGGATTCTCACTAAGTGTTAAACATAACCCAAGTCTTGCATGGCTCCTCGGCCACAGACTTGGGGAAAGTTAATCGCGATATGGATTCTCACCAAGTGTTAAATAGAACCCAAGTCCTGCATGGCTCCTCGGCCACAGACTTGGGGGAAATTAACCGCGATACGATTCTCACTAAGTGTTAAACAGAACCCAAGTCCTGCATGGATCCTCGGCCACAGACTTGGGGGAAATTAACCACGATACGGATTCTCACTAAGTGTTAAACAGAATCCAAGTCCTGCATGGCTCCTCGGCCACAGACTTGGGGGAAATTAACCGCAATATGATTCTTACTAAGTGTTAAACAGAACCCAAGTCTTGCATGGCTCCTCGGCCACAGACTTGGGGGAAATTAACTTCGCAGCCATTTTTGTCTAATTATGAACTATCGTTATTTTCACGTATTCATTCATTTATACTTAACTTTCAATAGTAAATGACAGAATAGACATCCATTCATGATAAAAACAGAAGAGAATAAAACAACAATATCTGAAGGGAAATAACTCTTATCATTAAAACACAAAAGCGGTTCTTTTTAAAAACGTCAGCAAAACAAAGCGAAACAAAATACAAAAGATAAACAACAAAATCCTACACTACTTTCCTATGAACCCTGAGCAGGAACGGGCTGATCATCTGCTGCTTGGGGCCTCGGGGCAGTCTCCTTGACCTGCGCAATAAGCTCATTGATACAAAGGCTGTCCTCTGGTAACTTGCCCTGCGCGGCCTGCTGCGTACCACCAGCTTCAGGAATGGAGGAGTCCGTTGGTAGAGGCTCTTCAGAGGCAACCTCGTTGGGAATCTCACGTATATCATCCAGAAAGAAGATGTTCTCAACCTTCCGGAGGTCGGAGTCCGCCGGGACAGCTGCTCGATCCAAGGCTACACCCCAAGACATGGTGATGTAATCCCTGCAAATGGCAGCCACCTCCTCGGTCAGCCTAACCTCAGTATCACGAACTCCACGATCATATGAGGCGGCCACAGCCTTCTCGGCCGCCTCCCTGGCCAAACGGGCCTCCTCTTTGATTTTCGCGAGCTCGGCCTTAAGCGCTGAGACCGCCTGCCTCTCTATCGTGAGTTTTTCCTCGGATTGGCGAAGCTGTATGCGCAGATCGTCGGCCTGCTTGGTGGCATTCTTAAGGCCAACCTCCGCACTTGCGTGAGCCTTCTTCACCTCCTTCACTTCATTATTTAGGCGATCAAAATCCTGCTTAAGATCGCCAGTGGTCTTCTCGGCAGCACTACGGGATTGGACCTCCCTATACAGGTCTTCACGAGCCTTTTTGGCCCACTCCTCAGCGACATAAACTTGTTGAGTGACCTGCGCCCAAAAAGTAAAGACCTTGTTAGAAGATGATGACAAGTAGATACACAAAAAGGGGACGAGGTAGAAGACTCCATTTACCATAGCCATATCCCTCTTCAATGATTTGAAGAGGTCTGGTTGCCGAGTATTCCTAAGACCCTCCATATCGCGAGGCAAGAGAAGAGGCTGCTACAAGGCTTCAGCCAAGAATGATGCCGGCCCTCGTTGGGATTCCCACATGGTCGCATCCAAGGAGATTGGGGCGCCGTCTAGTTCGAGCCGCGGCGACCATGTTCGTTGTTCTCTCCGAATGGCTGCTTCATCTAGGCTATCGACGGACCGAGTCCTCTTCTCTCGGGGCTCCTTCATCTCCTTGCCCTTCTTCTGAGGCCGAGCCTTTTCGCGGCCAACCTCTCCCTCCTCCGGCTCTTCTACAGGCCTTTTTCGCCTCAAATTGGGCATAGGCTGTAGCGCCGTATCCGATTGGGGGGGGGGAGAGGAGGAGTGGGAGCCTTAGAGGCAGGTTGCTCCTTAGGGACGTCCTTAGAGGATTGCCCTTTGTTCCTGTTGGATAGAAGGCCCCTGAGGCCAGACCTTGGTTTCATGTCCATTCCTTCTTCCTCAGTTTTTTGGCTGGTATCAACTTGTGCGATGACTAGGCCAAGGTCAGGGGCTGCTGAGGCACGGTCTAAATCAGTGTCAGAGTCCGAGAGCTCTACTACTCTGGCCGACACCTCTCCCTCCTCGGCAAATTGGAACTGGTCTATTTGTTCCTCTAAGGATGAGTGCGAAGAACCAGCCGCCTCCTCGAGGACAATCGCTGCGGGAAGAGCACCTTGGGCAGGCAGCTGAACGGGAGGTAAGTCTATTGAAGCAAGAAACCCCGGTATTGATACGTCAATACGTGCCAATCTTGGACTACCAGCCCTTATAGCTTGATCGGCGTCCACTAAGGATCATGTAAGGGGAACGTAGTCCAAAATCAAGGGAGCCGCCCGTAATTGTCCGTCCTCGCTTACGAAGATCTCGGATCTCAGGAGGTAATTTAGAGCCGGGACGTTGACCAGGCTCAGCCGAGGGGATGTTCGCTCCTTGTCTGCAAAGACCGTAGAAAGGGTTACGTTAGTCCGAGGGGCATGCAACCAAACCAATTAAAAAAAAAAAAAAAAGAAGGGGGGAGAGCTCAAAACTAAGGTCCCCTCTACGGAATTTAGGTCTATGACACCCCACCTGGCGTTCCTGCCCTAGTTGGACAGTGAATGTCGTCGTGCCATGGTCCAGAGACGATCAAATGGTCATCCTTCAAACCTTTGCTGGACTTGGGAAGGCAGGATATCAACCTAACTTTGTCGGACCTGGACTTTAAGTAGTATGAGTCGCTGAGCTTATGGCATTCATAGAGATGAACCACGTTGTGCCACGAAAGGCCGAGGTTCATCTGATCGTTCAGGGCGTCTGTGCATCCCAAGATCCAGAACAGGTTCGCGGTGCACTGGTGGGGGGCCAACCTATGACCAATCAGGTAATCCCTGGTTATTCTCCCCATTGGAATCGTCATTCCTCCTTCCACGAAGGCTATCATTGGAATGGCGAATTGCCCTGTCCTTCTCTTGAGCAAAATTTCCTCCTGGTGGCAATACTCTAAACCTATCTCCGGTGGAATACGATACTTCGCCCTGAAGCCCGCCATACCGGCCGGAGAGTTTACCATTTTTTCAAGCTTACCCATCCCCCCTAATCCTTAACAACGCGAAGGCAGTTTGCTTAAAGAAGAGTAACGAAGAAGAAGCGCGCACTTACGAGTAAGAAACTGGACGGAATCTTTAAGAGAATGGCGGCGAAGGTATGAGCGTGTCGAAGGAGAAGGCATTGAGATGTTTTGAGTACTGGAGTGTTCATCAAAAGTGAGGAACGAACGCCTTCAAAACCTTATATACTCAGAGGGAGTTGGACAGACATACTCCCGTCTAGAGCAAATAAAATATTGTCAATCGTTGATCTGGTCTCCAACCGTTGGATTAAAGGAGCGTAAAACTCCAAAAGCCGCAACTAACTCCCCCTGGGTCATTAAATGCCTTCAGCATTAATAAGGCACGTGGGGGCACGCCCTTGCACGGGTGAAATAAGAATGCACAATCAACTATCCCGTAAGTATCAAAATCCCGCCTTTCCTCCTCGGACCAATGAGAAAGAGCCGAAAT
Source organism: Quercus lobata (assembly GCF_001633185.2). Classification (NCBI taxonomy): domain Eukaryota; kingdom Viridiplantae; phylum Streptophyta; class Magnoliopsida; order Fagales; family Fagaceae; genus Quercus; species Quercus lobata. The sequence goes on along the minus strand of NC_044907.1, from coordinate 13,847,004 downwards.
TTTGAGGGACTATTGTGGGGGTAAAATTCATCAGTAAACAGTGGGCCTTAGGACCCGTGCAGAGCCCAGCCATAACAGGAAGTGAAAGCAGGGCCGGAAGACTCTCAGCCCAATCCTGTTGGGCCGGACATGTTTAAGGAGCGCCCGAGGAGGAGTGTCTCCTTGGACGCACCAAATGGGAGTCCAACACATGCCCTGTACACGGTGAGAAATCGTCCCAAGTAGAAGGAGAATGCTAGACATTCAGGAGGCAACCGCAACTGCTGCATTAAATGCAGGGAAGCTACTTTTCCAGCCGCATTAATGTAGAGAAGATAGGTGAATAGTGTCATCTTGGCCAGTGCAACTCACAAAAAAAGAAGGGAGATGTCCGATGGGACAGGCACTCAAGTGGAGGCCCAGATGGTTAACAAGTGTAAGGCCATTATCGATTGAAGGATGCTATATAAGAGAAGAAAATCCCCAAAAAGATGGGATCGGAAAATTGAGAGAAAGGAGAAGGAAAAGAGAGAGAGAGAAAAGGATTCTTTAAACAGAGCATAAGTGGCATATGTATTGCCCCTTGGACTGTTACACCATGAAACTTAATGAAATATCCCCACGTTCAAATTGTTGCATGGCTTACTAACAGTTACGTTCACTCTGTCAAGACCTAGTCCTGTGATCCACTCTCTACAAATTCATTGTTGAGGGTCTTTTGGGCCAAAATCGCCTGTTTGCTAGGCCCGGGCCCCAAAAACCGCCCTTACAATAATAATAATAATATATTATTGGTATTATTTTAATAATGTTTGGGTAATTTTTCTTTTTTAGTGTCATAATTATTTGTTATTACTATTAATGACTTCTTATTAATATTAATTAAATCTAAATAATTTCCATCATCATGAAGCACAAAATAAAAATGTAAAAAGATGATAAAATATACACCAATAATCTAAGTTTAAATTGTACTACATAAAAATGTAAAAACATATAAAATACAAATCAATAATCTAAGTTTAAATTGTACAACACAAAAATGTAAAAAAGATGATAAAATACATACCAATAACCCAAGTTTAAATTGTACTACAGGATATTATAAAAAAAAGAAAAAAAAAAAAAAGACAACTACTAATTATTATCCCCCCAAATGGAATTAGCAATGGAATCACAAAGAACTACCATCGTAGGGTCTGTTAAAAATCCTGAGTTCTACTCATAACTGCTATCTGCTTCACTATTATTTTTACTGCTGCAAGTCAGCAATATTTCAATGGCCAACGTAAGTTAAAAGATATATATATTTTTTGAAATAAGTTAAAAGATATTGTTAACCGTAGTTTTAAGTCAATTGTTAATCTCTTATTTAAAAAAAAATTTAACATGACTTTTATGAAAAATAAAAATAACTAGTATTAAAATATTAATTACTTTTTTTTTTATCTTTAAAACTTTTTAAAAATAGTTGTTAACAATTGTACTTTTTTTTAGAGAGTTTCAACTTATAATATGTGTTCTTAATGATAAAGAGCTTTTCTAAAATGGTTTGTAACAATTGCACCTTTTTTTAGATAGTTTTCTAAAATGATTTATTAATAATTGCACTTTATTTTTTTAAAGAGTTTCAAACTATAGCGTCGGTTCCTAATGATAGCTCTTTATCATCAAACTAAAAAACTAATCGGTTTTTTGTGTAGTGAAAATTGAATCTTAAATCTCTTATTCAACCATCAAAAATTTTATCAAATGAGTTAATTGAACTTGCATTAACAATTGCACTTAAGTCATCTTTTAACCTTTCAAAAGTAAACACTAGAGTCTTTCTTTCTTCCTTTGCATGTACAAACACTACAGGAATGCTAACCCAAGAATATATAATGTTTTAGGTAATACCAGCCATTCTAACATACTAACATCTAAGTTGGTTAGTTTATAACTGAAATTTTATATATTAAACCGACGAAGATAAGCGAGGGAAATTACTTTTCTCACTCAATTTATAATAGTCGGTCGGAAGTAGGAACCACCACAACTGATAGCACAGCTACAAAAGAAAAGAGTCCAAATTTTCAATTGTTGTGTTTCAAGGAAAAGCGCAATGACCGTGTTTGGGATCCACCACTACGCGCAATTATTCATTCATCCTATTGAAATCAATTCAATGGTTCACATTTGATTCACACATAGAGTGGTACAGAACTTTTCTGCTGCACGCCTTAAAAGCAAAAGATGATTATTTTTTATAAAATATAAGTGATAGATTTAATTATAATATCTTATTCTTTATACCATTTAAGACTAATAAAGAATAAACTATCTATATAAAGTATTAGAAACAAACTCTAATCACACATTATATTATTTATAAAATATTTAGTCTTATTTAATAATTGAATGTAAAATATATTATGTTTTCTTGAAGAAAAAAATAGCAAAATTTAAAACATTTTTAAATAACAAATATTGATAACTTAATTTAGAAAATCTAATATATTGTATCAACTATACTTTGTTAGAAAATAATCAAATCATTTTATGAAGGGTTTGGAACGAATCCTTATAAGCTTCCTTTATTATTTTCATTTTTTACTTAAAAAAAAAAAAAAACCAAATCGCTGAATTTTTTTCATGTATAGTGCAGGCCTAGGTTTGTGACTAGAATTAAAATAAATATATTGTCTTGGGTTGCCACTAATACGACACATGTCAACTTATTTAAAGAATATAACCCAAAGTGATTAACATATTTTTATATTTTATATGCACATAAATTATAATTATTATTAGAATATAAATTCTACTCAAATTTTATTTCATATAATTATAGTTTAAAATCTAAAATTTCTTATTACAAGAGTTTCCACCAAAATTTATTAATACAAATCTAAAAAAGATAAAATGAAATGAGACTTTTTTCTTTATTTTTGGTGAAAGGAAAATGGGTCTTAGAGTTTCAACTTTCAATGGAGAATTCAACACCATAACTAATTATTCAATTCTATGTTTAAAGTATAATTTATATTGGAAAGAAATGAATTTTATTTATCTCTATACATTAAGAGGACTTAGAAAGTTAGTTATGACTTCAAAAAATATCAAAAATACCCTTAATCTAATTAGATAATCCTTATTCTTAAAAAAAAAAAAAAAAGGGTTAAAATTGCAATTCAAAAACAAAAAACTACTAGAGAAACTTTTTTCTTAAAAATTAGCACACACTCTCTATTTAAATATATCTACGCACGTTTGATATATTTTTGTTCCTAAAAACTAGCACACACTAAACCCAGTAGTTTACTCATTTTCAAAATCTTAAATTTTAATTTCTTAATAGTAACCTCACAATAATAGATAAATTCAAATTAAATAATTATATTAAACTCAAAATAAATAAATAAAAAGCCTTATCGCACATGCACAGCATATGTGACGAAGTTAGTATAAGTTAAACGAGTTTAGTTGTGGCAAAAGAGGTCAATCTGTCTTGATAGAAATAATGAATCAAATCATTTGGGGTTATTCACATTATGTTGGACAACGACAATTAACTATAAAAATTCACATTATATTTGGAGAACATATGGTTGGTGTTATCCAATGTTGACAAGATTATTAAAACTCAACAAACTCATTTTCTTTTTCCTAGAAAGATTATCTATTTTGATTGATTTTTTTTTTATGAATAGCCATATCCAATTCCTTTTGTTTATTATTTAAAAATACAAAAAAAAAAAAATCATTTAGTCCCATGGATCTTCAATCTTCTTGTTTTTCATGAACAACCTTATAAAACAACTTTCACTCAGATTTCTTAATTTTAACTTTTGGGAAGTAAACTTCATAGTTCCTTCCACACAAAAAACACTTCGCTCCACTTATATATTTTTGAGAACTAAACTTCCTTCCAACTAGTCAAATTTGTCATTTTTTTTATCTTCCTTTTCAGAAACAAGTAAGCAACTTCCACTATATTTATTTATCTATTTTTAGGAAGTAAATTAAGTTCATTCCACTAGCTCAAAAACTTGACTCCGCATTGAATTTTCTTCACATAAAGTTACAAACATTACTAGAAAAGATGCCCAATTATTGTAACCCCAATGGAAATAATGATTTGGCTAAAGCACACCAACTATTCTACCACAAAAAAAAAAAAAAAAAAAAATTGTGGATCTCGATCTTTCTACTGCTCCTTTCTATTATCGGAAATTACAGAAAAAGACACCCTACTCCAATGCTAACTCAAGGACCAATCATTCTAAGATCAAAGCTTGATGTGTTTATTTCCATTATTGCTTCTTTAGTTTATTTGTTAAGTACAGTGTTTTTAAAATGAATAACTGTAATTTTGTACAATAAACCCATGAAAATAAATTCAATTAACTAGATAAATTTTCCTTGTCTCTCACAATCTCACTGACCTTTTTGTAGTTGGTTGGGACCACACAGACTGATAGGCCATTGAAATCATGACCGTGTCTGGGATCCACCACAACTTGCAATTATTCAATCACTCCATTGAAATCAATCAACGGTTCACATTTGGTTCACACATATAGTGTTATATGATCTTTCTGCTACACGCCTTAAAAGCAAAAGAGGAAGTATTTTGAGAGTTTCTGCAAAACAAAAAACACTTTCACAGATCACATTTCTCTCTCTCTTGGTTCTCCTGTTTGCGTTCTCTTGCCTTTGGTTTTTCACCACTCACATCTTTGGCAAAGAAGAAAGCATGGCCGGGGCTTTGGTGGGTGGAGCATTCCGAGGACTTCCCAAAAATGGGTCGAATCCAAGGTCGAACCAGAGGTTAAGTACCCACAATAAAAGGAAGCCAACTAATGGTAAACTACTCCTTTGCTTCAGAGCTTATAAGACAGAAAGAGGGAGAAGATTCTTTTGATGTGAGATACAAAACCAAAGGCTTTCGAGAACTTCCCAAAAATGGGTCGAATTCGAGGTTGAACCAGAGGTTAAGTCCCACAAAGATAATGAATCAGATCTTTTGGGATTATTCACGTTATGTTGGAGAATGAAAATTAGCTATAAAAAATCACATTATATTTGAAGAATGTGTGGTGGGTGTTATCCAATGTTGATAAGATTATCTAAAACTCAACAAACTCATTTCCTTTTTCACTAAAAGATTATCTATTTTGATTGATTTTTTATGAATAGATCGCCATATCCAATTCGTTTTGCCTATTACTTAAAAATACAACTAAAAAAAAAAATCAATTAGTCCCATGGTTCTTCAATCTTCTTTTTCATGAACAACTTTATAAAACAACTTCTATTCAGATTTCTTAATTTTTACTTTTGGGAAGTAAACTTTATAGTTTCTTCCACAGAAAAACACTTCATTCCGCATATTTTTAGGAACTAAACTTCCTTCCAACTAGTCAAATTTGTCATTTTTTTTTCTTATCTTCCTTTTCAGAAACAAGTAAGCAACTTCCACTATATTTATTTATTTATTTTTAGGAAGTAAAGTTCATTCCACTAGCTCAAAAACTTGACCCCGCATTGAATTTTCTTCACATAAAATTACAAACATTAATAGAAAAGATGCCCCAATTATTGTAACCCCAATGGAAATAATGGTTTGACTAAAGCACGCCACCTATTCTACCCCAAAAAAAAAATTTGTGGATCTTGATCTTTCTACTGCTCCTTTCTATCATCGGAAATTACAGAAAAAGACACCCTACTCCAATGCTAACTCAAGGACCAATCATTCTAAGATCAAAAGCTTGAAGTGTTTATTTCCATTATTGCTTCTTTAGTTTATTTGTTAAGTACAGTATTTTTAAAAGGAATAACTGTAATTTTGTACAATAAACCCATAAAAATAAACTCAATTAACTAGATAAATTTTCCTCGTCTCCTACAGTCTCACTAACCTTTTTGTAATTGGTAGGGACCACACAGACTGATAGGCCATTGAAATCTTGACCGTGTCTGGGATCCACCACAACTTGCAATTATTCAATCACTCCATTGAAATCAATCAACGGTTCACATTTGGTTCACACATATAGCGTTCTATGATCTTTTTGCTACACGCCTTAAAAGCAAAAGAGGAAGTATTTAGAGAGTTTCTGCAAAACAAAAACACTTTCACAGATCACATTTCTCTCTCTCTCTCTCTCTTGGTTCTCCTGTTTGCGTTCTCTTGCCTTTGGGTTTTCACCACTCACATCTTTGGCAAAGAAGAAAGCATGGCCGGGGCTTTGGTGGGTGGAGCATTTCTCTCTGCATTCCTTCAGGTGGCGTTTGACAGGTTGGCTTCTCGTGATTTCCTAGACTTTCTCAAGGGAAGGAAAGACATTGATGGATCGCTTAAAAAGCTGAAGAAGTTGCTGAGGTCTGCTAACGTGGTGCTCGTTGACGCGGAGGAGAAGCAATATACAAACCCATCTGTAAAAGAATGGCTGGACGAGCTCAAACATGCTGTTTATGGTGCGGATGACATCCTGGATGAGATTGGCTATGAAGCATTGCGATGCAAGGTAAGTGGCTTGATCCCTACTTCTGTTGTTTTGCTTGACACAAGGATTAAATCTGAACTGGAAATGATTCTAAACGAATTAGAATCACTCACAAAAGAAACGGATGACCTGGGCCTGGAAAAGGTTGCTGGTGGAGTTCCATCACGACCATTGACAAATTTTCTCCCTGAAGAATATGGCGTGTTTGGTAGAGACAATGATATGGAGGCTATATTTCAGAAGTTCAAATCAGATGATGCAGCTGTTAATGGCCTATGTGTTGTTCCCATTGTGGGTATGGGTGGGATTGGTAAAACAACTCTGGCTAGACTTATATATAATGACAAAAGAGTAGCGGAGTATTTTGATCTCAAAGCTTGGGTTTGTGTTTCAGAAAATTTTGATAGTTTCAAGATAGCAAAAGCTATTTTTGAGCAAGTCACTTCATCTGCTTGTGACTTTCAAGACATAAGTTTGCTGCAAAATAAAATGAAAGAGAAATTCATGGGGAAGAAAATTTTCCTTGTTTTAGATGATGTTTGGAATGAGAGCTATACTGATTCCGTTGAGCTACTTAAAGTTTTTAGATGTGGGGCAGAGGAGACTAAGATCATTGTTACCACACGTAGTGAAAAAGTCGCATCAAATGTACTCACTGTTGCAGCTTTTCACCTAAAGCAATTATCAGATGAAGAATGCTGGTCATTATTTGAAAAACATGCGTTTATAAATGGAAAGGCCAGTGAATTTCCAATTCTAGAGAAGATTGGTAGACAAATTGTCCAAAAATGTAAAGGCTTACCATTAGCTGCAAAAACACTTGGCGGTTTGCTGCGCTGTGAGAAAGATCCAAAGGAGTGGACAATGATTTTGAAGAGTGATATATGGAATTTACCAGAAGAAAAAAATAGCATCCTTCCGGCTCTAAGATTGAGCTACCACTACCTCCCATCACATTTGAAGCATTGCTTTGCTTATTGTTCCATATTTCCAAAGGATTATGCATTTGGAAGGCAGGAGTTGGTCTTGTTGTGGATGGCACAAGATTTATTGCAGCAATCTAAAGGAAACGAGGGAATGGAAGAAATAGGTGAACGGTACTTTGATGATCTCGTATCTAGGTCACTTTTTCAACAATCAAGTACTAATAAATCACATTTCATAATGCATGACCTAATCAATGACTTGGCAACATTTATATCTGGAGAATTTTGTTTTAGGTTGGAGGACAATGAGTTGAATGAAATAACAGAAAAGACACGCCATTTTTCATGTTATGATGGTGGATTTGATTACTCTAAGAAATTTGAGATCCTTCATGTTGCAAAGGGTTTGCGAACCTTCTTGGGAGGATTAGTATGTAGTTGGCAAGTACCTGACAACATAGGGAAGATGGTACGTGATTTGTTGGAGGAATTTAAGGCCTTGCGGGTTTTATCGTTGTCTAGTTTTAGAGTAATGGAGTTGCCTAATTTTGTTGATAATATGAAGCACCTTCGTTATTTGAATATTAGGAACACTAAAATCAAACATTTGCCCAATTCTTTAAGTAACTTGTATTATTTGCAAACCTTGATATTGTCATCGTCCATCACCAAATTGCCTACCGACATGAGTAAACTAATCAACTTGCGCCACCTAGATAATAGTTATACCAGGATGGAAGAGATGCCACCACACATGGATAAATTGAAAAATCTCAGAAACTTACCTGTTTTTGGTGTGGGCAAACATGATGACGGGTCCAGTATTAAAGAGTTGGGAGAGCTTCAGCATCTTTCTGGAAAATTGTATCTATTGAACTTGGAAAATGTTCAATGCATTAACAAAGATACTACGGAGGTTATATTAAAGAACAAGCAAGATTTATCTGAGTTGAATTTGGAATGGAAACATGATCATGGCGCAGAAGATTCAGAAAAGGAAAGAATTTTGCTCGAGCAGTTGTGTCCTCATACAAACTTGAATTCTCTCACCATCGCTAATTATGAGGGTACAAGCTTTCCAAAATGGTTAGGAGACTCGTCATTCTCTAAAATGGTGTCCATACAGCTTCGTAATTGTGATAATTGCTTCTCCTTGCCTCCGCTTGGACAGCTACCTGACCTCAAGAGCCTTCAAATTGAAAGTTTTGGTGAAATATCAAATGTGGGCCCTGAGTTCTATGGGAATACAATTAAACCGTTCAGAGCCCTTGAGTGTTTGACATTTGAAAATATGCCAGAGTGGCAGGAGTGGGTTATATTTGAAGGGGAAGTTTTCACTTGTCTTCGAAAACTATGTATTAGACGTTGTCCCAAACTAAGTGGGGTTCTGCCCGTTCAACTTCCCTCTTTGACCAAACTTGATATTAGAAAGTGTGAGCAGCTTGTTGCTTCGCTTCCTAACTCTCCAGCTCTCCATGAATTATTATGCTCGGGGAAAATACAGATTCCAAATGGTGATGACTATCAATCACTTAAAAGAGTGAACATAGAGGATGGCGTTTATTCAATTTTGCCCTTTCTACCAGAGTTTGCTTCCCTCTCTCACTTGGTATTCTTTAAGTGCCCTGATTTAGTTTCCTTTCCCAGCGGAGGACTGTGCGCTCCAAATTTGTCTCGGATTGTAATCGAAGGCTGCAGAAACTTAAAGTCACTGCCTGAAGGGATGCACACCCTCCTCCCATCTCTTGTGCGTTTGTCTCTGTACGGGTGTCAAGAACTGGAATCGTTTCCCGAGGGAGGTTTGCCCTCCAGCTTACAAAGTCTTGAAATATGGTGGTGCGAGAAACTCATTTCCCGTCGCATGGAATTGGGATTGCAAGGTCTTCACTCTCTCAGAAGTTTCCAAATTTGTGTTTATGACAACGAATTGGAGTCCTTTCCAGAGGAGGCGTTGCTGCCTCCTAATCTTACCGATTTCACCATCGGTGGTTTACCAAATCTAAAATCGCTCAATGGTAAGGGGTTTCAACACCTTACCTCTCTTAAACGCTTGATTATTGAGCGCTGCAAAAATCTTGACTGCTTACTAGAAGACGCTTTGCCTACCTCTCTGTGTGAGCTATTAATTTCTGACTGCCGTTTGTTGGAAGAACGGTATGGAGACGAGAAAGGGGAGGGCCGGGCCAAGATTGCCCACATTCCCAATATATCCATATTTGGAATGTGAGTCGAAGAACGTTTCTGCCCAGGTACTAATTCTCATTTTCGTTAATTCCCATCAAGCTACAGTGAAAAGTTTAAATCTTTTTCACCAAAATCATTTTAAATCATCTAACTTTTTAATGCCAAGCTTTAAAGTATCTTTTCCTTTTAAATTAATATATAGGTGAATATGTCATCAAAAGCCTGAAAGTATGTTTATAAACACTTAATCATAAGCTCTATAGACCATATATCATAAACCGCAGGTTTAGTTTTAGTTTTAGTTTTAGTTTTAGTATGTTGTTTAATTGTAAATTACAGAAAAACTCCCCAACATACAGAACTATATACATATATAAAGGAAGCATTAAATCATGCTTCAGTTGAAATATTTGAACTAGGTGATTTTCAACATTGTTGTATATGCTCATTTCATTGCCTTTTCTTTTGCAGTGTTACTTTTACTTGTAAATAACAAGTGCCCTACACACCGGCTGTCAATTTCATGCCACGGCTAGCTGCTGATCCTTCTGCATTGTGTATGAATTCCTAAATGTCAATTCTCCCAAAAAAAAAAAAAAAAAAAAACTCCAAAATATCTGATTAGTTTTCAAGTCACTGTAAAAGCTCATCCTTTACTCTCATTCTTGCCGGAGATGCTCTTGCCTCATTATACATTCTCTACATTTCTACTCTGGACTTCTGAAATACAAGACAAGACTTTTGTGAATGTTTAAGCTAAGGTAATTCTAAATTTCCAGCATATGTATTTGTTGATCAACACATTCATTTAAAAAGTTAAAAGAATTTTTTAACAATCAACAAACTGCAAACTACCAATCAATCTGTCTATTGAATTGAGAAAAAAAATTATAAAAAAATGTTCCTTCAAATTATTTGATTAAAGTTTTAGAGGATAAAATAACAAATGGATAATGTATAGTAGTAAATAAAAAAAATTAATTGGTTTTATAATAATTTGTTCAAGGTATGTCATTTATGGTTGTAAATGCCTTATCCTATGCTCTACAGACCGTATATCATGATATTGATACCACAACTTTAGTATTAGACGTTTTAGTTTTTTTTAAGAAAATTAATTTATATAAAAACTTCACAGCATCCAGAAAAATGTTCAAATTTATCTATCTATATATATTCCAGAACAAAGTAAAGCTTTCTAGTAGTAAATATTTTTGGTACACCTATGTAAGAGATGCTGTTAGATGTTTTTCAACCAGAGGCTCTAGATCCCAAGATTATGCTACAGTTGACATATATTTTTTGAACTAGGTGATTTTCAACATGCTTACTCATTGCCTTTTGTTTTGCAGGGTCACATTTACTTGTAAATAACATGTGCCTCACACATCTGCTGTCAATTTATGCCACTGCTAGCTGCTGGTCCTTTTGCATTGTATATAAATTTCTAAATCTCTGATATGTTTTCAAGTCACTGTGAAATCTCATCCTCTTCTTAATTAAAGAATCATTTACTCTCATTCTTGCTGGAGCTGCACTTGCCTCATTATACTTTCACTGCATTTCTACTGTGCAGTTTTGAAGTGCAAGACAAATACTTTTGAGGTAATGCAATTTTTCCAGCATATGTATTTGATGAATAATACATTTGCTTCATAAGTTTAGACTATTTTAAGAAATATTGGGATTTGACTTGGCCAGTTTGGCATTCTGTTTAATCTCAGGTAAACTATGTGGCAGTTGATAGCTAGTGCTGTTTCTTTACCTTGTAACAGCCGCTGAATCACACTGATCAAGTGTGGAGAGGGACTTACTCAGGCTTTCTCTTTGGAATTGGTGGTAGACAGGAAGATTTGACGTCCCCTCCGGAGGATAGGTTGCTGCATTTGGTTCTTTTTTTCTTCCTAACTTGAAAGAGCTCAAAAGGTTCAGCATATGACTGCTCTTGCTGTCCTTACCTGTTGGAGCTACCATTACTACCAAGAATTATAAATGCCCTATTGTGTGACAATGGTGCCAGAGGCAGAGGGGGGAAAGCTGGCCCAGGATTGCTGAGATGCTTGTTCCATGACAGATCAAAGTCTACAGATGCTCTGTGATTGTTAGGTTTGTTCAACTGATTTGTGTTTGTTGGTATAAACTTTGAACCTGTCATTTGTTGGTATAAAATTTGAACCTATCATCATAAATGCTTTTAAAGTCTTTGTCAACTCTGCAAAGTTTTAAGCCTCTGACAATATTAGCATAAGGGACATTTGCTTCAAATCATCCCATTGATGAATAGAATAATAATAGACCTACCAAATGCATCTCTTTCAATCAACATTTTTGAAGAGCTAAAGTTATTTTCAATGAGCCGCAATTATGTTTGTCCTGCCAGCATGTTCTGTTTTTTTAAAGTTTGAACTGCCCTATGTACTGTGTTGTAATGAAGAATAATGTAGAGAATGGTGCCTCATAGTTCCAATTCTAGCTCCTAGATTTGAAAGAAAAGATATCCTTTAGGCAATTTATAGGATATCAAGTGTGATTGTGAGTTCATTACACCTCGAGAACTTTGTCATCTTCCATGTGATTTTACTTGGATGTCTTCTGAATATTCCTAAATTCATACTTTTTTGGTACTTTTCCATTGCTCTCCAGTATTCAGCTTGTCCACTAATTCTTTTCCTTGTACCTGTGCGCATTCAAATTATTCATTTATTGAACTAATCTGTTGTCATTGTACTTGTATTTCCTTTGATGGTGAAATGATACCAAAAACAGAAGGGAAAAAAGTGACACAAGATTGATCACATCCCCTGCAGACATATAGATGACTAAGTCGTTGCTGTACAGTTAGGTATGTTCCATTCAATTATACACACACACACACACATATATAAGTTTACTTTTTGATAAATATGTCTGAAAAAGTGTTACTACTTGATGAAGGACTGACTGAAGAACAGTGTCATAAGTTGATTCTGCCTTGAGATCAAGCACTTTTTAGGTGTTTTCCTTTGTTGAAGGAGTAGTTCCATTAGAAGAAGGGCAAAGATTGGAGCAAAAAATGCCTATTTTTTCAGAATATTAATTGATGATGAAGTGATCATATGGCTGAAAAGTGTACACCGTGTCCTCATTCACCGTTTTCTTCATTTAAATATTAAAGTCAAGAACATAAATGTTCCACTAAAACCATCTAGTTCTCAAAGTGATTTAGTACCTTCAATTATTGGATAGTCAAATTTAAATGATGTTAATTATGATGAATCAGAAGGCTTTCCAGATTCCTTCCTTCATTATTTTGGATATATCAAACTTAACTGACATGAGTAGGTATCTTTCATGTCACCACCTGAAAGGCTGAAACAAGAACAAGCCCATACAAAATTAGGAAGTGGTCAGCAATTCTTCTGCTTTATTACGTGTGCTTCTATTAGATTTTTAGGAAAAGTGACTGATATGTTGCATTTATGCAGAAAGTTCATTTGTTTTAGGTATGATATGTAAAACTTATATTTCTAAAACTGTCCTTTGCAATGATGATTTTTGCAGACAGATCCTAGGGAAGTGTTGCCTAAGATTTCTAATGTCTATCCCAAATCAATTGACACTCTTCACAAAACTTAGTTTAAATACAATGATTTAATTAGGAAATTGCGTGAATCAATAATCTTTTTTTTTTTTTTTGGTCAATGTTGTCACTTTCTCAGCTTGCTACCAGCATTTTGCTATTAAACTTTTTTCCATTCTTTAATATTTTAATTTATTTTCAAGGCTTCTGCACAATTTTACCTGGTTTTCCATCTGACTTGTATTTCTTTCGTGCTTCCAGATATGATATGCTATAAATAGCCCTGTGAGATTCAAGCTTGTGATATGAAAATTATTACCTTGCTTTCAAAATCCAGGGTGACTTCAGCCAACCAACTCAAACTTCCTCAGCAACCAGCACGTTTGGTAAGCATTCAAAGCTCTTTCTTCAAGATTTCTAAAAATGGTTTACTACTGCTTATTTATTTTTTTTTTGTTTTCAAGATTTATTCTCAAGTTTCCTAACCTTCTATTGTTACCGGTGCCTGGAGGTTGGCCCTAAGAGCAATGGAAAAAATAACCACTGGTGGTCCTCATTGTCAGCATTGAAATTTGATTAAAAGGAAATAATTTCCTTCAGGAAAAAATCAAGCATGAGCCCGGATCTTGAAATTTCTTCAACTTCATTATTTCTTTGTGAAATGTCAAGCAAATGTTTTAAGATAATAATTTTGTTCCTTTTGCACTTAATTCTTGAATTCAAATTTTATTTTCTAAACCTTGCCATATGCTTGACAAGAGGAGCTTGGGAAATTCAAGAGAAACTTATCATATCATCGAAAGAGTATTGGTGGCAGTAGCATTCCAAATCTCACCAAGTACTCCATCCCAGTTTCCACTAGACTAACCCTTCATTTATGCATTTCCAAGTTTCAAATCCTTTGAATCTTTTTCCTTTTTTCTTTTTGTAAATAATAGGCATCAGCTTAACTTTTTGGTAGTACTCGCTAAAACATTTCCTTACCATCACTAGTCCTAATATTTTATTTTGTGCAGCACATGAACAAGGCCAAAGTCCTGGCTTTTTCTGCTCACTACCAACAAATGCCCTTATTTGGCTGTGGACAGATCTGCCTGTATGCTTCTTCTGATTAGTCCTAGGTAAAAATCCTTTAATTTTCAAATAGAAGCATATACAGGTGCAATTCTGATGTTGAATTTAAAAAAAGTGAAGCAGTAGTTCTAATGAGAACCATGTGAGCTTGCAAGTCATGGAATGAAAAAAATTCCTACCGAACAGATCCTGAACAAAATAGGGGCTAGCTCATTTGTTTCAAACCAGTGCTCTGATTTATCATTATTTTAAAATTAGAAAAACATTTTTGAACAAATCCTTTGTTTGTTAAAAGGACTTCTTCTTCAATTTTACAAACCAATCTTGGCAAATTTTGGTGCTTGATAATGCTGAGTTATATTCCATCTGATACTTACAACACAGTATAAAAAATTATTGATTTACATTGCATTTGAAGGTAAATATCCATCATCCAAAGTGAATTTATCAATGCATTTCAGAAAATGCACCATTTTTCTTATTTTATTAAAGTGAGGGCAGGGGGTGATATATTGTATGATTTCTTATTTTCAACTTAGGAATGAATTATTTTACATTTCATATGCTTAGTTTAAATTCAATTAACATCATCAGATGCAGCAAACACTACCAGCGGGTGGATGGGGGCTTCTAAGAATCGAACACACTACCTGCGGATCGATATGGGCTCATAAAGACTCTTCAAGATTTTGGAAATGCTGGTGGTCGTGAAGATTTGAAGTCCTTGCCAGATGACATGTTGCTACTTTTGTTTTTCCTCTTCCTAACTACAATCAGCTCAAAGGCTCAGCAAGTCACTCCTCTTGCCACGGTTGCTTTCAGTCACCGGTAGGAAGCGTCCAACTCGCTTTTTCCCATCAAGAATTTTATAGTCTTTTGCTGAGACAATGGTGCCTGAACTAGACAGGGAAAGCTGGCTGTTGACCCAAGATTGCCCAGCTCTTGTTCCTTGAAAAATCAAGGCAATTCTTGATTTTAGTAACAGTAATTACTAATATGTTTTCTCCAACCAGAAGGTGCTCTGTGATTGTTAGGTTCATTCAATTGATTTATTTGTTTATAGACATTCAAAGATTTATGTCTCATGGTGTAAGCTTTGGACCTCTACCAAACATCTTTGCACACTCTTCTCTATGTGTACAATTATACAATGAAGAGCAATGGACAGACTGGGGCCTTAACACCTAGATTTGATAAAATTTGTAAATAAATGGTTATTTTCATGCTTAAGAACATTATGGAATTGACAATTTGTATTTGTAAGCTTTTATATAGCAAAGAACATTAAGTGTGAAGTGATTCAAGCACACTTGTGTGGGCTCCAGCATATGAGTTCAGACCTAATTATGTTATATTAACATTTTTTTCTTGTCGTTTGTATTTGATGTGAGACTTTACTAAGGTGTATAGTGTAAACCCAACACCTATCTTATTCTAAAATATCGGCTCTATTCAAATCTAATGAACATGTACTATCATAGACATGGGGACAGACGGTGTTTAAACGTTAAAGGAGGCCGAATGCTCCTGGGTTATCCGGGGAAAAAAGAAAGAAAATAAATAAGATGAACAAGAAGTATTTCACAAAATATCTATTTGAAGTATAAACCAATGAGGATGCCAATAAGTGAACCTAGACTGGAAAAATACATTTCTAATTCTAATATAAATTAAAGAACTATTCTATATTTTACATTTTTCTTAAGGTGTTTTTAAATATAAAAAGGCAACTGTGCAAAAACATCCCAAATGTCACGTATTCGTAATTAGTAAACCAATGGAATACTACGTGACACTTTCATTAGTAATTTGATACAAAAATATAGCTAAAAGAGATGAGATTAAATCAACCTAAAAGTATAGAGGGTGTGATTAGACAAAAAAATAAAATAAAATAAAAAAACCAAGTGTGAGTAGCCAAATACAAGCCATCTAATTTCATCATCTAAACCACCATTATAATCTCAAACTTTTTTATGCACACGTGCGCACACAAACAGTACAAAATGAGAGTACAGTGAAAACATTTTCCACCATTAGTAAGAAAAAAAGCATAGTCATAGTTGGATTAAATTAGCAACAACATTAGCTAAACCCAAAATTGCATGATGCTTTACTTACAATTAGTATTTGGTATAGACAGCAGGAACAGATAATTTCCTATCTCAGGATATAAAAATGTTCAACAAATTTGGCATTGTACAGCTGAAACATATTTTGATATGCAACATGCATCTTTTCTTTCTGCCACATGACGTGCTTGCTCTTCAGTAGTTTAGTCTCACAACTTCCAGGCCTATTTTTGAGTTCCAAGTTTTTCACCTAAACACCAATGAAGGACTTGAGACCTAGTTTCTGCAGTTATTAGCTTAATACCTCAGTTTTAGGAAAGGCGTTGGCTGGTTGCCATGATTGTGATTGACATAAAACTGAACCTCCAGATCATTTAAAATTAGCAAAAGAAGAGGACTCCTGTGAGAAGCACTATTAACTACACTACTCCGTCATATTTTCCTCACTTGAATTGCTGCTTTCAGGTTGCCTATAATTTTCATCATTTTTACTAGCTTCCTTATCTACTTCCCCATTTGAATGACTTGCAGGCAGAACATCCCCATCTATCCTACTATCCTCTTCCATGCTGCTTTCATGTTGCACAGAAGGTGTATCGGTGTCCATGGCATTGAACAAAGTTGTTGAATTTTGTTGATCATTTTGTCCCAAGTAGGTCATATAATGATCAAATTGATGACTCATGTATCGTTCCTGACATCAAGAAAATTACAAGTCTCAACTTTAGAATTCAGCCAATTGTGTAATTACAGGTAACCAAAACAATAAAAGTTAAGAAAAAGGTCCAGGTTAACAGATTAAGCCATCATCCTGCGTGGATGAGGATATAGATTACATTCAAGTGTGATACAAATTTAAGCAATTAAAAGCATTTCTGCATAACCTAAAGTCAAAACTTCTTTCCAAATCGATGCAACAATCATGCACTAATGAGGACAGAAATTTAAAACCCGAAAAAGAAAGCCATACATACCTGATACCTCCAGTTAAAAATGCTAATCATCTCCTCAACACCACTGACAAGATGGATAGGTCCAGTGTCTTCAACATGTCGTTCTGTATATGATGTGATCTCATTTAGATTGAGGGCAAGGCGATCAGGTCTCTGAAGCAGAAGTTGAAATGTAGGCTGCAGTTCATAGCATTGTTCAAACAGAGATCGGCGACAAAACACATACAAACCAAGTCGGGCACGAGACATGGCAACAACCAATCTTCTAACATCACGAAGGTGACCAACAAAGCGAGTACGCACAAGAGACAGCAATATAAAATCATTTTGCTGACCTTGAAACTTATCAACAGTTGTAACCTATACACAAACATTAGTGAAAACAGTAACATATTAATATGATAACATAGCGCGGTCCTACTAATATTTTAGAAGAATAACATCTAAACAGGCAACAATGACAATAAAATAAAACCTCACACAAGGATGGCTAGGTTAGTTAATCATGTTTAACATGCACACAGGATATTAAAAAAGTGAAACCATCAATTAGAAGAGTCCAACCAGGCCTCTGCTCTTGGTAGAGCACATGTTCATCCCGAAAAATGTAAAATTTACACATCCTGACCCACAATTTAACTGTTGATATGCCTGCTAATTATAATGTAAAAGGGGGTTCGCTTCGTAATTTACCTTGCTGGGTGGACCAATGAAGTCATATGGAACACATCTTCTATTGATAACATCACGGATCAAAAGTTTCTGGCCATTGTAAGTTGTCAAGATGGATATCTTATTTGCCGGGTACCCAAGTAAACGCAGGTACATATAGACACTGACAACATATTCAGCTTCTCCCTCATTTTGATAAAACCAAGGGGAAGGGGCGCTTTCACCTCTACCTTGGTAATCGGGCACATCCACTAACTGATACTCATAGGAGAATCCAGCATTTGCTCTATGGAAGACAGCATCCTCCTTTACGTAAGGAAGGTCACCCAAATCTCTGTACCTCCAGTTGTACAGTTTGGCTATACTTGGCCTGGCTCTACCCTGGGCATTGAGCTCAATATAAGGAATGCCGAGACGAACAAACCTTGTAAATAGACTCTGATCCATGTGGCTATACTTCTGGAAAGCCATGTTCTTCACAACAGGAGGCAACTGATGATGATCACCAATCAGGATGCAGCGCTTAAGCCGTGCATAACCATCTTCTTGCCTCTGGAGCAACATTGGGATGAAGGTCTCAATCTCCAATATTTGGGCACTTTCTTCCATCAACAAGTTGTCATACTTGAAACCTAGCTGAAGAAAGTCCTTCCTCTTGAGAGCTGCATGAGTGCAAGTCATTGCAACAATCTTTGCCTGCTTGGTCATGAGATAATTTGCTCGATCAGCCGTTGACTTGAGCAATTCAAATGCCCTACACTCTTCAAGCTCTTGAAACATGGTCTTAAGATGACGAAAGCACCCCTTAGCTGCTCTCATGTCTTTCTCAAAAGACTCACCCATAAAAATTGGATGCGGAGTGTCAGAGAAAAATTCCTTGAAGGGAAAGCGGTCTTTAACAAATGTTGGTTTATCTTCATTCTCAGCACAAGCCGCCAAGAATTGTTCCCAGCGCGAGTATACATGAAGCAACCAGAAATATCCAGCAGTTTCGCATGTATAACCTACATCCTCAGGCAGTTGAAGAGATCTAGCCAACCTCTCCACTTCACCAAGCAGTTCTAACCGTCGGACAAGCATTGCATTCACACGGCCTTGCCTACTAAAATCGAGATCAGTCGCTAGTTCTTGTTCTCCTTGACCAAGACGGAGTAGATAACGTGCAGGTACATCCCTCTAAAACAATAAACATGAAGATGCATTAAAAACTATCCTACTAGTAGCCAAAGAACCGTACACACTACAAGCTCAAGCATAATCACTATACAAATGAAGTGGAAGGGCAAAGTTATCATCCTGAAGTGGTACCTGCATTATCTTCTCAAAAAGGTCATTCAAAGCCTGATTTGAATGTGTGATTATCAATGTCCGCTGAGAAGGACAATTGTGATAAAGCACATTCAGGATTTGCACAGCTGTATCAGTTTTTCCCGTACCAGGTGGACCCACAACCATAGTTAGTCCAGGCTGAATTCCAGAGATGATTGCTCCAATCTGTGCAACAAAAAACACTACAAATACTTAGTGACACTTTCAAAAAGATGTAAACATGGCAAATGTAAGTAATGATGTTCACACAAACACCAGTACCAATGTTGAAATGAATCTAGAAGCAAAATATGAGAACACTAGAACTAAACTACAGTTGCATATTTTTTTTTAGAGTCGAATAATTTTTCCAAAGTGGCACAAAGATAAGTTTATTCACAAAAATCCTCACAAGACTGCAACAAAAATTGAATTCAATCGAAACAAAGATTTTAGGATCCCAGAAAATGACTTACCACATATATAACCCACAATTTACACTTAACACAAAAAGGTATCAGGATAATGTTTTTCATCCATGTGTGAAACTAAAACAAAAATAAAGAGAGATATCTTCCAAGCCAAGAGTCTGTGCATTTTATTATCAACATGGAGTTGAACAAGTTAGCTCCAACATAGAGCTGGATGCCTAATTATGCACATGAGGTATGCTAGTCTATGTACCTTCTCAATTGGCTATACTACGAAAGGGTATTCAAAATGATTACATGCATAATATCATCCATTGAAATTAGCATATGTACCATTCACAATACCAGCCATCAATGATCACGGCTCTCAGTATGAAAATCCAATGAGAATCCTTGATATTCCAAAATCTTATATATGTATCATTCACTTTCACAAGGTAAAATAAACACAAAAGACAACCAAAATGTCTCTAATCAGTAAAAAAAATATCAGATGCCGTGTCTAAATCATAAATTGCTTGAGCATAAAGATGAATTTCAAAGCTAAAACTCTGGTAGCAGAAACTTCAGTCATACAACCATGATAAACAGATGACCAATTCAGTCAATAAAAAGAGAGAGCAAATTCAGCCGAGGAGAAGATTAAAGTCCATTTACTTTCTTACTTCTCATTTCTCTTTCCTGTTAGAAGGGAAAACTCACACAGCCTGGGGTTGGATACTTAAGCTAGGTTCCTCTCATAAGCCCTAGTAACTGTTAGTGTGGTTCAGTACTGTTTCTTTCCAGTCAAAATGTTCAGGGGGTGAATTGCCCTCTCTTCCCCATCTGATCATCCCTATTTAGATACTAGTATTAATCTAATTAGAACAGGACAGTTAAGAGCTAACTATGACTTTATAGTCTAACATAATAATCAAGTTTAAACCGAGATACAAGTTGCATATAATTATATAAAGGCCCACTAAATGATCAATTTAGTTAACAAATTTGCCAATTCAAACTTAAATTCACGCAGCCAATGGGATAAGTACCAATTATGTAAGGATTACAATAAATAGGCAAAGGACTTTGGATCATCAGAAAGGATTTAACACAAATAAGCATGAAAATAATACAGTGCAATTGAAAAAAAATAGTTGCATAGCACCTGTGTAGGTGTAAATCTAACTGAGTTCTGTTTTGGCTGATCTTGGGGATAAGGACCTGGGTCAGGAGGAGTGTATGCCTCAACAATGAGTGTATCCTCCATATTGACACCATCTGCTGAATCAACACCAGATATCTTATTCCCAGTAAGTGCATGACTACCGCCTTTCTGTGTCTTGGGAAGCCTAATTCGAAAAGGAGGCATCGGCTGCAAGTTTTCTCTGCCATCTGGATTCATAAAACAAACCTAAAAGAAGAGAAGGAAAGGTAGTTTTTGAGTGACATTATTTTTACTCAACGCATGATTATACATAAAACATCAAAAGAAAGGGCAAACAATAGCAAACCTGATAATCCGGAAAACTGTCTTTCAAATGGTCAGCATCAAGAAAAGTATCTTTGAAATCTACTATTTCCAAAAGATCAGGCATGTTAGTCCATTGTGCTGCAGAAGGATTCCCATAGCCCAAAAATACGTTGTGCAGCCAATCAGGAACAATACAATATTCATTCATAAGATCTCTTATAGACTCTAAAATTGCTTTGAAATTGTTTTCTTTTGGCTTCCTCCTCATCAATATATTGAATGTCCCGTAAACATCATCTGCACCTTTCTCCGCAATATTGCTGACATCCATGTGGTATTGCGCTGTATCTAAAGCAACAGTTACAGTTCTCAGTTCCCCTTTTGGAGGCTTCCACTCATCTCTTTTAATTCTTCCTGTGAAATCATTCATGAGAGTTCCCTCCTCATCACGAACCTCAATAATCTCACATCCCCTCACATACTGAAGTCCAAGCCTTTGTGGCACACTTGCCTTGGCAGCTTCTTCAGCACTTAGAGGCTCAAATGAAGGGCGAATCGAAAGTAAAAACAGAACATCGTGCTCTTTAAGGGCATTCCACTCTGATCTTATTTGTGCTTTATAACTGGAGATGCTAAAAGTCACGTCTGCAGTAACAGATGACGGCTTGACTTCTCCAATGTTTGGCTGTTTTACCTCGGTGATCTTAAATTCTTTAATTGGCACAGCCATTCTTGACCAACCACGAAAAGCAGTTTCTCCTTCATTATTGATGTAGGCAAGGAGATGTGGTACAGCTTCCTGAATATCCTCACGTATCTCATATGTTGATTCAAGACGGAAGAGATTAAAATTTCGCAGAAGATAATCATGAAGCGTTAAGAATTGTAAATTAAGTTTTGGAAGAGCTAGACAACCCTCGCCAGAGTAATTTATGCTTGGTACAAGGCTTTCATCCCACATAATTTGCTCGTTTGGGTAGAGTGGGAGAGCATTTATGGCTTCTTTTTGAGATTGTTGTTTCTCAAAAAAGGAGACCATGACTTCAATAAGAAAATCAACCCTTTCTGACCAGGGATCTTCCTCTGAGATCAGTTTGAGCTGCAAAAAGGGATCATGTCAGCTAGTGTCCAAAAATCATACAGTTTTTAAAACAATATCTTTATACGTAAACACAGTCACACACACAGGGAGAAAGCATGAGAGGGGAGAGTACATTAAGAAAGAATATTACAGCCAAACGGTTTTATGACATGATTTTAAACTAGTGCAACACAAGATGAATGGCAGCATCAGAATACCAGATTTGCCCCAGACAGAATTACAGAAGAATAATTTCCTCTTGAGTCTGCAAGGGACAATATAGGGACTTTCATGTAAAAAAAAATTATTAAAATATAATTCATTAAAATATAATTCATTTCTAAAACCCAATGGCAGTTAAAGCCAGAAATTTTAATATAGTTACAATACTACATGCAGAATCATTAACATTAAGGCCTTCACAGGGTAAATCCCAGAACTTGTTGTTCTAAACAAGTACTTATAATCAACTTACCACTTAGCAGAGACATTAAAGAATATATTATTAATTTGCATCCCCCTTCCCCAACCCACCCCCAAAAAAATAAAAAGAGAAAGAAAACCTTATCAAATTTCTCATACACTCCTAAAATAAAAAATACATCTAGTTCTTCTCAGTACAGTGCTAACTGATGGTAGAATTTTATGACTTGTGATTTTAGAGGTAAAAGACTGATAATTGTTGGGAGCCAACAGCAACAAAAATGACCTTTGTATAAACAGTTGTGCAAGAGTAGAGGAAGCACTAACAAACTCCACATGAAGATCAACAAGAACTCATTCAGGTCCTAGGCATGAGATCGAAAGTGACTATCAACATAAGGCAACATGTAATCAATCATTCATTTACAAACCTTGTGGCAAACCAAATCCCTCAAATCCATAGGAGAAAGCTCAGACAACTTCTTAGAGAGATCAGCCCGCTTGTTAATTGCACCAATGTTAGCCAATGCAAGTTCTCGCAACTACAAGCACCAATGGAAAGAAAGTTGAGACACTTATCGAATTGAATTAAACAATAATCAGAGCAATAATAATGATAACAACTAATTGTTCCTTAATATTAACATCATAAGCAGTGACATTTTCAATTCAGAACATTTATAAATGCCTGCTGAGACACGGACCTTGGGGATCTTCTTGAATGCAAGCAGTTGAAAAGATTGGAAGCGGTCATAATGAGACTGCAGCACCTCATCATCTGTCAGTTGAGTCCCAACATGATCATTAATCTCAAATTTCTCATAGAACTGCAGTAAGTCAACCAGTTGTGCAAAGAGTTTCCCCTTCTCATGTTTATAGAGTGCACTTAGATGGCACTTAGCAACAACAGCCACATCAGCAACAAGAGGTCTCAGGTACCTGTATGCCCCAGAAAAGAGAAAATGTTTTGAAAAAAAGAGAATAAAATTATTTTCATAAAAAAAATGATATATAGAACTCAAGAAGAAAAAATAATCATAAAACATAGCATGAGTAAATAACTTGACCAAAGGATTCCACCATTCATGGATCATAAAAGCTCACTTTGAAAAATCTTTTCCAAGGAAGATCTAGTATGTGATAAAATAATCACCACAATCTAAAGAAACCAATGTCAAATAATGTGGGGAACAGGAACCAGTTGTATAGTATCATTTTGGATTTTAAGATTATTCTCCACATAAAGGCAAGATTAAAGAACAAAACACTAAGATCTCAACTTTAAAAACATAAAAACCAAGGAAACTATTATAGATCAGAACAGAAAGAAGTCCCATTTCATCTTTCTACTTGCTAAACTTAATTAAGTGTAATTTCAAACTAAAATTACCATTAAAAAAACACAGAATGCAATCACATAAGCCCATCCACATCTGCTCAGATATAAGTTTACGAAACTTTTTTTTTTAATGAAAGTAAGATAATTTTATTGAAACAAGATTACTTCATGAAAAAAGTCACAAAGTACCCTTATGTATTACAAACGGAAAAAAATATATACATATGAATGGACTCTATGAAACATTGAACAGAATTACTATCTGTAAGACCCAATGCAAAAGACCACTCAAAAAGAGAACAAATGAAGGATGCTAGCAATTGAGTTGACGTGCACTCCACATCTTCAAAAGGGAGCGTGGAAAATGATAAGGAAAAAAAAAGTGCACTTTACCTCCTCGTTGGCAGTTGGCTCAAGAGATCAATAAGAAATTCCATAAACCTCTCACAGTACAAAACACAAGCATCGTCAACTTGCTTCAAACCATAAGGATCAATTATTTTATTATCTTCATTAACATGTTGTTCTTGGGAAAAAACCGTTGAATCCAATACCTGGTACAAATTGATAAACTCAAACATAAATGCCTTGCGCGCCATAGTTATAGATCAAACAATTACTTCATAGTTTATTGTACGATAAAACCTCCAGAAATTCTTCAATAAGATTTCTCAAGAATTTCACTTCAAGCTTAGTTGACGGGTCAAAAAGCTCTCCTCGCTTTGTTGCCTCCTTAGCTTCTCTCTTTATCATTCTTTTCCATTTCTTGATCAATTCCTGATTAAGACAAAGCTCCATCTACAGAGAAGAGAAGCAGATATTTAATAAATGCCAACCACTATGGAAACAGATTAAGAAAGAGCATGTGTCATACCTGAAAACGACCATATGACAAACTGTGCCAGGATTGCAAACTTGCTAATCTCAACACAGTCTCACTGACAACCTCATCTCCCAAGCTCTGTTACACAACATATAAATCAACAGACAAACAACTAAACAAGAACTCATTTATTTGCAAGAATGAATTGTACAATATAAGTTTATAGGCGCAAGCATATGTATACATGACCAAGTGTATGACTGCGTTGAGCATGTAACAACATCTGGACATACTTGAGTTTAGATGACTTTCAATTATTTCTTATCATAAGGGCAATAAGCGTTATGCAGCTCTACTTAGGAAGAATCAAATACAGGTATATTTTAAGTGCGTGTCTGAAGTTTATTTCTTTCCACTGAGAATTTAGAAGTGCGAAAAACTAACCATCAGCAACTTAATCATTCTAACTTCATAAAGACCATGAAATGAAAATTAAAATAAATGGAAGCATTGATATAATGAGATATAAATAATATATTAGTACATATCACATAAATAGAGTATGACTGCTAATTAAGCAAATTAAAAGGTTTAGGAGATAATGCATATATGGACCACATAATAGGTTAGAGACATCCAACAAGTGATTGTTTCTAGCATCTAAATGTATATGATCAAAGCATAAAGTAGGATGCTAGCATACCTGAAAGGCATTGATCATGAAAACCAAGTAATTCGTCTTCTCGGCAATGCTTAATTCTATTCCCTACAGTTACATTTGACATATAAGAGATTCAGATACATCAACAGTGCATCAAGTTCATCATATAATCCGATCATATGTTTAAAAGTAAACCTACCTTCATATAAGTTCTTTTAAAAAGCAAAATTCATAACCGCCTTTTCTTTTGACAAGTAATAAATTATATCAGGAAAAAATCAACAAGCACATGGACTACAATAGCTGAGAACATAATAAAACCGCCTTTGGAATGTCATACATTCAATAAGACATTTACAAGTTTGTAAATTCTCAAAGAGTTAGACCATTTAATCAGAGGTTTCATTAGAAATCTTGTTAGTTTATGACCATTAGACATTCAAAGAAAGTGAGCATATATTATGGGAGTGCACATACTAAATAATCCTTTTAAACCTAAAACAGATAATGCAAAAACCAGTCTTATCATGATACACGCAAAAACCCAACAAACATGCTGCAAAAATTCATAAGCAAACAAAACAACTACAAAATTCCTTATAATAAAAGGACCAAAATACAACCATAGAAAGAAAAAGTAGACAAACCTCCTTCAGCCGAAGGACCCTCTCAAGGAATCCCTTAAAAATGTCTTTTCGATCATAAAAGCATACCCAAGCTGCCACATTCTCCCGAAACTGCAAGTTTTCCACATAAAAAAAAACTGTGATTTCAGAATATCATCATAACTATCCATCCCATTCAAAATCAATCCCCCATAACCACATTTACAAAACAGAACACCAAAAACCTCATGCTTCTACAACTAAAATGTCACAAAACTATTACACCAGATTAGACTGAGTCTTTTATCTGCTTCTTTTAATAGAATAAAAAAGTGCATATTACAGTATTATACACATGCATATAGCACTTTTTTATGGTAAATTACACATGCAAACAACATAGCTGTTATATGGTCCACAAAGCATCTGTCATTTGCAGGAAGATTACAATTGCTTCAATCTGTCTTGCATGGAATTCAGGTATATTGGACCAGTATTTTTATTCTCCCTGCTAAAATTGTGAGAATCATTGCTCTAGGGCTTCTTGTGGAAGGGCACCAATAAGTGATGACTCATCTTTAGTGGCAAACGAGGCTTGGGATTTGGTGTGTGCCCCAAAAAGAGAGGGAAGATTAGCTTTAAAGAAAGTAGTTTAATGGAATAAGGAAGAAATTCTAAAGCACGTTTGGAATATTTTTGTTAAAGCAGGTTCCATATGAATTCAATCGGTTTTGAGTATCTGTTAAGGAATAGAAGATTTTGGGTTGTCATATTCCTTGTGATGCATCATGGGATTGGAGAAAAAATGGAAATTACTTCTTAGAGAGCTAGCTAGGCATTTACAAAAACATAGAATTGAGCAGGGAGGAGATGTTTTTGTGTTGCTAGATAACTCACGCACAGATGGTCCTTTGTTTCCTAAACATGGTTTCAGAGTTGTTTATGATACTGGCAGCAACATCAATTTTCAAATCTCCAGTGTTTTATCTGATCAATAATTGGTGATAGGTGCTAGCTAAAGCTGATGTTCTGGTTGAAATTGAAGTTAAAGTGTTCAAGGTGAGCTTGGGAAGAGGGATTCTGTTGCCTGGCCTGTCTCCAAATCCAGTGTCGTCAATTGTGCAAATACGTGGGAAGCTATCAGGTCTAAACTTCCAGTTGTGGATTGGTGGAGTATGGTCTAGCACTCTTTTAGTATTCCAAGACACATTTAGTGCATGTTTGGATTGCACTGAAAAGGAAAGTATACGCGCGTCTGCGTTTTTTGTATGGGTCCCATGCACTATTCACGGGACCCGCAAGTACTTTTTTCAGCAAAAACAACTTTAAAACTAGGTTTCACGGCATTATTCACACATTTAAAAATTATTTTGCTACAGTATTTTCATTTTTCAGTTTTCAGCAATAAGCGGTATCCAAACAGCCCCTTATAAGCTAGCTGACCTTAGAAATAGGCTTAGCACTTGCGATAGATTCTTGAGTTTGCGCTATCAAGGCAATTCTCTCTGTGTTTTCTGTGGGGGTTACATTTAGAGCAGGGATCACTTATTTATTGAGTGTAATTTTATCATAAGAATATGGCATCATATTGAAGGCAATCCGGGTACAACATTTTTCAACAAGCTGTCAGTACTTCAAAGGAAAAAGGGTCCAAATCAGTAACCCGCAACTTGTAAAAAACCTCTCTTAGACATTACCGACCTATTCAACTTCTGCTCAAAATAAAAATAGAGGAATGGCAATGGGTTAGATTTGAGACAAAAAGAATGCTCCAAACCCAAACCATTTAAATATTTTAAATACCAAACCCTATTAAATTTTAGGAATTCCATCCCAAAATTCATTCAGAAAAGGGTGTCAAATCAGTAACCCGCAAAGTAGCCTGGGCTCTGGCTTTGTATAATGGTGTTACCAAATCTAAAGAAAGCCTTTATCAAGCTATTAAATGGGATGCAAAAATCAGAACTTTTTAAACCTCATTGCATACCAAAACTTTGTGTAATTTGTGGGTTATATTCCTTGTACAGTTTTCTTCTTCTTTTTTTTTTTTAACTACGAAACCTTTCTAAAGAAGAGCCCTTTGGACTCGCGTCTAATCATTAACACTTATAAGCAACTGACCCCACCCACCAAAACTAGTTACCCGGTAATCCAAGTGCATTATTCACTCCTAACGGGCTAAGCAGTTAATACAGTTTTAATGAGTGCAAAGGGTAGTTTTAGCTAAAGATTTTGAGTTTCACACTTCAAAGTGTACTTCAAAGTGTTCTGACTATGCTGTGCTTAGTAAAATCTCAAGCTCATTCATACAATTATAAACTAAATTAATAAAAATAAAAACTTTATACTTTGTATATGAACTTCACAACAACTATTTTACCTTCTCATTGACCATGAGAATCATCGACATGACGTGCTCGAACGACGCCGTATCGGGGTCGAAATTGGGCCAGAGGTAGTTCTCCAAATACTGACTCACCTCCAAAATCATCACCCTCTGCAACGGCACGGGCTTTCTCCCTCCTTTGACCAGCAACTCCGTCTTGTAAATCTCCTTCACCAGCTCCGGATCGAACCGCTTCTCACTGCCGGAGCCTTTACCTCCTCCACCTCCTCCGGCAGCTTTCGACCAGTTATCCTCCGCGATCTTCGTGAGCCGGTCCCGCTGAATCTCCAACAGCGTTATCGTGCTCGGCAGCGCAGACTCCACCGGCTTCTCCGCTGCCGGCTGCGTCGCCGACGACGTTGGATCCACCGGGTACTCCGCCACCCTGTGCCGCTTGAAATCGTACGCGCCGGTTCCGTACACTTTCGTCATTGCGAGCAATTCGAGAGAAGAATCAAGGGGGTTTTGAAATTAGGGTTTTTTTGAATTTGGATGATAAACCCTAACCCTAGAGAGCGAATTGGGGTTTTTTTTTTTTTTTTTTTTTTTGGGGTTTTTTTCAAAACTCAATAATTTGATAACGTTATTAGAGGCGATGAAGGAATAACCCAACGGGCAAAAACTCGGGTTTGTTTGTTGAGATGGGCTTAACCCGGTTCGTTTTCAGTTCTTTTTGTAGAGAGAAGGTTGGGGGGCCATTAAACCCGATGAAACCGACCCAACCCAATATCTCGTATGAGGGTTTTATTTTTGGGCTCCAGTTGAGTCAAATGTTGATATAGGGTTTGTTGAAGAACTTTGTGGATTTTGAGTAGTTTATTTGTATTCTGACTCTTCTATTTTAAAAAAAAAAAATTTGAAATAACGTTTATTTGAATTTTCTAACCCAAAAAAAAAGGTTCTTATATTTAAAAGAAAAAACCATGTTGATTTTTATAAATAAATAAAAACTATCTTTATCCCATATTTTCATGTAGTTTTTGTTTTTATATGCTTTTTATGAGATTATTCCATGTAATTAAAGGAATATCCAACTATCTACTACTCTTTTCCACTTATTTAAGTAAAATTATCAAATTTTAGCTTAAATGGTTTGAATACCCCTTAACATCAAAGTTCTCAAAAAATATAGTTTTTAGCAACTCAAAAGCCTCCTTTATCTATTTCAACAATTTACTTTATAATATACCCAACACCAAAAATTCTATTTTAACATTCAGCTTATTAAAATAATATAGACAATGACAAAATTTAGCTATAAAATTAGTTGTAGCCTTAGGCTACAAACTTACTTAATATCTTTTTATTGAATGTGAATTTTGACATATCTACCATTGGATAACATATTCTTCTTATATCTTCCATGCTTGCAAAATTTCAAGAAAATTAAAAATCAATAGCTATGTCATTAATAAATTTTTTAAATTGCAAGTTTTTGCAATTTAAAATTATACACAAAATATAAGTTTATATATCATATAGTAAATGATATTCAATTGACACAAAATTTAACATGTATATTAAGAGCGTAAAGAACATGCAATTCAACGGTTAGATTTTCAAAATATGTTGTAGTATTTATTTTATTGAGTGAGTTTATAGCCGTAAGCTACAACTAATTTTGTAGCTAAACTTTTTCCTATAAACAATACAATAAAATAATATATCCCAACACAATAACTTTAGCCACAACAACCACCGCCTCAGCCACGATCAGACACTGTCACATCCACCACCAACATCACTCATAACCGTAACCCCCAACCACCACAATCACAATAAATTGCAACCCACCACATCCAAAATGAATTAATCACCCAAAACCATCATCTTCGCCACCCACAACTAGCAAATCGAAACCCCACCGCCGAATCAATCAACCCACAGCCACAACCCAAAGCCACCCCTTTCAATTGACACCCATAACCTAGCTAAAGGACCCAAAGTTGCTAAAACCCAACAAAACCACCCAAAGCTAGCAAATTGTAACCTCAATGAGAAAGAGGGACTGAGAGGCATAAAGAAAGAGAGAGACAGAGAGAAAGAGATAGAAAAAGAGAGACCTGGCACAAGAGAGAGAGAGAGGGAGACTGAGAGGCATAAAGAAAGAGATAGAAAAAGAGAGACTTGGCACGAGAGAGAGAGAGAGGCTACAATATAGTAAGTTGCTAAAAAATTTTAGATTTAGCACCTTTGATGTAGAGCATGTTTTGATGTGAATGCTCGCAAAACATAGTTGTCAGTATCGTATGATACGTATTGTATCGTATGCAAAATATTTACGTATTGTAAGTGCTCATGAATCATCTGATACATAAATGTGTATCACCTTTGATGTAGAGCATGTTTTGATGTGAATGCTCGCAAAACATAGTTGTCAGTATCGTACAATACATGTATCGTATGCAAAAAGTTTACGTATTGTAAGTGCTCGTGAATCATCCGATACAAAAATGTGTATCATATAAATCGTATCGTATCGGTGAATTATATAATACGTACGACACATAGACATGGGGGTTTAAAATGAGTTTTTTTGTTAAAATTTGTGGTTTTATTTGATTTAAATAAGTTGTTAGAATTTTTTAACACAAAATTATTGGGAAACTTAATTGAATCTAATAAAATAGCAAGTCCATGAGTTTTTTTTTCCTCCCCTCTCTTTCTCCTATAAAATTTAAACTATACTCATAACACTTTACTTTCATATGTGCAAATTTATTTTCTATGCTATTAATAATGTATTAAATGAAAATATAATTTTATTATTATTATTATGAGTCTAAAAAGCTAGAATGCCATGAAAAAATATAATGAATAAATTATTAGAATTAAAAAAAAAAAAGTAAATGTTGATAATAATGAAGAAGATTTCTGTGAAAAAATAATTTTGCAAGCTGCTGATGATAACATTAACTTCAATGGAATTGATTAGCCAAGATGATGACTAGATATTATTATTTTGGTTCATATATCATATATTATCACTTTTGAGTTTAATAAATTTGAATATGCATGTTTTGGGGTCACGTTTTTCAGGCCAAGCCCAATATGCATGGGACCTTAAACCACTGAGCTTGATACAATGAATTTGTAGAGAGTGGGCCAAAGAGCTAGGCTTTAGAGTATGGACAGCGGTCGTCACGGCGTTCTTTACGTCACGTCGAGACAAGCTGGATTCATCTGAGAGGACTGATCCTCGGCCCGGCCTGGGAAGTTCTTTTTTTTGGGGCCTCTGGTGTGTTGGGGGGTCTTCGCCCCCTTTTCTCTGCCTCTCTTTACCCCCCCTTTTTATAGTGGTTTGCTTCCTCCTGAATGGGGTCCCTAGGGTATGTAGTTGTCCCATTAGCTCTTCCTTCCAGTTGTTGGGAGTAGTTGTAAGGACAGAGAAGTATGACTGTATCAGGTACAAGGTACTGAATGCAATAATGACATCCTTTCCTTTAGATACTTTCGTTGTTCTTTTCTGCTTTAATACTTTTCCTGCTCCATGGGGTGATAGGGAGTGTCACCACTAGTGGCAGGTTGCCTCCTTCATTCTTGGCTACACCGTGCTGAGGAGAGTTCTCCCCATGGCCGAGGAGGGGCCTTTCCTCCCCGTGACCGAGGAGAGATTTTTCCCTTGGGTTGGGCCTTTGGCCCAATGTAGACATTGACATGAGCCTACTGGTCTTTTACCCCCCACACATGTTATAAACATAAGTTAATTTGATTTATTTAGTTAGTTTTGTTAAATTTTATTACATAAGTAATGATTAAATTGATCATTAGTTGACCTAAAAATCGATTCACAATACGATTTATGATTTGACAACTATGCTCTCAAATAGTAGTATAGATTATCTAAATAAAACTCTTCAATTTTAGGTAAATTTTAAAAAATAGTTTTTTTTTTTTCACAACATTTCTCCATATCCCATAAAATTAGGTAGACCTCTCCTTAAACTTTCTAAGTTTTTTTTTTTTTTTAAATCAACTTGGGCTTATTTCTAATAGAGTTAAACATGTGCAAAAAAAGAAAAATGTGAGTGAGAGAAACAAAAAAGGAGAGAGATTTTATAGGCAACCTAAAATTTTAAATTTTAAAACTTAATAATTTTACTTAGATAAGTTGAAAAGAGTAGTGGATAACTGGGGTTTTTTTTTTTTTTTTTTACTACGTGGGATAATCTTATAAAAATACAAATAAAAATAAAAACTACATGAAAATATGGGATAAGGATATGTTTAAAAAAAAATTAACATGGTTTTTTTTAATATATGAACTAATGATTTTTCATTGCAATTTTAATGATATTGGTTACGTCAAGTTTCTCATTACACTATTGAACACTACATATAGAATATCAATTCACCATCATTGTTCGTGAAATTCTACGAAATAAAAGAATAAATTAGTTCAATAGTATCTCTTAAATTGAATGGGGATAAGTGCACAGGATCATTTAGCTCAATTACAGTTTGTTATGTTCAAGATCTTCATATACAAAATATTTAAATAGAAATTGTATAAAATATCTAGTCATTAGTTCACAAAAAAAAAATAATAATAACAGAAAAATTCTAAATAATTTAATTTGTATGAAAAGATTTCAAGTGCAAAATCTAATGTTGTTTCTAATCAAATTTTCTCAAAGATTTGGCGATATATATATATAAGATGATTCTCCTATTTCAACTGGACTTTTATGTGGTTTAAAAATATTCTAAATAAGGAAGGATAACTTCATTTAGAAATAAGGTCATAAATACCAAATAACAAATTTTGAAATAAAAAAAGAGAACTCCTAATGTAGGGGTATTGGGCCCAAGAGCTCATTATCTGTATATATATTGGGCCTGGGGCTCGATCCGAGGACGAAAGGTTGTCCAAATAGGAGAACACATCTTCTAGGGAGTCTGCGTTAGTGAATGAAGAAGTTAGTTTCAGTCATAAGGGCCCAGAAGAGTAGGTCGAGGATGAATGCCTCCTCGGCCAACCAAAGCCGAGGTCCGAAAAGGTGGTCTGCCATTTAGGGGAATGTTCCAGGAAGTTCTGATGGTACAAATAAGCATTGCAGAAACATATGACAGGGGGGAGTCCTAAAATATCTAAAGAGAAGGCCGTTACCACCGTATTGAATTCTTGTTAGGATCATAATTGTAAACTGCTTAGTGTCTGCTTAGTTGTAATGTGTTGTATTTAGTTGTGATGTAATCTATGGTGTAATATTGGTGTTGTATCTCAAGGTAGCTGTCAAGCCTATTGGGTAGTTAAGTCTGTTAGTTAGTTAGATGGTACTGATGACGTGGTAGAAGTTAGTTAAGGGAGCTAGTTAGTTACTGGCAATTCATGGGGATTGATTGTACATTGTATATAGCTGAATTGATGAATGAGAAAGGGTAAGAAAGAACATTCCAATTAATTCCTCTTCTCTCCCTTAACCCCTGCTCTGTTCTGGAGGTAGTCCCCTTGAAGAAACACTCTCTCTTTTCTCTAATTCACATATCCATTGTCTTCTTCCTTCCTTCCATTTTCTGGTTTAGCTAAGCTCTTAACAATTGGTATCAGAGCCCTCTTTCCTGCAATCATGACTGAAACACGACCCACTTCATACATCAATGAATCCATTACTTCCCTCAAAACTACCACTGACCACCATGTCCATTCTCTTCAAGAAATCACCCAACAATTGACTGTCAATACCCAACAATTGAATGCCATTAGCCTTGCTTTGCAGAAGCTAACTGAAGCTGAAGAAAAGAGACAGCAACCACCATCACCAAAGTCATCTCCAATACCTCACGCTGTTACTCTACCATCACCAAGTTTATCGAAGAGTGTGAGGCTTGAATTTCCTAGGTTCAAAGGAGATGATCCTGTAGCCTGGGTGTATAAAGCTAATTAGTATTTCAATTTCTATCATATTCTACTCAATGAGAGGCTTCTTATGGCTTCTTTTCATATGGATGGCGATGCTTTAATTTGGTTTCAAGACTGTGAAGCAACAGGTGGGTTCATGACTTGGGAGAGCTTTAGGGAAGCATTGTTGATCAGGTTTGGTTCTTCAGCTTATGAGGATCCAATGGAGGCTCTGACGAGGTTGCGACAAACAAGTAATGTGGTTAATTACAAGGTGCAATTTGAAGCTCTCTTTAAAAAAATTAGGAATTTGTCAGAGAACCATAAACTGAGTTGTTTCCTTAGTGGTCTTAAAGATGAAGTCAGGCTGCCTGTGAAAATGCTTAATCCAAGGAATCTCAATGAGGCTTTTGGTTTGGCAAAAATTCAAGAAGAGTATTTGATGAGCAGCAAGAAGTCTCAAAAACCTTTTTCATCAGAATTGTATAAACCTTCAATTCTTGGAACAAGACCTAATGTCAAGTTGGATTTAAAGTTTAAACTGCCTTTACAGAGGTTGTCACCAGCACAAATGGAGGAGAGAAGAAAGAAGGGACTTTGTTTTAATTGTGATGAGAAATTCCAACCTAAGCATCATTGTAAGTCTACTAAACTTTTCTTGCTAGAAGGTCTTTACCCATTTCAAGGTCCTAGTTCTCATGTGCAACTGATAGAACTTAATGATAATGAGTTGCCTTTGTGTGCTAAATCTAATGTGCTTCATTCTGAATCTATTGAGACTGAATCTAAAATGGCTGAGGCAGAAATTACTCTTTATGCTCTCTTAGGAAGTCCTTCACCTGGTACTATGAGAATTAAGGGTAAAATTAATGGGCATTGGGTTGTTATCTTAATTGACACTGGCATCACTCATAATTTCTTGGATGCTGCCATACTTTCCAAGTTACAGCTATGCTTAGATCCCACTGTTTCATTTGAGGATAAGGTAGCTAATGGAGCAATAATTAAGACCAAGGGTGTTTGTGTTGGGGTTAAAGTTGTTCTGCAAGGTCACATGTTTTTAGTGGATTTGAATGTTTTGCCCTTAGGGGATTGTGAACTAGTCTTAGGCACTCAATGGCTTAGGACTTTGGGTTTGGTTCAATGGGATTTTCTGAAAGTGTCAATGCAATTCTTGCAGTTTGGCAACACTATTACATTGAGTGGTATGCACACTACTGATTTCACTCTTCAAGAATGTGAGCATTTCTTTAGACAACCTATCAAGAAGGGTATTCTGCTGCAAGTGGTGTCATTGGGCTCAGGAACTCCTTCCTTCTAGCACCAATGTGACCCTTTGATTGAGAAACTATTGATTGAATTTGCTTCTATCTTTGACACACCCTCTGGTCTGCCTCCTTGTAGAGATCATGAACATCAAATTGTCTTGAAGGAAGGGATTGTTCCAATTTGTCAAAAGCCCTATAGATACCCTCACTTCCAAAAAATTGAAATTGAGAAAATCATTACGGATTTGTTGGAGGTTGGTTCAATCAGGCCTAGTCAAAGCCCATTTTCTTTTCCAGTATTGTTGGTAAGGAAGGCTAGTGGCTCTTGGAGAATGTGCATTGACTATAGAGCTTTGAATCAGGCTACAATTAAGGACAAATTTCCTATACCAGTGGTGGATGAGTTGCTAGATGAGCTTGCTGGTTCCACTATATTTTCCAAGTTGGATTTAAGGTCTGGGTACCATCAGATTCGTATGAGAGAGGAGGATATTCCTAAGACAGCTTTTAGAACCCATGATGGACACTATGAGTTCTTGGTTATGCCATTGGCTTGACCAATGCTCCATCAACCTTCCAATCTCTCATGAATGATGTTTTTAGGCTTTGTTTGAGGAGGTTTGTTTTGGTGTTCTTTGATGACATCTTAGTTTTCAATTCTACCTTGGATCATCACCTCGAGCATTTCAAAATTGTCTTAGAGTTGTTACAGAAAAATCAGCTATATGCCAAGAGAAGTAAATGTGTCTTTGGCTGTCCAGAAGTGGAATATCTTGGTCACATCATCTCTGGCCAAGGTGTTAGTGTTGATCCAAGGAAGACTACAGACATGATGATTTGGCCAACTCCTACTTCTGTCAAGGCTTTGAAGGGTTTCTTGGGTTTGACTGGGTATAATAGAAAATTCATCAAGAATTATGGTCAGATAGCTGCCCCATTGACTGCATTGTTGAGAAAAAATGCTTTTGTTTGGTTTGCTGAAGCTGAACTAGCCTTTCATCAACTAAAGGTTGTTGTTAGCCAACCCCCTGTCTTAGCTTTGCCTAATTTCAATCAAACCTTCATTATTGAGTGTGATGCATCAGGAAGGGATTTAGGAGCTGTATTGATGCAAAATCAGAGGCCCATTGCCTTTCATAGTCAAACTCTCAAAGGTAAAGCTCTACAACTATCCACTTATGAAAAAGAACCGTTGGCATTGGTCACTACAGTGTACAAGTGGAGACCTTATCTATTGGGGAGACCATTCATTATTAAGACTAATCAACAAAGCTTGAAGTAAATTTTAGAGTAGAAAATTGCCACTCCTGCCCAGTAAAAGTGGCTGACTAAGTTGTTGGGTTACCTATTTGTGGTGGAGTATAAAAAGGGATGTGAAAACAAGGTGGCAGATGCATTGTCTAGGATGTCAGATTCTACTTTTGAAGGCTCAATCAACCCCATTACTTTTGATTCTCATTCAACCTTGTTTTTTATTTCCTTTCCATGTCCTTCTTGGATTAAGGAATTGAAGGATAGCTATCACCATAACCCAAAGTTGCAGCAACTATTACAGCAACTTGAGTCTGGTTCAGCTTGCTCAAGGTTTTTTTCATTGCATAATGGCCTCATCTTGTATAAAGGTAGGGTATTTTTGGGTCCACAGTGTAGCCTCAAATTTAAGATTCTTCATCTGGTTCATGATAGCCCACTAGGGGGCCATTCTGGCTTCCTTAAGTCCTTACATAGATTGAAGCAGGATTTCTTTTGAGTGGGAATGAGATCAGATTTGAAACAACATATTAGGGAATGTGGAGTTTGCCAACAAATGAAATATGAGACTTGCAAACCTGTTGGACTTCTACAGCCCCTATCAATCCCTAATAGACCTTGGTCTGCTGTTAGTATGGATTTTATTAATGGGTTGCCTATGTCTCAAAGGTTGGATACTATAATGGTTGTGGTAGATAGTCTCACTAAATATGTTCATTTCATAGGCCTGTCTCATCCTTATTCTACTGCTAAGGTGGCTGCCTTGTTTGCTCAGAATATACTGAAATTGCATGGGATGCCTACTTCTATTGTGTCTGACAGAGACTCTATCTTCACTGCCAAGTTTTGGGCTAAACTATTCAAATTACAAGGGGTGTAGTTGGCTATGTCTTCAGCATATCATCCCTAAACTAATGGCCAGACTGAGGTTGTGAATAAATGTTTAGAGCAATATTTGAGGTCTTTTTTTGCTAGGCCTACTGAGTGGTCAGATTGGTTGTACCTAGCTGAATTTTGGCTCAACACCAATTATCATTTAGCTACTAAGTGTACTCCATATAAGGTTGTGTATGGCTTTCCTCCTCCTCATTTGTTGGATTACATACCTGGTACAACCCAAGTGGCAGCTGTGGATTCTATTTTGCAATCAAGACAGCTTATTCTTTCCTTAATAAAGTAGAATTTGGTGGCTACCCAAGCCAGGATGAAGTAGCAGTATGATCTCTATAGGTTTGAGAGGGAATTCAATGTGGGTGATTGGGTGTTTCTCAGGTTACAACCCTACAAGCAACAGTTAATGGCCTATAGGGCTTCTTATAAACTCTCTCCTAGGTTTTTTGGGCCTTTTCAGATCCTTGAAAGAATTGGTGAAGTAGCTTACAAGCTGGATTTGCCTGCTGGTTCTGTAATACATCTAGTGTTTCATGTGTCTTGTTTGAAGACTAAGTTGGGCAAGCATAATGTGTCTATGTCCTTGCCGCCATCAGTGAACTCTCAAGGCTTCTTGACACTTGAACCAGTAGCTGTTCTTCAAACTAGATCTCACAAGCTTCGAAATAGGACTATTACTCAACATCTCATTCAATGGCAAGGTGGGACTGTTGATGATGCTACTTGGGGGGATTTGTTTCATCTGCAACAACAATTTCCCTATCTTGTGGGCAAGCTGTTCTAAAGGGGGAAGGTGTTGTTAGGATCATGATTGTATATTGCTTAGTGTGTGCTCAGTTGTAATGTGTTATGTTTAGTTATGACGTAACCTGTGGTGTAATATTGGTGTTGTATCTCAAGGTAGCTATCAAGCCTATTAGGTAGTTGAGTCTGTTAGTTAGTTAGATGGTACCGATGACGTGGTAGAAGTTAGTTAAGGGAGGTAGTTAGTTACTGGCAGTTCATGAGGATTGATTATACATTGTATATAGCTGAATTGATGAATGAGAAAGGGTAAGAAAGAATATTCCAGTTAATTCCTCTTCTCTCCCTTAACCCTGCTCTGTTATGGAGGTAGTTCCCTCGAAGCAACACTTTCTCTTTTCTCTAATTCACATATGCATTATCTTCTTCCTTCCTTCCATTTTCTGATTTACCTAAGCTCTAAACAATGCTTTGCAACTAACTTTCTGACTGCATTAATGTGGAGAAGATTCCTAAACAGTGTTGCATTGGCTTCCCCAACGCACAGAGGGCCTGAGAGGGTATCAATAGGACAAACACTCAAGTTGTAGCTTGGATGATCAACAAATGGAGAGTCAAGATTGTCTAAAGAGAACTATATAATGGAAGAGATCCTCCACGGTAAAGGGTTCGAGAATTAGAGAGAGAAAAAGCACTATACAATCAAGAACAAAACTTTTAATCAAACTGGTGGATTAATATATAAGAACTGATCTCCTTGGACCTTGCCGATGACGATTTTCTTTAGTTTAAACTTGTCTATCTTCATTCTCTTGTCATCAAATCTACCTTATCTATTGTCTGATTTACTAAAGCCCAGTTTTCTAACCTACTCTCTACAAATTTATTATTTAGGGCTTTTTGAGCCTAAATCCATCCATCTTGTGGGTTAAGGACTCAAATCTGGTCCTTACACCTAAAATTTAGGGGTTTTTTTTTCCCTTCACCTTCAAAAAATAAATTATAGTTACTGCTTATCTCTAAATTTTATACTTTTTATTTGTTTGAAAAATAAAAAGTTTATATTTCTAAATTATAATAGATGCAAATTATTAACCTTTATTAAAAAAAATAAAAGAACCTCTGAGCACATGCATAAGCGCATGCTCAGAAGCTAGTATATAGATAAGTTTTTGATTTCATTAAACTTATACTTCTACTTCTATTTCTATGATCGAATATTTATTTTATAACAATCGATAAATTACCCATTGCATATTCCTTTTTCCACATAATTTAAGAATTGATTCTGATCACCCTCATTTAAAAGAACATTAATTACAATACAATGTAGTTAAAATCAGCCAACATTTTTCTAGATTGAATCTTGTGTTGTATGCAATTGAATTAAAGAACCAATTGACTACTTTTCAACAGTATTTAGTGTTATTTTTCAAAAAAAAAAAAGTATTTAATGTCTGTCTCATTTAAATGAGATAGATATTAAATCATCATGAGTAAGTAAGGATTTTTAGTTTGTGCACTTGTAATAATAATAATAATACACACCAACAATAAAAAAAGATACCAATAACATAAAATCAATAACACTAACAATAATTTTTAAAATATAATAACAATAACAATAACAACAACTTGTTTATATTTTTTATACATTTTTTTTGGTTCTAACGGAACTTTATGAGAAGAAAAGTAATAATTATTATGTTTAAACATAATAAACATAAATTTTCTAAACCTAAATTGTCTAAAAATCATAGTGATTACTAAAAAAGAACAAACATAATTAAACACAAATGAAAAATTCACCCCCTAAATTTTACCGAAATTCATTTCAGGCATGGCCATTCATAGCAAAAATCTAGTTCACATTTTTCAACAATAAAAGAATAGCAGTATGAATAAAAACTTTGAAAATTTTTTTAAAATAAAAAATCTATAAAAAAAAAAAAAAAGGCTATGAAAACTCTTTCAAAAGAGTTATAGATATGGTGGAGATTAACTTAAAATCTATATTTGGGCTTTAAAAGAGGGCTTTTACAACATGTGATACTTAGCAACTTGGAGAGTTGTAATGGAAATCGTGATGAATGATGTGAGAAGGATTGTCATAAGTTCAAACAATAGTGTGATGATTGAAAAAATCCTTCTTAATAGAGGCTGTGAACATACTGACCATCTGTTTTGAAATTGAAAGTCTTGAAGCCCCAAATCCTTTGGCCTGTTGAACCCACAATAGCAATGACTATCTCAAATTATGAACATTTGTGAAAAATAATGAATTTACCATCACCTTGGGTGCTGCATTTCTAAACGTTTTTGTTGATAAAATGCATCCAAAAATCCAATTCACACAATTTGGATGATTTTGTTAATACAAATTTGTTTATGTTGTTGGTGTTTGTGTTCTAATTCTTTTGTTTAAAAATATAATAATTTATCCTTTTTTTTTAAAAAAATTATATTAATTAGTTGGTGCTTTTAATTTAAAAATTCAAAGAAATTGACACTTAACAACAATTCCCAACGGAGGCTAATAAAAGATCTTGATTGGAAAATTTTAAAATTTAGAGCATTCAATTTAATAAAAGCAAAATTAGAGCCCTAAAATGACTTATGGTGAAATTTAGACGGTGAGTTTTGCGTTTTGCATAATTATTAAAAGAATAAAAAATTAATAATTATTATGTATAAACATAACAAACATAATCTATTTGAACTTAGTGTATTTTGAAAAAAAAAAAAAAATCATAATGATTACTAGAACAAGAAAAGAAAAGAATGAAAAAATAATAATAATTCTTTATGTTTTAATATTTGTAGGATATGTCATATTGTGATTTAAGAAAATATTGTATAGGGTGTTGATACCTTTTGTCCAAAATTAGGGATCGAAATAATTCATTTTTAGTATTAATATTAGGTGTGGAATACCTCTTATACATTTTGTTGTCATTTTTATCCGTTTTGATGCTATAAACTTTATTTGCACTGTTCTTAGTTGCTTATTTATATTAATAAAAATTGAATCTCTTAAATGGTTTTTTTTTTTTTAATATTTTTTTTATTGATTTAGGGTCTATAAATATACAAAATTATAATTAAAATCAAGCATTAACGCCCACACGTGATTGGAGATTGTTTTTTGCCTATCAAAGACTTTTATTGAAAGAATAAACTAGGATACAAAGAGAACATCATCCAACAAACATTCACAACAACAGGAAGAGCACAATTAGAACCAAAGAATCCAAATATCCTATTACAAAGAGACTATCGTACGTGGCTATAGCCTTGCTTATCAAAAGCTACAGCCGCATTTTGTAAACGTGGCTATAAGTCGCCCTTAAAAAATATATATATGTATATATGTATATATCTATATATATATATTATTTGGCTGGACCTATAGCTGCATTTTTTAAACGCGGCTATAGGCCCTATCCAAAAAAATACGCAGCTATAGCTAGCTTTTTTTTATAGTGCGTACAAGTTCATGAGCTATTTTGTTGGCCCCCTTAGGAACCCAACTAAAAGAAAAATGAAGGCACATCACAAAGGGCTTAGTTTCTAACAAAATATTAGTAATATGCCAAGGAATTGGAGCATAAGAGGTACATAGGTGATTGTTGTAACATACCATAAGATTATAGTTGACTTTACAGTAATCACAGAAAAAAAAATTGTGGTACGTACAATTAGGCATTTGTACTTGTTTTGTAGACAATTCTAGGTATTTGTGCTATGTTAACAAAAACGAAGAAGTAATTATAATATATATATATACTAATTTTTTTATACTTTCAAAACTGATTTTACTTCAAATTCAACTAATTAAGTTGAAATCGTGTTTTGAAAACTAACTTTAAATTATTTTTTTTTTAAAATAAACTAACTTTTAACTCTTTAAAAAAAAAAAAAACTAGTTTTGAACTTTTTGTCACACATTTAAAAAAAAAAATACACCCTTAAAGTTTAGGTTTTTGGATTTTACACCTAAAATTTCAGAATTTAGGTGTATAAAATAAAACCAACAACAATAATTTATTTTAAAAAATAAGGATAAACTTGAGTTTATAATATGTTTTTTTTTTTTTAAAGAAACTTTGTGAGAATTAAAATAATAATTATCTATATTATATATAAAAAAGTGGGAGTTTATTTGAGGGTAATGAGAAAAAATTACATTGTCACCCCTAAAGGCATATTGTATAGGTTAAAGAAGTGTAAGTGTTTTTTTTTTTTTTTTTAATTACTTCTATATTTTAAAAAATTAATAGGAATGTAATTACACTCTTATCCCTATATATATGTATGGGATGACAATTTGTGAGCAGTATTTTTGTTTGGTGGTTTTGCTGGAGTAACATATAAGGTTGCTTTCATCTTCTTTACTCCAACTGCAATGACTATTCAATTTGTTTTGGTAGAGATATGATTATACACATTTA
This sequence comes from Quercus lobata, assembly GCF_001633185.2. Lineage (NCBI taxonomy): Eukaryota > Viridiplantae > Streptophyta > Magnoliopsida > Fagales > Fagaceae > Quercus > Quercus lobata. The sequence goes on along the minus strand of NC_044907.1, from coordinate 13,804,134 downwards.
TTTTGAAAATGCATATTATAAACTCCTGGTTTTACTCTAAGCATCCACATAGGACAAATTCTTTAAAAGTAATTTTGTTGTGAAAAAATTATTGGTATTTTTAATCTATCATTAATCCAAATGATATAGAAAAAAAAATTAGATTTAAATTAATCTATCTTTGTTCAAAAATACACAATGTATTTGATACGATAAAAAAAAAATAGAAATAATTTTCTACTTTTAAAACGATTCAATTTCATTTTTTGAATGAAGTTACACAACAAATTTTTGTATTATTTCTAATTTTGATTATTAATTGTAATATATAATATTAGTATAGGAATATTAGTTTTTAATATTTGCACAACAAATAAATATACAGATTCCGAAATCAATACTGCAATTAAGCAAATGTTTCTTTTGAATATTAGTTTCCAGTTCCCAATCAACAAGAAGTAGATCTATAGGGCGTACATGAACACATACTTCACAAGCAATGCATTTGTCAAACTCAAAGTGTATTTGACTGCAAAAACATTCTGATGTGATTAATTTTTCATAAGGATATTGAATAGTTACAGGTAAAAGATTTGCATGGAATAGGGTAATCATGAAACCTTGACTAATATATCTTGCAACTCGTATTGTTTGTTGACCATAATCCATCACCTTGGTTACCATAGGAAACATATCATAAATATCTATGAAAATCTTTATGTTTGTTTCTTTCTCTTGTTTGAGGCAAGCCATAAATATATAAAGTATTCCCTTATAGAGTTACATCGAATTGAGTTGGAAACAAGTTTTTAATAATAAATTGCCGAGAAAAATAGGTAAAAGAAATTTCCATTCCATATCTAATAGTTGGTCAATTCTTAGCCTATGTAAAGTCCATCTCATTGTGATAGGAATGAACAAGAACAAATAAGTTTTGGCTAATGTAATAGGATACCAATTGTCGTTCCAAAGACCTCATGTGCTTTATTTATTTCAAAAAGCTCAACAACAAATATGTATGGAATAGAGATATTAGAACTACCCAAGTACAAAATTGTTACTGTAGAGACACGATTCTTTTGCGGCCCAATAATGTTGTTGGGCTCACACATGAAAGATCCCTCACAATATGATTTGTAGAGAGTGGGCTTGAAAAGCTTGGTTTTGGTCACGGGGCGATGTCCCGATCCTGATTTTAGAGGAATTTCTGTAGAAAAAGGAGTTGGGTTTGAATATTTAAACCCTATGGCGTCGCATCCTATGGGATTGGGCTCCTCGGACTTGATCCGAGGACCATTGAGGTCTTCCCCTGGTTACCCGACGGTGGGTCTTTTTTGCGATCTGCATGTGTTGTTAGGGTGTTTCCACCCATGGAGTCTTTCTTTCTGGAGGTAGGATCAGAGCCCCCCACCAGATTCACTTACTTCTTCTTTTATACTAGCCTGCGTTCGCTGTCCTTCGTCCACGTGTAGGGTCAAACTTTACGAGACTGACATTTGTCCCATCAGTCCAGTCCCAGAATTGTTGGGGATGGTTGATAAAGCTGATGAATACGGCTCTGTCAGGTGCAGAGTCTTATCTGGGAAGGGTAGTAAGAATAACTTCCCCAAGATATTTTAGATCTCCTTCCAAATTTGTTCCTATATCTCTCTTTTACCCCTCTTCTCAATGGAGCTTTGGGCCTGCCGAGGACTAGACTGTCCTCGGCTGCATCTCCAGGTCATTTTTTGCCTTATATCTTTGAGCTCGGGCCTTAACCTTCTTCGGTTTGGGCCTTTGGACTCTCCACGGGCAAATGGGCCTGGCCCATAAATTATTGGGCCCCACAGTTACAAATAATGAAGAAATTAATCACTGGGAAAAAAATATAAAATAAACATAATAATCATTATGTATATTTTGATAGTTTCAAGACATGTTATATTGTGATTTAGGACAATACTGTATAGAATGTTGTTTAGGAAGCCAGAGACCAAGACAACTCTCTTATTAGTATTAATGTTGGGTGTGGAATACCTTTTCAACACTATTTTGTTATTTTTATATGCTTTTTAGTGCTATAAATTTTCTTCATACTATTTTTGTATGTTGATTTATATAATAGAAATTAAATCATTTTAATTTTTTTACATTATATTTTATTTTTAGGGTGGATTTTTCTCTAAAATATTTCCTCCTACATGAATTATTTGAAGCGATCCATTGCATGCCTAATGGTTGTGGATTTTCGATTTCGTAGGCGCACCGCTGGTCTCCCAATCTTTATTGGTGCAATCACTCCTTGAATTCCCAAAGTTCCATGCAGTACATAACAAATTTAAGGGGCCACTACAATTTTTGCTTGAAACCACAGCTAGGGAAATTAAACTAGTATTGTAAATGAAGAAACTTCAACAGTGTTAGAAATCGCCTCAAATTCCTAATTTGATTTGGTTTTTTGGCTTACTTTGTGCGGAAGAAAGATTTTTCTTTGGTGTGGAAAACTAGAATTCTCCTTGATGGGGGATAAAAGATGTTTTCTTTTTGAAGAAGCAATTAAGTATTCTTTGACTATTAAGAGACATAATTGGAGAATTGCAAATAGGATTGTTGCAAAAGGTTTGATGGTTTTTGCCTAAGGATCCTCTCACATGGGGAGAGGAGAGAACTCCTAAAAGAATATGAGGAAGTTTATTTGAATAATAGTTTGGTAGATTTGGTTGAAAGTTACTCATAGTTGTGTGTTGAAAGATTGTTTTGGGAGAGTGAGAGAGTTAATGGGTGCATTGGTGTTCTAGGATTGTGTGTTTGCATGTGTGAGGTTTGTGAATCATTTTGGTTATAAATCTTATCGTGGAAAGTGAATTTTGGTTGTGTTGCTCATGGACATAGGCGTGGAGTTAGATGAACGACATTAAATATTGTTGTCTTGTGTGGATTGCTTTATTTTCTTGTTTATGTGAAATGCTTCCGCTAACCCTAAATCACAACAATAAGATTGCCTTGTACCTATGTCCACCTATGTTCTTCATAAGATCTTCTATAAAAGACTTCAAATTCTTACGAGATCAATTATATAGTCAAGATTTAGTGGTGAAAAAGCAAATTATGTCCTGGGTTAGGAAAGGCACCATGATCAAGTCAGCAACATAACCCTTACTAACTTACACCATGTCATCTTTTGAGGTACCTTCTAAAATCTGCGACAAAATGGATGCATTATCAAGAAGGTTTTGGTGGAAGCCAAAACATGCAAATTAGAATTTCCTGGCTTGAAAATCTGATGACAGCTTGTGTCTCTCTACGAAGGAGAGAGTTCTAGGCTTTAAGAAGAATAAAATGCACAACAGAACTCTTATAGCAAAACTCTCTTGGATGGTTGCAAATTATAATTTTTTTTTATTCAACTTATTATAATTTATAAATATTACAAGTAAACATGTTATGAAAAAAAAAAAAAAATTATTTGAGAGAAAAGATGTTAGTGTTATTATTGTAGGGGGCAAAAAATGGCCCGACCCAACTTGGATGAGATTGGGTTAGGGTGGAGGCCCAATACAACTAATTTGTAGAGGTGGATGGTCAATGTCAAACTTTTAAGCCTTGGTAGCCATGGTTTAGTAATTAGAGAAAGAAGATTTGCAAGGATAACAATTTTAATAAGAACTATAACAAGGAAAGATAAATTATTATTTAAAGTTCTTCCTTGAGTTGGTAGAGGAGCAATGGTTCTTTATATGTATATATACTTCTCAATTTTACAATGATCACTTTCTTCCTACATTTCCCTATTTCTCTCACTCTTTGAACTTTTTTCCGATCTCCATCAAGGAGGATATTCCTTCCAATATATAGCTATTTGGATTGCATCGTAGCCTTCCACTTGGATGGATGTTGATCCTTTCTTAGATACTTGTCCCATCACTGCCTTGTTGGTGGCGATGGAGTAGGCTGCAGGTTGTAGGAACACTGTTCATGGGTCATTCTGCTATTAATGCAGTTGGCTAAACTAGTATGGTGCATTAAATGTGGAGGTGATGTATGTTTTATCTGGAAACTTCCTCCTTCCCTTGCTTGCATGTCACTACTGCCTTCCTCAGCCTTCAACATTATGGCCTTAGTGGTTTATCTCCGGTCTCTCAAGAATCGTCTACTCTTCGGGCATGCTATCCTCCCTCAATTTCCTTGATTGGCCAATTTTAACTGGATGGGGCCTGAACTAATGAATAGTTGGGCTTAGTTGCCCTCGGGTGGACTCCACTTGTTGATTCCCTCTCTACGGGCTTCACCCTCCCACAATATAGATTATTATCATTATTATTAGAAAATAGATTATTATCATTATTATTATTAGAAAATAAAACCCATTAAGTTGTATTTCTTTTTAGGACAAAACTTATATACAGTACTTTAGGTACTGCTTCTTAGGTTCTCCTCTTAAGATTCTGTCATGTGGCTATTTAACTTAAAAAATACACTTCTATTCATGAGAAAAAAGTCACATGACAGAATCTTAAGAGAGGAATCTAAGAAACAACACCTAAGTACTATACCTAAGTCATACTCTTCTTTTTATGTTTACATGTGTAATATAAAAGGTCATTGAAAAAAAGTCTGCAACACAAAAGGACATGTATCTATGTTTAATTCGCATGTTGGTGGGTTTTTATTTATTTATTTATTTATTTATATTTTTTATTTTTTAAATTTTCACATGATGATAAAATGATGTAAATCACTTTATTGTATTAATTATGTATTCATCTCTTTCCCCTAAAACTTAAATGACAAAGATAATGAATTAATACTCATTTAAAGAGAATGGTAATTGTGGGGCCCAATAATTTATGGGCCAGGCCCATTTGCCCGTGGAGAATCCGAAGGCCCAAGCCGAGGAGAGCTATGGCCCAAGCCCGATAACATAGAGCACAAGACAGTTTTGGAATACAGCCGAGGACAGTTCAGTCCTCGACAGATCCAAAATCCCACCGGAAAAAAGGGGTACAACTGGTATAGGACTAAACTTGAAAAGAGACCTAAAATATCTTGGGAAAGTTACCTTTATGACCCTTCCCAGATAAGACTCTGCGCCTAGCAGAGCCGTATTTTTCAGCTTTATCAATCATCCCCAACAATTCCGGGATTAGACTGATGGAACAAATATCAGTCTTGTAAAGGTTGACCCTACACGTGGACGAAGGACAGCGAACGCAGGCTAGTATAAAAGAAAAAGTAAGTGAATCTGGAAGGGGCTCTCCATTCGACCTCCAGAAAAAAGACTCCATGGGTGAAAACACCTTAACAACACATGCTCATCATAGAAAAAAACCTACCATTGGGTAACCGGGGTAAGACCTTAACGATCCTCGGATCAAGTCCGAGGATTCCAACCCCGCCGGATGCGATGCTGTAGGGCTTAAATGATCAAACCCAACTTCTTTTTCTGCACGAATCCTCTAAAATCAAGACCGAAATATCGCCCCGTGACCAACGGCTAGTTTTTCGAGCCCACTCTCTACAAATCATATCGTGAGGGATCTTTCATGTGCGAGCCCAACATCATCATTGGGCCGCAAAAGAATCGTGCCCCTACAATTGGCACCGTCTATGGGAAGGCTTGCGCGTTGGCGCAGGTGGCGTTGGAGTCAACTCTCTAGCAAGCAGAAATTCCTGGGGTTTCCTCCGTCTCCGGCGACATATAGTTGCTGCTCCGGCATAAACTTCTGCTAGGGGCTACGCCTTGCAGTGCTAAGAGCGTGGGCATCTCTAGGGGCTTCCGGCCTCAAGCCAACTTTCCCCGCCCTGGTATAGGGGCTTATGGTCGAAAAATAAACCAAATAAAAAAAAGAAATCTCATAAGTTTTGGACAGAACCAAAGCCTTGCATGGTCCTCGGACTCAAGCCTATGGGGAAACCAAGTACAAAAAAGAAATCTCACAAGTTTTGGATAGAACCAAGGCCTTGCATGGTCCTCGGACTCAAGCTTATGGGAAAACCAAGTATAAAAAAGAAATCTCACAAGTTTTGGACAGAACCAAGGCCTTGCATGGTCCTCGGACTAAGCCTATGGGGAAACCAAGTACAAAAAAGAAATCTCACAAGCTTTGGACAGAACCAAGGCCTTGCATGGTCCTCGGACTCAAGCCTATGGGGAAACCAAGTACAAAAAAGAAATCTCACAAGTTTTGGACAGAACCAAGACCTTGCATGGTCCTCGGACTCAAGCCTATGGGGAAACCAAGTACAAAAAAGAAATCTCACAAGTTTTGGACAGGACCAAGGCCTTGCATGGTCCTCGGACTCAAGCCTATGGGAAAACCAAGTACAAAAAAGAAATCTCACAAGTTTTGGACAGAACCAAGGCCTTGCATGGTCCTCGGACTCAAGCCTATGGGGAAACCAAGTACAAAAAAGAAATCTCACAAGTTTTGGACAGAACCAAGGCCTTGCATGGTCCTCGGACTCAAGCCTAGGGGAAACCAAGTACAAAAAAAGAAATCTCACAAGTTTTGGACAGAACCAAGGCCTTGCATGGTCCTCGGACTCAAGCCTATGGGGAAACCAAGTACAGAAAAGAAATCTCACAAGTTTTGGACAGAACCAAGGCCTTGCATGGTCCTCGGACTCAAGCCTATGGGGAAACCAAGTACAGAAAAAGAAATCTCACAAGTTTTGGACAGAACCAAGGCCTTGCATGGTCCTCGGACTCAAGCCTATGGGGAAACCAAGTACAAAAAAGAAATCTCACAAGTTTTGGACAGAACCAAGGCCTTGCATGGTCCTCGGACTCAATCCTATGGGGAAACCAAGTACAAAAAAGAAATCTCATAAGTTTTGGACAGAACCAAGGCCTTGCATGGTCCTCGGACTCAAGCCTATGGGGAAACCAAGTACAAAAAAAGAAAAAAAAAAAAAAAAAAAAAAAAAAAAAAAAAAAACTATGGCACATAAACCTCAAAATTCATCCGAAGAGAACTCCTCGTTAACAGTTGGGTTAATCCCTTAATTGCACGGATTCCCCGGTCTACCCTCGGATCCCCAGTACCAAAGGGGCTGATGCGATACGGTGCAATATATTACCCAAAAGCACAATCAAAGTCCCTCGCTACTCGGCTACCCTCTCGGACGAATTATTTAGAGTTTATCGTTCTCGGACATTGGTCTAGCATGCATCGCGCAGCACTCAGCGGTTATCCTGGTTAGTTCCAAGAGTTTAATTTATTGAGGATTACCATTGTTATACTTGATAATATTTGTGAGTTTAAACCAGTAGGAATCTGTGTTAAGGCATTTTTCTGCCCGGAATATCATTAAGGGCAAGCTTACATTTAATATTCATGCACAAAGTAGTTGTTGCGGAGAAGAAAAGTATGTATAAAGAAATAGACACATCTTTTATTAAGACAAAGGAACAGTACAGTGTACAATGAAAAGCTGAAACAAGCTTACATTGAAGCTAACTACGTAAGTAAAGAAAAATACAAGAGAGTGAAGATAAAGCCGAGGAGGTAGCACAGAGGAGAGGTTGGCTACTGCTTCGAGACCTTATTCCTCCTCAATGCTTTTGCACGCCCATAACTCAGGCAGCAAAAGAACCCAACTTGAGCCTCACACCGCTGAAGGAAAGGTGCAGGGAGCCGGAAGTTGAGGAGCCTTCACCAAAAATTTGCCTGCAACAAGGCAGAGGCGCTGATGGCGGAGAATCTTTCTTCTGACACACCAAAATTCTGGCATGAACAGAACCTGCTTCGGATTTTGACTAAAAGAGGGAGAAACACCCTTTCCCCTCTGTCGAAACGGAATGTTCCCTTGAATTTACGCCTCCTTTGCCCGTACCTCACTACTTTGAGTCTCAGGAGGACACGGCGCCTCCGTGGCGGAGAGAGTTCCTTTTCCCCAACCCTCGCCTCAAACATGATATACTAAGGGAGGAAACTGAAGGATTTGCGCGCAGGTAAGGCAACTTTCTCTCCTATTTATTTAAAAAGATAAGGTGGTGGCATTTAATTCACGCAGCGTCCCAAGGAACGCTACAGACAAAATGTCTCCGGCTCGATTTCCCACGCCATCTGCAACCATGAGATTAAAGGAGTCTCGTGAAGGCGCACCTCGAACACTGGGACGCCAAAAAGTACCGCGTGACCAAAGACTACGGAAATACCTCTTAATTTGTGGGCCCAGTAAACTCGCGGCCCAGGCCCGTTCTGCATGGGGGCCCAGGGACAGAACCAAGGCCTTGCATGGTCCTCGGACTCAAGCCTATGGGAAAACCAAGTTGGAGAAAAATTACAAGTTTTGGACAGAACCAAGGCCTTGCATGGTCCTCGGACTCAAGCCTATGGGGAAACCAAGTACAAAAAAGAAAAATTACAAGTTTTGGACAGAACCAAGGCCTTGCATGGTCCTCGGACTCAAGCCTATGGGGAAACCAAGTACAAAAAAGAAAAATTACAAGTTTTGGACAGAACCAAGGCCTTGCATGGTCCTCGGACTCAAGCCTATGGGGAAACCAAGTAAAAAAAGAAAGAAAGAAAAATTACAAGTTTTATAACTGCTCGGATGGGAAAAGTCCCCGGCTCAGATACTGTAAAATGTTAAGGCCAATAAAAGTGTTAGGATGATGGTGGGGCACTCCACTATTCGGTAGCCTAAGGGGGCTGTTCATTTTTGCGGGTGATATGTCTTCGAACGATTACTTCCTACACCGCATAGAGCATCCAGTTCTAATCTCGGCATTGTTTCGGGCAAGTATCGTTATTCACAGGTACGCATTGCTAGGTCAAGCAATTCTGTTAAAGTTGTGGTGACTTCTTTTTATTAGCAAGTATTTTGGCCTTAGTTGTCATCGATTCAAATGCTATATTATTGTGCCGAGCAGCGTTTGCAAATTTGTAAAAACATAGAGACAGAACATGCGAAGTAAAATAACAACAATTTTTATTAATATGAAAAATTATTACAACGTACAAAGAGGGGCTCAAACAAGCCTATACAAAAGGTGAGCTGCCGAAGCAACACTAACATTCGCAGTACAGATAAGTAAACAGCCAGGTGTCTTTTAAACTCGTCTTCAAAGTCTCTCCAATCTCTGCCTCAGTATTGCTCATATCGAAAGAAGAACCTTCTTTGGAAAAAGATGAAGGAGAAGGAAGAAGAATTTGAAGGAGAAGGAAGAAGAAGATGGGAGAGATGAATGAGGAAGATGGAAGACATGAGTAAAGAAGGAGGAGAAGAAGAGAGAAGAGATGAAAAGAAAGAAAAATGAGCAAAAGAGGGAGAAGTGAAAGCACCAGGATGGATCTGGTGCTGGGAAGACTAAGAAAGGGAGGCGGAGGAGGCCACCAGTGAACGAAGAGAGGAAGAAGCAGAGACACTTAGTCCCTGCCTCGATCCTGACTCCTAACACGCTGGGGCCATATTAGATGAGCTCATAAGAGAGCGGTTGGTTATGATGATGGGAGTTCTCGACTCAGTCACGCCGAAAGTTGGACGTGATGAGCCCCTGCTTCGGATTTTGGCTGAAGGGAAGGTGAGACAAATCTTAAGTCTCCGCCACCCTTGCCCTGATCGAGCCATTTCGAGTTTTATTAGAACATGGTGCTTTGAGGAGGGGTATGGTTCCTTCATCACTCGTTATGGTAAGCGTATTCTGATGTGGTGTATAACGATTGGGTTAAGTAAACACTAAGGGAGGCTGAGGGCTTCAGATCTCAGAAAGATGGAAGGGTCTCTGCACGAAAGTGATGGCCTCCTACTCGCCTTCTTATAGGAAGGGCAAAACAGAAGGCATTAAATTCGTTCAGGTTTCCAAAAGAATCTGAAGAACAAAGATGTGTCCGTTCCACTTCCCCACCTTATCAGATGAGCCGCCGGACGTAAATGAGTCTCGTAAAGGAAAATCATTAAAGGCGCGTCTTGGTCGGCCAAACGGCAGGAGTGGGTCACGAGCGAATTAAAAGGAACACCTTGTAAACCGGTACATTTCCTGGACAGGTGGAAAACCGCCCACATTAATGCCGGGCTGAATTGAATAAGCCATATTGAAGGCTCAGGTTTACCAAAATCCTCCTTTCCAACCAAGAGGTCGGATAGCAGGGTTTTGAGGGGCTATTGTGGGGCCCAATAATTTATGGGCCAGGCCCATTTGCCCGTGGAGAATCCGAAGGCCCAAGCCGAGGAGAGTTATGGCCCAAGCCTGATAACATAGAGCACAAGACAGTTTTGGAATACAGCCGAGGACAGTTCAATTCTCGGCAGATCCAAAATCCCACCGGAAAAAAGGGGTACAACTGGTATAGGACTAAACTTGAAAAGAGACCTAAAATATCTTGGGAAAGTTACCCTTATGACCCTTCCCAGATAAGACTCTGCGCCTAGCAGAGCCGTATTCTTCAGCTTTATCAATCATCCCTAACAATTCCGGGATTAGACTGATGGGACAAATATCAGTCTTGTAAAGGTTGACCCTACACGTGGACGAAGGACAGCGAACCCAGGCTAGTATAAAAGAAAAAGTAAGTGAATCTGAAAGGGGCTCTCCATTCGACTTCCAGAAAAAAGACTCCATTGGTGAAAACACCTTAACAACACATACTCAACACAGAAAAAAACCCACCGTTGGGTAATCGGGGTAAGACCTTAACGATCCTCGGATCAAGTCCGAGGATTCCAACCCCGCCGGATGCGATGCTGTAGGGCTTAAATGATCAAACCCAACTTCTTTTTCTGCATGAATCCTCTAAAATCAAGACCGGAACATCGCCCCATGACCAACGGCTAGTTTTTCGAGCCCACTCTCTACAAATCATATTGTGAGGGATCTTTCATGTGCGAGCCCAACATCATCATAAGGCCGCAAAAGAATCGTGCCCCTACAGTAATTATTTAGTTTTTTTCCTTCCTAAAACTCAAATGAAAACAATAATAAATAGGTGCGTTGACAAATGCTATTTTTTTTAAAAAAATAATTAGATATAAAAATTAATCCTGACATTTCTTTTTTTGGCTGGCCCATCATTTTAGAAAGTAGTCTCTTTCTTTTAATTTGTATAATAATTAGATGTTTCTTCAATACGAAAAACGTATATAATTTTTGCTCAAAAAAAAAAAAAAAGCATATATAATTAGATAAATATAAAAGGTATATTTTTTCAAAATAATTTTTTAAAGATTTTATGCAACATTTATGGGGCTTCAAATGTAAGTAATTATTTCTACCGTTTATCTCAAAAAAAAAAAAATGTAAGTAATTATTTTTTAGATATAATAGTTATTCTATTTATAATTACATTGTGCATTTATCAACTAATCAAATGTGAATAGTAAATAATATATAATGTATAGTAAATAAATAATATATACATGCCCCATCACCTTTAATAGTACTATTAAATTTAAAATATTTATAATGTACTACTATTAATTTAGGGTTAAATGTGTTGATTGGCTTGTGGCACTATTTGTCCACGTCATTCCAAATGGATAGAAGATTACACCACTTATCATTGTTGTATGCATTCACTAATTATGAGATCTAATTTTTATAATGTATGTCATAGATTGGTTGCACCAAATTGAAATTTGAATTCTCCTCCCCTGTAGTTTTTTTTTTTTTGATAGGTCTCCTGTAGTTATTATTATTGAATTATTCGTTTTTATTTTTATTTTTATTTTTAAGTATGATTTGAACTTTATCTAACGAGTTAATAGGAATAGAGTATACTCTAATTAATTTTTATTTTTATTTAAATATTGTTGTCACCAAAGGCTAAAAGTTATTAAAAATAAAAAATAAAAATCTAGAGAGTCCAGATGTAGTCAACTTGTCCACCTGAAAGGTTGACTTCTTAAATAGAGTGTCTCGAAGGAAATGGGGGAAAAACCGAAAAAGACACAATTCACGGGAGAGAGATAGAGAGAGAAAAACATAGAACTGAGTCATGTCCACAGTCAACACTGTTGAATCTTCACTTCCAACCCAAAGGTAACCCAACAGTTTTCCTATATTCTACAAATTAATAAGATGCCATTTCTCACTCTTTCTTGTTTTGTTTTGTTCACAGTTTCTGACTGTAGCTTTTTTTTTTTTTTTGCTTTCAACTATCAAACTGAACATGGGTTTCTCATCTTTCAATGGTTTAAGATCTGGGTTTTTACTTCCTTTTCTCTAACATGGCAAATTTGATTGAATCCGTAGCTTTAGACCTTGAGTTTGAGTCAAACTAGGCTTTGTGAAGTTTATAGTTTTATTAATTTGGAAGACTGACTGAGGTGCCAGTTACAAAATAGTGACTCTCTCTCTCTCTGTTTTATTTCCAAATGTTCCAAATGCTTGGTTTAGACCAAATTAGGACTTGCCCAAATGCTCAATTTTGTGCCTAAATCTGTACAGGTTGAAAAATAAAATCAAGTTCCTTTATAAATACATGTATGTACATATGTATATTCTGTCCAGTTTCCCATGTTTTACCAAGCTTCTTTTGTTTTGGTATGAGTAAGTGTTATGTTTTTATTTTTCTTATTCAAAATTTATGTTTGTTGAGGATTCATAGTTGACACAAAATTTTCAGACTAAGGATTGGTGGTAATTGTTGTTGTTGTATAGCTCATTACCTTCAAATGTTACACAGTTACTGCCAAATTTGCACCCAATTGTATACAGAAGTTTCCTTGGCATCTAATCTTGGGAGATCTTTTTCTTCCAGATAAGGTTTATGATAACACACAGCCAAGTTAGCACTTAAATTGTTCTTTGGGGGAAGTTTAATTTCATCTACCCATGAATTTGGTTGAGTTTGCATTACCAACCTGGGGTTTAAAACATTGCAATTTACCCACATGAGGTTTAATTGTATTTGCATCTGATATATTATTTTATTGTATTCAGATTATAATGAAGTTGCTATTTTATTTCTTGGCTTTCTTTTATTTTAACGATTTGGGCTTGGCAAATCAAACTTATCCCAAATCATAGGTAGTTAAGCATAATTACTTTCGTGCTTGTTGGACAGAAGAGAAAAGTAACAAATTTGCAAGATAAACGAAAGAAGATAAGGTGATTCTGCCTTGACTGCATAATGGTCAAGGTCATTGATCATAAATCATCTAATCTTATAAAAAGGATCCTTTAAACTTCTAGCAATTGTTTCATTCATTATTTTATTACACATTAAAGAATATGAACCTGCTCCCAATCCCCAATTCTGTAGGATGGCTCATTAAATTAGAGATATGTGTTTTCTACAATTGATGTAGGCGAGCTAAGTATCATGGATAGGAAAAGGGTTTGGTTGGCTATGTTTTAAACTGTTGATGAGGTGGTTATGTTTTAAACTGTTGATGAGATTCAATGGTCAAAGAAATAAGAATACTTGATGGATTTTTCTTTTAGGAAGCTGTTTTTTAGAGGAATTGAGGATAATTTCATTAGGTTTGAATTGAATCTTAGAAGGCCTATAGGTATCTCACCTAGAAAATTTTAACAAGTCTCACCTATGGCATTCCAACATCGTGGAACCTAGTGAAACTCACACAGAAATGGACCAGAAATATAATATTTTACTTTCACAGGATTTGTAGCTTTCTAAAAGACTACAGTTTTGACCAAACCTAAGCTGCCTATACATTTCAAATCTTGATTGCCATAGCAAGACAGTGATTAAATAAAAAAAGGTTCCCACTTTTGCAGGGTTTGGGAGAGGTGAATGGTAGGCAGCCTTACCCCAAATTTTTTCTAGAGAGGTGATCATTAGCAAGACAGTAATACTGATCTAGAATTTATCTGTCAAAAAAATGGGCAGATTCCACAATGATCATGGAAATTTAAATCTTTATCTTATGACATACTCAAAATAATTGTTTTCTTGCATGTTATATCAACTTGATCCTAAATATGAGTGATATACTCATCCCAGAAAGCTCATTTCTTAAGAAAAGCCAAATTACTAGAAATGAAGTCAGTAAAGCAGAAGTCTAAGTCTTTAACTCAGACCAGTAGCTTCATCAGTGCTAATTATAGTTAACTTCCTAGATACTACTATACTATATTAGATTTCTTATATAAGATAATACCTCCACTGTGCTTTTCCCTCCTCAGATTATTGGGGAAAGTGGCATTGGTCACAGGTGGAGCTACTGGTATTGGAGAGAGCATTGTGCGCCTATTCCATAAACATGGTGCAAAGGTTTGTATAGTTGATGTGCAGGACAAGCTTGGCCAGGCTGTCAGTGATAACCTTGGTGGTGAACCAAACACTTGTTATTTCCATTGTGATGTCTCTAAAGAAGATGATGTTTGCCGGGCAGTTGACTTCACAGTCAGTAAATTCAGTACACTCGACATCATGGTCAACAATGCTGGGTTGTCGGGCTCACCATGTCCAGATATCCGTAATGTAGACATATCAGAGTTTGAGAAGATATTTGATATAAATGTGAAGGGAGTCTTCCTCGGAATGAAACATGCAGCTCGGATTATGATTCCATTAAAGAAGGGCTCAATAATTTCTCTATGTAGTGTTTCAAGTGTCATAGGGGGCATAGGCCCCCATCCCTATACAGGGTCTAAGCATGCTGTGTTAGGGCTAACCAAGAATGTTGCAGCTGAGCTGGGGCTACATGGGATACGTGTCAACTGTGTTTCTCCTTATGCAGTTGCGACAGGCTTGGCTTTAGCTCACTTGCCTGAGGATGAGAGAACTGAGGATGCCATGGCAGGTTTTCGTGATTTTGTTGGGAAGAATGCTAACTTGCAGGGGGTGGAATTGACTGTTGACGATGTGGCTAATTCTGTGCTGTTCTTAGCAAGTGATGAAGCACGGTATGTAAGTGGGGCTAATCTCATGGTTGATGGTGGCTTCACTTGCACAAATCACTTACTACGGGTCTTTAGATGATGCATAACATTCAAGAATTTGGCTGCCTAGTTTTAGTAGCTGTTGAAAGCTTATTGAAGTGCGATAATCCTGGTGGGCAGGGTCAATAAGTGGTAAAAGGTTTAATTCACTGAATCCTCCATAGAAAGTTGATTTCGATATCATCTGTTGTACACTAAATATTGCAGATGGATTGTGACAGTGCAAATTGAAATAAAAGTACATTTCATGATGGACTTCCAACAGTTTTTTTTTTTTTTTCCTTTCAAAAACAAATATATTGGTTGTCATTTTATATTTAAAAATTGGAGCTGGATAACTTTTCACAGATTTTTTTTCATTCTAAACTAAACTAGTTCTTGTGAACGAGGTGCTTATGCCTTTGGTAGAAGTGAACGTGAATGGTGGTTGGCACAGGAACAGAAGATGGTGATGCTGAAGATGTTGGTGATTCAATTTGAGTGAGCTGTGACAATTCCTATGGTTTGTAGTTGTATAGAATTATTGGCAGTTGTGTTGGCAGGAGTAAAATGGTTTTGTGGTGCTGGTGTCACGAGGTTAGTATTGTTAGATTGCAGTTTTCTGGTGGCAGCTATTGTGGAGAAAGCTTCCCAAGCTTTTGAAAATTGTATGCTAAGACGTTAGGAAAATCACTCAGTTGAATTCCCGTCGTAATTTGAGATTTTTTTTTTTTTTCAAAAGTAATTTGAGATTTCTGGTTAAATAGCACTGAGTATGAATAATACATGAATTTATCAATAAAATTAATGTACACTTAGAAATAAAAATATAATTAAATAATACAGTATCATCTATTAATAAATTTTTCTGAAACAAAAGATCCGAGATATTTAAATTAACTACCACCCACGACCTTATTATATTTAATGGACATTATACATTCTTTTCCAACATGGTAATACAAGTACTCCTCCTAAATTTTAGAGGCTAAAAAATCTCTATGGTCATTTTCAACTATAAAAAAAAAAAAGTTCATAAAAAGGTTTAAGCAAACATCCTAAATTCTAAAGACTAAAAATATCTATGGTCATTACCCAACAAAGAAAAAAAAAATATTCATAAAAAGGTGTTCAACCGATAAAAAATTTATTTTAAATTTTTGTTAGCTAAATTGGTAAAGTCTTTATTGTCGAATAAAAAAAAGTACAAATGGATTTTTTATTGTATTTGTAAAAATAAAAAACAAAAAACATTGTCATATTTGATGGCATTTTTTGCCAAATAGCATAATTTTAGGAATAATTTAGTGAAAAAGCACTAGTTCAAAGTTATTTAATTACTCCCTCCGTCTCATTTTGTTTGTCTTTTTTTCCATTTTGGGATGTCCCAAAATATTATCCTATTTCTAAAAATAAAAGTCATTAATTTACTAATATTTCTATTATACCCCTATTAATTTATTAGTTCAATTTTATGATAAATTTATTTAAGGGTAGTTTTGAAAACTTATACATTTTTAAAAGGTAGACAAAACAATAAATAATGTTCCCTTAAAAAGTTTGACTTTTCAAACAGGACAAACAAAGTGAGACGGAGGAAGTATATAACATTTTTTTTGGCAATCTAATCAAACATAATACTTCGAATTTGAGTTTGATAAACTCGAGTTTCACTTGGAACTAAAGTTTGACAAACTCATATTTCAAAAAAGTTTTACACAACTAAATAAGTTTGGTCATGCTCAATTTAGCAAATTTTTCATGAAAAATTCCCTTATTTGACAGTAACCAAAAAAAATCAGACCCATGCTATAACAACTTCTAGGTTCCAAGTTCCAACACAGCTCTCTCACGTACACACAAACCTATTAGTTTTCAAACGCCAACCCATGGCTTCTCTTCAACGTTCTTGGTCGCCATCTCTCCCTCAAAACCCACTTTCTTTCCCTCCACAAACCTCAACAAATCCAATTCATTCAAACCATTCAAGCTCTCATCCTCTCACTGGCAGCTCTAGGAAATTTTTTTAGGGTGATCATTGAGAAACTAAAATTATATAAAATTTAATAAAATTTGGTAAGTGAGGGTGGTCCTGTGACCACCCTCACATACAAGTGGCGCCGCCACTGCATCCTCTCCAAACCAATCCAATGCTGAATCTTCAGAACCCATTTCACCAAATTCACCAGAAACCACTCCAGAACCCGAACCGACTTTTTGGAGTCGTAAAAGAAGTCACTGCAATCAAAACCGGTTTCGAAAATTGAGCAGAACCGAGGTTTCTGGTGAGAGTACTGTAAATGCCAATGGTGAAGGTGTTGGTGGCAGTGGCACCAAGGAAGTGCCAGTTTCTTTTTTTTGGATATTCAAACTTTCAGTAGACTTTCATTTAATTTGGACAAAAGTCCGAACCAGTTACATCTTTGATCAGTTGACATTCAATGATGGGTGGAGTATCCTCCACCCAAACAACACTGTCATTTACAAGTTTGGCATTTCTAGCCATCAGATGGGCAGCAAAATTGCCTGTCCTACACACATGATTTACCTGCCACGCGTGGACATTGAACTTCCACCTCTGGAAGCCTTCAATGATCATTTGAATCGAGCTTGGTGGGGAGCAGCCACCAGCCAGTGCACCTGTCACCAGTTTCGCGTCTCCCTCCAGTACAATATCCCTCAAACCGAGGTCTCCAGCCAGCAAAATTCCCTCCTCAAAAACTCAAAAGCCTTTGCTTCCACTTCCAACGCTCCCAAAGGTAAGTCCGTGGACACCTTTCGACGCCAAAGGCAATAGTTTGTAGGGAGTATGTTTTTACAGGCCCTCCACATGAAAAGTTTTGACTTTGCTTGGGCAATTTAAATCCCAAATGGCCTTCCAAATTTTTTCCTTTCTTCCCGGGTTTGACTCCTCACCCCCTGCCCCTCTTCCACTGTCTTCGGTCAGCCACTTATATGCTACCTGATATGCACTTTTCACCAAGAAGTCACCTTTTTTGGTCCAAGCCCAAATCAGCGCATCCTCCGGAAAACTAGGACTAATAGGAAGTGCCAGTTTCGGTTAAGGTTGCAATGGAAAAGGCCAAAGAGTACAAAATGAATATAGGGGTTGTGAGTGCTTAAGAGAGTGACAAAGTTTTATTGTATGTAGGTTTCTTTTTTATAATAAAGTTTGATAGAAATTAGAAAGTAGTAAAAAGCATGTCAAATTGAGAAAGTAATTAATGAATGTCTTTTTCAGTAATATCTAACACGTTACCAATCTCTAAGGTGAAAGACAAGAGCCAACCATTTAAGGCTAATCTTTTTATATAAAAAATCTAGAGAATGCCTGTGTATTGAAGGAAATAGGAAAAAGACATTCACAAAGAGAGAGAGAGAGAGAGAGAGAGAGAAACATAGAATTGACTCATGTCCACAGCCAACTCCGGTGAGTCTTCACTTCCAAGCCAAAGGTAACCCCACAAGTCCACAACACACCAAACCTTTCGATTGTACTTCATGCTTCAAACTTTATTGTGTTGTTTTCTCTGACTGTTCTGCTTTTGTGGGTCTGAACTATGTTGTACAAAATAATAAGATGCCATTTCTTATTCTTTCTTGCTTTGTTTTGTTCAGTTTCTGAGTGTAGCTTTTGCTTTTAACCATCAAACTGAACATGGGTTTGTTATCTTTGTTATGGTTTAAGATATGAGTTTTTACTAAATCCAATGGTGGAAATACTTATCATTTCTGTAGGTTCAGTACCCTTTCTCTAACATGACAGTTTTGATTGAATCCATAGCTTTAGACCTTGAGTTTGACACTTGGACTCAAACTAGGCTTTATGAAATTTATAGCTTTAAAATGGAAGACTGAGGTGCCAGTTACGATATAGTCACACTCTCTCTCTCCGTTAATTTTTTTTTTTTAACCAAATGCTTGATTTTGTCCAAATGCTCAATTTTGTGCCTGAATCTGTACATGTTGAAAAAATCAAGTTCCTTGATAACATATATGTGTGTACATATGCATACTCTGTCTGATTTACCCATGTTTTGCCGGGCTTTTTTGTTTTGTATGTGTAAGTGTCATGGTTTTCTTATTCTTTTTCAAGATATATGTTTGTTGAGGATTCATAGCTGACCTCAATATTTTGGGACTAGAGATTGGTTGTTGTTGTTGCTCTATTGCTCGTTGTTTTCAAAGTTTTTAGTTACTGCCAAATTTGCACCCAGTTGCATACAACAATTTCCTTGACATCTAATCTTGGGAGATCTTTTTACCACAGTTCACTAAGTTTATGACCAATGTGTTTTACTGAATTTATTGAAGACTAGGGTTGAATTGGATGGAGGGAGAGGGAGGGAGAGTAGGGGGGGAGTAGAGTAAATGTGACCAGAAATTGATAGGGCAATTGGCCCAAATTTTGTTAAGATTTCTTCTAGATAAGGTTTAAATAACACACAACCAAGTTAGCACTTAGCAGAAAAGTTCATTGGGAGAAGTGTAACTTCATCTACCTGTGAATTAGGTTGAAAATGAATTACCAACCTGGTTAAAATATTGCACTTTACCCACATATGGGTAAACATAATTACTCTTGAGCTTGTTGGACAGAAGAAAACTAACACATTTGCTAGATAAAAGAATGAAGATAAGTTGATTCTGCCACGACCATTCAAGGTCATTGATCATAAATCATTTTTTAAAAGGGAGCCTTTAAAGTACCAGCACTTGTTATATTTATTATTTTATCAAACACGAGAGAACATGAACCTGCTCCCAAGCCCAACTTCTGCAGGATGGCTCATTAGATTAGAGATTGGGGTTGGCTAATATTGATGTAGGTGAGTGATGCGGGAGCCCACCCAGGAATTGTTTCAATATTTAATTTATTTTAATTGGATTATATCAGATTTTAGGTTTTTAATTATTTAATTAAGTTACTTATCAAAAAATTATTTAATTAAGTTGTGATAGGGATTAAATTTCATGTTCTTATATAGGGATTAGTTTAGTATTTGAGTTCAGCTAGGATTAGTTATTATCCTTGTCTCTTTAATCCCTGAAGCTATAAAGCTCCATGATTTATTTTGTATGGAGACTACTATTATCTATCAAAGATTTCCTTGTGAAAATGCTTTTACATTTGGCGTTGATTTCAAACAACCCTTAGGTGGTGAAGCGGAAGCCTAAGGTTTACTGTGGGACTGTTGTGGTGAAGCCTAGGCTATCCTGCATTAGTGAGCTAAGCATCATCATGGATAGGAAAAGGGTTTGGTTGGCTTAATGGTCAAAGCAAAAAGGAAACTTGATTGTTTTTTCTTTTAGGCAGGTGCTTTTTAGAGGATTTGAGGTTACTTACATTAGGTTTTAATTTTGGAAATAGTAAGAAATGTTTGAATCTTATCAAGGCCCTTATAGGTGTGTCTCACCCATGGTGTATCACAAATCTTGGAACTTATGCTATGTTTGGATGTTGGGAAAAGGATGGGGAGTAGAGTAGAGGGAGCGAGAGTAATTGAATTATCTTGTTTGAATATTTTTTAAGGAAGGAGGAGGAGGGATTTGGAGGGCTTTGGAGGGGTTTGAACTACTTCTAACCCCTCATTTTTAATTCCCCCAAATTGGAGAGATTTGAAGGGAGAGTGGAGCATAAAAATGCTTGACCAAATGAATTACCAAATTTGCCCTTGCTATATTAACAAAATTACAAATGAAAAGATTAATTATTCCCTTCCCCCTTACATAATTTTAAAAACATCAAAACAAGGTGGAGGATAACCATTCCTCTCTACTCTCTTCTCCACTACTCTCCTTCCCTCTACTCTCCTCTACTTTCCTCTCTCTCAAAACTTCCAAACATAGCATTGGTGATACTCACACAGCAATGGACCAGAAATATAATGTTGAAGTTTAATAGGATGTGTACCTTTCCAAAAGACTAGAGTTTTGAACAAACCTAAGCTGCCTATCAGTTTAAAATCATGATTGCCATAGCAAGACAATAATAATGCTCTAGAATTTAGCTGTCAAGAAAATGGGCGGATGCCACAACGATCTTAGAAAATTAAAATCTTTATATGATAATATCTCAAAATGAGTGTTTTCTTGCATATTAAATCAACTTAATGATATCCTAAATATGAAGGATCTACTCATGTCAGAAAATTCTTTTTTTTTTTTTTTTTGAAAAGCCAAGTTTGTACTAATAATCAAGGCAGTGAAGTATATTCTATAGAATTGCTTCATTTTAATAGCTATATGTTTTGTTTGGCTCCTTTTTGGTTTTGAGAGAATTCTGAGTCTTTAACTCAGACCAGAAACTTCATCAGTGTTATTTACAATTAAATTCATAAATTCTAACATATTATATTAAATTTCTTATATAATGTAATATCTTCAATGTGATTTCCCCCCTCAGATTACTGGGGAAAGTGGCATTGGTCACTGGTGGAGCTACTGGTATTGGAGAGAGCACTGTGCGCCTATTCCATGAACATGGTGCAAATGTTTGTATAGTTGATGTCCAGGACAAGCTTGGCCAGCATGTCAGTGATACCCTCGGTGGTGAACCAAACACTTATTATTTCCATTGTGATGTCTCTAAAGAAGATGATGTTTGCCGTGCAGTTGACTTCACAGTCAATAAATATGGTACACTCGACATCATGGTCAACAATGCTGGCTTGTCGGGTTCACCATGTTCTGATATCCGCAATGCAGACATTTCAGAGTTTGAGAAGATATTTGATACAAATGTGAAGGGAGTCTTTCTCGGGATGAAACATGCAGCTCGTATTATGATCCCATTAAAGAAGGGCTCAATAATTTCTCTATGCAGCGTTGCAAGTGTCATCGGGGGCATAGGCCCTCATCCCTATACAGGGTCTAAGCATGCCGTGTTAGGACTAACCAAGAATGTTGCGGCTGAGCTGGGGCTACATGGGATACGTGTCAACTGTGTTTCTCCTTATGCAGTTGCGACAGGCTTGGCTTTAGCTCACTTGCCTGAGGATGAGAGAACTGAGGATGCCATGGCAGGTTTTCGTGATTTTGTTGGGAAGAATGCTAACTTGCAGGGGGTGGAATTGACTGTTGACGATGTGGCTAATTCTGTGCTGTTCTTAGCAAGTGATGAAGCACGGTATGTAAGTGGGGCTAATCTTATGATTGATGGTGGCTTTACTTGCTCAAATCACATGCTACGGGTCTTTAGATGATGTATAACATTCAAGAACTTGGCTGCCTTGTGCTAGTATCAGTTGGAAGCTTGTTAAGTGTGATAATAATGGTGGGCAGGTTCAATAAGTAGTAACAGGTTTAAATTAGTGAATCCTCCATAGGAAGTTGATTTGGATCTCATCTGTTGTATTCTAAATATGAGGGATGAATTGTGACGGTATTAATTGAAATAAAAGGATATTTCATGGAATTAAACTAATTATAGTATTTTTTTTAAATAAATATTTTGGTTGTCTTTTAAGTTTAGAAGTTGGAGCTGGATCACTTTTCACAGATTTTGTCATTCTAAAATAAACTAGTTCATGTGGACAAGGTCGAAATGACTGTCTCAATGTGGTGGTTGGCAAAGCCACACAAGAACAAAAGATTGTGATACTGAAGATATTGGTGATACAAAATTTTAGTCCACTTTGATTATATTCGATCCATCTGGTCCACATTGGTTCTATTATGTTTGCTTCAGTCCTGTTCAGTCCATTTTGCCCACTTTGGTTCTATTTGATCCACATTGGTCTTATCCAGTCCATTCTATCTACTTTGGTCCTATTTAGTTGACATTAGTCCTATTCAGTCCATTACGTCCACTGGGGTCCTAATCTATACATTCATTCTTAGTCGCTTCTATTCAGTCCACTTTGTTCCACATTGGCTCACTCCATCCTAGTCGGTCCTATTCAGTCTATTCGCTCCACTTCATTTCGTTTGGTCCTATTCGGACCATTTGTGTCCACTTTGGTCCAATTTAATCCATTCTGATCCACTTCAATCTATTTTTGTGCATTTACATATAGGGGAAAAAAAAAAACATGTTTGGTTTGAGAGCACCTATTCTAAATATAAATTTATTTTATATATATATATATATATATCTCAAACTTGTAATATCTAAAATCCTAACGTATAGAATTTATTATTGCTACACTTTTGTTAAGTCATATTAACGTACCATTTTAGTCAATTTCAGTTCGACTAAATTTAAGAAAAAGTCTTTCTAAACATGAAAGTTATGAATATACAAATCTAATATTTAGGGCTGTTACTCATTAGTTTTAAAATCATTACTTTTAAATGAATTGCATGTGGCTTATTATACCTTCAAGCAAATATATATATATATATATATAAATTATTCAAATTCTTCATTGTTTTAAAAGAGATTATTATGATAATAAAAACTCATACTAAATATGTATAATTTATTCTCTAAATTTTTTATTGTATATAATTTGTTCTCCCTAAAAATTAAACAATTTCAAAAAGTAATTTCCATCAATCTATTTTCACAAATATATAATTGATCATTTTTGATGTTTTTTTATTGATATTTTTCTTTTTTTGAAATGGTCCATATTCTTCTAACTATTGATATTATGTATTATATTTCCTAGTTTCTTTTGGTACAATTAAAATTTTTATGTTTCAAAGTTATTATTCAAATTCTCATTCTCTTAAGGAGATTATTATGATAACCCCAAAACTAATCATATAATTACAATTAATACTACTCAAATAATTGATAGTACTTTTAACCCAAAGATTGAAGTGGACCTAGTTCGACCGGATAGACCTAAGTGGACTGAATGGGCCAAATTGGACCGAACTGCACCAAGTTGGCCGAAGTAGACCAAATGGACCTAATTTTACTGAATTGACTGAAGTAGACCGAATGGACCTAATTGAACTAAAGTAGACTGAAGTGGATTGGAGTAGACCGAACCGGACCGAATAGATGAAGTGAACCGAAATTGACCGAATGCTAATCTTTAATTAGCATAGCCAAAATTCTGTTTTGATATTACTTCCAAAATAATTAAGTATTAAATCAAACCCAAACTAAGAGAGAGAGAAGAGTGTAAAATGTGTTAACATGTGTTATGTTAAAAATCAATGGAGTAATTACACTCCCCTCTCTTGAGGTTTGAGAGAATGACACTCTACCCAAAACTTAAAAGGAAAAAACATTTTTTTTTCTTAAGATGTGAAGAAATTAACACTCCCCCCATTTGCTTATAAATATATATTTTTAAAATCCCCTTTTGATTATATTAGTAATGAAATATTCTAAATTTTTATAAGAATTTCTTTAAAAGTTTAATCATGGTTAGTAAAAAAAAATAATCGATAAACTTCAATGACAAATCTCAAGGGAGTGTTTTTTCTCTTCAAGTTTTGGGTGGATTGTCATTTCTCTAAATCTCAAGGGTGAAAAGTGTAACTACCCCAAAATGGTTTGATATTTTAGCCTAATGATAAAAGTGCCATTGAAAGCTCTTTAAAATAGTTTGTATTTAAAATAAAAAAAAAAAAAAAATTTGGTTTTTTGTTTTTAAAAACGTTCCCTTATCTGACAGTAACTAAAAAGCCAGACCCATTCAGCTCTAACTTCTAAGTTCTAACACTCAACTCTCAGCTCTCTCTCACGTACACAAAAACCCATTAGTTTTCAAACAACGATGGGAAAATTGTGTTCTGTCTCTTCTTTCCCACACGTTTTCTGCCGATTCTGATTGGCCTTGTCCCGTTTCTTTTTCTTTTATTTTATTTTTGTTGAGTTTGGAGCTTTCTTATCCGTGCTTATCTTGTATAGAAATGATGTGGGCTTCTTTGGGCTTGCTATACTTCTTGGGCCTTTTCAAGGCTCATTATAATTCCTCAGGAGGGTTATCTCTTGGCTGTCTCCCATACACTGCCCATACCCTAAGGTGGGCCAATGGGCTCTATCTTTTGTCCCTCATGGGTATTTCTTTCTCTTTGGGCCCTTATTTGAACCATATTTGCTTACGTTCTGGGCTTTTAGTACACAGCCCAATTGACTTAGATTAATGATTTAAAAAAAAAAAAAAAAAGAGTAGATGGAATTGTCTAAATCCGGGAGAGTAGTCACGTTTTTTAAGTGAGCACAACAAGATATCCTCATCCTAAATAAAATAAAATAAAATAAAACCTACTAGTAGTGGTGTGCAAAAAACCCACCGACCCGCCAAACCCGACCCACCGGGTTGGGTCGGTTTTTAAAGTTTGGTGGGTTGGGTTGGGTTACCAAAAAAAATTTATAGCGGGTCAGGTTGGGTTTGGGTCATAAAATTACAAACCCGCCAAACCCGACCCGACTCACCCATATTTAATATATATTTAAAATATATTATATATTTAATAATTTTTTTTTAAAATCAATTGTGGGGCACTTATATATATATATATATTATATTTAATAACTAAAAAAAAAAAACTAGCTGTAGAACAACATTTCCTCAATTTCTCTTACTAATACTAATTTAATATATATATATGTATATATATATATAATATTATATAATTAATAAAATTTTTTAAATAACCAATTCTTCATATCCTATATAAAAGCCAATTAGTTCACACAAATCCTAATAAATTACTATTGTTGTTTAGTCATTAGTGTTGAGTCTTTAAGGAGTTACATTGATACTAATCTTTAGGTTTTTTTAATATATTAATATTAATATTTTTTTTTCTACTCAATTTAATAATAATAATAATAAAATTGTCAAACCCATGGGTTCAACCCGACCCAATCCGACCCATGTGGGTTGGGTTGGACTTATGTGATGGGTTGGGTTGGGTTGGGTTGAATTTTTTTTGACCCACCATGGTGGGTTGGTTCAAAAAATCCCCTCAACTTGAATCAACCCGACCCATGCACACTCCTACCGGCTACTAGATTGGTAGGTCTGTTACTTACAACAAGCTTAACTAACAGCCATTCAACTAATTTCAAATTCATAATGAAATTATGTAAGCCAAAAAAGATTGCTTAATGACCTTATTTCTATCTTAAAACAAAACATACAGCTTTTTAAAGCATGGCATTTTTTAAGGTACATACAACTTTATGTTTGCTTGATAAACAAAATAAGCTTATGAAGATAAACCCATCCAAATGCAAGCGCTGCATCATTCATTTGATTGATAGTCAACTTGTAACGTTAATATAAACATTTTCATATGCAAGGTCAACATATTTGATAGATTACAATCATTGCTTGAATGCTAAATCCATGGTGCAGGCAGGCTTATAAAAATGCAGGCGCTCCAATACTAGAGGGAATCCAAATGATGGCCAAGAAGGCAGTAGCAATTGAGAGCTGTAAAGTACTCCTTTTTTCTTTTTTGTCAGTTGGTAAGTCACAGACGAATTCTCAATTGTCTTAAACCCACAACCTCACCTTCATCCAAAACTTATAAAAGAAGGAGGTGCCAATTGAGCTAATCTCATTTGCAGGGCTGTAAAGCACCCTTAAGGCCAGCATTTTGCCGTAATGATTGCACGGACAGATAGACAAAGCCATTCAATTGTATAAATGATTCAGAGCCATGTAATATCAATTGGAGTGGACTGGATCACCATCTTTAAAGCATATGACAAAGAAATTAACTATAAATCAAAAGCAACCGTCTTATTCATAGAAATGTGGTGTCCAAGCGGATAGTAGCTGCAATAAGATCAACTATAAATCTACAATAGGGCATATCAGAACTCTTTGAATTAATTGTGTAGTGAAAAAAAATATCTTACAGTTGAAATTTGTAAATGTAGATTGTAGACACAAATGACGTTTTTGCAAGAAGAAAGCAAATTACCAGTGTTGTCTACAATGTAAAGAGCAAAAGTGCACTATTTACAGAAGATCAAAAAAGTAATCCAGACCTTGTCCAATTTCCCAAATTGATATGCCACATCCCCATGAACGAGCTTCCTCGAGTCGCATAGAAATTGACAATAATGATGGATAGAAAACTGCATGCTTGATATTGTCATCATTGGAATAAAAGAACAAATGCTCCCCACTGTTCTTTTCCCACTGCAACAAAGGCCTGTGCTTCTCCAACAATGAGAGGTAATCCCTGCCAGTAATAGCTCCACCACCCAACCCTGCAGTTCTTATAACATGTCAAGATATGGAGGATAATCTTATTTTGTAAGATGAGAAACTAAAAATGAATTTTATCTATAAAGGGATGTGTGTGTGTTGCAGGAGAGAGAGAGAGGGGGGGGGGGGGGGGGGTGAGGAATGCAAACACACCCCTTCAACTTCGGGCTGTTGCAAACTGACCCTATGGAGCTTCAATTTGAACTTTTACTCTTTAAAGAAATTGCTCCTTCCATCCCATTTTTGTTAATTAAGAGGACTGAGAGTGGTCATGTGCACAACTTGTCTCAAAAATTTGGATAGAAAAGTGATCTAATGCACAACATGTAACTCAAAAATCTGGATGGAAGATTTTTGAGTGTAGGATGGTTGGCAAGGAAGATTTTCTCTAAATTGGAGTTAAAATCTCGAAGATTATTCTTTTATGTGTATTGTAAACAATTTGGCCAATGAGCTCTAACACAGATAGCACTTCCTCCTCCTGTATAAGCAAGGTCATGAGTTCAAGAGCCACAGAATGTGTAACTTACCAATCAAAATAGATTGGACAATTTGGCAAGAGGAAAAGTAGAACTTTGACAGTGTTAAATGTCCTCATCATGCCATCCTTTTTTTTTTTTTGGTTTTCGTTGAGATCTTTGTATGACTAGATGGCTACCTTGGACAGAATCCCCTTTTTTTTTCAAAAGATCATTCAATTTTTATATTGTAATTCTTTAAGAGTGATTTGAACTATTTTCTCTCATGAATAAAATTATTTTGACTTACGAAAGACTAAAAAGTAATAAAGAAACAAGTGCAACAGAAAATGAGTAGCTCCTCTAAAACCATCAAGTAAAAAAAATGGAAAAGAAGCAAGAACAAAAGAAATACCTTCTGCTAGGACAAAATCATTTCCATAGAAATTGATGCCAAGAAATATCTTGTGGGCAGGGCCCTGAGCGCTATTGCCAGTGGGACGAAGGATTAGCTGTAGTGTGGAACGAATCCACTTCAGAGGTGCATTAGGACCTGGATTTTGAGGACTTGAAAAGTCATAGGTCATTAGTGAGAATCCATCTACAGCATTGCTCAAGCTCTGAAGATCTTCTGGGCCAAAATCATGCTTTTGGAGCTTGTCTGAATGCGGTGGACCTATAACAAAGACCAACTGCAACTGTTGCTTATCATTCCTTGCTGAGCTCAAAGAATGTAGTGCATGTCCAAGCTGTTTTATGAACTGTAGTGCCTAGGCTTGCAAAATAAGAAGGATCCCTCAGTAAAGAGCAAAAAGTTAAACAAAATATTTCCATGTCCAGCAAACAACATTACTGATTCACTGCAATTGAGAGAGGTAATTTGAGAAAAGATATATGCTCAAAGATCCATACAACAAAAAGACTTCAAATCTATCTGTGAAGCAGGCGTATTCATATCTTTAAGTTACAGAGAAATCCCAATACTTAGACCCAAAAAACATTAAATCTCATATACTTGAAATGGTGAAAGGTTTGAATGCTGGGTCCAAGACAAAAAGAGAAACTCACCCCAAAAACAATTTTCTCTTCCTGCATTGGGGGGGAGGGATGAGAGGAATCAACAGGCAATGCAACACAATGACAGAAAATTTTTTTAAGTAATATTTTATTGTTTATTGCTTTCAATTTTCTGCTGAAAATAGAGATTAAAAACAACTTGAATAATTATTGAAACAATCAAGGAGTCCATAAACTATTTTGAAGATTAGTACCAAAAATTTTAGAAATTGAAACCAAAGAAGCATAAAAGTATGTTACCTTAAAGAAAAATTATTACATAAGGAGCAGAAAGTTTGAAATGTACCAAATTACGCATTTCTGGATCATGCAAGATACCATAAGCTGCCCACCTTGACCAAGCTTCTAGCACAATACCATCATATCCCATATCCCTAAATATAAGAAAATCCACACAAAAAAAATAAAAATAAATAAATAAATAACAAAGTTCTTTTTATTTTATTTTAAAAAAAGAAAAAGAAAATCCTTCACCCAATCACAGGCACAAACTACAGAAATTATTTACAATAAACACCCTGCCCTAGGTATATACAAGTTAATCACATTCTCCACGAATATAAATGAACCCTATCAAAAGTACAGGAGTAAGACGCAACTCTCTCGTTCACTTTGTCACACATGCGCTTGTGCATGGGGATTTGAATGTAGGCTAAAAATATTCATTTCAAATTTCAGTAGACTGCCATTGGCCACCTAAATCATTGAAACTGCACAATGGATCTCCCTTTCTTCACATAAATAATTCATTAAACACCCTGCCCTAGGTATGAACAAGTTAATCACATTCTCCACTCCCTTTCTTCACATAAATAAATCATTATAAGGATGTCACCCAAAACACTGAAGCAATATTTACAAGAAAAGAGAAAAAATAACAAAACAGAAGCAAAGGCAAATAAAATTAAAGAAAAAGATGCCAAATTAACACATATATTATCGATGAAGTCCAGAAAGCGATCAACTATAGAGGGATATGACTCTGTCATCCAAGCATACAATTTGAGTAGAAAAGAGTTCTTAATGTCACTAAAAGAATGCTCTTTAACAACCAAACATGCAACCATTCTATTCCGTTTATAGAAATGAAAGTAAGCATGAGGAAGAAACTCTCCAAAATGACCATATTTTCAGCTTCAAAAATGACCTCTCCAGCTACATGAAACCCATATAGAGTTAATTTTCTAGCTTTTGTTTTATTAAGTTCAGCCATGTCTGATTCTAAATACCCATATATAGTTTTTTATATGCTTACTTTCAGATAAGACTAATAGATATTAACCCCAATTCAACCACCCCGTTTGCAGTGCCCTCACCCTTTTTTAATTTTTGTCACTTAGGATGAATTTAGCTGAAATGAGAATGTTGAGATGGAAAATTGGAAATACAAGGAAATATAGGATATGAGATTAAGAGTGTGTGATTTTAGATAAGATAGAAAGGTAGAGAAGAATGCATATGGCTGATCCCAATTAGTTGTTAAAGATCCATAGCCAAACCTAAAATTTTGGGATTGAGGCTTTATTGTTGTTGTTGAGGTATTTATAGACTTATGATTCATTTTCTTAAATGCATGCATTGATTGAGTCATGCCAAAAAAGGAACGACACAAAACATGTGCACAGATTGGAATAGGGTTCAATTGAATACTTCTGAACCCAACTCTATACCATGCTAGTTTTAATGTGTATGTTTGCAATAGTACAAAATTCTTCTCGTCCTCGAGGACCCAAGTACCCTGTTCTCACATCTGATAATCAATAAGCTGAAAATGAGAACTAAAACTGATTTTTTTTTAAAAGAAGGAAGCCAGAGGTAACAGTAAAAAAAAAGGAGTGAATCAAACTTAAGATGAATCAAAACGAAACAAAGCATTCCTTTCTCACATGCAGAAAATGAATCATTTTTCATTAGAACATGGGTTAATATGCTTAAAAGTATCCAGAAATGTATGAAATAGAGGCTTACTTGCACTCTGTTACAATAAGTTTAATAGCTTTATCCCTTTGCTTCTTCCTCGTGAGCAATTCTACAGGAAATGCTTCCAGAACAACTCTGGGTAAAACCTATATCCCAAGGATATATCATTAATAATGATTAGACAATTAATCTAGGTTTTCAGAAGATTATCAACAAGTGTGGCTCATTTTTTTATAATAAGTGCGTGTGGCTCAATTTTTTTAAAAGAAAATATTCCTCCAAATTAGTTTTGGAGCAATCTTCTCCAACCCATTATGTGACAAAATTAAACCAAGTGTTATTTTATTCATGTGATTTATTTGATAGCCTCATATAGATAAGTTAGTGACTTATGTGATCAAAGTACATGTGTATGGTCATTTAAATCATCAAGTAATAGGTTGGTGGAATTTACCTCTGAAACAGTTTGGAGGAAAATTCTACCAATTTTTTTATATATGTACGATGGACTATGTTATTTTAAAACTGATCAACAACTCCGTTTTTGCATGGTTAACAATCTCTCAAAGAAGTCTCTCCCTTTTTTTTATATAAGTAAAGGAGCCTCTCTCATTTTATAACACACTTCACCAAATTCATTTATCATTTGTAATTATTGCAACTTCAATATTCGAATAACCTCTCAACTGAATTATATAGCAAATAAATTGGACAAAAGACACATGCAGACTTCTTTCTTGGATTGGTAAGCTAAAGTCCAATGGATGCTAACCCAAAACCTGACCCTTCACCCCATTCACATAGGGGGTGATGCCATTTGATATAGAGCTCATTGTCAAGACATGTGCAATGTGTTGTCATCAAATTATCAAACCTATTTAGTTGTCAATTTCCTGAAGGAAGAAAGGGCCTAAACCAAAAATAAAATAAAATTAAAAATTAAAAAAAAGAATTTATTTGCCATACCCAAGCATCTCCTGACCTTCTAAGCTCTGAGATCCATCCTACATCAGCATTATGTCTCCCCTCAAGTATTAATCCCGCCCCTTGGCTGGCAACAAAAAGAATGAAAAGAAACTCATACAACAATGTGATAGAATAAGCAGTTCTTAAGTTTAATAAAGCACGAACATCTTAAATATCCACGAGGATTTAGAAGATACTGCTCCACCTACATATGTGATTCTTTTTCCCCTTTTTGGATAAGTTTACCTACAATAATGATGTCAGGGACAATCAAACCCAAAGCAACCACCCCCCGCCCAGAAAACAAAAAATAATCTCACACACACAAGTTGGTTCATTTTTAATTGTATTTAGCCGACAATTCTATCATGACCAACAGAGTGGCTCTAACAAGATTGCCAACAACCCACTTTCATCACTTGGCCAAAATTTAAAATTTGGGAGCTTACCTCTTCAAATCATACCAGACAGGTGATAAATGTGTAAACTTGGAATTAAACCTTTTTGCTATTTCATAGCCCTTAGAGTTCCTGCACAGCTCCACAACACTAAGTTTCAATATAAAAAAAAAAATAAACAGACAAACAACAACAACGACATTCAACCCAAAAAAAAAAAAAAAAAAAAAAATCCTCAACAAGATTAGTCAGGTCAGCCACATGTATTCTTTTCCTCCATTCAATTCCATCCGAAATCATAGTATCCGTTACTTCCTTATTTAACATGTTCTTTTAACTACTTCTACTAACGTTATTTTTGGTCCTCATCTACCTCTTTTTTGTTCCCCCCAACTCAAATCCACCCCCCATTTCTAGTGATGCATTGAAAACAAAGCCGCGCACTATATATAAAACTAAAACTATAATCTCTTTACCCACCTGTGGTTTGGTTGAAATTTAAGTTGTCTACATATGGTTTGAAATTTGACACTTTATCCGCCTAAGGATAGCTCAATTAGAGTTCCATAACCCACATTTGTTAAAAAGGTGGCTAAATATGTAATTTTATTCCACTTTTAAGACTCTCACCTCCAAAAACACAAAAAGCATAAAAATACAAGATCAAATAAGATTAAAAAAAATAAAATCAAGCGAAATACTTGCATCATGGGATTTCAAATCACAAATAGGCAATTTGAATTTCGGTCAAACCTCAGGAGGACAAAGTGTCAAATTTCAAACTAATAGGCAACTCAAATTTTAACTACAACTGGATAAGTTGTAATTTGCCTTCTTTTTTTTCTTTTCTTTTCCCTAAATCCAAAAAAAAGTGAAGTGTCCTAAATCAAACTCTAGAACACTCACTTGACTCCTAGTTCCTGCTATGAATGACACCATAGGGAAATGAAAACAAAGGCACAATTACATGAAATTTCACATATCATTTTCATCCCAAACTATGAAAATGACAAAACAGAGCAATGAGTAATACCATGGAGTAATGTAGGCCAGTACAGGATACGTATAATGCCAGTGCGACGTGTTCTCCGAAACCTTTGAATTCTCCTGAATTTCATATATAACATTAAAAAAATAGATACATACTTTTTATGAACAAGAATCTAAAATTTTCTCTCTTTCACAACAAAAATTGAAGCAGACTCTGTTTGGTTGCTGAGAAAAAATCCAGGAAAAGAAGAACTCAAAACCTAAATCACTAAAATCCAGGAAAAAAAGAGTTTGCTTTCTAAAATTTTCTGAGGAACCAAACATTGCTTAGTACAGTAGTACTCACAGCGAGGATTTCTTGGAAATCGACGTCGGCTTTAACGAGGCCTCGTTGGAATACGTAGGAGTCCGGAGGGTTCGTGGTCGCGGCGTATTTTATACGGTATACGAGTACGGAAATGGCGGGAGATACGACGAAGAAGAGGACGAAGATAATGGCGAGCCTGCGATTCGACGAGGCCGAGTCGCCGAGTTCGACTCGCTGCTCTCCTCCTTTATTCGAACTCGGTGTGACTCGGCGGTCTCGCTTCTTCCCCATTTGCCTCACCACACCGAGGCAGCAAACGTGTTTATTATTCGATTAAGGTTTTTCTGTAAACTTATGTTAAAATTTTTTGAAAAAAAAAATCTAGAAAATATTTTTTAATTATTAATTAACTTTTTTAATTTAATAAATTTGAAAAAAATTTAAAAAATTAAAAAATTAACCACAATATATAACAAAAGTTGATGAAAAAGTCTTTGTTAAATAAATTTAAAAGTTAAAGGATTGAAATAAATAAAAATAAAGTTAGAGAATTGAAATAAAATCTAAAAAAACTCAAGTATCAGTTTTGCATTTTAGTCTTAAATAAATATTAAAACTATTTTTTTTTTTATGAGAACTATTTAGTTTACTTAAAGATACTATAACTTGAAAATGATAACAAACAACTTAGGTTACATTAATGCGTTACTAAAAGAGTTTCCTTATTATTTGCCCTGATAAGTACTAATAATTTTAGAAGACAAAAGAATTATTACATGGTATAAACATATAACTGCTCTTAGTATGGTGACTTCTTAAAATTAAGTCTATGACATCTACTAACTAATTGTGACTCCAAAAGTATTTACACACAGGCACTTTGAACAATCATTTTTACATGAGATTAGTAAAAAAGGTTCAAATCATTATCATTATGTGCAAGGATACAATGGTAATGATACGGAAAATGGACGAAAAACTTCTTCAAATTAATTAATGAATATAGGCCCAATAGAGTGAATCTAGAAGATATTATGTCCTCATACTGCAATAGCCAATAAGCAAACTAAGATTATGATAATTGGTGAATGGCAAATGAATATGGTGGCACTTGGAAAACTAATATATTGGTTAAAAGTATCAACTCTCATATCTTCAAATAAAAGACCATATTAAATTTGAAAATTGCATAAGAAAGTTTAGAACAAGCCTTAATTTGGGTTCTTGCATATGTTGGACCTGATTCTCAAAACTTTCATTTCCTATCTAAGACTGCAAGTTTGATTATAGAGAAGAAAACCTATAACCCCATTTAAGATAGAAAATCGTAAGTTTAAAAAGGGTAAAGGGATAACAAAGTGAAGCTTAATCCTATTTATAGAAAAGATGATATTAATAACCACCACTTGCTGGGACTTAAAAAAAAAACCACTGCTTAAAGCTTTTTGAAGTTCCAAAAGTGATTTTCCCCAATAGCCCAACACTAATCATGACATCCCACAAACTGTTCACCATCTACTGTTACAATACACCATCCTAGCCAAACTTCCTCCTCACCTACTAAATGGGCTTCCAAGAGGAGAAACAACTCATATTCCCATCATTCAACTCATATTCCCATCATTCAAATTTCAAGTGGCTATCTGCAGATAGAACCTGACCCCAATGCAATATCTTTAGCGAATCAATAAATTGTCCATAAAATTCAACTCAAACATTTCGTAAAGAAAAGAAATGATCTTCTCAGCTAATGGCACAACAATGAGAAAGATCACAGTATCATGCTCATGAAAAACAAAAGAGAGGCACACCCCAAGAACTAATATTCCCTGCATAGTATCAGTAATCAAGAAAAAATAAACATGCATGTTGGAGAAAACCCAATGGGAAAAAAGATTCTTAAGAACCCAAAAAGCTGTCCATTCATGTGATACCAAAAGCAGAAAAACAGAGGTATACACATACCCTTTTGTCAGAATGTTGATTGCAGATTTTCTAACCACCTAAATTTTATCGGTTCTATTAATGCAACATTCATTATCAGCAGCTATTACAAAAAACACAGATTAAAAACGTACCAAGCTTTAGAGGCCAAGAGTTGAGGCGGCAGAGACTATGAACAGAGAGGGAAAAGTGAGAAGAGGTGATGGGTTTGGCTGACATGAGATGGGGGCAGCGTTTAAGCCATGAGCAAAACAGCATGAACAAACAAAAAGTCAGGTCGAAGGGCATTTAAAACGAATATTGAAACAATGGGGTGAAATTTATTTTCCTGGTTTGTGTTTAGTTCCTACAAACTTTGTCTCTTTCTCTATTATCACCTAATCAAGGCTTCTGAACGTATTTAAAGTGTTTGTGTTGCTGAAACAGTATAACGTTTCGCATTTTAATTGTAAGTGTGACAGATTTTTAGATGGTTTTTTTTCCTACGTGGCAGAATAGCTTTAATTGTATATATAGTAGTATTAGATTAGACTAGATTAGATTAGATGTGTTTTTTATCAAAAAAAAGAAAGAAAGATTAGATGTGTTTGAGAAAGTCATAAAGGTATGTCTTTCAATTATTAAGACGAGAGCTAACCATAAATGGCTAGAGAATGCCTGTGTATTGAAGGAAATAGGAAAAAGAAACTGAGAGAGAGAGAGACAGAATTGAGTCATGTCCACAGCCAACTCGGGTGAGTCTTCACTTCCAAGCCAAAGGTAAACCCACAAGTCCACAACACATCAAACCTTTCTATTGTACTTCATGCTTCAAACTTTATTGTGCTGTTCTCTCTGACTGTTCTGCTTTTGTGGTTCTGAGCTATATTGTACAAATTAATAAGATGCCAATTCTTTTTCTTTATTGTTTTGTTCAGTTTCTGACTATATCTTTTGCTTTTAACTATCAAACTGAACATGGGCTTTTTATCTTTGTTATGGTTTAAGATCTGAGTTTTTACTAAATCCAATGGTGGAAATACCTATCATTTCTGTAGGTTCAGTACCCTTTCTCTAACATGACAGTTTTGATTGAATCCGTAGCTTAGACCTTGAGTTTAACTCAAACTAGGCTTTATGAAATTTGTAGTTTTAAATGGAAGACTGAGAATATAGTGATATACTGTCCTCTGTGTTTATTTCTGATTTTTTTTTTTTTTTTTTTCCAAATGCTTGATTTAGGCCAAAATAGGACTTGTCCAAATGCTCAATTTTGTGCCTGAATCTGTACGGATCATCCTTATAGAAACAAAAAGACAAACTAGAACCTAAGGCATATTTTGCTGCAACATGTTCAGCTGCATTACAGGATCTTCTAACCCACACAAAAGAACAAGAAGTAAAGGACACAACTAAACTAAGTACATTGCTATTGATACTGCTAATAGAAGGACACAGCTGCATTAAAGGACACAACTAAAATCAAGTTCCTTTATAACATATATGTATGTAGATATGCATACTCTGTCCGATTGACCCAAGTTTTACCAAACTTTTTTGTTTTGGTATGTGTAAGTGTTATGGTATTCTTATTCTTATTCAAAATTTACATTCGTTGAGGATTCATAGCTGAACTCAAAATTTTGGGAGTGAGGCTTGCTTTTTGTTGTAGTTTTATTGTTCATTGCTCTCAAATGTTACAGTTACTGCCAAATTTGCATCCAATTGTATACAGCAATTTCCTTGGCATCTAATCTTGGAAGATCTTTTACTACAATTCACTAAATTTATGACCAGTGCGTTTTACTGAATTTGTTGAAGACTAAATAGGGCGAGTGGCGCATATCTCATTAAGATTTCTTCTAGATAAGGTTTAAATAACACCCAACCAGGTTAGCACTTAGCAGAATAGTTCTTTGAAAGTAGTGTAACTTCATCTACCAATGAATTAGGTTGAATTTGAATTACCAACCTAAGGATTAACATATTGCACTTCACTCACCTGAGGTTTATTTGTATTTGCATTTGATATATAAATTTATTGTATTCTGATTATAATATAGTTGCTATTTTGTTTCATGGCATTCTTTTATTTAAACAATTTGGGCTGCAAAATTTTTGAGGTGGATAAAGTGTAACCTTTGAAACCACAATTTGGCAAATCAAACTCATCCCAAACCATGTGTGGGTAAGCATAATTAATCTTGTGCTTGTTGGACAGAAGAAAACTTACACATTTGCAAGATAAAAGAACAAAAAGGTAATGTGATTCTGTCTTGACCACATAATACTCAAGGTCATTGATCATAAATAATTTTATAAAAGGTAGCCAAGTACCAGAACTTGTCATTTATTATTTTATCAAACATGAGAGATTATGAGCCTGCTCCCAAGTCCACTTCTGCAGGATGGCTCATTAAATTAGAGATTAGGGTTTGCTGCAGTTGATGTAGGTGAGCTAAGCATCATGGATAGGTTTGGTTGGCTATGCTTTAAAGTTTTAATGAGGTTTGATGGTCAAAGGAAAAAGGAAACTTGATGGATTTTTCTTTTGGGAAGCTTCTTTTTAGAGGAATTAAGGACACTTACATTAGGTTTAATTGTGGGAAATAGTAGGAAATGTTTGAATCTTATCAAAGGCTTCTAGGTGTCTCAACTATGGTGTATCACACATCTTGGAACCTAGTGAAACTCACACAGAAATGGACTAGAAATATGAAGTTGAAGTAAAGCAGGATGTGTACCTTTTTAAAAGACGAGAGTTTCAGACAAACCTAGGCTGCCTATCAATTTAAAATCAAGATTGTCATAGCAAGACAATAATAATGCTCTAGAATTTAGCTGTCAAGAAAATGGGTAGATACCACAAGGATCATGGAAAGTTAGATCTTTATTTGATGATGTTCTCAAAATGTGTGTGCGTGTGTTTTTTTTTTGCATATTAATAAATCAACTTAATGATGTCCTAAATATGAAGGATCCACTCATCTCAGAATACTCATTTTTTTAGAAAATCCAAGTTTTTTTTTTTCTAGAAATCGAGTCAGTGAAGTACATTCCCTAGAATTGATTCCCTTTTATAGCTATGATTTGTTTTATACCTTTTAGTTTTGAGAGAATTCTGAGTCTTTAACTCAGACCAGAAGCTTGATCTGTGCTATTTATAGTTAAATTCATAGATTCAAACATATTATATTGGATTAAGATATATAACATAATATCTTCGTTGTGCCTTTCCCCCTCCTCAGATTACTGGGGAAAGTGGCATTGGTCACAGGTGGAGCCACTGGTATTGGAGAGAGCATTGTGCGCCTATTCCATAAACATGGTGCAAAGGTTTGTATAGTTGATGTACAGGACAAGCTTGGCCAGAATGTCAGTGATACCCTTGGTGGTGAACCAAACACTTGTTATTTCCATTGTGATGTCTCTAAAGAAGATGATGTTTGCCGGGCAGTTGACTTCACAGTCAGTAAATTTGGTACACTTGACATCATGGTCAACAATGCTGGGTTATCGGGCTCACCATGTCCTGATATCCGCAATGCAGACATATCAGAGTTTGAGAAGATCTTTGATGTAAATGTGAAGGGAGTCTTTCTTGGAATGAAACATGCAGCTCGGATTATGATTCCACTAAAGAAGGGCTCAATAATTTCTATATGCAGTGTTGCAGGTGTCATTGGGGGCATAGGTCCCCATCCTTATACAGGGTCTAAGCATGCTGTGTTAGGGCTAACGAAGA
This sequence comes from Quercus lobata, assembly GCF_001633185.2. Taxonomy (NCBI): domain Eukaryota; kingdom Viridiplantae; phylum Streptophyta; class Magnoliopsida; order Fagales; family Fagaceae; genus Quercus; species Quercus lobata. The sequence goes on along the minus strand of NC_044907.1, from coordinate 13,765,425 downwards.
ATGTTGCAGCTGAGCTGGGGCTACACGGGATACGTGTCAACTGTGTTTCTCCTTATGGTGTTGCTACAGGCTTGGCTATAGCTCACCTTCCTGAGGAGGAGAGAACTGAGGATGCCATGGCGGGTTTTCGTGCTTTTATGGGGAAGATTGCTAACTTGCAGGGGGTGGAATTGACAGTTGATGATGTTGCTAATTCTGTGCTCTTCTTAGCAAGTGATGAAGCAAGGTATGTCAGTGGGGCTAATCTCATGGTTGATGGTGGCTTCACTTGCTCAAATCACTTACTAAGGGTCTTTAGATGATGCATAACATTCAAGAATTTGGCCGCCCTGTTTTAGTAGCTGTTGGAAGCTTGTTAAGTGTGATAATCTTGGTGGCAGGTCAATAAGTAGTAAAAGGCTTGATTTGAATCTCATCTGTTGTAGACTAAATATTCGAGATGGATTGTGACACTGCAAATTGTAATAAAAGGATATTCCATGATGGGATTCAACGAATTTTTATAAATATTTTGGTTGTCATTTTATGTTTAGAATTGGGAGCTAACTAAACTAGTTCTTGTGAAAAAGTTGCTTGGGTCTTCGGTAGAAGTGACTTTGAAAGCAGTGGTTGGCACAGGAACAGAAGATGGTGATACTGAAGATATTGGCGATTTATTTTATTTATTGGTGATCAATTTGAGTAAATTGTGGCAATTCCTGTGGTTTGTAATTGCTTAGAATTATTGGCAGCTGTGGTGGTAGGGGTAACAATGGTTTTGTGGTGCTGGTGTCATGAGGCTAGTATTGTTAAATTGCAGTTTTCTGGTGGCAACTAAGGTGGCTAAAATGGTAGGCAAATCACTAAATTAAGTTCCTACCATAATTTAAGAATTTTAAGTTAACTAGCACTATGTATGAATAATACACGAATTTATTAATGAAATTAATTTAAATAAAACAAAGAATCTTCTCAAAAAAAAAAAAAAAAAATTACAAAAGAATAAATAATATCAGGTACTAATAATTTTTTCGGAATATGAATGTGTATTGATTTAATAACACTTCCTAATAGGAATAGAGAATATTAATTGTACTCATTGTAAAATTTGGTATCAAAGTTTCAACTGGAATAAATATTATTTTTTGAGACCAAACTGAATACTTTCATTCATAAACAAATAGGAATTATACACTGAAGAAAACAGAGCACAGGCTACAGAGAAACAGAGCATAACAAAAACAAAGAAAAAGCAACATAGACCACGGTACACAGGCAAACATTACACCATTCCTTCAGCTCTTGCCATATCTTCAATCCAGACCGGTAAATTTGAAATCCAGACCTGTTCCTCAGCAGAAAGTTTTGCAAGCTGTGCAAGCTCGTGGGCTATTTTGTTGCCCTCCCTACTAATATGTCTGATTCTTGCCTCCTGGAAGCTTGGAAAAATTTGCAGACAGCTTTTCACAATGTGGCCAATCACAATTCTTACTTCCTTACCCTCAATAGCTTGAATTTTTTGCAATGAGTCCCCTTCAAAAATGGTTCTTTCCAAACCCATGTTTTTTGCTAAGATCATTCCTTGTTCCATAGCTATTGCTTCTGTTTCCTCCACAGCTGTTCGACCCGATAGAGGAAGGCTTTTTGCTGCTACCACCTTTCTTTCCCAATCTCTAATTACAACACCCACTCCAGAATGGCCATCAACAGAGGGAACAACCCCATCTACATTTATTTTGAAGAAACCCACAGGAGGAGGAGTCCATTCTTTCTCACTTCTCTGAGGACTATTTAACTCCAAGCCCTTTATTCCTTTGAACTCCATTATCATTTGGATTGCTGTCTCCCAAATGTGATCCTCAGACACACCATTTCCTTCATGAACAATTTGGTTTCTATTATACCAAATCATCCAAGCAACACCAAAAAAGATCTCCAAATCCCTCTGTGTTCCCTTTTCTAGCAAACATAAGGCCAAGTCCATAATCTCCATGTTGGCATCATTCAAACAGATTGGGCATTCTTCCCATTTGCTCCACACTCTTTTAGCAGCTCCACAGTAGATGATTGCATGCTCAGTTGACTCAGGTTCCCCACAACAAACAGGGTAGGTAGGATCCACTTGAATTCCTCTATTACTCATATTTAACATAGATGGGATGGCCTTCATGCAAAGTCTCCAAGCAAAAACTCTCACTTTGGCCGGAATGTTTAAGTGCCACATCTTTTTCCAAAGTGGGCCACATACATCTCCCACTGAGGATTCACCTCTTTCATACTTTTCTACAACTTCCTTAGCCAAAAAATAAGCACTTTTCACCGTGAAAATTCCTTTTTTATTTCCCACCCATATTAGTTGATCCTCCTGTGGGCAGTGAGGGATTGGGATGCTTAGGATTTTCTCCACTTCAAAACCAAGAAAGACTCTATCAAGAATGTCTTTTCTCCATCTTCTAGTATCTCGATCAATCAAGGCCAATACCATGGGAAATCTCCAAAATCTTTCCTTGGGGAAATGACTTTATAAGTCATTGGGGTTGGTAACCACCTATCATCCCATATATGGATTGTCTTCCTATTTCCTACTCTCCATCTTGTTCCTTTTTGCAGAATCTCTATGCTCTTATGAATGCTTCTCCAAGCATAAGATGGGTTGTTGCCTATGCTTGCATTTAAAACATCCCCATTGGGAAAATACCTTGCTTTATACATGCGCGCCATAAGCGATGTGGGATTTTCCAACATCCTCTATCCCTGCTTTGCCAACATAGCCAAATTGAATGCATAAATATTATTGCTATTTTGTTTAGTACTTTTGGCAATGAAATCCAAGTTGGAGCAATTTTTTTATTATTAATTATGAAATCTATAAACAAAAGAAAAAGCAGTAGTAAACTACCAGATAAAAAGTCAGCACGTAAGTTCTACATTGAGCCACCTATATTATCCTATGAAATAGTATAAACTGCAACAATGCCCACATCTACCCCAGAGAATGGAATTTCTCTTATGGTTGGTTTTGCTTTTGTGGCGATTAGGTGAATTGGATCCAATTTTAATTATACGTGGAACTATCTTTTTGTTTTTTTTTTTTTTTAAAGATAGTTCTAACCTATTTCATAATTGCTCGTTATTATCATGCTAAAACATCAAATTTTTGGTGTAGATGAAAATTATATTTCAAATCTTTTATTCAACGACAAAAGATTTCTAAATGAAGGTTTCTGTCTCTAGTAACTCAAACATACTTATTAAAATTTTGTATTCAGGCAACTCTTGAGAAAGTGTTCAATTCAGATTTTTTTTTTTTTTTCTAGTAAACCTTTTATTTAATTTTTGTTTATTTTGTCTTCTTCTTTTATTCTTTTTGGGTTGAGAAACAAGGGCATTTTAAGCTTTTTTGAGTATCTAACTATTTTCTCCTATGTAAATAGTCTCTCATCCTATACACACCAACTTATTACATGAAAGAATCATTTGGAATCACCCTAAATATTGACGGGACGTTTTGATTATATTTAATTTTGAAATTATACATCATTTTTCTTTTTTTCAAAATAGTAATACAAATACAAATCCCATACTTTGTTCTTATTATGGATTAAAAATTTTCATCTGTTTTGTTTTTATTAAAAAGAAAACATCCTTTTTTTTTTGTTTTTTTTAGAAGAATAAAAAGAAAACATCCTAAATTTTAGCAAGGCCCTAAACTAGTAGCACTAAAAAAAAAAAAATAAAAACCGCCCAATGCAGAAAAATGTGTTAGACCAAAAAAACATGGACCTTATCCGACAGTAACTAAAAAACCAGACCCATTCGGTTCCAACTTCCAACACTCAACTCTCCTCTCTTTCTCTCTCTCTCTCTCTCTCACACACAGGCGAAAATGGGTAATTACCCATAAAAATCTAACTATTTAGTTAGTTGACGCTGTTTGGAAACATATTGAAATTTTAGCAACTCGAGTTTCAAAGGCTCGATTTTGGGCCTGTAAATCGACTCTTTGAGGCTCGATTTGCATGTTTTACTCGGGTCTGAGTTGGCATTATTTTCACGTGGCATCTACTTGTAAATCGAGTTTTAGAGACTCGATTTACATTTACAGTAAAAAAAAAAAATTTTGCCTTTACACCTTCTCACCTCAACGACCACAAAACCACAGCAACAACAGCAATCCTAACAAAACCACCAAGAGAAGAAAGAGAAGTTTAAAAAAAAAACCCAGAAACAGGTCGCCTGCAACCCAGGCCGCGCGACCCCAGGCCTGGGTCGCGCGCCTGGGGTCGCGCGGCCTGGGTCGCCTGCGACCTGGGTCGCCTGCGACCCTGGGTCGCGCGCGACCTGGGTCGCGCGACGGGTCGCCTGCGACCTGGGTCGCGCGCCTGGGTCGCAGGCAACCTGTTTCTGGGTGCGACCCCAGGCCGTGCTGGTGAGAGAAGAACCCAGAGAAGGAAGAATGGATATTGAGGTGAGAAGGTGTGGTTTTGTGGTTGTTGAGGTGAGAAGGTGTAAAGGCAAAATTTTTTTTTTGTACTGTAAATGTAAATCGAGTCTCTAAGACTCGATTTACAAGTAGGTGCCACGTGGAAATTATGCCAACTCAGACCCGAGTAAAACATGCAAATCGAGCCTCAAAGAGTCGATTTACAGGCCCAAAATCGAGCCTTTAAAACTCGAGTTGCTAGAATTCCAATATGTTTCCAAACAGCGTCAACTAACTAAATAGTTAGATTTTTATGGGTAATTACCCATTTTCGCCCTCTCACACACACACACACACACACACACACACACACACTCATTAGTTTCTATACTCCAACCCATGGCTTCTCTTCAACCTTCTTGGTTTTCTTCCCTCAACACCATCTCTCCTTCAAAACCCACTTTCTTTCCATCCACAAATCTCAACAAATCCAATTCATTCAAACCATTCAAGCTCTCATCCTCTACAAATCAATCCAACGCCGAATCTTCAGAACCCATATCACCAAATTCACCAGAAACCACTCCAGAACCAGAGCCAGCTTCTGTTGACCCGGTGAAGCTCGCATTCGAAAAGGCCAAGTCGTATAAGAAGTCACTGCAATCCAAACCAGTTTCGAATATTGAGCAGAACCCAGTTGAGGTTTCTGGTGGAAGTACTGTAATTGGGAATGGAGAAGGTGAAGGTGTTGGTGGTGGCACTAAGGAAGTGCCGGTTTCGGTTAAAGTTGCAATGGAAAAGGCCAAAGAGTACAAAATGAATAAGGGGGTTGTGAGTGGTGGCAAGAGTGGTGGAGAGGGTGACACAATTTCAGGTATTGTTTAGGGAAGTTGAAGTTTTGAGATAGAAATAGAATGCAAGAATTTTTTTTCCTAATTGATTGGCTGTGCTACATTTAGTTGTATGTAGTTTTTGTTTTTATCATATTATGTGTTTGATAAAGGACATGTCCATTAAGGAAGTAACAAAAGAGTATGACTTTGGATAGAATAAAGCTGACCCTGAGGATCCATAGTAGAGACTGAATTTTTGGGAATAACGCTTGGTTTTTGTTGTTGTAATGTGTTTGATATTTTATTCATTACCTTTGTAAACATATGGAGTAGCAATAAAAAAAGAATAAGAAAAACATATGGAGTGTTAATGATCTGTATGATTGATGGCTGATTACAAGTTTGAATTGTTGTTCAATGAAAAATGACATATTTGGTTGAGTGATTTGAGCTAAATTAGCTATGTGCATTTATTTTTAGGACTGAAGAGAGGAAATGGGGGTAATCTGGGAAATGGGGTTGTGGAGAAAACTGTTAATAAGAAGGGGGAGCTGTCAATTTCGAACATTGACTTTATCGGGCTGGAATTTGCGGATAAGAAGAGGAGCAGGGGATTGCCACCTGGGCTGGCTCCTGTTGTAGACCCTTTCCTGGAAGGGGACTTGCCTGAGGTGGAGATTATTGTTGGGGATACCAGAAAGTTTGAAGAAAAAACCTCATTGAAGCCTGAGCTGACTCAGGAAGATGATTCAAGTCTTTACAAGCCAAAGGTTTCTTCGTGGGGAGTCTTTCCTAGACCCAACAATATCTCAAAAACGGTATGGTGATTGCTATGAGAACTGATGATAGAGTAGTGAGTTAATATGTTTTTGTCAATTGTTTTGGTGTACATGCTTTTCGTTGATGTTCTGAATTTGTGGGCTTGGAGGATTTTAGTCTCTTATGTTTAGTAATTTGTTAAAGTGATGATATTATGTTAGAAAACATATTATATACTCTGAAGGTTTGCTATAAATAGTAAATTATCTTAGTTTAGAATCTCTTATTCAAGTTTCTGACATGTATAATCAAGATGGAAATCATAGAAAGCAAGCGAAAAAAGAAAGAAAGAAAGAAAGAAAAGGACAACATGGAGAACCAGCTAGGGCTCTGTACTATTTTGAAGCTTCAAACTTGTCAATGTTGATCAAATATTTAATTTTTGAATCTAACACATGTTATAATTACTCATTAATCTCAATGCTGGCCTCTGAGTGCTGATACCAGCTAGATCTCTGAAGTTATAAATTACATTCCTTACGGTAACTACTTTTGCTACATAGATGATGTGCATTCATTCTTCAAGCATTGAAGAAATCAATTAACTGAGTCAATGCCTGCACAAATCCTTGATTGATGTAGATGACAATATCTATCAGAATGCCTGCACAAATTCTTGTGTCTATATTCATGTCAAACTTGTCCGTGGACAGACTACACCCATAAAAAGCAATCAGATGGGTTGTTGTAAAGGATTTTATAACTATTGAAATGCCCACAAAAATCTTTGATCTTTGTTGAAGAACTTGTCTCCCCCTGATGTTGTGTATGTGTATAGGTACATATCAAGGAATCCAGGAACAAGGCAAAAACACAAATGAGTGAAAGATGGATTCTTCTGCATGCCTATATATCAATCGAATTCCTGGCATGAATTTTCATTTTTGTTGAAGAGGTTGGAGCTCTTTGGTTCCACCTTTTTAAATTAAAATATTGAAATAATTGAAGAAATGCTAGCTTCAGTTTCACCCTTTAAGCATTATTATATGACACTAGTCATATGCTTATATCTTACAATGGAGGATAGAATGGTCTCTTGGTTATTTTTAGAAAAGGTGTATCATATATGTTTGTCGCATCGTGTTCTCTGTTTTCTTTTAAAATTCCTTCCTAAGTAACTTTCAAAGTTTTACAAGCATATAACATTGAAGACCCTATCTCTTATATCTTATTTGACCATGGCATTGAATACCAGAGTACAGAAACATTCAGAAGATGTTTTTCTACAGTATCATCAAACGAGTCAATCCGTCTTGTACTTAACTCTGTTGGTTTGTTAGTACAATTATAAATATATTTGTTAAGTAATCATCAATTATCTTTTTCCCTAAAGCAATATGTATTTCATTATAGAGGATTGTTATTTGTTTCATAGTGGATGCCGCTTTTTAGTGTAAGTCACAAGAGCACCAAAAGGTGTTTTTCTTAGAGATTTCTTTCTGTTCTTTGTTAGTTTGGTGGTGGAAGAGTTATACGCCCTGGGGAGGTGCTTGAAACAGCGGAAGAGAAAGCTGCTAAAGAAACACGTACAAGACAGTTACTTGCTGCCTACAGAAGTGAAATGGGCTTAGACATTGATCCAAAGTTAAAATCTGAATGTGAAGAGGTATGTTTCTATCAAAATATCATCTTCTTAACATGTTTTTATGAGCTTGTACATATGTTCTTGAATAAATGCTATAAGTGCATTTATATCAAGCAATTCAAATTGGTCTTAGACTTTATCATGTTTTTGTCATGATCTAAGGTCTTAGTCCAAGAAAATCATTCAATTTATAAATTTTCACAGTATTTGAATTGAATTTAAAATTATGATTGTTGTTTAAATTAAAATTTTAGTGATGACTGGTTTAGTGATGGCCTTGGTGGTTTGGATAGGGTATTGAGACTTGAGAGTGATGACTTGTTAGTGTCAATGGTTGTCGTGGTCGTTACAACTTGCTAAAGCTGGTTAGTGGTGGAGTTTGTGATTACAATGGGTTGTGTGCAGTGGTATTGGACAATACCACGATGATGGTGATCGATGTGCTTGGCAATGATCAACTGTTAAAATTTAATTTGAAGTAGTTATGGTTAGTGGGATGCTTGTGAGATGAGTTAACAACTTGGTGTTAGTATTTAACAGTGGCAATGCTGCTGCTAAATGGTAAGTTTTGTAGCTTAGCTGGTGCAAAAATGGCATTGGCTATGAAGGGCTGTCATAGGGTATCCGCGGGTGGTGGTCTCAATGGTAGTGGAGGCAGCATTTAATAATTCTTACCAAATGCTCTGTTCATTTCTTATTTGGGTGTAATTTCCAATGATCTGAATTGGCTCCAAAATCCTCACCCCCTCCCCGCGTCCTTCCTCCCTTTTTTTTTCTTGGGGGTGGGGATGGGTTGAGGGTTTGAAGATTTAAATTTTAAGCTTAAATTGCAGGCAAACGAACAAAAGTCAAGTCCCAATATTTTATATGGAAAAGGTTTAACTAATAAGGAGAGAATTTGGATAGGATAATTTACAATTTTCAATAAAGTTTGGCTTTGCAATATGGTTGGAAAATAGAAACTTTCAGTTAGAGAGAAGTTACTTTCACTGGGTCTGGAAACTAGTTTTTCAGTTTGACCCTTGTGTTTCTGTTATTATTTTCCTTTAACTGCCAGTAAATTAATGTTCTATTGCACTTTTCATTTTTGAGAGCCATAATGCATTATCATGTTTATAGGCATTGAAGGATGGGGACTCATTAATGAATATTGGAAGGCTTAAGGAAGCATTGCCCTATTATGAAAAGGTTATGGATAAGTTAACATTCAAGGTAATTTATTGTTTGAACTGTTTGAGCTGCTTTTGTACTTGAAAAGAGATCTCACCTCTCTCTCTTTCCCCTCCCCATCCCTTTCCCTAAGATGGAAAGCCATAAATAAGAAGGGGCATATTTATAGATTTTCTATTTGAGTGCTATTGTGATTATGTATTTATTTATTTATAAAAGTGGATTACTGACGTTAAGTTGTTAACTACCATATTTACTCTGAAATTAGGATGGTTGAAGCATTTATGGGTAGGATGAGTTAGGATTTGTTGTGCCATGGGCGTTGAAGATTAATGAAAAGTATACTCTACCAGGCTCATGATTTAGAGCGGAGAACAGGATTGGCAGTTTACATAGCCAATTTTGCAATATTGAAGACATTATAGATAGGGAAATTCTTTTCTTAAAAGAAAAATCTAACTGAATTTTCGTGCTAAATAATTTGGGAGCTCTATTTTCAAGATATATCTGTGTAACACATGATCCACCTCTTGTGCTATTGGTGAGTGAAGCATGCTGTCACATCATTTTTGCATGAACTTTTTGTATGATTGGTTAGTATATATACCATCACTCCAGAAAAATATACTATCCATAATTGAACATGCTCAAAATATGAATTGAGATAGGATATCAGGAAATTGATTCTCATAATCAAATTTGAATCTATTTCATTTGTAAAATAGGTGACGTGATTGGCAGACATCCTTGTTGTGGGAAAATTAGAGGAAACTCAAAGCTAGGTGGTTTCACAGGATCTTTGTAAAATGGATTTTTGTAATGTGTTGTTTTAGGGAAGTTGAGCAGAAAGCCAATTGCTGCACATGAAAGTAGTCTGACTTGATTAGGGGACATGAATGATTTCTCTTGAGAAAGGATTCTATGCTTCACTGATGATTTTAATAGTGATAATGAAGAGGTGGACTTGGGAGTCGTGTTGGTGATAGAACGTTGAAAATGTCTGTGGCTAAGTTCTATATTTGTAGCTATTGCTTTTGTTTGCTCTTCCTTTTATGTCTTTTTACATGTTTCTTTTTTCTTCTAGGGGTGTCTCCTCCTTTTTTTATTCCTATATCTTTATGCATTTTTATATCAAACCAGAAAAAGGAAAGAAAAGAAGTGTTCCTGGGAATCAAGAACTTCCAGTTACAATTTACTAGCTCTAGTTGTATCCTCCCTTCTGCATCCAGAGGGAAGGTTTCTTTACTCATCTCTAATATACGTGAACTATTTTTGCCTCGAGGTTTGGAAGATTCATTAATTACTGCATGATTTTATGTCAACTTAAAAATCAAATATAGCTTTATTTGCAAGTACACTAATCTATTGGAGGTTATTGTACAACCTTTATCTATCTGGTTTTTTCCCCCTCTTTTTGAAATGGTTTCTCTAGGAGTGACAGTATCTGAATATTTTGTGCTTTGTTTCATGCATGTTATTCTTGCAGAGTGACCTTCATGGGTTAGCTGCGATACAATGGTCTATTTGTCAAGACTCGCTCAGTAGGTATATATGTCTTTTGAGATTTTACTAGATGCCCCTTATGACATCCCTTAACATGCCATAAAACTGAATTTGTTCATTGTGCTTTACGTTGAATATCGAATGAGTCTGTTGTTCCTTTGATGCATAATAAAGACATGTTTGTCATCATTTTGTCTTTAAGGCAACTTCTATCAAACTTATAAGTTTGTTTCCATCTTTGGGATTACTGTGGTCTCTTCATCTCTCACTGTGACGTGCATTTAATGCCATCTTACACATGTAATGCACTGATTAAAATTCTTTGTTATCTGTACATCACAAAATTTTGTAGGTTTATTTATAAGCAATTTTAAAAAAATAATTAGGTTGATCTTTGACCGGACAAACATCATCACATGTTAATTTTTGACTACATAAGTATTGTCATTTGTCACATATAAGTTGTGGTTCAGGTTTCAGCTAGTGTGTTATACTCCATTGTCCTTGAATCATTTGCAAGCTTACAAACATTGTAATAAATTCTGAGTTATTGAGATTTGTAAAAATATTTAAACTATATTTGCTAGGTGTGAAGTTTGTAATGGTGCATCCAAAAATAAAAAATAAAAGTTTAATGGACAAGGCTTTGCTCTAGTTGTTGTAAACTTTTTTATTGAATAAGGTATTTGAAATTGCAATGTTGAATAGGATGGTTTGGGGCTTATTTTTGTATCTTTGTTAAAAAGGAACTACTAGTTTTGAAAATCAGCTGCTGCACTTTTGGAGGTTCAGTTATGAGAGTAGAAAAGTTAGCATCATATGGTGATTTATATTAATTAGTTTTGTGAATATTTTTTACTAAGATTGAATAGCGAAGAAAGAAATGAAAAAAAGACAACAAAACTTTTAAAAGCAAATATAGATGAGAGAAGTGTAGTAGATGGGAGGACTTAATTTATATGGCCTAATACAAAAGGATAAGTTAAATTGTTAAGAGAGTCCTAGTCAAACTTTGATCACTTTGGTCCCACCCAAGTCAGGGTAGATGGGATTATACTTCTTGAGTTCATATGGCTGTTAAATTACAATGACAAAAAAAGGATTGAGAATTGTGAAAGTTAGATTTAATTTGCAAGCCTGACAGAAATCACTACAACATAGTTTTTCCTGAAAGCTACATACCATTGATTGTAATACCTGAATGGATATATCAAAGTTATTATGCCTAATTACTAATAGTTTTCTGTGCTTGAGTTGAAAAAATTTCACGTAATGATGTATGTTAGATTGTGTTTGTAACCTCTTGACTAGCAAAGGAAAGTGCTGAGTGATGTTAATAGTTGTAAAAATTGTTGACAGGTCGAATGAGGCTCGATTAATGTATGAAAAGCTTCAGTCCCACCCAAATGCTCAAGTAAACAAGAAAGCAAGACAATTCGTGTTCAGCTTTCAGGTAATCACCAATTCGTTGTGTGAATAATATAGTGTCTATGTTTATGGGTGAAAGCTAACAGGGAAGCCTCAACAAACATGAACAGTGACAGCATTTCAATGCCTAAATAGCTATTTGCTATGTGGGTATTTTCTTTTCCTAATCATCGCAAATTAATGGTTTTCAAAATTTATTTTCCCAACACCAGTTCCTTATGTGTTACAGGTTCTTTAGAATTGATCTTTCACATTACAAAATAAAATCACTTTTTTTTTCCTCCTAAAATAAATACACTTTTCTTTCCTACTTTTCTTGTGTACCTCTTTTTTTTTTTTTTTTTTTTTTTTTTTTTTTTTAATTCAACTGAAAATTACAACTCTAACAGGCCATGGAGATGATGAAGGTCACAACGAGCAGTCCTTTTTATCTAAAGAACACAGGTTACCAGAATTTTTTTGAAGCGTTTGTTGAAAATAAATCCAACTACCAACTTAAAGAAGCTGAGATTGAAGAGGGTTCTCTGAGGCAAGTTCTCCCATATATTATTTTTCTGGTTTCTCCCATTTTTGCCATTCTGCTCATTGCCATACAAAAGAGGATATAAATTCAAAGATAGAGTTTACAACTACAACTAGGAAATGATTAAAAATCGTTGTTCTTGGAACTGTATATATCTTAACACCCCCCCCCCCCCCCCCAACCTTTACGCGAAAAAAATAGAGGAAAAAAGAATGGTATATATCTCTAACTATTATGTTAGTTTATAGTATTACTAGTCATGTGGCTGGTTCAGTAAAAAGAAGCTTTTCCAAGAATTCTATTTACATGTAATCAAGAGGCATGTATAGTTAGATCATACAAGGATGAGAAATTTGTGTGTGCATGGTGTTATGTAAACTAATATGCAGGTTGAATAAAAGGGTCAAGAATCATTAACATGACATTCACCATTTGAACACAATTGGGCCGTTAGCTATCTAATGCCAATTTTAGAATCAGAGAAAATGCTAATGGGTCGTGAAAACTGAAAAGCTCCTCTTTATCAAATATCTTTGGGGGTCTTCTTTTTGTGAAAATATGGACTAGTGTCTACACAAAGAGCAGCACAATTTGACTGATCCAACTTTCATGTTTTATTCTGTCCTATGTTTAGGTGCAATCACGTGTGAATTATTTTCCCCCGTTATTTAATCTATGCTACAATTTTTAAATTACTTCTATAAATGTCATTTAAAACTATTAGCGATTCACCTACTTTATCATTACTTAATTGAGCAAAGAATAATGCTAGTACTATAACAAAACTCCCAATTTTTATCACAATTTGCCCACGTAGCAAGTTGTGAGTGGTAGAGTTGTGAACTCACAATTTGACACGTGAGCACATTGCAAAGAAGTTGTGGGTTTTGTCAAGGTACTAACAATATTCTAAGTTCTAACCAAGCTTATATTATGATACATGCATGCGCATGTGTTGACATGAATAGGAGCTCACTGCTCACCAATTAGTTCACACCTGTAGAAACTACAATATATGCCACTAAACAAATATTTCAAATGATTTAAGAAAAAAAATGCTCTCAAGTTAAATTAGAGTGAATAGACAAAATTAGTAGTGATTGTCAAGGAATTTGACTAATTTGTATTTTTAAGGTGTTATTTAAAAATACAAATTAGTCAAATTTGCAAAATATATTGGTGATTTTCTAGTTTGGTTGGAGGAAACTCCCAGCCTCATTGAGTATGCGTGTCCTTAAGATGTAATCCTTTTTTCTTCTGAATAAGAATGAGAAGCAAAGTCTTTCCATAATTTAAAAAAAAAAAAAAAATCATGATGTTAATTTGGGTGCAGGTCATTGTGTTTTAGCAACATCAGAACCTTGTGCCTATTTTTTATTATTATATCCTTTGGTAATTAGTTAAAAACAAGGAGTAGATGAATGAGTTAGGAAAATTATGTCAATCATTTGGGCGTTGATAAGCACTTGTACTTACTCTCTTAATCATGATATAAAATAATGAATCAATGGAGTTAAAACTTTTTTGGGAATGCTGGATAAAAATGGAAGCCATCTAATCTCACCAACTGTACTAATCTGCCTTGAAGGATGGTAACAATTGAACAGATCTTCAACATTCCCAAGATTTTTTACATTACAGCGCAATCAGTGCCATGCTTTTGATCACACTCAACCCCACCATTATCTTTTGTCTAATGTGCAAATAAATCGATATTTGTTAAGAGAGAAGATGCACTGGAATAATATTAAGCCCCTCCACCAGTCACTTACAGTATATACCAATTGCTTACTTTTTTCCACTGATTATATGGGTTCACTAAGCCAATATAGGATATGAAATTTGTCCTAAAGGAATGCAGGAACTGATACAATATATTATTATTCATCTTAGAAAGAGAGCATATCCATAATTTCTGGGATTTGGGGTACAAATGCAAGAAACAAAATGACAATACCTACTACACATAACACTCACCAAAAAAATATATTTAAAAAATGATGCTAATGGGCTGTGAAAAGCTCCACTTTATCAATATTTTTGGGGTCTTCTTTTTGTGAATATATGAACTAGTGTCTACACAAAGAGCAGCACAATTTGACTGATTTAACTTTCATGTTTTATTCTGTTCTATGTTTAGTTGCAATCATGTGTGAATTATTTTTCCCCACTTTTCAATCCATGCTACAATTTTTAAATTACCTATTCTTTCCTTGGTTAGGTAAAACCTGACACTTTTTAACCTTACAAATCTTTGTGTATAATTAAATACATTGCTACTATTCTTAATCATCTTTTTGTGTGTGTCATTTAACCCATACCAAAAAAAAAAAAAAAAAAAAAAACTTTAAATACCATTTAAAACAATCAGTAATGCACCTATTATTATTGGCTGAACTGAGTCAATAATGCTAGTATCACTACAAAACTCACAATTTGCCCACAGGACGAGTTGTGAGTGGTGGAGTTGTGGATCCACAACTCACAACTCGACGAGTGAGCAAGTTATGGCAAAATTGTAAGTTTTGTTGAGGTGCTAGCAATATTCTAACTAAGCTTATATTATGCTACATGCATGCACAAGTCTTGATGACATGAATAGGAGCTCACTACTTACAGATTAGTTCATACCTATAGAAACTAGAATATATGCCACTAAACAAATATTTCAAATTATTTTTTTAAAAAAGGCACTTAGGTCAAATTAGAGTGAACAGACAAAATTAGTGGTGATTGTCAAGGAATTTGACTAATTTGCATTTTTAAGATGTTATTTAAAGATGCACACAATTTCTATAAGAGCATTCACATTTGCAAATTGTAATAAAATTTTAAAGTAAAAGTTAAATTTAAAAAAAAAAAAAATTTAACCACCAACTTCTCAAATATACCATTTAATTTATGATATATTCCATTGTTTATATTATATATATATATATATATCTAATTAAAATATTCATTATAAATTATTTTATTTATAGAAAAGAAAAGAGAGAAGAAAAGTTTTACAAAATACTACTGTGCTCTCCAAATTTGTTGAGCTCCGTAGCATTTTGCAAAAAAATTGAATAATGTTGGAGAATTGAACGTGAGACCATTTATTTGGTGTGTCTTGACTACAATGCTCTTCAATGTGACTTAAAAAATGTTTTGAAGAGTTGGAAGCTAATGCGTAATATAACTTTATAAAGGCCATACATTTCCATCTTTTAAGAAACTGTCTTGGAACCTAGTGCTATTTTTTCGCCTTTAAAAAAAAAAATTATAATTTGGAATTCCATTCATAACGAGATTGAGATTTGTAGGATAAAGTATGCTTCTATTGCTTGTCCAAAAACAAAGTTCTAACGAAGTATCGCTCTTGACCTCAACTTTTGTTATCTAATTCTGGCCTAATAGGCAATAGAGAGAGAAAAGAAGAAAAGAAGAAAAACTTTAAACTAAAATTTTGGTGGTCTTTAGACTTTAGTTTAGGTTTTAGTTTGCAAAATCAGTGCATTTTTTTTTTCAATCATGTCTTTGTTTTGTTGCAATGTAGAATCGTGAAGATTCATATAGTGTTTATTACTGTCCTTTTACCCCACCAAAAATATTGGAGGATTCAGAATGGCCTTACGGGTTTGTGTAAATTGTAACAAAACCTATCATTATTCATTTGGTGATTCAGTGTTAATTAATTCTCTAAAAGAAAGACACCAACTCATCATGTTGGCTTAGAAAAGTTTCTTAGTTATTTTTAGATGCCTTAATGTACCAAAAGGAAAAGCAGATTCCCAATAAGATCCTTTTGTCTTTAATTTACCCAAGTTGATTACTTTCTAAAAACATATCACCTAAATAAAGAGATGCTACTAAATCATGTAAAGGTACACTTATTATCTATCTCTTCTTTTTCTTTTGATAAAGTAGGTATGATGCCTTATTTGTTTTTACGCTAGAGAGAAGAGAGTACTACTGTTGGTTGAGGCCCATATATCAATGTTAATTAGTTCAGTTACCTCTCAAAAAAAATTAGTTCAGTTTTATGCTTTCATTAGTCAATGATTAGGTTAACTATCATCGCAAATGATAAATATAATGCCATCTTAATTAGTACTTACCAAAAACACCAGAGACCCATTCCCAATTTCAGATTGCCAATTTGGCATGGCCTAACATCTTCTTTCAAGAATAATAATTAATACATTGCTTATAATTAGACTAATAGACTTCTTTGTATATATATATATATATGTTAAATATTATAAATGAGGAGAGAGAGAGAGAGAGAGAGAGAGAGAGAGAGAGTATAAAGAGAAGAGAGAAATCACAAGATTTACCTAGTGACCTACATTAATAGAGAGAAACTCTTAACGACTACATCTTCATTATAATCTCAATTCACTTAGTTACAATGAACCCTAAATATAGAATTTATATATAGAGAGAGTTAGAATTAGGCATTCATGTCATCAAGACTTGTGCATGCATGTAGCATAATATAAGCTTAAGATATGCTAGAGCTGCATTTTTAAAATGCGGCCAATGTTAAGGAAAAAAAAAAAAAAAGGTTTGCCAAAAAAAAAATACGGAGGTCCTTAAGCCGTGTTTTTAACTCAAAAAAACGCGGTCTAAGAACACTTCTATGACCCCGCTCAAAAAACGCGACTTCAGATATGCTAGAGTCGCATTTTTAAAATGCGGCCACAGTTAAGGAAAACAAAAAAAAAGAAAAAAGAAAAAGAAGTTTGCCAAAAAATAAAATACGGAGGTCCTTAGGCCGCGTTTTTAGCTCAAAAAAACGCAGCCTAAGAACCCTTCTATGGCCCTGCTTAAAAAACGCGACTTTAAGGTTTTTTTTAAGTCCCGTTTTTATAAAACGCGGCTTCAGTTTATCTTAGGCCGCGTTTTTTATAGCCACAGCTTAAAAAACGCGGCCCAAGGCCCCCTTGTTTTGTAGTGATACACACAAAAACCTAATAACTTTATATATATATATATATTTTTTTTTATATATATATATATATATATATATCTATCTAAACTGTAGAAGAATTCAAAGTTTCAAATCCAACCTTTCCTGCCAGCAATCATTGTTAAAATGGCTCTTGGGGAGTGCTGAAGTATTAGATCTTAATTATGCAAACGAAATTTCTAAGCAAATACTTAATACTAACATTAAAACAATTAATAGGTCTTTAATTAAGCACCACTGTCATATATTTCTTGCAAGAAATTTTGGATTGAATTTGAATGGTAAACTTGGCTTCCTGACAATTTCGTAGAAACTTCGTCAGTTTACCAATTCTTGATTTGAGTCTTGGCTATTTGAGTACGAAATTGGATTTTTGGAAAAGAACAACGAAAGTTACGAAACATAGCGTAAATGTTTAATTTCTGAAGCCACTAAGAAGCTTGCAAGTATGAGATGTGTTACATCATGTGTATCCACCTTTTTCAATATTGAAATTTCAATTGCACCCCTTTGTTACGATATCCATTATATTTAGTTTTACTAAATCAAAAGTTTAAGATGTTCATAAATTAAAACATCCAACTGCACATTCAATAAAGATCTATCATATATATATATACATATATATGCGCATGTCCTGTACTCAATGTATCTTAGCCTGCCCTAGCTATGAGGTTTAACTTTTACGTCTGCTTTAACTTGACTTGTCAATTGTCATAGTTATAATTAGGAAAAATATTATCTTAAACTGTTTATATTTACTGTTTTACATCAATGCCTACAATTGATATAAAAATATTCACATTTAAAATATGAAAATGGATGTTAAAAAAAAAGAAAAAAAGAAAGCAAAAGTATCATTGCCTTATAAATAAGGGAAACATAAGAAAAATATACTCTTAGGCCTTTTGTTTCCTTTTTTTTATTTGATTCAAACTATTTGAAACTACCTTTTAATATAGTAATGGTGCCAAAATTGGTATAAGGAAACCCGGTAATAATAGTATTGGAAGCATGTATTGACTGTCTATAATATTTAGATTAAATGCCACCTCTTGATGTTGTCAACAAACATATTCAGGATTCAAGTTATTTTTCTCCCATTATATATATATATATATATATAGAGAGAGAGAGAGAGAGAGAGAGAGAGAGAGAGAGAGAGAGAGATATGCACTGGCCAATATTGGGATTTTTTAGCCAATTTTGACAATAGTGGATGTATTTGTTATTTGGTGATTTTTTTTTTTAAATCAATAAATATGTTAAAATTCTTTAATATTTATAACTTTGAAAGGAGATCAAATGACCCTATTATTTCTATATAACAAGTCACTATGATTTTGTAATTATAAATATATAAATTATATATATATATATATATATATATATTCGAAAAAGTATTTTCAAATGCATGAAATATTCTATTCCAATAAGCAAATCACCGGAATGGTCATCATATTCTTGTATAATGTTCTTTGATATTAAATGTTCATTTGACACTAATTTATTTGGCTTTTATTGAAATTTGGTTAAGATATAATGATTGTGTCTTGTATCGAAGTTAACGAGTTCAAAAGCAGGACAAAAAAAAGTTGATACCAAGCAACTCTTACTATATCCTAGAGATTTGCAGATTTGACCATGAAAATTTTACAGGTCATATCTCCTCGCACGATTGGAACTATTACTCTTTTTGCATAAAAGAAAGAAACATATGTTATTTTACTACAAAAAAGAAAACAATCAAAGAGTAAGATCTTCCTTCAAGCCAAAAAATGACATTTTGTCAGTGATATTGTTGTAAAAAGCACCATCTTTCGCTTTTGGTTTTCTTCTTTGTAAGCTAAGCTTTGTTCAAAGATAAGATACCTTATTCTTAAACTTAGTTATACTTATGTCACTATGTGATGCAAATCAATTATATTATGGTAGTTTCTTGACAATTTTAGATGTATGATCAATGGCATAAGATGTATCATTTCATCAGGAATGTGAGAGCTGTCTTTCCATTTGCACCTCACGTGTTATGCCATGATAGCTTCCACTTGTGCTATGTTAGTGTTAGCCCCATAGGTTCAAAAGAAGCCAAACTGAATTCACATCTGCATTTTTCTTTCTTAACCATATATATATAGCTGGATTCAAAGTGTTCAATCCCTTATCATTGCACAGAGAGAATTTTTGACTCTCTCTCTCTCTCTCTCTCTCTCTCTCTCTCTATATATATATGTATAATATTAGGGCTTGAAAAGAACTTTTAACGTGGAAAGTGCATGGCTATGCAATGTGTACTGTTTGCCTGGTCTGGTCTGCCAACTCCTATAGTGGTGTCCACACCACGCTTCATCAATGAAGATGCAGAATTAATTTACACTTTAGGTTATAATGATTAAGCTCGATCTCCAATTGTGGTTTGACATGCATTAACTTTATTTATTTTAATTATATAGAATAAAACAAGAAGTTTAGAGAGTAAAACATGGAGTAATATTTTCGGAATCAAATAAGTAGGAGATTTTTAGCTTTCTTCAAAGTTAATGACAAATACTTCATACGTGGATAAATAAAATTTTGAGTTTGTAATTTAAGGAAATTGTTTTTTAATTTTAACATATATTTCAAGAAAATTTTCCCTACAAAAAAGAAGAAGAGATTATTTGGAATTAATTTATTCTTGTTAGATTATTGTTGTTATTTTTCTATTTGCTTGATGGTTAATATATCATATTAAAATAGGTATTCTTATAATCTTTACATGTCATTATTATAAGCTTATAATATAAATATGTGCTGAGATGAGAGATTAACTGCTTTAGCTCAATTTTTTTTTTCTTGTCTCTTTCTTATTCTCTTTCTCATTCTTATCTCTTAACCCTAAAATTTTCAAATTTCACTACTCAAATATTCTTATTACAAAGTCAATGAGGCTCTAATTATGTGAGCATTTCACTAAGTTTGACAAAATAATTATGTAGTGAGAGTGGGGGCCAGAAATCCATGACAAGGAAGCCAATAACTTAAAAAAAATAAAAAATAAAAAGAAAAAAGCCAAGAACTTGTTGGTCAAATATTTGGGGACCTTTATGTAAAGATATTGGAAATTATGAACTATTCATGAGCAGAATGTAATATAAGGAAATCAAAACTATTTTCTTATAAAGCCTACTCTACATATAATTCTTTAATATTTTGTCCACCTATATACAATTTTCATCAAGCTAGACTTTGTTACCAAGCAATGCAATAAATTAAGTGGCTGGGATTTAAACAAAGAAAAAAAAAATGGGGTTACCCTTTGACCAGGATAGATTTGGTGGTCATGATTCATTCCTTTGCCCATGGGCATAAGGACACTTCCACTCACTACGGCAGGTAGCCCAAATGACAAACGTGTGCCAAAAAAAAAAAAAAAACATATTCATTATCCATAGGGTTTTTTGTCAAATAATAATAATTATTTGGCTGAATATTTTGAACCCCAGGTCCCCCCTAAGTTTTAAAAGTTATCAATATTTTGAGGTGCTATACACTCCTTTATCATGATATGTATAGCTAGTTTAATTATATAGCCTTTATTCAGTTCTCAACTTCCTGTAATTGATTTTTTTTTTTGAGGTGCAAAACATTTAACATGGCCACCCTTTAAACTAGTGTTAAGGTCATTTAGTATTGTATTATACACATGAAATTTAATTTTTCTCACACCAACAATTAGGGATAGACTACTATTGTGTGTCCCAAACATTAGAAATAAATAATTGTTTGCACTTATGCTGTGTGGCAATGATTTGTGTGGCTCCTCACAAGTAGTAAGGTGACAAGTTTCACTTAATGGCCAATCTCCTTTCATAATGGGTCATTTCTACTTTTTAAAGCTGAATCAAGAATCACAAATATTTTCATTTTTTTGCTACAGTAATTAAAGGCAAGTAGCTAGAGCCTAGTTTCAATTCAATTGGTTGATTTACTTGATTATGATTTATAACAATCCTTATATACACAAGCTTGGATATGATCAGCGCAATCCTTTTATTTGGTTCTTGCTGATGGGACCAGATGGTTAATGATCACCGACGAAATGGAAGAGTTACTTGGTCATTAAGACAAGCAATATGGATATATATATATTGTCTATTAGCTTCACCTAAGTACAAAAAACGTTTACAAAAAACGTTTGCAAAAAAAGGTATTCATTAGAATCTTGATAAAACGTGTGTCACACCGAAAGAGAAGTTGGTAATCAGTGTCGGTAGGAGTTTGGAAAAGATAGTAAAAGAGAATTGGCAACAAATTGTATGACATATTTTACTGCGTCTTCTTGTTGGAGTTACCATTGTTCTATGCCAATCAAATCTCTATGCACCTCACGAAAATGTTGTTCACAAATATGTAGTTTCTTGGAGGCAAATACAAGCTCGATATAGTAGGAGTTAATTAAACAAGCGCCAATTTCCAAATTCAATCATATTTCTCTGTTGTCTATATTTGCATGCACTAACAACTAACTAGATTCATCACAAACTTATTATTGTATATAATCATACACATTATTCTTTTCATGTTTTAAATTTGAACATTCTTAAAAAAAATGAATATCATTCGTAAAATTGTAGGAAAATTACACTTTACTACACTAAACTATATCTTATATTACAGTTTGCACCCTAAACTTTTCGAATTTACTTTTGTACTCTAAACTATGACCCTTTTTACACTTTACATTCCAATATTAAGTTTGCTGTTAACTTGGAAGAAAAATATGACACCACGTAAAAAGACCTAATTGACCTTCTTCTCAATGCTTTAAAAACAGAAGATAAATTACACATTACCATCCTAAATTATATTCCTTATTATACTTTATACCCTAAACTTTGAATTTTCATCTAAATTAACAGTAAACTTAACGGCAGGGATAAAGTGTAACAGGAGTCATAATTTATGGTGCAAAACGTGCATTTAAAAAGTTTAGGGTGTAAAGTGTAACATGAGGTATAGTTTAGAGTGGTAGAATGTAATTCCTCCTAAAATTGTGGATGTAATATGTATGAAGTGTATATTAATAATTGTGAGAGAACATTTACTGTGGAGAGAGAGAGAGAAGTTTTACATTTTAGAGTTGCAAATTATATTGAGTTTCAGAATAAAAAAAATTGATCAGGTTGTAAATTATTATTTAATCATTTGCGGCCATAATAGTAATAATTAATCATTCAGTGTGTGTGCATACTATTATAAATTAATTGATCGTGTGGCTTCAAAACCTGTATTTTGATGAGAAATGGAAGATATATCATTTGATAATAAACTAGATTAATAGATGTTAACTACCCTACTTAAAGAAACACTTATAGCTGCCACGTACGTAGGAGTAGTTGAATACCAAATCTTCATTTATGAATGTTAAGATTTTAAAAAGAATGATATGGCTTTTTTCCCCCGTTTGAAATATGAAATGGAGTTAAGTTAGGTCAAAGATTGACCTTAAAGAATGGTTAATTTAAACCTATTCTTCAATTATAAAATTGTAGCATTATTACATAGTACTTCTATGATTTTTCTTAGTGCATAAAAACCCTGATTAAATAAATAGAAAAGTTATTTTAATTAATTGATATCTTGGTCTAATGATAAAAAATAATCATTATAAAATGAACATTATATACTCCAGTCATATTGTATTTATATAGTTAATTAATAAAAAGGTAAGAGTAACTTAATTTGTTATATTTGTTGGTAACTTACCTTAAATCAAGTGGGTAACTAAACAACTTTTTTCAGTTTATTTATTTATTTATTTTTATTTTCTATTTCATGTTGGACTATAACATTACAAATCAAGTAATAACTCCTCCATTTTTTTCGTATTTATATTTTAAGTTAGATCATGACATGGTTACATAAGACATCTATACATTATAAATCTTATAGAAGTTAGGTTTTTCCACGTTGCATGATAAAATGCTAGATTTCTTATTTTCTTTCATTTCATTTTTGTCACTTTGAACAGAAACTAACAAGGTTATACTGACTTATACATGACAAGAATTATATCATATCAATTAATAATTCACGTCTAACATTAGGCCGTTTTGTTAGTATATCGTTAGTCAGGTTTCTGCCATTAGACCTATTAGTACACTAGATTTTTCCATGTCTTTCTAATCTAATCTAACATTACCTCTCAAAAAAAAAAAAAAAATTAATAATTCACGTCACATTGAACAGTAATCCCACAAGTCTTTGATAAATTTTTTTTTTTTCCAAACTATAAACTATCATGACAAGAGTCAAATTCGACGGGAGGTTTCACCATATCACATGATAATAAGATCACACATAAACATCCAAACTCATAATGACTAGATATACTAAAATTGAATTCATAATATGTTGAGTGATTTAAATGAATCACATTTCTTGTCACTCTTTATTAGTCTTCAGGGACAAATATCTTCTTTCCTTCGTATGGTGTCCTAAAATGACCTAAGCCTAACATTGCTTCTTCTCTTAATAATTTACCAATATTTTAATATAAATTTGAAGAAAGCAGTGACCCAATTCTGAATCTACCTTTATAGTCGTTTCTGGATTCT
Source organism: Quercus lobata (assembly GCF_001633185.2). Taxonomy (NCBI): domain Eukaryota; kingdom Viridiplantae; phylum Streptophyta; class Magnoliopsida; order Fagales; family Fagaceae; genus Quercus; species Quercus lobata. Next base: position 13,741,609 of record NC_044907.1, on the reverse strand, counting down.
TCTCATTGTACGTACGGTCCAATAAGTAATAATTAATAAGTTTGATCAATTTTCTTCTCTATTTTATATATGACTGTTTTTCCCTTCCTTCTAAGCAAATTCAATTCCTTTATGTTCCCACTCTAACTAGTTACATCTATTTACTTATTGCTCTTTTCTAGTATCTTTGTCTTTCCCTTTTTTTTTTTTAATAATTTTTTTAAATCCAAAATTTATCAATAAATGCTATTAGATAATGGTTCCTTCCCTTTCTCCTTTTAAAAAAAAAAAGAAATTAAAAAAAATTGAATCCAAATTTTATCAATAAATTAAATGCTATTAGATAATGGATCCATTTTATAATTCACAATCGTTCTCCTTCATATTTTGACATACCCATTCTTCTATCGTTCCCTATTCAAAAGTATTCATGAGTGATCTAATTTTGCAAGAAAATAAAATAAAATTGAAGCAACATTTATCTTTATCAATATTTTACTCAAGTGTTTGAATGCTCCTTATAAGTTGCAACTTCCAAGTCGTTTTCTGAAAATAGATTTTTTTAAGTTATAAAAAAATACATATATTTTTTGAGTAAATAATAGAAGATTTTTATTTTTATTTTTTTACATTAAATACTACAAACTTTATAATAAAATTACTCTTTTAATTCCTAAATAGTTTCTCTGCTAAAAGTATTGAAATATCAAATAATTCCTAAATTACAATGTGGTTTTCAACAAATTTTTTTTTTAATGAAATATGTTTTAAACATTAATATCATATAAATCATCTCTCTCTTTTTAAAATACTAGTAATTCATAAACTCCATGCTTCTTAAATTAATATCTATTAATTTGTGTCTTTCATCCATATTTGAATCTTTAAATTAATACTAGTTTATCAAAGAAAGTCATGAAAATGTCAATTTTAAGTAGCCTTTTTTTTTTTTTTTTTTTTTTTTTTTTTTTTTTTTTTTTTTAAGCATGGGCAATGGATGGTGGGAAAGTTCAAAAAAGCTAGTGGCCCCAATTATATTGATTTTATCTGTACCAAGAAGGTTTTGATTGGCATTGGAGAATGGGGACAGAGAGGAGGAGCGTCTGCGTATATTGGACCTTAGGCCCGGAGTAGGCCCCACTCACAGCCCATTATCGCCGACCACTCCTCCTGTCTTTTCTAAAGTGCTACCGCCCAAGCCTTCTTTTCTGGGTTTCCCATTCAACTTTGGATACATTTTTTAAAAGAAAATTTTTTTTCCACTATCATGGTATCTTTTTCTAAAATCACACGCACAAAAAAAAAAAAAAAAAAAATTGTATGTTAATCGAAACTCGAAAGTTTCTAGAGAAACTCCAAGGTAGAATTTCTAAAACCCTAATTATCTATTTTAAAATAAGTGAAGTGGATTTTACCGCGTTATGAATGACTTAAATAAATATCAAAATGGTGATAGTTAACAATTGTTTAAATGTTGATGATGTTTTAACATTTAATTCACTCATTTCAAAATAAATGGACTGAATTTTAAGACCTTCATGGTAGAATTATCCTAGAAATTAGAGGTTATTCTAATCTTATGTAGGTGAGTTAATAGCTTTTTTCTAAATTGATTTAAAAAAAAAAAAAAAAAACTTCAACCCATTACATGTATTTTTAATCAAATATCAAATTTAATCATACACATGGATTATTATTATTATTATTATTATTTGAAATGATGCGGATTGTTAAATGAAGGGTCACGTTGGAAAAAATTACTTTAAACCAATTTGAAGGAATTTCTCATAATTTTTTTTGTCTCTATTAAAGTATTGAACCTTTTAAATCATTAAATAGAGACTTAAAAGCTAAAACAATTTTATGATCAAAAGTTTGTTGAGAAGTTCAACTCCATAACATTTTACGTGCAAGATATAAACTTCTCTCTTTTTGACTGAAGCTCCTTGTTTAAGTCACATAAACACTGATCAATGTGTATGACTATTCAGAAAGTTTTAACTTTCTGAGTAGAATTTTTTACCATAGAATTGTCTAAGTTTTCATATGCCCAACTTGTCAGTTTGATAAGATTGAGGCTGTACCTACACCTAGACAATATTGTGACATTTTTGTCTGATGAGTGTCTCATGTGCTACACTAAATGAAAAATTAAATGTGTTAGTTTGCAGCTTATAGTTGGATATTTGTACAATTTATGAATGAAAATTAAAAATCTCTATCAAGAATCAAACTCTTTGGGCTCATCAAAGCTATCAGCATTAAAACATTTAACATCTAACTACTGACAATGGAATAGAAGCATTCTTAGCATTTAACATCGTTATACAAATAAGAAGCAATTTAAGTATATAGAAACTACAAAACAGTGCTTATAATATAGTAGAATTTTACTAATTCTTATAATATATGCATCACCCAATTGATGTTCCTTATCCAAAAAAATGAAGGGCTAATTCTGTAAATGTATTTAATAGTGGGTTAGCATATCCAATCACCATTGATTTTATACCTTAAAAATTAAGAAACAAGGTAATTGCCAAATGTATAATTCCCACGTCACAAAGGAAATAATTCAATTCAGAAAATGCCTAAACCAAAGGGCCCCAAACACACCTGTTAATGTATGTCAGCATCGAACACATATCTCAGCCTTATTCAAATTTTAATCTGCCAATTGAAAATCAACTAACAAAAAGACCACCCACTGCATACCAAAGAAAACAAAACCAAACCAAACCAAACCAAAACAAGAAGAAGAATCTTTTTTTCTTCTTGTTTGGGTTTCAAGAACTCCTTTTTCTTTCCCATGCAACTTTCATACCTTAAAAATCCACAAGAAACTTACCTTACTTCCTAAACTTGAATATCCTATCCCAAAGGGAAGAAAACCCAACTTTAAATTCATCTTCATCTATGTCTATGCAGCTGGTTTTCCTTTGAAAATGGTCCAAAGAAAGGTACCCAACAAGCTTGGTATCCAAGCTGATCATGTTAAATCAGACAAGCTGTTGGGAAACCTCAAAGCATCTTCTTCTCAATACCAGGATGGGAAAAACAGAGGAACTGATATGAAGAAGAAGATGAAGAAGTCAAGATCCATCAAACTATCAGATATTGATAGCTTGAGGTCAACACCTTTCAAAAGGAACTTATCACAGCCTGGAAAGCCTCCGCCGCTCTATGTTTGCGCCACTGCAGCAACTCCACAGAAGCAGCAGCCTGTGATCAAAGGAACTGATGGTTCTCCAAATTATATGAAGTCCACCACCTGTTTTGATGCAAGGAAGGAACAATCTCAGGTCAGTCTTCGGAATACTCAAACTGGTTCTGAAATTAAGAATCCGAGTAGAAGAAACTCTAGCATTTCAAAACTTGGCTCTGCTTCTGGTAATAAACCAGCAAGAGCTTTAACAAGAACATCTAGTTTAAAGCTGATGAGGACTTTAACAAAGACTCCTAGTTTCAAGCCGGCAAGGGCTTCGGCGAAGAAGTCTTCCAGAGTTGTTCTTTGTGCTGATTTGAAAGCACAGAGATCAACCTGTTCTTCAACTTTGAAGGACTCAAAGTTTCCATCATACCTTATGCTTAATCCTGGGGGTACTGAATCTGAAGGAACTTCAGTCAAGAAGGTTTGCCCCTATACATACTGTTCTCTTAACGGTCATCATCATGCTCCTTTGCCTTCATTGAAGTGCTTCTTGTCGGCAAGGAGACGTTTGCTGAAGACCCAGAAGAGTATGAAAATGGAAGCTCTAAGCCCCCGTAGAGCAAAGCCGTCTAGTGAAGGAATGGAAGAAATTGGAACTGCAAAGGTGGTCTTTGATGACAAGCCTGCGTTCCAAGAAGCTGATATTGTTAGCTTGACCCCGCCTCCTTTGCTGCTAGATACAGGCATGGAATTTTTCATTGAAATCTTTGCTAAAGGTAAAAATGATGAATCAGAAGCAATTGAAAAAGGAACACACAGAGATAAAGAGGAAATAATTGATGCAGCTGGCAAAGTTGAGGATCAGAATGATAGCATGTCTTCTATTGATAGGGGTCATGAAGCAGTGGGAGGGCACGGTGACAAACAAGAAGTTGCAGAGATCTTTTCTGATGGATCAGAACAATCTGAGGTTGATTTTGAGGAAAAACTTGAACAGTACAAGGATGCTACTGCAACAGAAATGGATATCACAAAGAGCTTTCCTGAAGAACAAGCAGAAAATGCAGATGAAGACTACCTTCCTATCTTGGCTCAAGAAAAGAAAACTCCAGTAAGTTTCTGCAATGGCAGCAGCTTGGAAGGGGAACGGGTTGCAAGCAGTGAAGTAGATGAAGCTGGTTCTGAAGCTACCAATATGGAGTGGGAGGAGGGGCATCCTTCTGAATCAGAGCTTGATAGTGAATCTCATGTAAATGTTGGGTGTTTCTTAGACATCAAGAATCCTGATTCCCAAAATGAATGTCTGATCAGTTCAGATGACATTGCTAGCAGCTGCAGTGAAGAGATTATGGCTGATGAAATACTTCTAGAACCCTTTGCAGAAGAAAGTGCATGCTCTGAAGAACAATCTGATGATGGAGATTCTGAACTAGATTACATGCATCAGGACTCCGAGATTCATGAATCCAGCCAAGTGTCTGAGAGCCTCAGTTACAACCAACTTTCTTTGACTGAAGATGAATTTCAGGATTTAAAAGCTGAAGAAGAAGAAGAAGAAGAAAGTGGAGAAACTGAGACAGAGTCAATCAGCACTGAGAAACCTTCAGCTTCAATGGAAGAGCCAAACATGGAACCAATAGCAAATGGCGAGGACAGTCAAGAGGAGAACAGAGATATGGAAGCAGAGAATGTAATCCGTGAAATTGATCATCAACTTGGAGATGAAGAAACCAATCATGCCGGAAAAGAGACAGATGAAGCTTCGAATGATGAGCAGGAGCATCAAACTCTCCAAGACGACTTAGATGGAATGGAAGAGAAAGAGCAAGCAGATGCTGACAAAATAATTGGCCACAAAATGACTGAACCTTGCAAGCCTGATGACACAGTTAGAGACTGTAATTCAAGTGAAGAGATCGATGACAAAAGCTTTTCTGATGAGACTCAAAATAATCTGTCTGATGGGCACTCCAAGACCTCCGTTGTTATTGAGGAGAACTTGGAGAAAGATGAAGGTGAAGCTAAGAAGAAAAGAATCTCAAGTTCCATGAATGCTGAGGAACAAAGCAATCCAAGGATGAATAAAATCAGTACAGTTGAAAATAGTATAGAGGAAGTTGACAACTTGGAAATGGAAGACAAGAAGTCAGATGCAGCAAATTTATCAACTTCAGTCAATGGTATAATCAGTCCACAAATGGAGAGCACATTCTTCCATTCTGGGACCAATTCTACCAAAGAACTGCCAGACAATTGCAGCAATCGGAAGTGGACAATCAGAAGCAAGAGACCAATTCAGGAAGAGGAAGAACTAAGGCAATTCAACCCACGAGATCCAAACTATCTGCCTTTGGTTCCGGATCCAGAAGCAGAAAAGGTTGATCTGAGGCATCAGATGATGGATGACAGGAAAAATGCAGAGGAATGGATGATTGATCACGCCCTTCAACGGACTGTTAACAAACTTGCTCCTGCTAGGAAGAGGAAGGTGGCCCTACTTGTTGAAGCTTTTGAAACTGTCATGCCAACATCTAAATGGGAAACCCATTTGAGACCAATGCAAGCATGTAGCTGATAGCAGTTAATGAGGTAAGTATAGAAACTATACTTTCTGTAACTCTTTATTTTTTAATAACTTATTATTCTCCAGTTGTAAGTTTAAACCAATATAACAAAAATATATTTGCAATCTCTGTAGGTGATATGGAGGAGTCAATTTAAACATACCTATAATCAGTCAGTTAAGTAGAATGTATCAATACTTTGCCAAGCCCTGAATTTTATACGAGTAAACTACAGGTTCTGCAGAGCAACTACTGGTTCACTCTATTCATTACAGAGATAGAGGATTCTGATACAGCGTTAGACTGATGGCTGAATGGAGACTGAGCTGTGGACACTGTTGTAGTTTCTCCTAAACTCTGTGGGTGAAATTTCAGTTTCGGCTTCAATAAATAACATGTAATGACAGTATAAATTATGGTGTTTATTTTCTCTGCATGGTATAGAGTTTAAACGGTCCTTTGTTGTTAAGGGGGCACTTGTTCCTCCAAACTTTGTAATTTATTCTAGTTGCTTGTCTACTAGTTTGTATAATTATTATATCAGTCAAGTTTATGCTAACTAATTGCTTTACTTGTCACCATGCCATATGCACTCACCATGCCATCTCATATGCATTCCTCGGAGCAAACATGTTCATGAGGCTTGGTTGTCCCCAGCCAATTGTGCTGCCTGGGGGTATTCTTATATGTATGTTACAACCATAAGAGTAGTAGCTGATCATGTTGAAACTCCAATTGCCCAAAGTAAAACAAACTCACTTTTAAGCATCTTATTCAAGAGAACTCAATATTCGGTCTCCACTGAAACCCACGGATCCAAATTAAACACATAATAATAAAGCAAAAGCATGAATATTGATGATAGGCGATAGCCATAGAAATTTCAATTTTGACAGTCTTTAGGTGGAGTATATAATAGCATCTCAATTGCATAGTTCATGTAACAGCTCCCCTACACATCGGGGTACAGGAAGAATCAAGAGACAAGGTCACTAAAACAAACTACTGACACCTAATTTTTAATTTGAATATATAGCCTGCTAGAACATCAGTTAACTTGCTCATTCTCTGACTTCTCAAAAATTATTTACCTCTATCATATATGTTTTTCTACAAGTCAATTGCAGTTACAACTTACAAGTGGATAATATCTAACTTGACAAATCTCTCTCTCTCTCTCAGGCACATGAACTTTTTTTTTTAAGTACAAAGAAAGGGGTGCAACACTAGGATTTCCCAAGAGATCACCAATAGCACTACCCTAGCTCAAACACATGATTGATGATTCTTTGTAAAAAATTATTAAGATTAACAACTACTATATCTACAAACTTATGGATTACTGACAGTCATTGTAAATAACGAACCAATGTGACTAAAGTTTCTTCAATAGTACTAGAATAAATTCTAAAACAAATGCCACCAAAATTGTGAAGACCCTTTTTCTTTTTTGTTTGCAGTACATGCCATTTTTTTCCAAATCTAAACTGGAGTAACTACTTGTACAAACGTTACAACACCATCTACTCGTCTACAAGAAAATGTCCTTTGAGTGCAGGAGAGTCTGAAAGAAGTGATTGGAGTTCTTTGAAGTAATTTTCTAGACGACTACAGTCTGAACTTTGCTCTTGCAAACCTGGTACATGAGAACTAGCCTCAGCATTTTCACTTCGTTCCAGAGCCTTTTTTGAGAGAATATCATCATTAAACAGCCTAAGGGCATCCGCTGTTGAAATAGAGTGAACAGATTCATACAATCCCCTGAATTCATTTCTCTTTTCTTGTGTTTCAATTAACTTTTCTTTTAACCCATCTGGAAGCGAAGCCAATGCACTTCATATGCGTTGCAGATACCCAAAAGAAAAAGGAAATTATTATGTTTGTAGCAATCTCAAGTAATTCAATATTTTTCCACAAGCTAGAAATCAGAAAAATAGTTTTCCCCACCCCTTGCCTTTCCCCCCATTTTTACCTGGTAACACCTCTTACAACACCCCAGTTGTACCCATCTAGGACTGATTGCTTAAAGCCAATATTGAACCCTTCTTGTGCGGCAGCTTCTTTCCCAGCGGATATACCTTCACGATATCCATGCTAAAAAGTCCAAGAATCATAAAAAATAAAAATTACAAAGCCATTTAATTGTATGCATGGGAGAAATAGAAAATAGGCATAGAAAACCAACTATAATCGTCTAATTACTGTATGAAATTGGTCATGTCTCCTCTGCCACTCCCTATCCAATTCAGATGCTTCATCTAGTTCCTCACCACCACTGTCCCAAATAGGTCCATCTTCATACTGCAAGTCATCCCCATCTACAAAATTAACCAAATTACATGTTCTACCTAAGAGAACTTCCTGCCATAACAATTATGAAGATCAAATTAAAGAAGAGTTCTTGCAATAACAATTTAAAAAGGCAGTTCTTGAGTGCACAAGGTGATATTTACTCAAAATAAAAAAATAAAAAAAATAAAAAAAATACTACAAAATCAATTACTGAAAAAAGTAAATAACTTTTGAAACTGAATGCATATGTAGCAGAAAGGGTTTATATCTTCCTGGATGTCAAGAATTAATATGCTTAGGTACAAAAGGTGGAAACATGTGTATATTGATCACAAAAGAAGTAACACATGATCATCAGAAATATAAATAACTGGAAGTGGAAAAAATAACAAAGGCTTTGGGGGTCTCTAATCACACATTCAATTGTGGAACATTTTTGTTTTGATAATCTTATGCAAACAAAGAAGGCTGCTAGCTCAGGCAGGGTGCACCACAGATCTGAGGTCAAGAATCCACCTGAACTTAAGAGCCCTCTTTTAGGTGCTAACGCTACCACTAACTATTTAAGTATCAATTTTTAAAATTTGTCCAAAAGAAAAGGAAAAATAATACGGAAACATAAAGGGCTAAAGCAAAGAACTTCTTTTCTTTTTAATATTAATTTTTTTATTAGAAAGTAACTTAAGTTCCATCGGGTGATAGGGGACTTGAACTTATGACAAAACTGAGCATTCCATTCTTATGTGGGATGGAAATGCCATTTACCCCAAAGAACGATTATATATCTATTATTCCATGGAACAAAATGTAAATAGCATTTGATGATTAAAGTTTCCTGAAAATTTCATTTTAAAACATAAAAATTAAACTAATAGCTATACCATGTGAATCACTTTCTTTATCATTGGCAGTTGAAGAAGGCTTTGGACCCAATTCTATTTTTGACAGCTTCAAACTTTCTGAATAAAGCTCTTCAGCAATACTCCCCTCCATCTGTACAACCATTATCAAGTAACAGTGAAACCAGAAGCATCAAAAGTCCAATATATCAATAACATGGGGAATCTAATCAACGAATTGTCCTAATACTCTAATAGCAGTATGCAGACAAACAAAAAGAAATATACTTCGAGCAGCATATTCTCAGAACACAATCACTAACTTCTATAACACCGATAGGCAACCTTTATATAGTTTTATTAGTGTTTTATATATACATATATAAAATATAATTTTATTGACAAAGAGGAAATATTTAATGTACACAGGGTTTGCACACAAAATAATCCTGAATAACACAAACACCCGTCATTAAAAATTCAATTTTTTTTTTGTGCTAATTTGATAAGCAAAATTATTTTACTAATAATGAATGTGCATTGACCAAGTAAACAGGTATTATATGAGAGATGCAGCTCAAGCTGCAAACCAGAGAAACAAAGATAAATGAACTCTCCACAAGTTACATAACACAGCTCGCAAAAAATCCCAGCTTCACTTCATTATCATTCCTTACTTAACCACCATATTGACTCTTGCATTTCTGTGAATCCCATATAGGAATACACAGTGACCCAAGAACGCTTCTCATCCCAACTACACATTACTTACTCTCAATCAAACCAAAAAGGTCCAAAATTCATCCAAAAAACTAATGTAAACTTTGAATTGTTATTGAGTTTAAAATTCAATCAGGCCTCCGTTTAATTAGGCGTTTTGGGAGATTAAAAGAGCGTTTTTATACTCTGTTTTGCAACTACAACTCCTCATAGCTTTTTTTTACGAGCGCTCATTTTAAACTCAAAATACAGAGCTAGGAACTGCCGCAGGCAATTAAAAAAATGTCATTAAAACCAACAAAACAATGGACGCATGTTATCAAAGATGCAAAGAAGCTGAAGAAGCCGCCGATGACTTCACCAGCCACCAGTCCACCGGACCCTAAATTTTATTTTACAAAACCTTAAAAACAAAAACCAAAAAAAAAAAAAAAAAACCCCACAATAGACCAAGAACCCAGATTCCAAAAACCCATATGCACACAACCCAGATTGGATATCTTTCTAACCCACATGTACAAAATTATAAAAATTAAAAAAAAAAAATAAAGAAAAAAAAGTAACTTACAGAGGTCAGTAGGTTCGGTGGTTCTTCAGGAAGGAGGATGAGCGGATTCCGTGGCGGATTTTGGTTGTATCTCCAGAGGTTTTGGGCGGCGTCTCCGACGGCTGCGGCTGAGTCTTAGCCGGTTTGGAGGTTTGGGTGGTTCTTCAGGAGAAGTATACAATCTTGGAGGTATATGAATTGTTGAGGAAGGATTATGCGCGGTAAGGTTTATTCTTTAGTTTGCAATAAGCTGATGTGGCGAAATGTAATTGGAGGGTATGAAGGAAAATGCCAAAAACCATATAATATTTCATAACTTTGGTCACAATTTGTGATTTGTGCGAGTTGTGAGTGGTAGAATTGTGGACTCACATAGACCCATCACCATTCTTTTGTCACTTATAACTTACCACGTGGTAAGTTGTGATTAAAGTTGTATAAAATTATGTGGTCCTAGTATTGCTTGAGAAATACACAAATTGCACTCATTGTTATTTGGTAGACCTCGCTAAGATACATGTGTCAAAAAATTCAATTGGTGAGGATGAGAGATATTTGGCTATAAAGAAACAAAACCGTTTATAATCGGCTCAAGTTTAGCTGTGTTTGCTAGACAAAACAAGTTCAAACTCAAGTTTAAGCTTAAACTATTAAATAAGTCAAATTCAAATATAAAAAGTATTTGTGGACATCGATGCTCGATTTAACTAGTTATAATTAAATTTTTATCTTTATATTGTCTAAAGATATATTTATACTTAAAATTTGATTGTGTAAATAGATTCATATGATGTCAAATTATTATTGTAGTTTATGAATAATATAATTAGTTTATTTATAGTAAAAATTCATTGACTTGCGAAGGGATAAAATAAACAAAATTTACTCATAGCTTTTCTCTAAATTTGGGGGAAAAAAGAGTTAATTAAGTAATTTGTGAACAAAATCAAGCTTATTTCACAAGAAAATAGACCAAGTTTGAATTTGTAATATTGTTTAGTGATGAACTCAAGCTTAGCTCGTATTTGAAGTAAAATTGAATGAATAAGCTTGAACTTTTAATACTCGGTTTGGCTCAACTTGTCTTTAAACAAGTTACATTATTTCAACTTATTATGTGGCAATTTTATATATATCATTTAATCAAGTTATATTATTCATTAAGAATTTTATTATATTATTTTATTGATAAAATGCAAGCTTTATAACCACATCACATGTCAGACATCATATAGGTCGAGAATATATATATATATATATATATATAAATTAACTAGAATGATTGAACTATGAGCATTTCCATTGAAAATATTATTGACTTGTTTGGATTGAGGATGAGTAGAGTAGAGTTGGTTAAGAATTATATTGAGAGGAGTAGAATAGAGTAGAGATGAAGAGTAGAATAGAGTTGGTCATAGATTGATACTAATTTTTAGATAACTCTACTTTACTCTCCCTCCCTCCCCTTCAATCCTAACAAACCCTAAAAGTCTCTATTTAGCTACAACCTACAATGTTCTTGTATCTTGTTGTAAAAGTAAAAACATTTGAATATCATAGTAAGAGTATAAATCAAGATTTTATAGGACAAAAAAAAAAAAAAAATTTAAAGTTTCGTGAAAATTTCAATATAAAACATTTTCCTATAAAAAAAAAAAATCCTATATAGATATATCATGACTCACGAGTCTTAAATCTACAGTGGTAGAACACTATTTTAGTTGTTACTGGCCACAAAACTTGGGATGATTGCATGCCTATTATAACGTGACACGACAGTATTCCCTCCCCAACTTCCTAATTTCCTTTTTTGATGGAACTTTCTATTTTCTTTTGGTTTGTTGGCAACCTGGATGTGTTGGTTTTTTTTTTTTTTTTTTTGAGTTCAATTTCAGTTTTAAACCCACGTCAAAATTGGGGCTTTATTAGACTCCATTGCTTCAATCTAAATTGTTTAAGAAAAAAAATAGTTGTGGTTGAAAAGATTTTAAGGAAATTTGCTTTTTCTTTTTCTTTTTGGTTAGAATTATTTTGTGGTATTTGATTGTATTCTTGAAAATTATCAAGATTTATCTTATTTTTGGCTCATACAAAAATTTAAAAATTTTTCTACATCATCATTGTTTGAAAAATCTCTATTAAGTGAAAGCAATCTTAACCAGAAGTAATTACAACTTAAGCACCGAATTGAATATCACAAATTGTGCCAACAGATATACAATGATAAAATTCACATAAATATTTTATAACTACACATGCAATTCATATATATGTCATGAAAAATTTCACAAAAATTTTATATAAAAAAAAAAAAACACATTAATTTAGAGCGAAGGAGAAAGGGTGTGTGAAAGTCGATGAGTAGATTTCTTAAGTACATTTTTTTTTTTCCTAGTCATCCAACATCTTCAGTCAAGCTAAATTTAATGTCTGAAAATTTAAAAAATATTTTATAGCATAACAAAAAAAAAAAAAAAACCTTAGTAATCATAATTAAATTAATTAAGGAGGCAGTTTTCTTTGAAAATTGAAAGCCAAAATTAAAGAGGCGATTAATCTGGCACTTTCACCCAGAAAAATAATAGTAATAATAATAATAATAAGTAAAAATAACTTTGGATTATATTATATCAAGTTGTGCAAGAAGAATATGGCCAAATAATTTTGCACCTTCCATGCATCTCAATCATTAACGGCCAATCTGTCCAATCTGTTTGTTTATATCCAGGAAGATACAGTTTACTTTTTACATTCCCATCTTCCTTTCTTTTCTAACCATCTTATTCTCTTTTTTCGGATGGACTAAAAAGCCAATTTTTTTTACTATTCAGTTTATTTCAATCATTAACGGCCAATTTGTCCAATCTATTTGTTTATATCCATGAAGGTACAGTTTACTTTTCACATTCCCATCTTTCTTTCTTTTCTAACCATCTCATTCTCTTTTTGGGATGGGCTAAAAAGCCAGTTTTTTTTACTATTCAGTTTGTTTTTGCTACTATTCATGAGCTCCATTGCACTTTTTGGTACTATTTATGGGCTTTACTGTACTATTTCAGTTACCTTTTAGCTTTATCTATAGTGTTTTTAGCAAAAAGTTTCCAATTTCAGTTAAATAAGCAATTCTCAAACAGACACTTAGAGACAAACAAGAAATTGTATTGTGTTTCTGAATGAGGTGTTAGTCATGTGTTGATGTACAGAGGTGGCAAATCTAGGATTTTTTGTTAGGGGCCAAATTGTGGTACTCAAATATTAGACAAAATTCAAGATAAATCATCACACACATGCATAAATATTAATATTTTAATATTAGAGTAGGTCATAATTTATAAATATATTGTATACAAAAATATCAACTTTGATTTGTATATTTAAGAGATAATTTTTTAGGAGAATTTATCATCTTTCAAACTCCAATGGCTATATAAAAGTTATCTAATTTGATATTTGATATATGATAGGTACAACAAACAAAACTGAGAAAACAAAAACTACATTGTCTCTATAACTGCTAGATTAATTTAAAAATTCTTTTTTATTTATTTATTAAAGGGTGTCATTGACTAACTAAAATATTTGGAGATCAACTCTTATTTTTGTAGCTAAATCTATAATTTTGTTTAATAATTATAGATAAAAGAAAAAATATTTTCAAAATTTTGGAGGGGTCATGACACCCAAGCTTTGCTGTAGCTCTGCCACAGCATGTGAAGATTACCTGTCTAAATTGCAAACATAGTAGCTGATTTTTCAAATACATTATTAATAGGTTGTCTAGTTTTATATGCTATCAAATTCACAACCTGACAATTCAGCAAAAAAAAGAAAAAAGAAAAAATCACAACCAGACAGATTGACTCTCTTTCTCTCTCTCTGTACATATATATAGATTCTAATCTCTGTCACTCTCTTTCACTCTTATTTCCTCAGACAAAACAAAACATGGGTTTTGTAACTCAGAGTTTGTGTTCCATCCTTGTGACTTTCCTTGTGATTTTTTCATGTCTTTGTGAAGCAAACTCAGAACAATATCATAGCAACCATGTGAGGTTAAGAAAACAAGAAGTAGCAAATTGTAACGTTTATGAAGGGTCTTGGGTGTACGACAATTCATACCCTTTATATGAATCTTCAGCTTGCCCTCATATCCGCAAGCAATTTGATTGCCATAAGTATGGTCGACCTGATACTCTCTTCCTCAAATATAGATGGCAGCCCAAGGGATGTGACATACCCAGGTACTCTTTCTCTTGTCTCTTTCTCTCTGTGCAGTGTGTGCGTGTTACATGGACTAGTGACATTGCATGGCTTTAAATTTAGGTTGTTTTAAATTTTCTCTGCTGATTAGTGATTTGTCAATGAATTATTGGACTAGTGACATTGCATGGCTTACATGGAGAAAATGAGTTCAATTCCTGGCTTTGTTTTATGGGAAAAGGAATATAGGATTTTAAGGAAAAAAGTTACTTTGTGCCCCTATTAGGCAAGTGATTGCATTGCACATACCAAGTATTTATCAATCTTCTAGTAATTGGCTGCTTTTTTAAAATTTTTTTTATTTTTTTTCTTAATATGGTTTATGTATAACTCTTGTGATGTGATTAGCCAAAAAAAAAAAAAAAAAAAACTCTTGTGATACTTTTTTTTCATTATATAACTGTATTTTTGTTCAATTTATTTATTTTAAGTAAAATAAATTATTCTAAACCAACATTATATTTTGGAAATTAAAATTCTTAGGTACTTCTAGAGTAAGGAGAAATGGTGCTCCCTCATCTTATATTCATGGTAAATTTCGTTATAAATTTAATGAGTATATCCTATTATGAATGTGAGAGAAATGAACACCATTTTCCATATTTCGAGAATACCTAAAAATTACTCCTAAATTTTGATGACTTTTGCTGGAGGACTTTTGGGCACATATGTGTACCATGTTTTTGCAGCCTCAGAGTACTATTACCTTTGTTGACCTTAATTTTGTTTTTTTGCTGAATTAAAAAAATTCAATCGAATCACTTTTTTTTATGAGGATATATATTTTTTTTCGGAAACAACTGCCTCTAGAAAACTGACCTCCTTTCATGGTTGTAGTATATTCATGAAAAAGAACTCCAGAGGATAAAATTGTAACACACGGAAAGGCATTTATATATGAATGTATGATCTTTCAGTCATGCATGTACCAAAAAATATGACAGTATGTACAAGTACATATATCAAAAGAAGGCATACATTGCTCTACATATCTTAGATTTTGTTGTGTGAATGAAGGATGTTCCACCATGAGTTTTATTTTTTTGTAATCCAGGCTGACATAGCAAGTTTTCATTAATATAATCAACAATGTCTTTCTGCTCAACAAAAAGAAAAAGGAAAAAAAAAAAAAAAGCATACATATCCAATGTTTCAGATCTTTTTGACTATTTCATTAATTTTTCCCCTTAATTCTTATTGATTTGTGGTTTTATCTTCATCTTTACTGGAATAGGATTTTTTAGTGTCAACTTTCCTATACTTTTTGAAATACTCCTAACATGTACTAAGTATTAATAAATAAATAAAAAAGAGGACTAATAAGGACAATAATATTTTTTTAATTAATCTGAAGAAATAAAATAAAAATCCTTGAAAATGAGGTGTTTCATATTAGCACACTCTTGTTAGCAATGTAACTATCTGTTTATTTTTTAGAATATATGTGATCATGTTTTTATTTTTAGTCAGCATCTTTCATCGTTCTTCTCTCTCACACACACACACACGTATAATCACTTGCATTTGAGGTAAGATTGACATTCAAGGCAAGCAACATGAGGATGTTAGTAGTGTAGAAGGAACAAAAAAGCAATCTATGGCCGACACATATCTTCTATCCTGTGTATTTTCGAAGAATATAATCCTCACGAAAATTCTAAACGTATTATAAATTTTACTACATAAAATTTATAAATTGACGTGGTAATAAATGTGATTAGTACGTTATATGGCATTATGTTTGAATTGGTGTTTAATGATCGGTGATACATCAATTTGTAAACTCTATGTAGTAAAATTTGTAATATCCCTAACATTATTCAAACTTTTGAGAGAGAAATTGAACACGACTAAGAAGAATAGATAAGTAGTTCCTCCCATCAAAAATAGGAGGAAGGTTGATGGGGATAAAGGAGGAAATTCAGTACATCATGTACTTCTCATTTTGGAGGCTTTGTGCTGTGCCCATACTGTCTTATACATCCTAAAATTCGGAAATGGCATTTACAAGTACAACTTCTTTGTGAATTACTTTGTTAAATGGAAGTCGAACAAGTTCATTAGCATACTAACCTCACTAAAAAGTACTTCATACGCTAGAAAATTTTCCCTTATGAATACTATTTGCAAAATATTTTATTTTCTTTTATATTTGGTTTATTTTTTTTCGAGAAATAGTTCATTTATTTATTTTTTAAATAAGTACTCTAGGAGTTGAATCTATGAAATTGTTTGAATGAACATTAATTTACACAATGAAGACATTTTTACTTCGGAAATCTTATTTTTTTATATGAAAAACCAATGAAAGGACATTATTAGCTATAGTTCAAAGTTCAAAAAGTTTACCTTTAGTTCAAAAAGTTTCTTCTTCTTTGTTGTTTTTACCTAGGCTTTGTAAGACAAACATCCTCAGCATGCACATAATTTAGTTTGTCTCATAATTTTTTTTGTGAAACGAACAGTACTCTAATTAGTTTCTTTCT
This sequence comes from Quercus lobata, assembly GCF_001633185.2. Classification (NCBI taxonomy): domain Eukaryota; kingdom Viridiplantae; phylum Streptophyta; class Magnoliopsida; order Fagales; family Fagaceae; genus Quercus; species Quercus lobata. The sequence continues at coordinate 13,724,771 of NC_044907.1, read as the reverse complement.
TTTGGGTTTGTGCTTGATGTTAAGTGTTACTAATAATAGAACCATTTTTCCTATTGGGAAAACATTGCAGATTTGATGGTCAAGATTTTTTACGGAGATTTAAGGGGAAGAACATTATGCTTGTAGGGGACTCCCTTATTCTCAACCAGAAGGAATCACTAGTATGTTTGCTTCATGCTGCTGCACCTAATTCCAAAATCATAGTGGGGGGCAATGACCTGTATACTAATACAACATTCGAGGTAAATGAACTAGCTAGAACAATAAATTTTCATTAGCTTCTCTTTTTCTCATGAAGTTAATAATTAGGTTTCACATATTATTTGATTGTTGGTATCATTGAAGGTTAAGACTAGCATGGTAATAATGTTACTTCTAGCATGCTAATAATATTTCAATAAAAAGATTGTACTTAATACATAAAGCTCCAAAATTCCTAATTTTTTCAAAGAGGTTGGCTAGTAATGTTTCAATGGAATATACAAAAACCTAATATTGATGTCCAAATCCTTTATAGTAAGAAAGGATCAGAAACTTTAAGTTAGGTACTTGAATGCTTTATTACTATAAACTCGAAGTTTTCCATTGATTCTGAGCAATACAACGCTACAATACCTAAAAATTGGACTGAATTTTGCAGGACTATGGAGTTTCAATTCTGCTATTTTTATCTCACTACCTTGTGGACATTGAAGAAGAAGCTATAGGTCCAGTGTTAAAGCTTGATTCCCTGAAAAATGGCAAAATATGGAGAGATATGGATGTTCTGGTTTTCTACTCTTGGCTTTGGTGGTACCGTAGTGGACCTAAGAAACCGTATGAACTTTATAAAATCATGCAATTTTGTATCAATTTTGTGAGAAAAACAAGAAGCAGAATGTGAGTTTAAAATAAGCTTGTGATTGCCTTATTATATTGATTGCAGATGGGATTATATTCAAAATGGTGTCGTGATTCTCGATGACATGGATCGTATGGTTGCTTTTCGCAAGGCTTTGACAACTTGGGCCAAGTGGGTTGATACAGATGTGGATCCAGTAAAAACTAAAGTCTTTTATCTAGGAATTTCACCTTCCCATTACAAGTAAGTTAGTTCCCTTTCTCTTTCCAAGTTCAATTATGAAAAGTAAATTATACTTTAGGCCTGAAATTTTAGGCATAAGTCTATTTTGGTCCTTTAAATTTAAAAAGTTTGAATTTGATTCCTAAAATTTCAAAGCTTGAACAATTTCATCCCTCTTCTTATGGGATCGGTTTGATTTTGGTTCTTGGAATATGTTATTTATTCAAATTTGGTCCCTTGGTTGGTTTGATTTAGTCCCTCAAAAATGAGGTGCCTTAAGTATCCCGTCAGGCACATAAATAGAAAAATAAATGGAGGAACCAAATTATTCTAATTTCAAAATTTACAAGGACTAAATCCAAATATTTTATATTTGAGGAATCAAAATTGAACTTATACCAAATTTTAAGGACGAAAAGTACGATTTATCTAATTTTGAAAACTGTCATTGCATTAGCAAATCTTATATTGATGACTATGTTTCTTGTGTCAAATTAGTGGCACTGACTGGAATAAGCCAGGAGTGACAAACTGCGCAAATGAGACAACACCCATAAACGGGTCAACTTACTCAGCTGGTTTGCCATCAGCAGCATATATAGTGAAGGACGTCTTAAGTACAATAAAGAAGCCTGTTAAATTGCTTGACATAACCACTCTCTCACAACTAAGGAAAGATGCACATCCTAGCTCTTATAATGCATACAAGGGCATGGATTGCACCCATTGGTGTGTTGCTGGGCTTCCAGACACTTGGAATCAACTTCTGTATGTAGGTCTCACTAATTGAAAGATTGTTAGATCTACAAAAAACAATGAAAAAGTGTAGCCATGTAAGCTGGAAAGTCTAGTAGTCTCCAATAAAAAAGATTTAGTTTTTGTAGTTGAATTACATTGAAAAATGTATACATGGTATAATTATTAATTCAGTTCATATGTAATTGATTTGGTGGTTATGAACAATGCTAAATGAAAAGGTACCTATTGTTATTGACATGATTCATGAATGTATGAAATTTCTAAATTTTAAAATACCTATTACAATAGTTTTGTTGAGTACAGGGATGCTATGGTTACACCATTTTTTCTTCCTTGTAAGCAAGTTGAATGCCAATTACCAAAGCAAAAGCATAACTGGAAAGGTCATTTCAAGAGAAACCAACTTCTGAGAACTTAAATAGAGGGACTGAGGAGGAAAACATTATTGAATATTCAATTTAAGTTCCATGTCCTTAAAGGGTAACCTCTTAATGTTAATATTTTACAGTATAGTGAAATCTTGAAAGGTAAAATGTTGTAGTAACAAGGGATGACAATTGGGCAAGACAGGGTTGAGTTTGGAGTGCCTTATCCCTACATCTTAAGAAAACTATGTTTTAGGCTAAGAGTTGTAACTCTTCATTTGAGTTTACACCTAATTTTATATACAAGACTTCATAGAGTAATTTATTACATTTAAGAAAATAGTTAATTTTAAAAATCAATTATTTATGTATCATAAAAAAACTTCCTCGGATCCACTACATCTCATCTTATTTTAATGAAATAAAAAATCATCATTCAATCTTGATCATACGTACATTAATCTTATGAAATAGGATCTTCTCCCTTAATCTTATGAAATGGAGAGGGATCATAATATGATTTATTATGCCCTTATACCTGGTACAATAGACACTAAAACATGTGGTAGTTTTACAATGTAATAATAGAACTAAGAGCATTTGCAATGAGCTCAACTAATCTCTTTTTCCCTAAAGATGTGATAGTCTTCCAAAATTTATATTTTCCCAATTATTGGAATACTACTGTCTACGGCTATGCTAAATAAGTTCTCTTCAATTTGTTGTTTCCTTCACCAACAGCTCACTCTTTCTATAGTACAAAAAAGAATAGAAGAAGAATATTTAAATGAAAAAAAGAGAGCGTAGTTTATGAGTTTCTAGCAAAGATTTGTTAGAAATTTGTTGAGTTCTTTGTGAATGTTTCAATTATCATTCTGCAAAGCTAGTTAAAGAGACTACATTTTATCTTATTTTATTTTGTCTAGCCATCTTTGTACACATAAACCCTTAAACCTAAAGACTCCAATTTCAAGTTCTACTCTAAGAGAACTTCCTGCCATAACAATTATGAAGAAAATTAAAGAAGAGTTCTTACACGAAGAATTTAAAAAGGCAGTTCTTGAGTGCACAAGGTGATATTTACTCAAAATTAAATTTTAACAATAAAATTAAAAAAACCTACAAAATCAATTACTGAAATAAGTAAATCACTTTTGAAACTGAATGCATATGTAGCAGAAAGGCTCAAAATTGATTCAATAACGTGAATCCATATGGAATACACAGTGACCCATGAAAGCTTCTCATCCCAACTACACAGTTCTTACTCTCAATCACACCAAAAGGTCCAAAATTGATTCAATTAACGTAAACTATAATCAGTGCTCACTATGGCATTTCATCAGATAGGTAGAAAACTTATAAATCATACCGATATCAATAAATTCAATGTCTTTGCCACTAGAACCAAATGCCCACAACAAACCCAGCAATAACTGATTCCATAGTTTTAGTTGAAAAGATTTTTTTTGGGAAAAGTGCCTTTTTTGTTTCTTGGTTTGAATTATTTTGTGGTAGTTGAATTTTTTTTTTTATTCTTATTTTTGGCTCGTACAGAAAATTACAAAATTTTCCACATCATCTCATTGTCTGAAAAATCTGTACCAAGTGAAAGCAATCTTAACTAGTACTAACTACAACTTAAGCTATTAAAAAAAAAAAAACTACAACTCAAGCATCCAATTGAATATCAAAAAATTGTGCCAACAGATTTACAATGATGAAATTCACATAAATATTTTATAATTACACATATAATTCATATATATGTTGTGAAAAATTTCACATAAACATTACCATAAAAAAGAACATTAAATTGAGAGCAATGGCTAGTATGGGATGGGGCGACAATTGTTATGTGGGGGAGGAGTAAGAGCATTTGCATCAATTTACGCAAAAAATTATATCTATTTTAGCATAAAAACCTACTTTTTCTATTTTAGATACTCACTTTTTAAAATACTGCACATCAACTTATCTATTTTACAATTATCAAAAAAGAAAAAAAATTATCTATTTTACATTATATTTTATTAAAATTTCTTGAATTTTTAATTGTTTTTGTTGGAATATTTTAATAAAATTTACAATAAGTAAACATTTACATTACTTTTCTTATTAAACCTTTTCCCCGTTAAATGTTTTTCCAAAGATTTAACTTGGTATAATATACTAAACTGGGAAAATTATTAGGTATTTCTGGAATATCATAAATGCGTATTCCCTCTTCTCACATGAATGTTGGATCCTACCATGAATTTAATTAGTGGGATCCACCATTTATGTAAGAGGAGGGAGTACACATTTATGACACTCCGAGAGTATACAATACTGTAATTTTCTAACAAACTGTTACAATAGATTTGATTGGTCAAAGCAGATTCAAAAAAAGAAAAAAAATGGTCAAAGCAATAAAAGGAATATTTATTGCTAACCAATCATCTGATTTTTAATTGGCAGTTACCCTTTACTTTATGCATATATATAGACCAATGGGTAATATTCTAAGATGACCAAGTTTTAATTTGATATAAATATAGCAAGAGTCAAAAACATAGTGCGGTCAATTTTTGCCCCTTGACCCTTGCGCTCTGCAAATAATTTCCAAAACCTTTGTTTGGTCATTTTTCACTTCTTTTGGGAATATATATGTTTTTCATACACTATAATTCTAGGTAAAATAAAGTAAAATTTGACAGAGCTTCTGATCGTACAAGTTGTGTAGGCTTATAAAGACAATGAGGAAGCTAGAGAAGAAACTGAATCTGCAGAAAAGAATTAATCAGTTAAAAAGTCTGTCACTTAAATTTTAATTGTTTCTGTGTATAAAGAAACATGTAGGGCTCGTTTGGTTGGAGATTTTTAGTATTGTTGTTCAGTTTTCAGTGTTGTAGAAATACATGTTTGAATGTTACAAAAATATGTGTCAAAACTCAGAAATGCTATTGTTGTTTAAACACTAAAAACTTTTATTTAAACACTGGTACCAAACAACCCTGTAGTTTTTTTTAGTTTTAGTTAGCACATGATGAAGATATGACTACTTAAATGTACAGCTTCCACAGTTAGTTAGGACCAGTTGTTAGTTAAGTTATTAATTAGTATTTTCCCACTTCTAATAGTTGTATATAAACCTCTTTGTAACCTCAAATTATTCTCATTCAACCAAATTCACAACCAAATCTGTTAAGGTTGGCTAGTTTTAGATATAGCATCAAATTCACAACCAGGTAGATTGACTCTCTTTTCTAAATATATATATATCCAAGCTACATTTATTTCGAGATTTTTTTTCGTCCTAAATTGCAAACATAGTAGCTGATTGGTCAAATACGTTATTAATAGGTTGTCTAGTTTTATATGTTTTCAAATCAAACAGCCAGGTAGACTCTCTCTGTCTCTGTGTGCATATATAGATTCTAATCTCTGTCTCTGTCTTTCATTCTGTACCTCAGCCAAAACAAAACATGGTTTTTGTAACTCAAAGATTGTGTTTCATCCTTGTGACCTTCATTCTGAATTTTTTCTCATGTCTCTGTGTAGCAAACTCTGGACAATATCATAGCAGCCATTTGAAGGTTGGGAAACAATCACAAGTAAAAAGTTGTAATGTTTATGAAGGGACTTGGGTGTTTGACGATTCATACCCTCTATATAACTCTTCAGCCTGCCCTCATATCCGCAAGGAATTTGATTGCCATTATTATGGTCGACCTGATAATCTCTACCTCAAATATAGATGGCAGCCCAAGGAATGTGACATACCCAGGCACTGTTTCTCTCTGTGCAGTGTTTGTTTTAGCTTGCTTTAAATATTCTCTGCTAATTTAGCCTGCTTTAAATTTTCTCTGCTGATTTGTCAATGGCTTATTGGAGTAGCGACATTACGGTTGTATCTAGCATTGGCTGAAAAAGACTTTTTAATTTTTTTTTTCTATTTACCTTATTTTTACTAATATTCAGCTTATTTTTGTTACTATTTATAAGTCTTATTGCACTTTTTGGTACTATTTATGATTTTCACTTTACTATTTCAACTAGCTTTTATTTTTATTTGTAGCATTTTTAACAAAAAATTTTCAATTTAAGCTAAATAAGTTATTAACGTGTCTTTTATGGAGAAAACAAGTTGAAATCCGGGCTTTGTTTTTAACGGGTTATGGGAAAATGGAATTTAGGATTTTAAAGAAAAAGCTTTTACTACTAGGGTTATGTTAACGTATGTCTTTAGAGTAGTTGTTAATAAACCATAATAAAAAAGTATTAACACCACTTTCATAGTTGTAGCATATTTAGGAAAAGAACTCCAGTAGATGGAATTGTAACACATGGAAAGGCATTTTAGATATGAATATACGATCCTTCAGGCATAGGACATATCCAATGTTTCAGATCTTTTTGACTATTTCCTTAATTTCCCCCCTCAATTCTTATTGGTTTGTGGTTGTCATATATATCTTCATCTTTACTGGAATAGGATTTTTTAGTATCAATTTAATTTCCTATACTCTCTGAAATACTACTAACATGCACTTAATATTAATAAATAAATAAATAAAGAGCACTAATAAGGACAAGAAAAAAAAAAAAATTAAAGTGAAGAAATAAAATAAAAAGCCCTTAAAATATTATAGGATTTGAATCTATGAAATTATTTTTAACAAACTTTTACACAATGAAGACATTATTACGTTGGAAATCTTCTTTTTTATATGAAAAACCAATGAAAGGACATTACTACCTTTAGTTCAAAAAGGTTTCCTTGAAACACACATGGCTAATTATCCTTGAAAATATTTATTTGTGCTTGTAGAAAAAATTAATTAGCTTTCCTAGGACGACATCATCATCATTTTTCTTCTTGTTCTAGTTCTTTTGTTTTTGTTTTTACCTAGGCTTTGTAAGACGAACATCCTAAGCACATAATTTAGTTTGTCTCATAAATTCTTTGTGAAAAGAACAGTCTAATTAGTTTCTTACTTTTCGGTTTTTTTTTTTTTTGGGGGGGGGGGGGGGGGGGTGTGGGGTGGGGTTGGTTATGCTTGTTGTTAAGTGTTACTGATAATAGAACCATGTTTCCTATTGGGAAAACATTGCAGATTTGATGGTCAAGATTTCTTACAGAAATTAAAGGGAAAGAAAATTATGTTTATAGGGGACTCCATTACTCTCAACCAGAGGGAATCACTAGTATGTTTGCTTCATGCTGCTGTGCCTGATGCCAAAATCATAGAGGAGATAAATCCCTTGTATTCTAATACAACCTTCGAGGTAAATGAACTAGCTAGAAAAATTAATTTTCACGGTCTTCTCTTTTTCTCATAAAGTTAATAATTAGGTTTCATATATTATTTGATTGTTGGTATCGCTGAATGTTAAGACTAGCATGGTAAAAATGTTTGAATAAGAAGGTTGTACTCAATGCATAAAATTCCCACTTCTTCAAAGTCTGAGAGTGAGAGGTATGATAACTGGTAGGTTGTTTTACCCCTCATTTTTTCGAAGAGATTGACTAGTAATGTTTCAATAGAATATACAACAACTCATTATTGATTTCCAATCCATAAGAAGTAAGAAATGATCAGAAATTTTAAGTTAGGTACATGAATGCTTTATTGTATATTATAAATTGAAAGCTTTCCATTGATTTTGAGCAATAAAATGCCTAAGAATTGGACTGAATTGTGCAGGACTATGGAGTTTCAATTCTGCTATTTAAATCTAACTACTTAGTGGACATCGAAAAAGAAAAAGTTGGTCAAGTGTTAAAGCTCGATTCAATGAAAAATGGCAACATATGGAAAGATATGGACGTTCTGGTTTTCAACACTTGGCTTTGGTGGAACCGTACTGGACCTCGTAAACAGTATGAGTTTTATAAAATCATTCATTTTTGTTTCAATTTTATGTGAAAAACAAGAAGCAGAATATGAGTTTAAAATAAGCTTGTGATTGCCTTATTATTGATTGTAGTTGGGATTATATTGAAGATGGTGGCAAGGTTCTCGAGGACATGGATCGTATGGATGCTTTTCGCAAGGCTTTGACAACTTGGGCCAAGTGGGTTGATACAGATGTGGATCCAGGAAAAACTAAAGTCCTTTATCGAGCAATTTCTCCCACCCATTACGAGTAAGTTACTTTCCTTTCTCTAAAAGACAAAGTTTGGTTATAAACTAGTTTGTAAACAATTGTTACAAACTCTTACTAAAATGTTAACATAGTTATATTTTTTGAAAATCTAATTATTTGATTACATGTTTTTATGCTCTTAACGTGCATGTCAAATTTTGTTTAAGTTAGGGGTTATTTGCTGTTCAATCATAAACTTATTTTTTATGTATATTTAAGACTACAAAAACTTAAAATTTAAACATTTGATTGATGACATAACTTTTAATCTTTGATTTTCTTGAAATTTTGGAAATAAAGGATATAATATGAAAATATAATCTAATGGTAAATTTTTCAAAATTTACATCCAATAAAAATATATATATTTGGCCTAAAAGTTTAGGTAAGTTCTATTTTGGTTCTTTAATTTAAAAGTTTGAACTTGGTTCCTAAAATTTTTAGACAGGAACAATTTCATCTTTTTATTTATAGGATTGATTTGATATTGGTTCTTGAAATATGTTGATAGTTCAATTTTGGTCCCTTGGTTGGTTTGATTTGGTCCCTCGAAAATGGGTTGCTTCAGTATCTTTTTAACCACATAAATAGGAAAACAAACAGAGTGACCAAATTATTCTATTTTCAAAATCTTAAGGACTAAATCAAAATATTTTATATTTGAGGGATCATAATTGGACCTACACCAAACTTTAAGGACGAAAAGTGATTAATCCAATTTTGAAAACTGACATTGCATTAGCAAATCATATTTTGATGACTGTATGTTTCTTGTGTAAATATTAGTGTCACTGGTTGGGGAAGGCCAGGAGTGGAAAACTGCGGAAAGGAGACAACACCCATAAACGGGTCAACTTACCCAACTGGCTTGCCACCAGAATCAAATATGGTGAAGGATATCTTAAGTACAATTAAGAAACCTGTTCATTTGTTTGACATAACCACTCTCTCACAACTAAGAAAAGATGCACATCCTGCCGCTTATAATATATTCAAGGGCATGGATTGCACTCATTGGTGTGTTGCAGGGCTTCCAGACACTTGGAATCAACTTCTGTATATAGCTCTCACTGATTGAAGGATTGTTAGATCTACAAAAACAATAAAAAAAGTGTAGCTATGTAAGCTGGAAAGTCTTGTAGTCTCTAATAAAAAGATATATTTGTAGTTGAATCAGATAGAAAAATGTCTACATGGTACAATTATTAATATGAAAATGAAAAAAACCACGAAGCTAAATGGCAAGGCAGCTATTGACATGATTCATGAAGATATGAAATTTCTTAATTTTAAAATCCCTATTACGACATTTTTGATAAGCAGAGGGATGCTAGATTTGCACCATTTTTCTTCCTTGTGAGTAAGTTGAATGCCACTTAAAGAGCCATTTGAAGAGAAGCTAACTTGTGAGAACTTAAATAGAGGGCCTGAGGGAGGGAAAACAATATTGAATATTTAATTTAAGTTCCATGTCCTCAAATAGTTACCCCTCAATGTTGATATTTTACAGTATAGTGAAAGACAAAATGTCGTAGCAACAAGAGATGGTAATTGGGCAGGACAGGGTTGAGTTAGGACTTAGGAGTGCCTTGTCGTCCCAATGCCCCTTCTTTGGAGCTAGGAAAATTTGTGCATGGTAGGGAGTGGGGTAAATCGGAGGTAGGACGGTGTAGAGAGGTCTAGGGAGGGTCAAGGGCTGGGAATTTTTTTCCATCCTTTGTGACCATTATGAAAGGTTAGTATAACAAGGCCATTTGAGTAGTTAAAAAACATGGTTCGCAATTGAATGTGTACGGCGCAATTTGATGTATTGGTGACCAAACAACTATTGAGGATATATATTTTTTAAAGGAAAAAACACCATTTTAGTTCTTACATTTTCGAGTCATTGTCAATTTAGTCCTTACATTTTAGTAGCAATCAATTTGGTCCATGTTATTTTCAATTTATAGTAAATTTGATCCATTTTATCTTCAATTTATAGTCAACTTGGTCCCTACCGTCAACTCATTAACAGAAAATGCTTACGTGGCTAACGGTCTACATATATAGTTGGCACACTTCATGCCTACGTGGCTTATAAAATATTATTAAAAAATGACATGTAAGCAATTAAATTGAAAAAAAAAAATCAAAAACGAAAAAAAATTAATTTCTGAATTAAAAAGATAGAAAAACAAAAAAGAAACAATATTGGTCACCAAACAACTATTTAGGATATATATATTTTAAAATATTTAAGCATACATTAGAATTGGTAAACCACATTTTATTGTACTTTGACACACATATGTACCCCTCGTAATAACCTTTTAGGATGGCATGTGTACCAATATGATCCTTCTGACTCATTTTGTAAGTAGTAATAATTAAATAAATGATAAAATACTATTTTGGTCTCTAAATTTTGACAAAAGTTTGTTTTCATTCAGTGTCGGCTGAACAGTGGAGCAAGAAATACAGTTGCCTAAGTCCCCAAGTAAAAAAAAAGGCCCCCAAATTTTAACCAATAAGGTTATTTATAATCAATAAATAAAAAAAATATTTTTTTACCAGATGAAAAACAAATAAAAAATAGAGAAAAATGCAACGTCCACAATATTTTTTTACAACACTTTTACAATTATGCTACGTAGTAAGTTGTTACAACCTGTTATTGATGGCAAAAAAATAATTATAGTGATATTTTCAAAGAGAGAAAAAAAAAAAGCAATTTAAAATCTAGGATTTGTTGTAAAAAATATTGTGAATGTTGTACTTTATAAAAAAATAAGAATAATAATAAGAGTTTAATTAGCAAATTTTTACTAGTTCTCATCTAAGTCCACCACTAACACAATTTTTTTACTTACTATTATCAATCTACCATATCAACAAGTATGAAAAAATTTGTCAAATTTTTTCTGTTTATAAAATTTCTAAAAAAAGAAAAATTTCTATGTAATTTTTGTTAATTAGAATTAATTTTGCATATAAAACAAGATAATCAATTTTCGCCTTAGTCTCCCAAATATATTAAGCCGCCCCTGTTTTCATTCCTAAAATTTAAAATGATTTTTTTTCATCCTTGAACTATTGAAAAGTTAATTTTTTTTTTTTCCTTCATGAAATTCTCAAATCTGTGAGATGTAAAATAGAGAGAAAATATGCATCAAAAGAAAACAATCACACAAGACAATATTTACGTGTTTTTCTTGATTACAATCACAAAATTTTGTTACGTGTTTCATTAAAATATAATTTTTTCTTGATTTTTTTAATCATACAATATAAGATGCGGCAATATAATTTTTCTCTAACTCAAAAAACAACACACCAAAACCCTAATCTCCAAAAAATAGTTTTTTCTAATCTACGCACAGGATTAAAAATGGGCTAAAAAACCTCATTAAAGACTGTAGCACTTTTATATTAGGTTGGTCATGTTTTTTGTGCCTAAATTGTTTAAAAAAAAGTTCTTTTTTTTAAGCCCTATTTTCGTCTCTAAATTATTAAAAAGACTCTTTACAGTCGACAACATGCGTTTTTTGATGCCGTAAAAGGTTGATGAAAATGTGGTAGTTTAACAATGTTGAAGTAGATCGAAGTGTGGAACTAAGAGCATTTGCAATTTCCAAAATTTGGTTGCCCCTTTTTGTCTCAAATACTGGTCCCTAAAGATGTGATAGTCTTCCAAAATTTCTATTTTTCCATTTATTGGAATACTCCGGCTTTGCTAAATAAGTTCTCTTCGATTTGTTATTTCCTTCACCAAACAGCTCACTCTTTCTATAGTACAAAAAAGAATAAAAGCGAAGAAGATTTAAATGAAATATAACCAAAAAAAAAAAGAAAAAAAAGAGTAGTTTATAATTTTCTAGCAAAATTTTGTTAGAAATTTATTGAGTTCTTTGTGAATGTCCCAGTTGTCATTCTGCAAAGCTAGTTAATTAAAGAGACTCCATTTTATGTGATTTTATTTTGTTTAGCCATCTTTGCACACGTGTCCTTACCTTAGACCTAGAGACTTCAATGGCAAGTTCTACTCTAAGAGAACTTCCTGCCATAACAATTATGAAGAAAATTAAAGAAGAGTTCTTTCAAACAATTTAAAAAGGCAGTTCTTGAGCACACAAGGTGATATTTACTCAAAATCAAATTTTAAAAATTAAGATAAACAAACCTGCAAAATCAATTACTGAAATAAGTAAATCACTTTTGAAACTGAATGCATATGTAGCAGAAAGGCCCAAAATTGATTCAATAACGTGAATCCATATGGAATACACAGTGACCCAAGAGTACTTCTCATCCCAATTGGCTAAAATGAGCATTTGCCTATTTCGCCCAAAACAAGTAGCAAAACAGGTAGCAAAATGCCCTTGTTCTGAAATTATCTAGCAAAATACTCCTGTTTTGAAACTCAATTTTTAAAAAAAATCGAGTTTCAATGAAAAACTCGATTTAATGAAAATCGAGTTTACTTGCAAAATGTTACATGGAACTCGAGTTCCATATAATTTTTTTTTTTTATTTTAAAGTTTTCTGCCTATAACTTGATTTTCTAAAAATCGAGTTTTTCATTGAAACTCGATTTTTAGAAAATCAAGTTTAAAATAGGGACATATGGCTAAATAGTTTCAAAATAGAGGCATTTTGCTATTTGTTTTGAGCCAAATGGGCAAATGCCCATTTTGGCCCATCCCAACTACACAGTACTTACTCTCAATCACACCAAAAGGTCCATAATTGATTCAATTAGCGTAAACTATAACCAGTGCCCACTATGGCATTTCATCAGATAGGTAGAATGCGCAAACTTATAAATCATACCAATATCAATAAATTCAATGTCTTTGCCACTAGAACCAAATACCCACAACAAACCCAGCAATAAAAAGAAAAAAGTTTAAATTTTGATGCAACAAAATTCAAATATAAGTATAAATATGCATACAAATTGGGGCTTTGTATTAGATTGCGCTGCTTCTGTCTGAACTGATTACCTAGTTTTAGTTGAAAAGATTTTAGGGAAAATTGCTTTTTTTTTTTTGGTTAGAATTATTTTGTGGTAGTTGGTTTTTTTTTTTCTTCTTATTTTTTGCTCATAAAATTACAAAATATTCCACATCAGCACATTGTATGAAAAATCTCTACCAAGTGAAAGCAATCTTAACTAGTATTAACTACAACTTAAGCATCCAATTGAATATCACAAATTGTGCCAACAGATTTACAATGATAAAATTTACATAAATATTTTATAATTACACATGCAATACATATATATGTTGCGAAAAATTTCACAAAAATATTACCAAAACAAAGCACATTAAATTGAGAGCAATGGGTAGTGTGGGATGGGGCGACAATGGTTATGTGGGAGAGGAATAAGAGCATTCAAATCAACTTATGCGGAAATTTCTATATGTCTATTTCGGTATAAAAACCTATTTTTATTTATTTATTTTACATATTCACTTTTTAAAATACTACACATTATATTATCTATTTTACATTATATTTCATTAAAATATTAAAAAAATATTTTTTAATTTTTTTTGTTGGAATATTTTAATAAAATTTACAATGAGTAAACATTTCCATACGTTGGAGTCTTTAAAACTATCCTTTGATTACATTTTTTATTAAACCTTTTCCCCTGCCAATTTTTTTCCTAAGGTTTAACTTAGTAATATACGAATCTGTTACCTAGAAATTACAATAGATTTAATTGGTGTTTCTCAAAAAAAAAAAAAAAACCAATAGATTTAATTGGTCAAAGCAGATTTCAAAAAAAAAAAAAAAGGTCAAAGCAATAAAAGGAAAATTTATTGTTAACCATTTATATGATTTTTAATTGGTATGTACCCTTTATAGACCAATGGGTATATTATGAGATGACCAAGTTTTATTTTAATATAAACATAGCAAGAGTAAAAAACGTAATGCAGTCGATTTTTCGCCCCTTGACCCTTGTGTGCGGCAACTAATTTCCAATACCTTTTTGATATAATATCGAAATTCTATTCTAACTTAATTTAAGTTTATATGTATGTCCTTCTCCAAAAAAAAAAAAAAAAAAATATATATATATATATATATATATACGTGAAGCTTCTTTTTAGAAACTTGAATCACGACCCTTTCTCTCTCACACTTTACAAGCACTTATAGTTGTAAAGTGACTATCGCACCAATGGCGTGTTGTGGTAATTTCCAAAACCTTTGTTTGATCATTTTTCACTTCTTTTGAGTATATATGTGTTTTTCATAACTATATTTCTAGGTAAAATAAAGTACGTACTATTGATAGAACTATAGAGAGAGAAAATTCCTGACTTATCACAAGCTGACACATCATACTACCAAGTCCACAAAATACGGCCAATTACAAAGCGCCACGTACTACAACTAGGTTCTGCTATCACTATCCAAAAACCAACAAAAATTCACCAAGTGCCATGAAATAAAAACATAAAAAGCATGCAAAATGCCAATCACACATTGGCGTGTGTAAGCAATAACGTAAGCATTCTGGCATGTGTAAGCAATGACATAAGCAATCCAATTGGGTGCTGACATGTGTCAACTTGAAAGTCAAGACATTTCGGCTAATCAAAAGATGCCATGTGTCTTGGAGAAAACGTCTTAAAGTTCCTCCAATCAGACTATGACACATGTCACCAATTAGACTTCGCCACATGTCGCCCACCCACCCCCATACTCCTATAAATAGAAGTCTTCCCAAGGAATTTCTACACACCAAGACATCCAGAGTACAAGCTGCATCAAAGAAGATTCAGAAGCACTCAGAAGTACAGAAGCTCTGCAGGAATCCAGCCTCAAAACCTTTAAGAACTTCAACCTTAAAATCTAAGAACATTTGAAGCAGAATCATCCAAACTACCTTCCTAGATCTAAAAGTTTGTTGGAATCGAGCTCAAAAGCCTCCAGAAACTTCAAGAAATTGTAAATCAGTGAAGCTCTATGGATTCAAGCCTCAAAAGCCCCGAAAAACTTCTACCACAAAACCTTCGAAGATGAAGAACATGCGAAGAACACGAAGAACAAAGAATTTCTAACAATCTCACAGCCAAAGATTCATTGTAATTCTATTTCAAAGGTCTTCGATCCATCTTTTAGCCCAATTGAAGGATATTTGGTGTTCAAGTCGAAATCACATCATTACAATTCCAATTAACAAGTCTTTCAAGGAGATCGAATTAGAGGATCACTCTTTTGTAATTTTAAAGAATTGTATCACATATTCATCAATACAAATTCGCATTTGTGAAACTATTTTGCTTGTTTGATTTATTTCAAACTAAAAATTTAGTCGTCCACAAATGTAAATTTGTATTGATGAATATGTGGTACAATTCTTTGGAATTACAAAAGAGTGATCCTTTGATTCAATCTTCTTGAAAGACTTGTTGATTGGAATTGTAATAATGTGATTTCGACTTGAACACCAAATATCCTTCAATTTGGCTGAAGGATGGATTGAAGACCCTTGAAACAAAATTACAATGAATCTCTAATTGTGAGCTTGTTAGAAATTCTTTGTTCTTCATGTTCTTCATATGTTCTTCATGTTCTTCGCGTGTTCTTCATCTTCGAAGGTTTTATGGTGGAAGTTCTTCGGGACTTTTGAGGCTTGAATCCGTAGAGCTTCACTGATTTACTGTTTCTTGAAGTTTCTGGAGGCTTTTAAGCTCGATTCCAGCAAACTTTAAGATCTACGAAGGTAGTTTGGATTGTTCTACTTCAAATGTTCTTCGATTTTGAGGTTGAAGTTCTTGAAGGCTTTGAGGCTTGATTCCTACAGAGCTTCTGTACTTCTGAGTGCTTCTAAATGTTCTTTGATGCTGCTTGTACTCTAAATGTCTTGGTGTGTAGAAATGCCTTATGAAGGCTTCTATTTATAGGAGTTTGGGGGTGGATGAGCGACACGTGGCGAAATCTGATTGGTGACATGTGTCACAGTTTGATTGGAGGAGCTTTAAGACTTTTTCTCCAAGACATGTGGCATCTTTTGATTGGTTAAAATGTCTTGATTTTCAAGGTGACACATGTCAGCACCCAATTGGATTGCTTATGTCATTGCTTACTATAGACGACTAAATTTCTAGTTTGAAATAAATCAAACAAGTAAAATAGTTTCACAAATTCAAATTTGTATTGATGAATGTGTGGTATAATTCTCTGAAATTATAAAAGAGTGATCATCTGATTCAATCTCCTTGCAAGACTTATTGATTGGAATTGTGGTAATGTGATTTTGATTCAAACACCAAATATACTTCAATTTGGCTGAAGAATGGATCGAAGATCTTTGAAATAGAATTACAATGAATCTCTGGGTATGAGCTTGTTAGAAATCCTTTGTTCTTCACGTTTTTCGTGCGTTCTTCTTCTTTGAAGGTTTGTGGTGGAAGTTCTTCGGTGCTTTAGAGGCTTGAATCCATAGAGCTTCGTTGATTTATGGTTTGTTAAGGTTTCTGAAGGCTTTTGAGCTTGATTTCAGCAAACTTTAGGATCTAGGCAGATAGTTTGGATGATTCTGCTTCGAATGTTCTTCGATTTTGAGGTTGAAGTTCTTGAAGGCTTTGAGGCTTGATTCCTGTAGAGCTTCTGTACTTCTGAGTGCCTCTGAATCTTCTCTGATGCTGCTTGGGCTCTAGATGGCTTGGTCCCCCTTAAATGCCTTAAGAAGGCTTCTATTTATAGGAGTTTGGGGGTGGGTGAGTGACACATGGTAGAGTCTGATTGGTGACACATGTCACAGCTTGATTGGTCCACTTATGTCATCGCTTACATGCGCTGAATTGCTTATGTCATCGCTTACATGTGCTGGACTGCTTATGTCATCGCTTATATACACTGGACTGCTTATGTCATCGCTTATACACGCTGGACTGCTTATGTCATCGCTTATACATGCTGGACTGCTTATATACAAGGTTTTCAGACCCGGACCGTTCATTGAACCGTTAAAGGAAGAGGTTCAAGGTTTTTGAGGTCGAATCGAGGTCGAGCCGGGGTTGAACCGTGATAACATCATAATTAATTAAATAATTAATTAAACCCTAATTATAGATATTAAATTTATAAAACTAACAAAATTGACAATATATCTATATATGTGAGGGAAATTTAATGATTTTCAAGCATATATTTAATAATTAAATAAGAAAGTTAATAAAATAAAATAATAACCATGAAAACATTAAAATTTATGATTAATTTTTGAAGTAAAGTTGAATATCTTTGAAAGATTTTAATTATAATTTTTTTTTATTCCTTGTAAGAGATGAATAATTTAATTAAGTAGAATAAAATTGTAAAAAAAAAAAATTGCCAAGGGTTGGACCGAATGGTTCTCATCGGTTCGTACGGTCCAACCCCAGTTTTAACGATTCACGGAATTAACAAAAAATCTGGTTTTTTATGCTTAAAAAACCTGTTTTTATCCTGGTTCCTGGTTTTTACGGTCCGACCTCCCAGTTCGGTCCGGTTCTGAAAACTATGCTCATACATGCATTTTATGCCTCTATTTCAATGACAGTTGGCAAATTTCTGTTGGTTTCTGAATAGTGATACCAAACTTAATAGTAGTACGTGACGCTTTGTAATTGGCTATATTTTGTGGACTTGGTAGTATGATGTGTCAGTTTGTGATAGGTCGGGAATTTTTCCTCTCTACACTTGCATGCGTCGGATTGCTTACGTCATTGCTTAACACGCGCCAATGTGTGATTGGAATTTTGCATGCTTTTTATGTTTTTATTTCATGGCACTTGGCTAATTTTTGTTGGTTTCTAGATAGTGATAGCAGAACCTAGTTGTTGTACTTGGCGCTTTGTAATTGGCCGTACTTTGTGGACTTGGTAGTATGATGTGTCCGCTTGTGATAGGTTGGGAATTTTCCCTCTCTACAAGAGCTTCTGATCTTACAAGTTGTGTAGGCTTATAAAGAGAATTAGCAAGGTAGTCGGGTTGTTTTATCCCAAGGGGCAGCATGTATAATTACTTGTCTATTAAACTATAAATTTCGTAAATAGCATGTATTGTCTTAAGAAAGTGAAATGGTCCATGCCTCAACTTCGCTACTTAAAAACTCATGAATTGACGGTAATTGTTTATGCCTCAATGAGGTAATATAATTTATATTTTGAGGACAAATATAATTTATGTGAAATGTTATTATTTAAATGATAATTTGAAGATTATTTATTTATCAATTATTGTTCTTAGGAACAACAATTTCTTTTTCTTTATACACAAAAATCATCATCATCATCTCTCTCTCTCTCTCTCTCTCTAAGACAGACATAACTAATCCAACAAGAAATTGTTTTGTGTTTCTGTTGTGAGTTGTAAGTCATGTGTTGCATGTGAAGATCACCTATGTCTAAAACACCAAATCACCCCAGATTTGTAACTTGGCTTATTATGCACCTTGTTTCACTGATTAATATATACTAATCGCGGCCCCGCACATTGTGTGTGATAATTTTTTTATGATGGTCTTTTTATTATTAATATTTGTCATGGTATGTATTATATCTCAAGCTGTGTTATATATGTATCACCAATACCAATATGTAGTTGGATTCATGCTGACAAGAGCTTTTGCTCGTGGAACTATATATTTTTTTCTTAAAGATTACTATTTGGAACAAAATGAGGATTATTTATAGTAGAGAATATATATATTTTGAAATATTAATTCTACCATACTCAATTGTCTAATTTATATATTTTAAAGTCAATTGAACACATTTTGCATGTTACATGTAATTCCTTGTTTCCATAAGGGCAAAGACATTCACAGTCCCAATGATCCACTCCAATTTTTTTGCAAGCTTGGTTTTTTGGGATACGAAATGTGTTTGTTCCGAAAGGTGTATGTTGAAGGATTTGTCAATAGTTTTGGAGAATTTTTTTTTCCCATCTGGTTGATTTAGAATTAAAAATAGTAGTTGTATTTCTTCGTCATTTGATTCATATAACATTGCAATTGCTAGTCCATATTTTGTATTTATGTCCCCTTTTTATGTTGGCTTGAAGAAGGATTTCTTTTCCCCTTGTAATTTGATCTTGTACAAAATATTTGTGATCATGTTGTATGCTTATTTTGTGATTGTCTGGTTGTATGATGTTTTTAGTTTGTAGTTTTTAAGTTGTTTAGGATTGTAATTTATAGTGTAATGTGTGTTTTATGGATTAGTGATTGCTCTATTTATTAGCAATATTTTTTCATTGTTGATTAAGTGAATAAAAGCTTTTCATATACCCTCCACTATAAAGCCCAAGCTTTGTAGTATTTAATATATTTTTCAATTATAGTTGATATTTAATGTCCTCCTCAATAAAGCTCGAGCCAAATAGACTTTCATGCTACAATACCTGTTCAATTGCTAGTTTCCTTAAGAAAATCAACAGACAATAATATTAAATTATTGTCTTTTATAATATCAAAAGTCTCTTATAATAAATTATTAATAAAATTGAAACAGCTGAAGCAATCATTAATATCCAATTCTTCGGCTGTTCCTCTCTTTATTTAACTGAATTACTTCTTCATACCTATTCAATTACTTTCCTTAAAAAAAAAAAAAAAAAAAAAAAAATCAAAAGACAATTATCTGAACTATCAAAACTCCTATACAAATTAATTATTAATAATTTTGAAGTAGTTGAAAAGTTATTAATATCCACATCATTTATTTTACCATCACATAGTAAAAGGTGAAATGGAATGTTGGAAAATGGGATATTTAAATTGGGTAACTTTATTTTTTATGTAATTTATATTATTACCAGAGGAAATATCCTTGGTAGCTATGTTGTTTTTATTTTTATTTTTTCTAATGCATTGTAAAGTTTCATGAGAACACTTTATGTGGAATTTTTTTATTTGAATTTAACTGCATCCAACAATTGTGTAAATTTCTACCCAAAATAAAAAAAAATTGTGTAAATTTAAAGTAGTGTTGAGGTCCAAAAATCCAAAAACACCAAGGCCCAAAGAAATAACACAATGGGCCATGGAAAAAAGATTGAGTTTACCACAAGGGAATTAGATAGGCCTTAGTACTCATAAAATTCAAGGAAGAAAGAGAGAAGGCCCAGCCTGCCTAGACCAGAGAATTGGAGAGAGCCCAGTGGGAAGAATTAAGGTAGGATCTCAGAGGTTATCAAAGGTTCAAGATCCTTGGGATGCGTGAGACGGGATTAGTACAGGTCAAGGGGAGTACCAAGAAAGGCACAAGAAATGAAGGGCAGATATGTCCTTCTCAAGCAACTAGTGATGTAGGAAGAAAGCTAAAAGTTTAGGATAGCCATTCATGACCAAAGGGACGGTACCCTAGGGAACCCAGAATGAAGAGCTATAAAGGGAGGCAGTAGGGAAAACCTTCAACCCAGCAGAAATGGATTCTGCCCATTTGGGAAAAATGACAAAGAGAGAACGACCAAAAGCTGAGTCTGAAAGGGTGAGAAGCTTGGAAAGACGAGAAAACAAGAACTACTCCCTAAGTACGTCCTGAAATGGAAAGTCAGCCATGGACTTTCAAAGAAACAACACCAAAATGAGGAAATTATGAGGAATAGGGAAAGATTCAGTCTTCTAGGTGATAGGCACATAATGGGCTCTGGTACCCAGGGGAGCAAGGGAGGGGAATCAATAGGACTTTGGACCCTTGGAATGACACTATAAAAAGGGGAAGGCAGCCAACAGCGAAGGGCGGAGAAAAAGATAAGAGCATCAAAGAAGAAAACTCGGTCAAAACTAAGAAAAGTAAAAAAGGAGAGAGAGACATTTCCCGGTATCCCAGACAACCACTATAGAACATACTTGGATTCAAGAGGATTCAAACTTTGCAAGTCTTAGAGGCTTGAATAATCATCTAAGTCTGTAATTTTTGAGCTTATTTGAACCTTGTAAGATGTCTTAGTGAGGATTTTGTAATTTGCAATTGAGAAAAGACAACGAAATATTTAATATTGACTTGAGGATCTCTAACATTTATTCGTGTCCTCTGCTATTACATTTGCTGCTTTCTTTTTTGCTTTTTTGCTTGCCGTTCAGATATATTCTTGCTTGCTAGCATGTATTTCTTGTAGGATCACTGCTCTGTGCATCACTTGGTTTGTAAACAGCTATTTAGTTGCGATGAACCAAGCCCAATCCCTTCAAACCATAACAACCGGGCTCAGGGTCCTTGCTTCAATTTGGGCCTAGACTTTGTCAAAAAAAAAAGGGCCCTCAAAAGTATTAATTCAAAAAATAATTGATGTTGTATGTTCATCCTTTGATTGTATAGTCCTATTACGAATTTGGGTTTTAACTTATAAGTTATTTAGGAACTCTATATATTCTACTTCCTTAGATGATTAAAAACATTTACTATTACCATAAATCTCATCTCTCTCTCTCTCTCTCTCTCTCTCTCTCTCTCTCTCTCTCTCTCTCTCAGAGAATATATATAATTTAATAGATTTGGAGGAGGTAGTTGAATTTAAATGTTAAATAAAATAAGCCAAAATTAGATTTTGATTGTTAAATAATGAAGTTTTTATTTCAGCTTAAATGAGTAAATTTCATGGAATAGTAGTAGCCACAGTTGCTGGTTGGTATTGATGCAATTCATTATTTTTCTATATTTTATAGTTTATTTTTATCAGTGCTATTGTTTAATTGGATACCCTTGATTCATGTACCTTATGGGGTCAAATTTTTTGCTACTTTATTTATTTTATTTGTTATTTTAATGATAATCAAAGTAAGTAGAAGTTAAGCATGTAGGTAGTATAACTTGTATAAGTCTCGATTTTCCAAAAAGATTTTATTATTAATGGATCAAAGACTTTTACTTGATTGTTTTGACACAATATGAATTCCTATATCTGAATCCTCATTCTTCCTTCTAGTTATAGTCGATAAGCTTTAGTTGAAACACAAATGTTTTTCCAATGAGCTTTTCTATTTTCATTTAGTAGGTTGAAATTTGCATTCATCTAATAAAATATTGAATATAATTTAGTGTATTCTTGTCAAAGTAGATGAAAGATCATCTATGCTAATTATATGGTCTTACAGTTGCACATTTGTTTGATAGTTCTCTTGCAGTTGTTGGAAGTAATTTTTCAGTTTCCTTATTAAACAAAATAATTACAGCACACAAATTAATTATTGTTGTTATTGTTATTATTATTATTTTGATACAAGATAGAATTTCTACTCTAGGCTAATCTAAGTGTATATGTGTGTGAAACTTCCTCTTGAAAACTTGAACCCCGACTCTTATCCCCCACACCCCACAAGCATTTATACTTGCAGAGTGACCACCGCACCAAGGGTGCGCGGTGGTTATTGTTGCTTATAAAACTCATATGAAGTTTTGTTATTTAAAAAAGATAAAGTAGAAACAATAACTTGTAAATAACCAACAAAAACAAAGGAACGCAAATCTGCTTTCAACCATTACAAAATAATATATAGAAATTAATAGAGAAACATTGTGCACAAGTTTAATGAAAATATCCTTATTTAATAATACTATCAATATGATACTTGAAAGATTATTATAGAAAATTTGGGGCAATATTTTTTGCTCTATTAAAATTTAGATGATTTTAAATTATGGTCTATAAAATTTTAGAAGTACAACCCAAAATTATGGGTATTACATTTGACAAATGATCACAACCAAAAAATAAAAGTAAAATTTTGATTACATAAAATTCTAATTTTAAAATTTCTTTCCAATTATTTGAATTAGATGTACAAAAGACCAAACATAGGAATTTTTAATTAGAGAGACAAATACTTATGAAAATAGAGTCACATCCATATTGGAAAAAAGCATAAAATCTAATGAACCAAAAATCATGCCCATCAATTGATGATGTCAATCTTGCACCAAAGTATTATAAAGCCCGAGTTATGGTATTTGTCTATAAACAAAACATCAAACACGTGATAAGCAAATCACCTATGACCTTAATGTTTAAACTATAAATATTGAAAATTCAATTGATAAATTAAGAAAGTGCATTACTAACAAAAATAAAGTGACACTAACCTTTTGCATTAGCCTTTATATTTGTTGGGCATTTGCCTGTTCCCATAGTGTAGGGCCATTTCTTGGAGGCTCATAAAAAACACCCATATCAATATCATAATATGCATTACATGTCACTAAAACTATTAATGTTCATATTTTAATAGTATAACTTAAAAGGAGAAAGGAAAACAATTAAATTTGATAAAAGAGTACTTGCAATAATGGTTAAGACAACATCATATATTGTAATCCTCATCTACTTTGATAAAAGAACAGTAGTCCTACCCAGGGTCGGCCCAACAAAATTTGGGGCCTAAGACAAAAAATTTATATAGGGCCTTTTTATATGTAAACATTAATTAAATAAAATTATATAATACTAATTAAATTAAGACTAATTTGATGTAAATACAGAAATTGATGAATAGTACTAGCTAAACTAAGGTTAATTTCAAATAGAAGATTGAATATTATAGTTGAATCAAAAGGAATTTACTTTAACTTGGATATATGACTATGCATAGTTAAGTACAGTTGTAATCTAAAATTTAATTTTATATATTCTTTTTAAGAGAAAGAGATAGATAGATATTATTTTGTGTGTGGCTTAGTAGGAGATTCGTCATCATTGGTGATTTATCACATTTGCAGCATTTTATTTGAAACATCTTAGGGTTTCAATTGGGTTAAATTTTTATTGGTGTCCTATTTTAAAAGCCTTGTTAGAAATGAAAAAGAAAAATACTAAAAATACTACAAAATGTTCACAATAAATGTGATTATGACTATAATTGATGAATTTCAACAACTTAATTTATTTGTGTTTGAATTACTTTTTTATGTGATTGGTGATATGTTAGTTAAATCTATAACAAAATTTGTGGTATTTTTAGCATCACTCTTAAAAAAAGTACCAATTATTTAAAAAATGTTATATTTTTATAAAATTTTGGGCCTTTTACTAAGGGAGATGGAGCCTTTTTTTAGTAAAGAAATTTTTTATTTGTTGTGGGGCCTTAGGTCTAGGCCTTGAGCCGGCACTGGTCCTACTAGAGAGAGACAAAGACAAAAACTCTTATAATCTTGAATACTGTTCAACTTGGATTTAATAGGTAATTTGCAATTTTTAAAAAATAAGTGATTAGAGTAGATAAACAATCAAAGAGAACAAAAAATAAAAAAAATACAAAATTAAATTGCATCAACTAAAAGTAGAGTTCTAAAGAATACAAAAATTTATCAACCTAGAGCAGAGATGCAAAAAAATAAAAAAAATCAACCAAAAAATTGAGATTGAGAGAGAGAGAGAGAGAGAGAGAGAGAGAGATAACCCTTTTTTTTTGTAAGGGAAAACTATGCAAAGAATGGAAGAGAGAATGACGAATTTATAGTAAAATGGTGTGAATAAGAAAAGACAAAATAAGGGAAGATGAAGAGTGATATTAAAATAGAAGGTAGTGAGGAGATGAAAAGGTAAGGAGGGAGAAAGTGTAAATATTAAAAAAAGAGTAAATGTTAAAAAAATTATAGAAAAATTAAAGAAATAAGATAATGACGTGAAAGCTGATGTGGCTCAACATGAGCGTAACAATAATAAATACTACACTTCAGCTTTTAGATATATATAGATATAGATATGTCATGTGTTTGATTTTTTTTACCTTCTTTTAATACTTTGGGTTACCTTAGAAAAAAAATAAAAAATAAAAATAAATAAAAACACTTAGAAAATAGTATTTGGTGAAACATAAAATGAAGCATCAACAATAGGAAAGAGGAATTTTAGAGCAAAGATAAACATGAAAAGGGAAAACAACATTTATTTTGGTTTTTGTTGCGTCTCAAATTACAAAAATATGGTAACCGATAATTTTTCAAATAAGTTATTAATAGGTTTGTAAAAGATTAAAATTGCAGAATGAGGAAGCTAGAGAAGAAACTGAATCTGCAGAAAAGAATAAATCAGCTAAAACAAATGTAGCTTAGCTTGTAATTGTTTCTGTTTATATAAAGCTACTTGTAGTTTTGTTAGTTTTAGTTAGCGCGTGATGAACACATGACTACTTAAATGTACAGCTTTCACTGTTAGTTAGGATTAGTTGTTTGTTAGCATAAACCTCTTTGTAGCCTCAAAATATCCAAGTTAATAAGAATTTCAGTCAATCAAATCTGTTGACTGTTAAGGTTGCTAAGTTTTATATATGGTATCAAATTCACAACCAGGTAGATTTGGCTCTTTTCTAAATATATCTATCTAGAGCATAATAGGTATCAAATTAAACAACCAGGTAGACTATCTCTCTGTGTGTACATATATAGATTCTAATCTCTGTCTCTCTTTCATTCTTCCTCAGACAAAACAAAACATGGGTTGGCTCTCTTTTCTAAATATATATATATAGAGCATAATAGGTATCAAATTAAACAACCAGGTAGACTATCTCTCTGTGTGTACATATATAGATTCTAATCTCTGTCTCTCTCTTTCACTCTTCCTCAGACAAAACAAAACATGGGTTGGCTCTCTTTTCTAAATATATATATCTAGAGCATAATAGGTATCAAATTAAACAACCAGGTAGACTATCTCTCTGTGTGTACATATAGATTCTAATCTCTGTCTCTCTCTTTACTCTTCCTCAGCCAAAACAAAACATGGGTTTTGTAACTCAAAGATTGTGTTCCATCCTTGTGACCTTCTTTCTGATTTTTTTCTCATGTCTTTGTGTAGCAAACTCAGAACAATATCACAGCAGCCATTTGAAGTTGAGGAAACAATCACAAGTAACAAGTTGTAATGTTTATGAAGGTAATTGGGTGTTTGACAATTCATACCCTCTATACAATTCTTCAGCTTGCCCTCATATCCGCAAGGAATTTGATTGCCAAAAGTATGGTCGACCAGCTGATAGTCTCTACCTCAAATATAGATGGCAGCCCAAGCAATGTGACATACCCAGGTACTGTTTCTCTCTGTAGAGTGTGTGTTTTAGGTTGCTTTAAATTTTCTCTACTGATTTGTAAATGACAATTGTTAATAAACCGGTCAACAATATATATTATTTTATCATTCGTCCACTAGAATGTTTCTAAAAATAGTTTCCCTTACTATATTAAACTTAAAAAAGTTGCTCTGTGCCTTATTAGGCATCTGAGTGCACATAACAAGTGCTTATCAATCACCTAGAAATTGGCTGCGTTTTTTAATTCTTTTTATTTATTTTTTTTATATATAAATATTGTTAACGTATAAATTTTGTGATACTTTTTATTATATAATTGTATTTTTGTTCAATTGTATTTTTTTTTTTAAGTAAAATAAATTATAACGAAGCAACACTAAATTTTGATGACTTTTAGACTGGACTTTCTGGCATATATTTGTACCATGTTTTGGCAGCCTCACAGTACTAAAGACGTGGTAAACGGGCGGGTCGGGTCAGGTTAATCGGGTTTGCGGGTCAAAACGGGTCAGTTGGGTTGCGGGCCAGTCGGGTCGGGTCGAGTTAGGTTTACCTATATTTTTCAAACAAGTTTTTTTTTTGTTTATTTTTTTTTTCAATTATAAAAACAAATCAATGACAACCTGTTTAGAGAGAATGAATAAAATCAACTAAGCAAATGAATTGCACTTAATGCCACTTGTTAACATCCTTCCAATTCTGATAGTTTTAAGCATAACAAAAATTATTTATAATCATAAATTCATAATGGAAAAAGTCTTCAATGTTAATAATTCATTGTCAAAATGCATATAATTACAAGTTTACATCTTCAAAAAGAGATGGATCTTAAAACAAACAAAACAAGTAAGCTAGCAAAGTAGCAAGTTATCGGTCTTCTTAAGTGCACATGTTCCTGTTGCATTTAAAATAATAGTAAAGTTAGATTACTTAGAAAGATAAACTAAACAAAAAAAGATTTAAAAATAAACATAACATATTAAGTAAAGAAAAATAAGTAAATATTTTATAAGAATTACACCTCAATCTCAATCTAGTCAACATTGGTAGCAGCAGGGCCGGCTGAATGGTGGAGCAAGAAATGCGGTCGCCTAAGGCCCGAAGTAAAAAAAAGGTCCCCAAATTTTAACCAATAGGGTTATTTATAATCAATAAATAAAATATTTTTTTTTACCAGATGAAAAACAAATAAAAAAATAGAGAAAAATGCAATGTTCACAATATTTTTCACAACATTTTTACAACTAATGCTAAGTTGCAAGTTGTTACAGCCTATTGTTGATGGCAAAAAAATAATTATAGTGATATTTTCAAATAGAAAACAAAAAGCAGTTTAAAATCTAGGATTTGTTGTAAAAAATATTGTGAATGTTGCACTTCTAAAAAAAAAAATAATAATAATAAGAGTTTAGTCAGCAAACTTTTACTAATTTTTGTCTAAGTTTATCACTAACACCATTGTTTTACTTGGCCACATCAACAAGTATGAAAAATTTAGTCAATTTTTTTTCTGTCTATAAAATTTCTAAAAAAAAAAAAAGAATTCTACGTAGTTCATGTTAATTAGTAGTAATTTTGCATTTAAAACAAGATGATCAATTTTTGCCTTAGGCTCCCAAATGCATTAAGTCGCCCCTGGGTAGCAGATTCAGCACTGCAAATATTCATACTTGCAAATTGTAGCTCAAGTTGGCCAATTTTGTCAACATCTTCATCTACAATACAATATTTTAATATAACTTAATGTACCATGAAAGCAAATCAATAAAGAATTAAAATTGTATAATTATGACTATAGAAAACGTAGCTTCAAATCCATATAATCAACTTTTAGTACACAATGTAGCTTCCACATTCTCAAGTAAAAGACATGATCAATACAGAATAAGAATTTTTTTCCCAACTGGAAAAGGAAGCTTTGTGGTTCACTGGTTTGGTTTAACTCAACTTTTTCAGGTTTGTCGTTTGTGCATTAACATTGTTCATCTGTTTGTGCTTTAGGCTTTGGAGTTTGGACAATGGACTATAGCTCAGCTCAGCTGAATCAGTTTTTTTTTTTTTTTTTTTTTTATTTTTTTTAAATGGTTGTCTACTTGTCTTGACTCTTGAGTCACTTGACAGCCTTGGCCTTTGTGTTGTGTAACTTGTTGAGGACCTTTTGTCTTGTCTAACTTTGGCAAGGCAAGCAATGAAACTAGGATAGTAGCTAGCTTCTCAAAAAAAAAAAAAAAAAAGCTAGGCTAGCTAGCTTTTATTGGTAGTCATTCTCTTTAATATATGATATATATTGATTATTAGTTTTGGTATTTTGTGCTTTATGCACTTAGTATCAAGACGTAATTTAAATATTTTTTTAGTGAATTTTTTTAACAGGTTGGGTCACGGGTTATTTGGGTCGGGTCGGGTCACGGATTAACTTGTTTTTGCTTTGGGTCAAAAAAATTGGGTTTGGATTAGGTATTTTTCGGGTCTGGTCGGGTCAGAAAATTTTGACCCGTATTGCCATGTCTAAGTACTATTACCTTTGTTGACCATAAAAAATTCACTCGAATCACTTTTTTATGAGGAGATATTTTTATTCAAAAATGGATTACCTCTAGAAAACTACCATCCTTTCATAGTTGTAGCATATTCAAGAAAAGAACTCCAGTGGATGGAATTGTAACACAGGGAAAGGCATTTAGATATGAATATACGATCCTTTAGGCATAGTACATATCCAATGTTTCAGATCTTTTTGACTATTTCCTTAATTTTCCCCCTCAATTTTGTGGTTGTTTCAGATCTTCATCTTTTTTTGGAATAGGATTTTTTTAGTGTCAACTTTCCTATACTCTCTGAAATACTACTACCATGCACTAAATATTAATAAATAAATAAATAAAAAGGACTAATAAGGACAAGAAAAAAAAATTATTAAATTGAAGAAATAAAATATAAAGTCCTTAAAATACTATAGGATTTGAATCTATGAAATTATTTTGAACAAACTTTTCCACAATGAAGACATTATTACTTTGGAAATCTTCTTTTTTATATGAAAAACCAATGAAAGGACATTACCACCTTTAGTTCAAAAAGGTTTCCTTAAAACACACTTGGCTAATTAATCTTGAAAATATGTATTTGTGCTTGTAGAAAAAAATAGAGTAACAAGGATACAAACTTTCTTTCAAAATTTTTTACAAACTGCTGACGTGGCGAATGGTTATTGGTAAATAAAAGGATGATATTAATTGTGGGTCTAGATAAAAATCAATAAGAAACTACATCAAAATTTATAAAAATGTTGTAAAATAGTTTATGACTATAGCATTACTCAAAATATTAAATAGCTTTCCTAACGTATTGGGCATCATCATCGTCCTAAGCACATAATTTAGTTTGTCTCATAAATTCTTTGTGAAAAATAGTCTAATTAGTTTCTTACTTTTCGTTTGTTTGTTTGTTTTTATTTATTTATTTATTTTTGGTTGTTGTTGTTGTTGTTGTTGTTGTTGTTAAGTGTTACTAATATTAGAACCATGTTTCCTATTGGGAAAACAATGCAGATTTGATGGTCGAGATTTTTTACAGAGATTAAAGGGGAAGAAAATTATGTTTATAGGGGACTCCATTAGTCTCAACCAGAGGGCATCATTAGTATGTTTGCTTCATACTGCTGTGCCAGATTCCAAAATCATAGAGGAGAGTAATCTCATGTATACTAATACAACATTCGAGGTAAATGAACTAACTAGAACAATTAATTTCAATATCTTCTCTTTTTCTCATGAAGTTAATAATTAGGTTTCATATATTATTTGATTGTTGGCATCACCGAAGGTTAAGACTAGCATGGTAAAAATGTTACAACAAGCATGCTAATAATGTTTCAATAAAAATGTTGTATTCAATACATAAAACTCCCACTTTTTTGAAGTCTGACAGTGGGAAGTATGATTGGTAGGTCGTCTTACCCCTCATTTTTTCAAAGAGATTGACCAGAAATGTTTCAATGGAATATAAAAAAACATGTTATTGATTTCCAATCCATAAGAAGTAAGAAAAGAACAGAAATTTTAAGTTAGGTACTTGAATGGTTTATTGTATATTATAAATTGAAAATTTTCCTTTGATTTTGAGGAATACATTGCCTAAGAATTGGACAGAATGGTGCAGGACTATGGAGTTTCGATTCTACTATTTACATCTCACTACTTAGTGGACATCGAAGAAGAAAAAATAGGTCGAGTGTTAAAGCTCAATTCTCTGAAAAATGGCAACATATGGAAAGATATGGATGTTCTGGTTTTCAATACCTGGCTTTGGTGGTACCGTAGTGGACGAGAGCAACCGTATGAGTTTAATAAAATCATTCATTTTTGTTTCAATTTTATGTGAAAAACAAGAAGCAGAATGATTTTAAAATAAGCTTGTGATTGCTTTATTATTGATTGTAGATGGGATTATATTGAAGATGGTGGCAAGGTTCTCAAGGACATGGATCGTATGGTTGCTTTTCGCAGGGCTTTGACAACTTGGGGCAGGTGGGTTGATACAGATGTGGATCTAGGAAAAACTAAAGTCCTTTATCAAGGAATTTCTCCTGCCCATTACAAGTAAGTTACTTTCCTTTCTATAAAGGACAAAGTTTAGTTACAAACTAGTTTTGTAGACAATTGCTACAAATTATTTTGGAAATTTAATTATTTGATTGCATGTTCTTTATGTTCTTAACATGTATGTCAAATTTCGTTCAAATTAGATGTTATTTACCATTTAATCATAAACTTATTTTTTATGTATATTTAAGACTACAAAAACTTTGAATTTAAATATTTGATTGATGACATAGATTTTAGTCTTTAATCTTCTTGGAATTTTGCAAATAAAGGATATAATATGAAAATATAATCTGATGGTGGATTTTTCAAAATCCACATCCAATAAAAAAAATATATAATTTTGGCCTAAAAGTTTAGGTAAGTTCTAATTTGGTACTGTAATTTAAAAGTTTAAATTTGGTTCCTAAAATTTCGAAATGGGAACAATTTCATCTCTTTGTTTATAGCATCGGTTTGATATTGGTTCTTGAAATATGTTGTTAGTTCAAATTTGGTCCCTTGGTTGGTTAGATTTGGTCCCTCAAAAATGGGGTGCTTTAGTATTCCATTAACCACATAATAGAAAAATAAACTGAGTGACCAAATTATTCTATTTTCAAAATTTTAAGGACTAAATCAAAATATGTATATTTGAGGGATCATAATTGGACCTACACCAAACTTTAAGGACAAAAAGTGATTAATCCAATTTTGAAAACTAACATTGCATTAGAAAATCATATTCTGATGGCTACCTGTTTCTTGTGTAAAAATTAGTGGCAAAGATTGGAATAAGCCAGGAGCGAGGAACTGCGCAAAGGAGACAACACCCTTAAGCGGGTCAACTTACCCAAGTGGTTTGCCAAAACCAGAATATGTAGTGAAGGATGTCTTAAGTACAATTAAGAAACCTGTTCATTTGCTTGACATAACCACTCTCTCACAACTAAGAACAGATGCACATCCTAGCTCTTATAATGCATTCAAGGGCATGGATTGCACTCATTGGTGTGTTGCAGGGGTTCCAGACACCTGGAATCAACTTTTATCTGTAGCTCTCACTAATTGAAAGATTGTTAGATCTACAAAAACAATAAAAAAAATAGTGTAGCCATGTAAGCTGGAAAGTCAAGTAGTCTCCAATAAAAAGATATATTTGTAGTTGAATCACATAGAAAAATGCATACATGGTACAATTATTAATATGAAAAAAAAAAAAAAAATGACAAGGTACCTACTAACATGATTCATGAACATATGAAATTTCTTAATTTTAAAATCCCTATTACAACATTTTTGTTAAGCAGAGGGATGCAATACTTGCACCATTTTCCTTCCTTGTGAGCAAGTATAGGTTAGTATAACAAGGCATTTTTGTTAAGCAGAGGGATGCAACACTTGCACCATTTTTTCCATCCTTTGTGACCATTATGAAAGGTTAGTATAACAAGGCCATTTGAATAGTAAAACAACATGGCTCGCAATTGAATGTGTACGGAGCAATTTCATGTATTGGTGACCAAACAACTATTGAGGATATAAATTTTTACAATATTTAAGAATACATTAGAAGTGGTAAACCGCATTTTATGGTACTACACACATATATACCCCTCGTAATAACCATAGAGGATGGCATACATACCTATATGATCTTTGTGACTCATTTTGTAAGCAGTAAGAATTAAATAAATGATAAAATACTATTTTAGTCTTTAAATTTTGATAGAAGTTTGTTTTTCATCCTTAAAATTTAAAATGTTTGTTTTTCCATTCCTGAATTATTGAATGTTTTTTTTTTTTTTGGAAAATTGCAAAATACACCTCCCGAAGTTTGGTGTTAATTGAATTTTACACTCTGAAATTTGATTTCATTAGCAAAACTCCACCCCCCCATTAGTTTAGGATGTTAAGTGACATGTTGGCATGATGATGTACATTTATTTTTGCCCAATCAGCGGCTATTCAAAACGGTGAGTTTCACTTTTCCTTCTCTTCCTCTCCAACTAGTTTGTCTCTTTCGCTTTTTTATTTTGCTCTACTTGAATTTGTTATCTATGATAGGCCCCAGTTCCACCTAGGGACAACTTTCGGACCATTAGGTTTGGTTCCAGTCATTTCGGCCCGCTTAGGAAAATAAATGGCAGGAATGCAAATTTCGGCCAAAACTCATTCTTCACATGATGCTCACAATTCTCAGTTTAGATGTTAACAGAACCAAATTCAAAAAAATAATAATAATAATAAAATATGTTAACAGTTCATTCACAGTTTCACACATTTGAAGCTCTATTTAAAAAAAAAAAAAATCAATAACTCAAAATAATTAAGAACAGGGGAGGATTAATAACATTGTCGGTGTCGACAAATTTTTTTTTTTTTTTTTTTTTCCACTGCGTCGCTTGCTTCAAAATTCTCTTCACGTTTTCATCACTTCGCGTTTTGGTAAAGTTCCTGGATGGTTCTACCTTCTACGGTTCTACGTATAGCCATTTAACGGTCAAAATAATACTATTATTTTATAGCTTTTTTAATAGGCAGTGTGATGGCTTAGCATCTACTGGGCAATGCAGGCATATCCCTCTCCATCAGTTATCGTGATTCGTGAACGAGAGAAACCGGTTGGAGAGAAAGGGGAGAAAAAGCGAAACTCACCGAATTGAATAGCCGCTGATTTGGTAGAAAAAAAATACACATCACCGTGCTAATGTGTTACTTAGAGGGTGTTTAGTAGCCAAATTTAAACAACATTATATGTACTTTTACATACTTTTTTACCTACATGTATTTTTAAAAAATACAAATAATGTTACTAGAATAACATTACCAAATGAGCCCTTAACTTTCTAAACTAATAGAGGATAGAGTTTTGCTTACAAAACCAAACTTTAGGGTGTAAAATCCAATTTTTCAAACTTTAGGTATAAAATCCAAGAAACCCCAAACTTCAAGAGTTTAGGGTTTAGAAAAAAAAATAGATAAAAAAAATATGCGCCAATAGAAAAAAATCACATAAGATAATATTTATGTGGTTTGACAATTTGCTTATGTTTATGAAGTTGTAATGATTTCACTATTCACTGGAAAAAATACAAGATGTGGCAGTGCAATTTTTCTCTAACTTCTCAAAAAAATACACACCAAAACCCTAATATCTAAAAAACAGTTTTTTCTATCTTGCACACTGGATTCACAATGGGCTAAAAACAGGCCTAAAGTTTTTCTT
This sequence comes from Quercus lobata, assembly GCF_001633185.2. NCBI lineage: Eukaryota > Viridiplantae > Streptophyta > Magnoliopsida > Fagales > Fagaceae > Quercus > Quercus lobata. The sequence goes on along the minus strand of NC_044907.1, from coordinate 13,690,621 downwards.
TAGCTTGGGCCATCTGCTCCATGGACTAAGCCTAAAAACAAATCGCATTAGAGACTGTAGCACTTTTATATCGGGTTGGATCATAATCTGGATTAAACACAACTAAGCTATACAAAGTCCAACATTTTTTTTGTCCCTAAATTGTTAAAAAAAGTTATTTTTTTATCCCTATTTTTGTCTCTAAATTAATAAAAAGACTCTTTAACGTAGACACAACAACATGTAGTTTTTCGATTCCGTAAAAGGTTGATGAAAATGTGGTAGTTTTACAATGTAGAAGTAGAAGTGTAGAATTTAAAGCATTTGCAATTTCCAAATTTTGGCTGCCCCTTTTTGTCTCTAATACCAGTCCCTAAAGATGTGAAAGTCTTCCAAAATTTCTATTTTTCCAATTATTGGAATACTACCGCTTTGCTAAATAAGTTCTCCTTGATTTGTTATTTCCTTCACCAACAGCTCACTCTTTCTTTGGTACAAAAAAGAATAGAAAGAAGAATATTTAAATGAAATATAACCCAAAAAAAAGAGAGAGTAGTTTATGAGTTTCTAGCAAAAATTTTGTTAGAAATTTGTTGAGTTCTTTGTAAATGTCCCAATTATCATTCCGCAAAGCTAGTTAAAGAGACTCCATTTTATCTTATTTTATTTTGTCTAGCCATCTTTGCACACATACACCCTTTGTCAAGCCATCTTACATGAACAATTTTAAAAGGCAGTTCTTGACTGCAGAAGGTGATATTTACTCAAAATCAAATTTAAAAAAAAAAAAATTACAAAATCAATTACTAAAATAACTAAATTACTATTGAAACTGAATGCATATGTAGCAGAAAGGTCCAAAATTGATTCAATTAACGTGAATCCATATGGAATACACAGTGACCCAAGAAAGCTTCTCATCCCAACTACACAGTACTTACTCTCAATCACACCAAAGGATCCAAAATTGATTCCATTAACGTAAACAACCAGTGCCCACTATGGCATTTCATCAGATAGCTAGGTAGATTGCGCAAACTTACAAATCAATAAATTCAATGTCTTTGCCACTATAGGCAAATACCCACAACAAACCCAGCAATAAAAAGGAAAAAAAGTTTAAATTTTGATGCAACAAAATTCAAATATAAGTATATATATGCATGCAAATTGGGGCTTTATATTAGATTGCGTTGTTTCTGTCTAAACTGATTCCATAGTTTTAGTAAAAAGATTTTAGGGAAAATTGCTTTTTTTGTTGTTGTTGTTGTTAGAATTATTTTGTGGTAGTTGAATTTTTTCTTCTTCTTAATTTTGGCTCATACAGAAAATTAAAAAAATTTCCACATCATCACATTGTCTGAAAAATCTCTGCCAAGTGAAAGCAATAATCTTAAAAAGTATTAACTACAACTTAAGCAATTATCCAAAAAAAAAAAAAAAAAAAAAAACTACAACTTAAGCATCCAATTGAATATCATAAATTGTGCCAACACACATACAATGATAAAATTCTCACACACACACACACACATATATATATATTAATAGCTAAAGCTTAGAGAAAATCTAATTAGATTTCAAATTGAAATTCAATCAAAGTTTAATTTTGTGCCACGTGTTTCATCTAATTTAAACATTTAAATTTTTGTGCCAAGTGAGTTAATTTAGTGTAAAAATTGGATTTCAATTAGAGTTTAATTTTGCACCATGAGTCCCATCTAATCTAATTTTTTAAAATTTTTGTGCTAAATGAGTTAATTTAGTGTAGAGAACGAGGAGTCCAATATAAATAAACTAAGGTAATATATATATATATATATATATATAGCTAAGAGAAAATCCAAATTAAATTTGAAATTAAAATTCAATTAGAGTTTAATTTTGCGTCATGTATCTCATCTAATCTAAGCTTTTAAATTTTTGTACAAAGTAAGTTAATTTAGTGTAAAAATTAGAATTCAATTAGAGTTTAATTTTGCTATACTCTCTGAAATACTACTAACATGCACTAAAGTGAAGAAATAAATAAAAAGGACTAATGAGGACAAGAAAAAAAGTTATTAAAGTGAAGAAATAGAATAAAAAGTCCTTAAAATACAACAGGATTTGAATCTAAGAATTTATTTTGAACAAAATTTTACTCAATGAACTGAATGAAGACATTAGTACTTTGGAAATCTTCTTTTTTATATGAAAAAAAACCAATGAAAGGACATTACTACCTTTAGTTCAAAAGGTTTCCTTAAAACACACATGGCTAATTAGCAGGACTTCTTCTTCTTCTTGGCTTTGTAAGACGAACATCCTAAGCACATAATTTAGTTTGTCTCATAAATTCTTTGCAAAAAGAATAGTCTAATTAGTTTCTTACTTTTCGTTTTCTATCTTTTGGGTTTATGCTTATTGTAAGTGTTACTAATAAAAGAACCATGTATACTATAGGGAAAAGATTGCAGATTTGATGGTCCAGATTTTTTACGGAGATTTAAGGGGAAGAACATTATGTTTGTAGGGGACTCCATTAGTTACAACCAGATGCAATCACTAGTATGTTTGCTTCATGCTGCTGCGCCTGATTCCAATATCACAGCGGTGAAGAGTAGCTTGTATTATAATACAACCTTCCAGGTAAATGAACTGGCTAGAACAATTAATTTTTATGTGCTTCTCTTTTTCTCATGAAGTTAATAATTAGGTTTCATATATTTTTTTGATTGTTGGTATCCCTGAATGTTAAGACTAGCATGGTAAAAATGTTTCGATAAAAATGTTGTACACTCAATACATAAAACTCCCACTACTTCAAAGTCTGAGAGTGAGAGGTATGATTGGTAGGTCGTTTTACCCCTCTTCTTTTCAAAGAGATTGACAAGTAATGTTTCAACGGAATATACAAATACCTATTATTGATTTCCAATCCAAAAGAAGTAAGAAATGATCAGAAATTTTAAGTTAGGTATTTGAATGCTTTATTGTATATTATAAATTGAAAGTTTTCCACTGATTTTGAGCAATACAACGCCTAAGAATTGGACAGAATTGTGCAGGACTATGGAGTTTCAATTATACTATTTGAATCTCACTACTTAGTGGACATCGAAGTAGCAGCAATTGGTCGAGTGTTAAAGCTCGATTCTATGAAAAATGGCAACATATGGAAAGCTATGGACGTTCTGGTTTTCACCAATTGGCTTTGGTGGTACCGTAGTGGACCAAAGCAACCGTATGAGTTTTATAAAATCATTCATTTTTGTTTCAATTTTATGTGAAAACAAGAAGCAGAATGTTGAGTTTAAAATAAGCTTGTGATTGCCTTATTATTGATCGTAGATGGGATTATATGGAAGATGGTGGCAAGGTTCTCAAGGACATGGATCGTATGGATGCTTTTCGCAAGGCTTTGAAAACTTGGGGCAGGTGGGTTGATACATATGTGGATCCAGGAAAAACTAAAGTCCTTTTCCAAGGAATTAATCCCACCCATTACAAGTAAGTTACTTTCCTTTCTCTAAAGGATAAAGTTTGGTTCCAAACTAATTTGTAGACAATTGCTACAAACTCTTACTAAAAAGTTAACATAGTTATATGTTTTGAAAATTAATTATTTGATTTTATGCTCTTTATGTTTTTAACATGCATGGTAAATTCCGTTCAAATCAGATGTTATTTACTAACATTGCATTAGCAAATCATATTTTGATGACCATATGTTTCTTGTGTAAAAACTAGTGGCATGGATTGGAATAATCCAGGAGCGATAAACTGCACAAACGAGACAGCACCCTTAAACGGGTCAACTTACCCAAAGGGTTTGCCAGAAGCAGAATATGTATTGAAGGATGCCTTAAGTACAATAAAGAAACCTGTTCATTTCTTTGACATAACCACTCTCTCACAACTAAGAAAAGATGCGCATCCTGGCCATTATAATTATGACAAGGGCTTGGATTGCACTCATTGGTGTCTTGCAGGGCTTCCAGACACTTGGAATCAACTTCTATATGTAGCTCTCACTAATTGAAAGATTGTTAGATCTACAAAAACAATAAAAAAAAGTGTACCCATGTAAGCTGGAAAGTCAAGTAGTCTCCAATAAAAGGATATATTTATAGTTGAATCACATAGAAAAATGTATACATGGTACAATTATTAATATGAAAAAAAAAAAATCACAAAGCTAAATGACAAAGTACCTATTGACATGATTCATTAACATATGAAATTTCTTAATTTTAAAATCCCTATTGCAACATTTTTGTTAAGCATAGGGATGCTATACTTGCACCATTTTTCTTTCTTGCGAGCAAGTTGAATGCCACTTACATATGCAAAAGCATAACTGGAAAGGCCATTTGAAGAGAAGCCAACTTGTGAGAACTTAAATAAAGGGGCTGAGGGAGGGAAAACAATATTGAATATTTAATTTAAGTTCCATGTCTTTAAACGGTTACCCTTTAATGTTGATATTTTACAATATAGTGAAAGGTAGGAGCAATTGAGTAGTAAATAAACATGACTCGCAATTGAATGTGTACGGAGCAATTTGATGTATTGGTGACCAAACAACTATTGAGGGTATATATATTTTAAAATATTTAAGCGTACATTAGAAGTGGTAAACAGCATTTTATGGTACTTTGACTCAAATATGTACCCCTCGTAATAACCATATAGGATGGCATATGTACCTATATATAATCCTTGTGACTCATTTTGTAAGCAGTAATAATTAAATAAATGATAAAATACTATTTTTTGATCTCTAAATTTTGTTAAAATTTTGTTTTTCATTCTTAAAATTTAAAATGTTTGTTTTTTCATCCTTAAACTATTGGAAAGTTCTTTTATTTTTTTTATTTTTTTTATCACTAAATTATTGAAAATGTTTTACTTTTTGTCTTTAAACTTTACTAAAAGTTTGTTTTGTAGGGAATAGTCATGAAATTCTCAAATCTATGAGATGCAAAATAGAGAAGAAAAAAAATATGCACCAAAAGAAAACAATCACACAGGACAATATTTACGTGGTTCGGCAATTTGCTTATGTTCATAGAGTTACAATGATTTCACATTCACCTGGAAAAATATAAGATGTGATAGTACAATTTTTCTCTAACTCAAAAAACAACAGACCAAAACCCTAATCTCCAAAAAATAGTTTTTTCTATCCTGCACATAGGATTTTCAATGGGCTAAAAAACGGGCCAAAATTTTTTTTTTCCGACTTGGGCCTATTGGCCCTAGCCTCTGCTCAATGGACTAAGCCTCAGAAAAAAAATCTCATTAGAGACTATAGCACTTTTATATCAAGTTGAGTCATAATCTAGATTAAACACAACTAGGTTTCACAAAGCCAACATGTTTTTTGTCCCTAAATTGTTAAATTTTTTTTTATCCCTACTTTTGTCTCTAAACTATTAAAAATACTTTTACAGTAGACACAACAACATGTGGCTTTTTGATTCCATAAAAGGTTGATAAAAATGTGGTAGTTTAACAATATAGAATTAGAAGTGTAGAACTAAGTGCATTTGCAATTTCCAAATTTTGGTTGCCCCTTTTTGTCTATAATACCAGTCTCTAAGAGCATCAATATCTGGAGTAGTAAAACTTTGGATATGCCAAAATTTTTCATCAAACCCCATAAAACTCGCATTATCTGGACTTGCAATTCTTAAAAAATTTACAATTGCTACAGTACCATCCTAAATTTTGAAATCGTTGTATGATAGTTTCACTATCAATGCTATCAGTTACATCATTTTCAATTAAGACAACCAAGCAATCATTAAACTATTGATTTCTCATTCAATTACCAACATATTACCTAAATAAGTAATAATATAAAAATCTATAAAAAAAAAAGTAACAATATAAACAAAATGCATTTTTTTTTTTAAATTTATCACATAAATCCAACAAATTCAACTAAAAACTAAAGAAAGCACTAACAAACTAGCTAATTGAAAAATGTGCGTTTTGTTTTAAAATAGCGATATTAAAATATGCCGTTTAAAAATAAAATTTTAAAAATCACAAGTAAACGTTTGATTGTCACTTTTAGACTAATTTTTTTGTTTAGGCAATTTTTGAGAAGTGCTACATCCAACATTTTTGTAACACTTTTACAACAAAGCCTAGATAGTAAGATTTTACCTGTTCAAATTTGAATCTACCATTGAAATGATTTTTTTTTTTGTCCACTAGTAACAACCTGGGACTTCGCATTTATTATGAAAGTGTTGTGAACATAGCATTTCTGGTAATTTTTTTGTTCAACATTCAACAAACTAAAATTTTGAAGAGGTTGAATTGTATTTTTAATGGGCTCAAATTTTTATTTAGGGTGGCCATGTTTTTTTTTAGGGTGGTCAATGACTCACATTAATTTAAAATTCAATTTTTTTTTTTAAATTTTAGATCAGGGTGGTCACATGATCACACTGAGTCACACTTGGCCCTGCCCCTGTTGTGGGCATGGGTTTTGGTTGAGTTAATTTGGTGATGGGTTTGCTAATCGACGGTGTGGGTTTGGGTTGAGTTGTGGTGGTGGCTGAGTTTTCTTTTTATTTTTTATTTTTTATTTTTTGGTGGTTGTGGGTTTGATGGTTGTGGGTGTGGTTGGGTTTATGACTAATGTGGTGGTGGGGGGCTACTGTGGTGGCGGGTGATTGGTGGTGGTGGAGGTGGGGTTTGCCAAGTTGGTTATGGGGGTGGGTTTCACTGTGTTTGCTGTTGTGTTGTGGGTCAGGTTCATGGTGGTGGTGGAGTGATGTTGTGGTGGTGGGGATGGGTGATTGATGGTGGTGGTGGCTGATGTGGGTTCACAGTGAGGTGGTGGTAGTGGCGGTGGCGTGGTTTTGGTGTGGTGGTGGCAGTGTATTTTTGTGTTTGTTTGGCGGTTTTTTTAATGGGTTGTTATGGTGGTGCTGGGGTTCTAGTGTGGTGGTGCCGTGGTGCTGGCATTGTAGTGGTTGTTGGTTGTTTTAAGGAAGAGAGAGAAACAGAGGAAGAGAGAGAGAGAGAGAGAGAGAGAGAGAGAGAAATAGTAAAAAAATAATATTTAAATAAAATGGCAAAAAAAAAATGTTTGTGATGTTGGGTGTGTTGTAAAGTGGTATGGTATAATAGATAAAGTAGCTTTTGAGATGATAAAATGAGATAATTTTTAGAAACTAAGTGCTAATGCTCAAAAGATGTGATAGTCTTCCAAAATTTCTATTTTTCAAATTATTGGAATACTACGACTTCGTGCTAAATAAGTTCTCTTCAATTTGTTATTTCCTTCACAAACAGCTCACTCTTTTTATAGTACAAAAAAGAATAGAAGAAGAATATTTAAATGAAATATAACCCCCCCCCCCAAAAAAAAAAAAAAAAAAAAAAAAAGAAGAAGAAGAAGAAGAGTAGTTTATGAGTTTCTGGCAAAACTTTTGTTAGAAATTTGTTGAGTTCTTTGTAAATGTGCCAATTATCATTCTGCAAAGCTAGTTAAAGAGATTCCATTTTATCCACGCATATGCCCTAGGCTAGAGACTTTTTTTTTTTTTTTTTTTTTACACAGTTACTACTTCATCGCAAGCCATATGTGACCAACCAAAAAGATTTATTTTTAAATGAATAGATGTAAATAATATATCTTATATAAAATTTCCTGCTTCCAATCTTTCCATAGTCAAATTGTTACAGCCATTATCAACTAACACATTTGAGACTAGACATGGCAAAACGGAAATTCTGACCTAACCCAACCCGAAAAATACCTGACTCGAACCCCATTTTTTTGACTTGAAGTAGAAACAGGTTGACCCGTGACTCGACCCGTGTTTTTTGCAGGTCAACCCGACCCGACCTGTGATCCGAACTATTTTTTAAAACTTATTTTTTGGGTAAAAAAAAGTATAAAATTAGGCAATATTGGTTTAATTATTTGTTGTGAGCTTTAAGGAAACAATTGAGACATTTATATAACTGCATGCTAATGAATTGAAAGATGAATGGTTGAGCATTCTGTAATGAGTAAAAATTTGTAGATATTAAATAGGAAAGTGCATGCCAAGATAATCTGGTTATAGTAGAGTTAAAAACGTAAATTTAAAATTGTAGACATGTATGAGAAACCTTCGTAAGTGTGAAAATAGTGAAGATAAATTATCAAATTAGCATAAATTATGAATGCTTAGACCTATTTTTTTTAACAATTTATGTGCAAAATAAACGGCTTTTCAAAATAAATTATGATATTTCCTAGAACGCGTGTTGCTTAACAATGATATGATATTCATAAAAGAGACCATGTATAAATAAGTAAATAATCAAATTTTAATGTATATTCTCAAATTAAAACAAAGTGCCAACCACAATTAATAATAGATTATAAAATTAATTTTCAAGATTGTAAATTTCTTATATGTTTTTATTCTTTATCAAATGAGTTATCCAATAAGTCATTTGTAATTTTGTTTTATATTTTGGGATGTTGATATTGTGTAGAAATAAAACATGTGTATTTGTTTTTCTTATCTTTGTGTTATTTTGTTTTGGTTAGCAATGTTGGGATTTGTATAATTTTAAAATTGTTGAATAAGTATTAATAAGTTTAACTGAGTTCCTTCTTGATAGAAGTGGTGAATTCAAAATAATACATTTTACATCAAGTAGTTTGTTGCATAACCTTCCAAATGGCAAATGCATGTTGTTTTCCTTATATATATAATTCATGTGAAAAATACGGGTCAACCCGACCTGACCCGCAACCTGATTGACCTGAACCCTTTTTAACCCGCTTAAAATGACCTGTTTTTGACCCACAACACATTTAACCCGCAATCCGATTGACCCGATCTGAACCCGACCCGCTCCGCCCGTTTGCCATGTCTATTTGAGACCCTATATAGTAGAACCAAAGTACAAACTTAATAGGCTATCCCAAAATGTTTTCTTTTTTCACTAATAATGCTCTCTTTACCCTCCATTTTTCTAATCTTCTCATCCTCTGTCGACAGTATTTATGGTGTTTTCTTTAAAAAGTTCGACAAGCCTTTATGGAGAAGAGGAGCCACTTCCACTTCTAGCTATTTGCGTGACACCCTTACTGGCAAAAGCCCAACTGCTGTGATAATTGCTAGATTACCAAATAGTACCTTTAAGAACTTCACAAATACAATGATAGCTGATGACCCATTAACCCAAGGGCCCAAGCTCACAACAAAGCTTGTTGGAAGAGCCCAAGGGATTTATGTCATGGCTGCAAAAAATGATGTTGCATTGCTTACAGTTTTAGAGGGTAAGTGTTGACACACCCAAAAATCGGATTATTAAGTATAATTGCACATTAGGTCCTTGGCAACATGACTCTTTGTGAGCATGCGTTTCTAGGGTGAGGTGTGTGTATGTTAGTCCATTTTTCTTATTTTTATTTTAGGAGTCTCCACTAATCATTGGTTTTGTATTAGGTGTGATTGGTCACCTATGAGTTTAATTCTTTTTAAGTTACCTAATTAACTAAACCAATTTTAAGGTTTATTAATTAAGGTAAACCAAAAGTCTCGAACTAAAGATCTTGGAGTCGGAAGTTCAATTACGTGTAGAGAAGGTGTTAGGCACTCCACACTATCTATCCAAAGGATAGTACTCCATTTTAATTTATTTCTAACATTAACTTTTTAGTGAAGAAATAAGATACTTGGCATTTTGGTTTTTGGAAAAAAGTTTTGTACACACACACACACACACACACATACACATACATAGCATGTGATGAGCATTTACCACATTGCAAGAAATAAGGCGAAACTACACTATTGGTCCCTAAAGTTTATGTGCGCAATTGGTTTATGTACACTATAAGTGATTTAATAGAAATCGGTTTTCTTTCATTGATCTCTTTCCGATTATGAGTTGGCCAAATCAATGTATATTGGTTAGCAAACATTTCTATACATTGGAGTCTTTAAAACTATCCTTTGAATACTTTTCTTATTAAACCATTTCACCTGCCAAATGTTTTTCCAAAGGTTTAACTTAGTAATATACCAATATGTTACTTACAATAGATTTAATTGGTCAAAGCAATAAAAGGAAAATTTATTGCAAACGATTCATCTGATTTTTAATGGATGTACCCTTTACTATATGAGATTAAATTTTATAAGGATGTGGTGTAAAATCAAGGTTTTCCTCTCTAATCTTAACTTGCTACATCATTATAATACATATTATAGAATAGACACAACCACACAATCAATTTTAATATCCATTTGAAAATCCTACTTAATTGTAAGTTTATTGAGATGTTATTATGTGTGGTAAGATGTTTTGGGTTTTAAGTAAAAGACTGATGTGGTAATCTCTTAGGGCATGTTTGATAGACTGTAATAAGAACTGTAATGTAACAGTTATTCCTATGATTTAGCCATTCAATAGTTTGGTTATGTTTTTATTACAGGGAATAGTCATTCCTTATGAATAGTTATTCTTTAAAATGAGGAATAACTATTCCTCTTTAAAAGGATTGTAATAGCTATTTCTTAGTAGATGTAATAATTTCTAACATTAATATATTTCCAAATAAATAAACTTTCCAAATCCACCTAACAATTATGGAAGTAAAAAATCATCAAAAAATAACTCGTCTCTCTAAAATTTAAAATATATTATTTTCTAGGAAATATAATTGTCTGAATGAGATATTTCCTAAAATAGATCATAAGTTTTATTCTAATGTTACAACTCACAACCAAACTAATGAATAGTTTTAGTTATTCAATTACAACATATTTTATTCCTGGTAATAAAGATTACTATTCTTGTTGTAATCCACATTCAGTGTACCAAACGTACCCTTAATGGATGATGTAAAACATGAATTTTATACCACATTCTTACCAAATTTGGATTGTTATTATATATATATATATATATATATATATATATATATATATATATAGACCAGTGGGTAATATTTTAAGATGACCAAGTTTTATTTTGATATAAATATAGCAAGAGTAAAAAACATAAGGGATTTACTAACGTGTGCCCTTAGGACATATATTAGTAATCCATTTTAGGAAATTTTTTATAGAAAAATGAAAAAGTAATTTACTGTTTTGACAGCTTTTTCAATTTTCCAAAAAAACTTTCTCAAAATGGATGGTTAATGTATGCCCTAAGGGCACACATTAACCAGACCCAAAACATAATGTGGTCAAATTTTCCCCGCTTGACCCTTGTGCGCGGCAACTAATTTCCAAAACCTTTGCTCGATCATTTTTAACTTCTTTTTAGAACATGTGTTTTTAATACATTATATTTCTAGGTAAAATAAAATACTATTGAGAGAGTTATTGATCCTACTAGTTGTGTAGCCTTGTAAAAAAATTTGGCAAGATAGTTGGGTTGTTGTATCCCGGAATGGCACGTATAATTACTTGTTTACTAAATTGAAAATTCTATAAACAACGTGTATGGTCTTAAAAAAGTGACATGGTCCACATCTCAACTTCACCACCTAAAAACTTATGAATTGATGGTAATTGTTTAAGCTCCAACAAGGTAATATAATTCTAATTTTATTTATATTGCAAGGTCAAATCTAATTTATGTGAAATGTAATATAATTCTACAACAGATTCTCTTTCTTCATACACAACAATCTCCACCCACTCTCTTTCTTCATCCTTAGGATAAGTAAAATAAAAACTAAATGCAAAATGAATAATGTCAGTGTAAATTTACACAGTTACTCTAGCAAATTTGTAAATTTACATAATTATATATTGACTGATGTGAGTCTTTTTTAGGAAAAACTACGTAAGTTTTACACATTTTTTTTTATTATACACCCATTGATGTGAGTGCTCTAAGAGTGTGTAGGCCGAGTAGCCGAGATGGTTACGTGGGTGACAATTTTTTTCTAGTCAGCCAACATCTTCAATCCTGCCAAAACGTATGACAAGTTGGAAAATGTTTTATAGCATAACAAAAAATATATTTTAAAAATAAACCCTTGGTAATCATAATTAAATTAAGGAGGCAGTTAATCTGGCACTTTCACATAGTAAAATAATAGTAATAATAATAACAAAAAAGAACTTTGGATTATATTATATCAGGTTGTGCAAGAAGAATATGGCCAAATAATTTTGCACCTTCCATACATCTCGATCATTAACGGCCAATTTGTCCAATTTGTTTGTTTATATCCATGAAGACACAGTTTACTCTTTTCACATTCCCATCTTTCTTTCTTTCTTTCTTTCTTTTTCTTTCTTTCTTTTTTTTTTTTTTTTTTTTTTTTTCAATCATTTCACTCTCTCTCTCTCTCTCTCTCTCTCTCACAGAGACAGATATAACAAAGGCCACAAGAATTTGTTTTGTGTTTCTGTTGTGAGGTGTAAGTCATGTGTTGCATGTGAAGAGCACCTAAAGTCTAAAACACCAAATCACCCCAGATCTATTACTTGGCTTATTATGCACCTTGTTTCACGGATTAATATATATATGTCATGTGTTTAACTTTTTTTTTTTTTTTTTTCTTTCCCTCTTTTAATTCTTTGGTTACCTTAAAAGGAAAAAAAGAAAAAAAATATGTAGAAAGATAGTAATTAGCGGAACATAAAATGAAGTATCTACAAAAAAAGAAAAAAGGCACGAAGAAAGACAGTAAATGATGGAATATAAAATGAAGCATCTATAACAGGAAAGAGGAATTTAACAACAAAGATAAACATGAAGAGAAAAAACAACATTTATTTCTGTTTTTATTGAGTCTTAATTAAATTACAAATATATGGCAACTGGTAATTTTTCAAATAAGTTATTAATAGGTTGCCTAGTTTTATATATGGTTTCAAACTCACAAGCAGGTGGATTTACTCTCTTTCTCTGTGTGTATATATAGATTCTAATCTCTGTCTCTGTCTCTGTCTTTCACTCTGTACCTCAGCCAAAACTAAACATGGGTTTTGTAACTCAGAGATTGTGTTCCATCCTTGTGACCTTCTTGGTGATTTTTTCACGTCTCTGTGTAGCAAACTCAGAACAATATCATAGCAACCATGTGAAGTCGAGGAAACAATTACAAGAAAAAACTTGTAATGTTTATGAAGGGACTTGGGTGTTTGACAATTCATACCCTCTATATGACTCTTCAGCTTGCCCTCATATCCGCAAGGAATTTGATTGCCAAAAGTATGGTCGACCTGATAGTCTCTACCTCAAATATAGATGGCAGCCCAAGGAATGTGACATACCCAGGTACTCTTTCTCTCTCTCTGTGCGGTGTGTGTGTTAGGTTGCTAAAAATTTTCTCTGCTTATTTGTCAATGGCTTATCGGAGTAGTTAATTAGGACAACAGTTTTTAATATTTAAACAACATTACACGTATTTTCGCATATTTTTATATCTACATATATTTTCAAAAAACACAAACAACATTACTAGAATAAGGTTACCAAACACCCTCCTTACATGTCTTCCATGGAGAAAATGAGTTCAAATCCTGGCTTTGTTTTTAATGGGTTATGGGGAAAAGGAATTTAGGATTTTAAGGAAAATGCATGTACTACATTAACTTTAAAAAGTTACTCTGTGCCCTATTAGGCATGTGATTGCACATACCAAGTATTTATCAATCTTCTAGTAATTGGCTGCTTTTTAATTTTTTTTTTCTCTTAAATATTGTTAATTGCGATACTTTTTCATTATATAATTGTATTTTTTTTTCAATTTATTTTTTTAAGTAAAATAATAATACTGAACCAACACTAAATTTTGATGACTCTTAGACAGACTGGAGGACTTTCTGGCATTTATTTGTACCATGTTTTTGCAGCCTCACAGTACTGTACAGTTGCCTTTGTTGACCTTTAAAAGTTCACTCGAATCACTTTTTTATGAGGAGATACGTTTTTTATTCGAAAACGATTGCCTCTAGAAAACTGCCATTCTTGCATGGTTGTACCATATCCATGAAAGGAACTCCAAGTGGATGGAATTGAAACACATGGAAAGGCATTTTGACTGTTTGCTTAATTTTCCCCCTCAATTCTTATTGGTTTGTGGTTGTTATATCTTCATCTTTATTGAGATAGTAATTTTTTTTAGTGTCAACTTTCCTATACTCTCTTAAATACGGTTTAATTTAGCTAAAAATTAGAAGTTCTTAAATTACTAATTTTATATGTCTAACCCTATGATTTAAACCTTAGAAATAGATGAATTGGAGGATATCTTGGGCATTTAAATTGAGGATCCCAAATAGGAGAAGCTCTAAATGGTAATTATTAGATACTCTGGGAGTACCATAAATGCATACTCCCCCCTCTCACATAATTATGGATCCCACTAATTAAATTTATGGTGAGACCCACAATTCATGTGAGGGGGGACTACGCATTTATGGTACTCTCAGAGTATTTAATAATTTTCTCTTAAATAGTAGTATATATATATATAATCACTAGCATTTGAGGTAAGATTAACATAAAAGACAATAGGAAGGAACAAAAAAGCAATCTGGCCGACACATATCTTCTATCCTGTTCAGTTTCAAAGATAGAATGTGATCCTCAAATATTTCTGTCATACAATGAGGAAAATCCTAAAAAACTCCTATAAATACACCTAACATGTACTAAATATTAATTAATAAATAAATTAAAAGGACGACTAATAAGGACAAGAAAAAAAAATTAAAGTGAAGGAAAAAAAAAAGGTCCTTAAAATACTATAGGATTTGAATCTATGAAATTATTTTGAACAAACTTATACACAAAGAAGACATTATTACTTTGTAAATCTTCTTTTTTATAGGAAAACCCAATGAAAGGACACACATGGCTAATTAACCTTGAAAATATTTATCTGTGCTTGTAGAAAAAATTAATTAGCTTTCCTAACATCTAAGACATCATTATCATCATCGTCTTCTTCTTCTTCTCTGTTTTTGTTTTTACCTAGGCTTTGTAAGACAAACATCCTAAGCACATAATTTAGTTTGCCTCATAAATTCTTTGCCAAAAAAACAGTCTAATTGGTTTCTTGCTTTTCGTTTTTTGTTTTTTGTTTTTTGGATTTATGCTTGTGGTTGTGTTTCTAATAATAGAACCATGTTTCCTACTGGGAAAACATTGCAGATTTGATGGTCAAGATTTTTTACAGAGATTAAAGGGGAAGAAAATTATGTTTGTAGGGGACTCCATTAGTGTCAACCAGAGGGAATCCCTAGTATGTTTGCTTCACGCTGCTGTGCCTGACTCCAAAATCATAGAGGAGAGCAATCCCCTGTATTCTAATACAACATTCGAGGTAAAAGAACTAGCTAGAACAAGTAATTTTCATTAGCTTTTCTTATTCTCATGAAGTTAATAATTAGGTTTCATATATTATTTGATTGTTGGTATCACCCAAGGTTAAGACTAGCATGGCAAAAATGTTACAACTAGCATGCTAATAATGTTTCAATAAAAAGGTTGTAATCAATACAAAAAACTCCTACTTCTACGAAATCTGAAAGTGAGAGATATGATTAGTAGGTTGTTTTACCTCTCACTTTTTCAAAGAGATTGACTACTAACAGGGATGGAGCTATTGTTGGACGTTTGGGGGGAGGGGGGCAATGGCCCCCCTAGATTTTTTTTTTTTTTAGTATATATGTAGTATATTATTTTTCACAGTTTGTTTCAATAAAATTGCACTTTGCCCCTCTCAACAATATTATTGATATTTTTAAAAACTATAAAAAAATATTAGCCCAACAACACCCCAAAATACACAAGTGAAAATATAAAATTCAAAGCCAATTCTAACTAGGAGTGAGAGGAACACCCAATGGCAAGACACACATATAAAAGGGAAAAAGAAGGGGATTTCTAAGCCACTCAAAAAAAAAAAATTTAAAGAAAATAAAATCTAACATAAAGTAGAAGACAGAAGACCTTAGACTAAGGAGTTGGGCAACGGCAAGCAGAATAGCTAAAGTAGAGGTTGACTAGCACACCATGCCTGACGCTACTGGCCACCACCAGTCCACTGCATCACCGCCCAAACCTAGTAATTTTTTTAGATGAGAATATTGTATCCCTCTTATATCTGAATCTCTAATGCTTGTTTGATTAACTTAGATTGTGATTTGCGAAGAGAATTTAAAGTGAGACATAGATGAGAGATGGAAGAGAGTCAAGAGACTAGAGGTCTGTTTGATAAAAAATTTCTAGTAACATTATTTAAGTTTTGTGAAAATACGTGTGGATAAAAAAGTGTATAAAAATATGTGTTTAAATAAAAGTTTTCATTATTTAAACTCCGTTACCAAACAGGGCTAGAAGACACTAAAGAGTAAGAGTGAAAAAGAAGGAGTGAAAGAGCGAGAGATAAACTTCTTTGTCTTATTTTTCTCTTTCTCTCTTTAATAACAAAATTTATTTATTTATTTATTTTTATGAATAGAAAAGCTGTCCAGTTACTCCAATCCTCTCTTTTGATAATCAAAAAGCTAAACATGCAACATCTAATGCCCAACAATTCAACACGTCAACACCTATTCACCTAATGCCCAAAATTTCAACTTCAACACGTTAACACCTAATCCTAATGCCCAACAGCTCATGTGATGTGATGTGATGTTTTATTCATTTTATGTGGTGCTTTTCTTTTGTCTATTAGTGTTTTTGTAATTGTATATTAGTTTAATATCTTTTAAAAAATTAAAGAGATTTTTTTTTGGTAAATAATTAAAAAGATTATTTGTAATTTTAAAAATTATCCGTTAATTGCTGAGTGCTTGTGTACATGGTGCTTGTTTATTGTGTATAATGATTGCATTGTAATATCTTAAAAATAATAGTTTTGTATATTTTTCTTTGTTGATGGTTTATGAAATAAATATATATTAGGAGTTTCAAGTTTTTTTTTTTTTTTTTTTTGCCCTCCTAACTCCAAGTCTCCGTCCCTTACTAGTAATGTTTCAATCAAATATACAAAAACCTGTTATTGATTTCCAATCCATAAGAAGTAAGAAATGATCAGAAATTTTAAGTTAGGTACTTGAATGCATTATTGTATATAATAAATTAAAACTTTTCCATTGATTTTGAGCAATTCAATGCCTAAGAATTGGACTGAACTGTACAGGACTATGGAGTTTCAGTTCTACTATTTTTAACTCACTACTTAGTGGACATCGAAGAAGAACAAATTGGTCGAGTGTTAAAGCTCGATTCTCTGAAAAATGGCAACATATGGAAAGATATGGATGTTCTGGTTTTCAACACTTGGCTTTGGTGGTACCGTAGTGGACCTGCACAACCGTATGAGCTTTATAAAATCATGCATTTTTGTATCATTTTATGAGAAAAAGAAGAAGCAGAATGTGAGTTTGATTGCCTTATTATTGATTGTAGATGGGATTATATTGAAGATGGTGGCAAGGTTCTCAAGGACATGGATCGTATGGATGCTTTTCGCAAGGCTTTGACAACTTGGGCCAGGTGGGTTGATACAAATGTGGATCCAGGAAAAACTAAAGTCTTTTTTCAAGGAATTAGTCCACAACATTACAAGTAAGCCACTTCCCTTTCTCTAGAGGACAAAGTTTGGTTATAAACTAGTTTGTAGACAATTGCTACAAACTCTTACTAATAAGTTAACACGGTTACATATATTGAAAATTTAATTATTTGATTGCATGTTCTTTATGTTCTTAACATGCATGTCAAATTTCGTTCAAATTATATATTATTTACTATTCAATCATAAACTTATTTTTTATGTATATTTAAGATTACAAAAATTTAAAATTTAAACATTTAATTGATAACATAGCTTTTAATCTTTGATCTTCATGAAATTTCACAAATAGAGGATATAATATGAAAATGCAATCTAATAGTGGATTTGTCAAAATCCACATCCAATAAAAAAAAAAAAAAAAATGGCCTGAAAGTTTAGGTAAGTTCTATTTTGGTCCTTTAATCTAAAAGTTGTGATTTGGTTCCTAAAATTTCAAAACGGGAACAATTTCATCTCTTTGTTCATAGGATCGTTTGATATTGGTTCTTGAAATATGTTGTTCGTTCAATTTTGGTCCCTTGTTTTGCTTGATTTGGTCCCTCAAAAAAGGGGTGCTTCTGTATCCCGTTAGCCACATAAATAGAAAAATAAACAGAGTAATCAGATTATTCTATTTTCAAAATTTTAAGGACTAAATAAAAATATTTTATATTTGAAGGATCAAAATTGGACCTACACCAAACTGTATGATTAATCCAATTTTGAAAACTGACATTGCATTAGCAAATCATAGTTTGATGACTGTTTGTTTCTTGTGTAAAAATTAGTGGCACTGATTGGAATGAGCCAGGAGTGACAAACTGCGCAAAGGAGACAACACCCATAAACGGGTCAACTTACCCAAGTGGTTTGCCAACAGCAGAATATATAGTGAAGGATGTCCTAAGTACAATAGAGAAACCTGTTCAGTTATTTGACATAACCACTCTCTCGCAACTAAGAAAAGATGCACATCCTAGCTCTTATAATGCATTCAAGGGCATGGATTGCACCCATTGGTGTGTTGCAGGGCTTCTAGACACCTGGAATCAACTTCTGTATGTAGCTCTCACTAGTGAAAGATGTTAGATCTAGAAAAACAATGAACAAGTGTAGCCATGTTAGCTGAAAAGTCAAGTATTCTCCAATAAAAGGATATATTTGTAGTTGAATCATGTAGAAACATGTCTACATGGTATCATTATTAATTTGAAAAAAAAAAATCACAATGCTAAATGGCAAGTTACCTATTGACATGATTCATGAACACAATTATCTTGGCATGGTTTACACCTAATCTTAAATACATGACTTTTTAGAGTAATTTATAACCTTTAAGAAAACAATTATCTTTTAAAAATCAACTATTTATGTATCAAAAAATAACTTCCACAAGTTATGATCCACTGTATCTCATCTTATTTTAATAAAGCAAAAAAAAAAAAAAAAAAATCATTCAAACTTGATCACACGTATATGTGCCATATGTGCTACATGACACATTCACAGTGCTAATACTAATAGCTATTTTTTTTTTTTTTTTTTTTTTGAGAAGGCTAATACTAATAGCTATAGGTATTAGAAAAGGAAACCATTAATCATACGAAATTGGATCTTCTCCCTTAATTTTATGAAATGGAGAGGATATAATACTAATCTATTATGCCCTTATACCTGGTACAGTAGACACGACAACAGGTGGTCTTTTGAAGCCGTAAAAAGTTGATGAAAATGTGGTAGTTTTACAATATAGAAGTAGAACTAAGAGCATTTGCAATGAGCTGAACAAATGAGCATTTGCAATGAGCATTTCCAATTGTTGGAATACAACAGCTCTGCTAAGTAATTTCTCTTCAATTTGTTATTTCCTTCACCAACGGCTCACTCTTTCTACAGTAAAAAAAAAAAAAAGAAAAAAAAAAGAAGGGAATAGAAGAAGAATATTTAAATGAAAATATAACAACAACAAAAAAGAGTAGTTTATGAGTTTCTAGCAAAACTTTTTTTAGAAATTTGTTGAGTTCTTTGCCATCGTTTCACGTATATGCAGTAGGTTAGAGACTTTTTTTTTTTACAAAATTTAGCTACAAAATTAGTTGTAACTTTAGGTTATAACCTTATTCAATAAAATAAATATTACCACATACTAGCTGATGTCCTGTGCAATACACAGACACGATATAAATTTATTTTAAAATATTATATAAGAAATTATCTTTATGACCATGCAACATAAGCTCCTCCTTTATTGATTATTTCCTTACATGGTTAAGATAAATAAAAATCTAATATGAAATGTTGCAACATATTTTCAAAAGTAAAATAAATTCAATCAGTGCTCTTATGTCTATCAAATATTGATATGCATGTCAAAAAAAAAAGTCATATAGTTGATGGGGCTTCAAAATTGTGAATCCAAGTCATTTTGTTGAGTTTGCAAAAACCGTAAATGTTAATGTAACTTTGACAAAACATCAAAAAGAAAAACACATATGGGTAATTTTAAGAATTTATTTTGATCAAACCTCTATCAAAGAAAATATTTCTTTTTAATCACTATCATGTTTTATGAGTACATCACTATCGTGTTTTATGAGTACATTAAGGGTGACTATACTTTAGCCTAAGCAAAGATTCAATACGCTTTTAGGCATGTCACAGCCATACATATAGATACTCTAACCAAGCTAATTGCTGAATTAGTACAATCATGAACAATTATTAAATCAGTACCTATAAGCTCAGTTGTATGCTCATCCAAGGCACTGACATTTGTTGGGAAGATGTCTCCCAAATTCTTGCATAGTAGTTGTAGTAGCAACATCACCATTAAGCCCAACAACCAAGGGAGAGAAAAACATTTATAAGTGAAGGGGTTGATCATTGTAAACATTTATCATTTGAACTACTTTCTTGAGCATGGTTAAGGTTTAGTACCATTCACCTATTAAGTCTTGCTCTATTACAATTATCAACATCATGGATCATTGCTCATCCAAGGCACTGACATTTGTTGGGAAGATGTCTCCCAAATTCTTGCATAGTAGTTGTAGTAGCAACATCACCATTAAGCCCAACAACCAAGTGAGAAAAAAACATTTATAAGTGAAGGGGTTGATCACTATAAACATTTATCATTTGAACTACTTTCCTGAGTATGGTTAAGGTTTAGTACCATTCACCTATTAAGTCTTGCTCTATTACAACTATCAGCATCATGGATCATTGCTATGTCATTAGGCTTTTTACTCCTATGACTTCCACCTCCAAACTTCTTTGACAACTCTATGTTTGTGTAATACATCTATGCAATCTTTTTCTTGTACATGATCATACACCTTCTTTGGAAAAGGTATTTGAAAAATACTTCCTTTGTTTTTTTTTTTTTTTTTTTTTTTTTTTTTTTTAATTATGTTTTTTTTCCTGGGGATTAACAACTGTTTTTTTTTTTTAATAAATTTTTTCTTATTGAATTATAAACTAAATACTTCAAATGAATATAATATTTTGGGATTCAACAAACAAATTAATAATTTTTTTTTTCCTGTGTGTTAACAATTTTTTTTTTTTAATTTCCTTTCTCATTGAATTGCAAACAATTTATAGAGACAACTAAACTAAATACTTTAAATGAACATAATATTATGGGATTGAACAACAAATCAATATTTCTTTTTTGTGGGTTAACAATTGGTTTATTTATTTATTGAAGTATAAATAGTTTTTAGAGAGCTAAACTAAATACTTCAAATGAACATAACATTTTGGGATTCAACAATAAATAAATAAATAAACTATATAAGAGGAACATGAAATTTTGAAAATGATCATACTTTTTTGAAATGAAATGTAAATATTGGGAGAGAAATTATAGAAGCATAACTTTTTGATTCCTAAGGAGACGGGGATATATAAAAGAATAGATTTTACAACATGCAAAGCCATTCACCTACACGTGGGGAGGGTCAAGCCTAGGTCATAATAGGTAAGGTAATAAATAGGATTGGGCTTTTCATAAGGTTTAGTCTATTTTTAAAAGGTAGTTCATTGTTTAGAGTAACTGTCAATAATAGCCCATATTTTATGTAATAGTAGAAATAAGTTATTATGATCTATTGGATAACAATTAAAAAAACTTAATGAAAGAGGTTAAAAAAGCTAAATGCAAAATTAGAGCGCCACATGGCAAGAGCTCATGCATTCTTGCATGATGTCTCTCCTTTTATATATATATATATATATATATATATATTGATTTTGAAAATCTTATTGTTAAATTGCATATTCTTTATACTCTTAATACACATGTTAAATTTTGTATCAATCGGATATTATTTACTATGTGATTTATAAATTTATATTTTATGTATAATTTTAAACTACAAAAACTTACAATTTAAATAATTTATTGATCACATAGCTATTGATCTTTAATTTTTTAGAAATTTTGCAAATATGGAGAATATAAAAAGAAGATGTGATTCAATGGTGGATTTGTCAAAATTAATCTCAAATAAAAATATATTTATAGTAAGGTTATAGCCTAAGGCTACAACTAATTTTGTAACTAAACTTTGTCATTTTTTTTTTTTACTACATGTTCTTTTGATGTTTCTATCTTTCTACGCATTTGCTCGGTTCATCACAAGCCATAAGTGACCAAACAAAAAGATTTACGATTAAATGAAGAAATGTAAATAATATATCTTATATAACTTTTCCTGCTTCCAATCTTTCCATATTCAGATTGTTACAGCCATTATCAACTAACACACTCTATATAGTGGAACCAAAGTACAAATATAATAGGCTATCCCAAAATGTCTTCTTTTCTCACTAATATCTCTTCACCCTCCATTTTCTAATCTTCTCAACCTTTTTCAGCAGTATTTATGGTGTTTTGTTTAAAGAATCGCACAAGCCCCTTGTGGAGAAGAGGAGCCACTCCACTTCTATTTGCATGACACCCTTACTGGCAAAAGCCCAATTGCTGTGAGAATTGTTAGATTACCGCACCAATTCAACGATAGCTGATGACCCATTAACCCAAGGGCCCAAATTCACAACAAAGCTTGTTGGAAGAGCCCAAGGGATATGTTATGGCTGCCAAAAATGGGAGTAGCATTAGCATTGTTGGGAGGGGAACCTTGTGTTAGAAGTAGTGAGATCATTGCGCAACTGCGATTGTCACTCTACAAGTATAAATGCTTGTGGGGTGTGGAGGGCAAGGGTTGAGATTCAAGTCTCTAAGAAGAAATTTCACACACATATACACTTAGATTAGACTAGAGTAGAATTTCTATCTTGTATTAAAAAAAAAAAAAAAAAGTGGTGAGAGAAATGCCAATTATTGGAGGTACTGGAAAGCTTTAGCATTTCAACTTTGGCTTTCCCCATAATTCATATTGAATACAAAATTATCAACTTCAATATATTATTATATTCTTAAATATTAATGAACATAAAAAAAAATTATATAGTTCATTATAAATAAATACAAAAGTATCCAATACAAAAACATTACGCATCAAAATTATGGTTGACAATCTTTGAAGGAATAAATATAGCAATTCAATGTATTATCATATAGCAATAAAGAAAATGAACAACAAAATCTTAACTCACAAAGAATATGCATAAAACTTACTAAAAATCATATTATAAAAAAATAAAAAAATACCCGTGTGTGTATATATATATATAAACAAAGAATAAATCTAAGCACCTATACAGTGCAGAAGAAAAAAAAAATGAAATCATAAGGCATATCCACACGTGCTTTCTTGAAGGCTAAAATATATAATTAAACAAAATAATAATATTGGTAAAAAAATGATGATGATTGATAAGAGAGAGAGAGAAGAAAATGCATCCTTGCATATTCACTTCAGCAAAGAGTCAAAGATATGATGCTGCACCTAGACAAAAAAAGGGATTAATAGTTGTGTTGAGATAAGAATTTTTGTGTTAAGAAGAAAGAAAATGGGCAATGAACTGGCATTGGCAGTAGCTGCAACACTAAAAGCTTCTTCCTTGAGTTAAGAGAGATGAGAAAAAAAATTGAAATTATGTTGGGAACTAGGTTGTCAGTGACGAGAGTTAATTATTATTCATTGGGTTATAATTTTTTTTGGACAATTGAGAAGACAAACTGTTACTTTGGACTAACAATAAATCTTTGGAATAATTGGGAGAGACTAGTAATAAAGTTTTGGACAATTAAGGAGGCTAACTAAAAATCCATTAGATTAACTAGAAATCTTAGAAACAATTGGGGGGCCAGTTCTAATTTTTTGGGGGCTATATATATATATATATATATATATATATATATATATATTTAGAGAGTTTCATCCAATGATAACTCTTTTTAGAGAGTTTTAATCAGTTTTTGGTATAGACGATAATTGAATTATCAAATAATTCTTATTCAATTATCAAAAATTTTATCAATTGAGTTAATTAGAACCCACAATTATATTCTATTACTAGTATAACTGTAAGAGAAAATAAAAATTTTAGGGGAGAAATGTAACTCCGCCCTTAGACTCAACTACAGGGCTTTGGTACAAGAGCACGTTAAATCAGACAAAAGGCTGACCAAAGCCTCAACTAGTGGTTGGGCCCTTTAATACTTGGTACTCAAAGGTCCAGCCAAAGTTTAACAATTTAGATTCAAAGGGCCCAATTGGGAAGATGCCTTTTAAAAAATGCAACTATTTTATTCTTATGAACCCACCTTACTGTTTCTTAAAAGACAAAGACCGGCTATGAAGCCCAAGCTCAAGATGCTTCAGAAAATCAGCAAAAAAATTAGTACCAGCCCAGCCCATAAATAAGTAAATCCTAATTCCCTCACCAACACAATCAGCATAAGTGCGGCAAAATAGCCAGCCCGGGGGTTCAAATGAACAACCCCGGCCGAAAAACAAAAATTATATATTTTTTTTAGAAGCAACAAAAATTATATAAGACAAGGTTTAGTCACAAAATTAATTATACCTTAAGATTACAATTTTACTTAATATCTTTTTATTGAAAGTAAATTTTGACAAATTCATAATTGGTTTACAAACTTCTTATATCATCCATACTTGCAAAATTTCTAGAAAATTAAATATTAATAGTTATGTCATCAATAAATTGTTTAAATTGCATGTTTTTGTAATTTAAAACTATGTATAAAATATAAACTTATAGATCATATAGTAAATAACATTTGATTGACATAAAATTTGACATGTCTATTAAGAACGTAAAGAACATATAATTCAACAGTTAGATTTTCAAAATATGTACTAATATTTATTTTATTGAGTAAAGTTGTAACCTTAGACTACAACCAGTTTTCTAGTTAATTTTTTTCCAATCATAAATATATATATATATATATATATATATTTGACTCCCCCTAAAATAAAATTTTGAACACTCTAATTCTAAATTTTGTTTAATCATAGCTAAAATAAGCTTGAATATGATTATTTTCTAGACCCACAATTGACATCACTTTTTTACATATCTTTAATAACTTCCTACCTAGATTTTTTTGTGAAAGTATTGTGTCAATAGCTCTACTCTTAAAATTGCTCATTTGTTATAAATAAATAAACTTTCTCTTTGAATTCTGGCTTAATTTGCCTTCGACTGTGGAATGAATTTTTTTTTTCTTCATCATCAACAAAAAATCCACCACTCTTAGTACAAAAAAAAGAAAAAAAATTACACCACCTATACAACCAACTGATCTATATCTATATTTGTTATTCTTTCCTCATATATACTCATTCTCTTTGTCTCTCTTTCACCATTCTATATTTTCTTTCTATCTAATCAAGTAGTTTGATTTTCAAGTCCAAAAAAATTTTTAATGCTCGCTCCAATTTCAAGAAAACGACCACATATATAGTTAAAAGATCATGCATTTCAAAAGCAAAAATTTATATCAATTATTACTATTTTTTTCTTAGTTTCATGTTTACTCTCAGTCCTACTCCTAAGTGTGTTACTATTCTTCTTTATTATATATTTTGGTTTAATTGATATAACACATAAATAAAATAAATTATTATTAATTTGACAAAAATGTATGATTAGTTATTTAATAATATTTATTTATGCATTCAATGACGGTTCTTTTTCCAATCTTTAAACTATTAATTATTAGGGATAATTACAGATTATCCACCTGTGGTTTAGTCCGAATTTAACTTACCCACCCGTGGTTTTATTTTTGACACTTTACCCACCCGTGGTTCATTCCGTCTATGCTCCGTAACTCACCTCTAATTTTTCCGTTACTCTAACACATTTCATCAAAAAATCAAACAAGAAATCAAATCAAAGACTCCTCTCCCAAACACTCTCTACACTTGCTCACCCACTTGGATTTCTTGATCACCTAAATGAGACAATTCTAATCACCTTGTAGTCGTTAGATTTGTGATCATAACGAAATCCAAAACCTTCATATGTGTAGTCCACGTGAGATGGACAATGAAAATGACGTGTGGGAAGGACCTTGAATTCTCTGATTGCTGGATTCCATAAGGCTATGCGGTAGAGATCATCATTGGGATGTTGATTAGAAATCAAAAAAGGACGATCCTAGAGGCAAATTACCCCGTTGATGCAGGCACCCAATATGTTCAGTTCCTGCATGTCATCATTGAAAAAAGGGATTTCCAGATTGAGATCAAGACTGCCATTATTATTAGAAACAGGGTGCGAAGACAAGACACTGTTTTTGGTGATACGATCTCGATGACTGACAAGAAGAGTTGGGTTTTTATGAGAAAAATAATGGTGGTGTTTGGCAATGAAACCTGGGTTTTGGAAAAGTGTAGACCATGACTTGTTTACACACGTGAATCGCTTTAGAGATTTCACGGGAAGCCTTGACAGGATGTCCTCCACCAAGCTTTCTGGTAGATTGGCGCTCGCCATGTTGAATTATGGATGATGATGATGATTGGACAGTGCAATCCAATCTAATTAGTGATTGAGCAAGCATAGAGAGTGTTTGGGAGAGAGTATTTGATCTGATTTCTTGTTTGATTTTTTTATGAAATGTGTTAGAGTAACAGAAAAATTAGAGATAGGTTACGGAGCATAGACGGTGGGTAGACATGGCAAAACGGGCGGGTTGGGTCGGGTCACGGGTCAAACGGGTCACGGGTAAAAAACGGGTCATTTTAAGCTGATTGAAATCGGGTTGCGGGTCGGGTCGGGTTGGGTCGGGTTGACCCGTATTTTCACATGAAATTTTTTATTTTATATTTTTTATAAAGAAAACAATATGTATTTGCCATTTGGATAGTTATGTAACATATTACTTGATGTAAAATACATTATTTTGAATTCACTACTTATATCAAGAATAAACTCAGCTAAACTTATTAATATTTATTCAATAATTTTAAAATTATACAAATCTTAACATTACTATTTAAAACAAAACAACACAAAGATAAGTAAAACAAATATACAAGTTTTATTTTTACACAATATCAACATTCCAAAAAAAAAAATTACAAATGACTTATTGGATAATTCATTTGATAAAGAATAAAAACATATAAGAAAGTTACAATTTTAAAAATTAATTTTATAATCTATTATCAATTGTGGTTGACACTCTATTTCAATTTGATATATACATTAAAGTTTGACTGCTTACTTATTTATATCTAGTCTCTTTTATGAAGATCATATCATTGTTAAGCAGCACACACTCTAGGAAATATCATAATTTATTTTGAAAAGCCATTTATTTTGAATATAAATTGTTAAAAAATAGATCTAAACATTCATAATTTATGCTAATTTGATACTTTGGCTTTACTATTTTCACACTTGTGAATGTGTCTCACACATATCTATAATTTTAAATCTGTTTTTAACTTTACTGTAACCAGATTATCTTAGCATGTACTTTGCTATTTGATATCTAAAAATCTTTACTCATTACAGAATGCTCAACCATTTTTTTTTCAATTAATTTGCATGATGTTATGTAAATGTATCAATTGTTTCCTTAAAACTCACAATAAACAATTAAACCAATATTGTCTTAATTTCACTATTTTTTTTTTTACCCAAAAAAAAAAAGTTTTAAAAAAATGGTTCGGGTTCGGGTCGGGTCGCGAGTCGGGTTGTGTTGACCCGCACAAAACACGGGTCGGGTCATGGGTCAACCCGTTTTTGCTTCGGGTAAAAAAAAATCGGGTTCGGGTTGGGTTTTTTCGGGTCGGGTCAGAAAATTCTGACCCGTTTTGCCATGTCTAGGTAAAGTGTCAAAAATAAAATCACGGGTGAGTAAGTTAAATTTGAGTTAAACCACAGGTGGATAATTTATAATTATCCCTAATTAGTATTTTAGGCTATTGTACAACATAATTGTATTGTATACTAAATTGAATTTAAAATACTATTTTAGATTAATGAAAGTTGTATATATAGGAAAAATAATAATCATTTTATTTTTTACTCCTCACAACAAATTTCTAGCTCCGATACTATTGACCCTCCCAGAAAAAAATTCCGAAGTCGTCATTGAACCAAACACAAACACAAACACTCAAACACCAAACCCTGAGAGAGGCTGAAGTTGGACTGAATCTGAAACCCTCACCACTCACTGAACCACCTTGGAAAAACGGGTAGGAAAAAGATGAAGAGGTCTGGTCAGCACCATCGTGTGCGTTTCACAAATTGCTGCCATCCCTACAAAAGAAACTTGAAAATAGTCGTTTCGATGTCCTCACACAATAACCATGTGCACAGTAATTTTATGAGGAGAAATCCATCTTTTTGTAAGTTTTATGGTTTAATCTATCTACCCTGAGTGAAAAGGAGGCTCACAAGCCTGAGCTTTCCTTTTGCTCAGGGTTAAATAGATCGAACCTCAAGTCTGAGCTGCATTGCCCATGAACATTGGAGATTTGAGATGTTGGACCTGTGGCACCGTCACCAATATTGATTACCACGATGAAACTTGTGTTACTTGTACTGACTAATTTATTTTGTAGTGTTTATCCCTCTATTATCAATATAGGTTAGGGTTAATTATACTCTACTTTACGTGTTAATATAGGGGTTAATTTTTAGTCTAATTAAGTCTTCAAGAAGGAACTTCACACACATATACACTTAGATTAGGTTAGAGTAGAATTCTATCTTTATAAAAAAAAAAACTTCATTTGCCAGTTTA
This sequence comes from Quercus lobata, assembly GCF_001633185.2. Lineage (NCBI taxonomy): Eukaryota > Viridiplantae > Streptophyta > Magnoliopsida > Fagales > Fagaceae > Quercus > Quercus lobata. The sequence continues at coordinate 13,661,876 of NC_044907.1, read as the reverse complement.
TTAAATGATGAGCTTTAATTCATTAAAAAAATAAAATAAAACTGAAAATGTGAGCAGTCATCATCTAGTTGGTACAGTACCACGGCAATTTTTGAAAAAGTAGAACACAGGTGCCACAGGATACATTTATTAATTAATTATTAAATATATATTTAATTATATATTTTATTTATATTTAAATTCTATATATATTGTTAGTAATTAATAAAAAATGTTATTACTCATTGCTATTCTTAAGCCAATTGATATAAATTAATGAATGTAATATCATTTAATGAAGGTAATATAGTGTTTTAAAAGAAATATCATAATAATAAAGTGATTAGATTGGTTATTTTAAAATTCAAGTTAGGGTATTTTTTTGTAAATAAACAAACATTGTTGGGGCTAGGAAGCTTCCATGAAGCTCCCTTTTCACTTAAACCACACTCCACCATCTGCCACATGCAATGACATCTCCACTCCTATTTCACTTAAAATCCAGGCCGCACCATGCGTCCTAGTCACGTCCTACACAGGTGCAACTACCATTTAGCAAAATAGGAGTGAGATGAACACAATAATTTTCTTATTGGAATTTTCTCTCTTATTTGAAGTTTTTTTTTTTTTTTTTTCTTTTTTAAATACCTAGAAAAATCTTTTTCTAAAAAATGATAAGTTATTTCCCTTTTGCAAACTTTGCTTGTTCAAAAGATTTTTTTTTTTTTTTCCAAAAAAAATAATGCATAGTTTTAAAACTTCTTCTTTTCAAAAATAAGATTTTTCTTTAACAAAAAATCAACACCTTTTCCAAACTTTCCTTTCAAAAATAAAATAGAACTAACATTTCAAAATTTGTGTATTCATTGTAATTTAAAACTTTTTCTTGGAATAGCATTGTTGAGAGAATTTGTGCCTATGGTTCAATCTCCATTGAACTCATAGGCACCCATCAAATTTACATAGCCCCTTTCTTTGCTTTTTCACTAACATATTTTTATTGTCATCTTTTTTGCATGGTAAAAATGAGAAAATTGTGGATGAGAACAAGATGTTATCCTTCCAACTCCCTTTCTTTATTTGTTGTGCTTTACTTGTATGTAGTAGTTAGTATTCAATTTCTATCTATGTAGTAAATATTTTACTCACATGCTATTGTATATTATTCTTCTATTTGCATGCTCCTTCACATGCTATTTATGTATATATCTCACATGCTTTGATTGTAAATATTCTTTGAATTAAATATTCACATGTTATGTTATACATAAATAAATACTCACGTGTATGTGTGTGTGTGTGTGTGTGTGTGTGTTTTTTGTTTGTACAAACTTTTTTCGAAAATCGAAATGCCAAGTATCTATTTTCTTTACTTAAAAGATAAAGTTTGGATTAAATTAAAATGGGGTACTATCCTTTGGATAGGCGTTGTGGGATGCCTAACACCTTCTCCATAGGTAACCAAACTTCCAAGTCTAAGATTTTTGGTTCGAGACTTTTTGTTTACCTTAATTAATAAATCCTTACAATATGTTTAGTTAACTAGGTAACTTAAAATGAATTAGACGTATAGGTGACCAATCAAGCTTAATACAATATCAATGGTTGGTGGCAAATCCTAAAATAAAAGTAAGAAAAAGGGTTTCACACGTACACACCTCACCCTAGAAACACAATCACACAAAGAGTCACGTTGCCGAAGACCCAATGTCCGATAAACCAAAAGAAATAGGGAAAAAGCCCTAAACTAGCTTTTCTTTTCCCTTTTTTGGGGCATTCACACTAATCATTGAAAAGTATTTAGGTTTGATTAGGTGTTGTTAGCCACCCTAAATGCCGAAAAAGTTTTTTTTTTTTTATTATAAATTATTAGGAAAATATTTTACATCGAAGCAATTAAGGCCTTAGGGTGTGCTTGGTAGAGTGGATTTTAGGAAGGATAGAAAAAAAGGAGAGAAAATGAAGAAGGAAAACTTTTAGGAGGCTGTTTGGTTGGAAGAGAGAGAAGAAAATGATGGTGGGGTTTAGGTGTTTTCTCTCTGGGCCCACCAAAAAGGTTTTTTCTACAAAATGGGGAGAAATTAAACTTGGTAGGGGAAATTTGATGGCTGAAATTAAACTTCAAAACGTTGCTTTTTTATTTTAGCCTTTTGCTTTCCTCGGCTTTTGCCTTTTCTGTTCTTTTATCTCATTTTTTAATACTTTCTTGGGATGTTGCCTCTTTTCTTTCTTTTTTTTTTAGTTGCTTGTCATTTTTTTGTTTTGATTGAGCATCATTTTTTAACAAGGATATATTAGTATATTTATACAAGCTCACTTGTCCCATTCCTTCACTTTTTCACTCCCTAAATAAACAAAAAAGAGATAAATTAAAATCTTTTCTATTTTTCTACCATTTTCTATCCTTCCACTTTTTTACCTGGAAAATTATTAGGTACTCTCGGAGTACCATAAATGTGTACTAATGGGACTCACCATTCTTGTGAGAGGAGGGAGTATGTATTTATGGTACTTTGGGAGTACACAATAATTTTCCTTTTCACCCCTCCAATCAAATAGACCCTTAGATTGAATGAAATTTCTTTTTGTTAGTACGGCATTAGGGTTGAGATTTAATTCTTACTTCTTTCGTTGTTTTCCTAGGGTTAGGATGAGGCCAAAGAATTAAAAGGGGGAAGGGGAAGAAAAATGTTGGTTTTCTAAAAATGGTACAGACTCATTTTGCGTGTTAATGGATTTCTTGTGATGAGTGGAAGCATAATCATTCTTTCTTCAAAATTACAACAACTTTCCCCGAAATCTTGAAAGCCATAAAAAAGCCAACAAAAGGAATGGTTTCTTCAAGATGCATCAACCTGCAGGCTATTCCTTTTTAAAAGTTCATGTAACTTTAATAATGTTAAGAAAATCAACTTTGTCCTTAGCCTTGTCTATAAAATGATTCATGTGTAATGTGTTCCTACTAAAAAAAGACATAGAACAGTGCTAGTGACAATTCCCAAAATGGCTTGTTTTCTCTCTTTCACTGTCTTCACCCTTTACTTCACCCACTTCTCTATCTTTTTCAATACAATCAATGGAGTTTTTATTGAGGAAGTCGTACAGGACATAGCAATAAAGCGAGATGACAAGACGACCCACCTCCACTTCTACTTCCATGACATTGTAGGTGGCAAAAACCCAAGTGTTGTGAGAATTGCAGGGCCACCAGACAGTTTTATTGGGAACTTTGGCAACACAATGATGGCTGATGATCCACTAACTGAAGGGCCAAAACCCACATCAAAACTTGTTGGAAAAGCTCAAGGCCTCTATGCCATGGCTGCTCAAAATGATTTGGCATTGCTTATGGTTATGAACTTTGTATTTTTGGAAGGTAAGTATAATGGTAGTAGCATTAGCATTCTTGGGAGAAATGCAGTGCTTCATGATCAGAGAGAAATGCCTATTGTTGGAGGTAATGGGCTTTTCAGGTTTGCTCGTGGCTATGCATTGGCACATACAATTTCAGCTGATCCTAGCACAGGAGATGCCATTGTTGAGTACAATGTTTATGTACGGGCTTAGCACGACATAGCCACATTCGATCAATAGCAGTGGTAGTTTTTGTTGTTTTTCTTTTGGCAAGTTACATGTACCAATGGATCTTAAATTCGCATTCTCATTCTTCTAATACTTATAAGAGAAGGAGGTGCCAAATAAGCTAGAGGTCATTGGCATATATGTTGATATTTCCTTGTGCTTTCTTGGTTATGTTTTTATTTATATGCTTGTTTTCACGAATACAGTAGTCTATTGTATTAGGCGCAATGGTTGCCTCAGATATATTGTTGCAATGAAACTGAGTGAAATTCTATATATATATATATATATATATATATATATATATATGCCTTGTCTACCACATTTAAATTCCCAACCAAATGTCTTTTCTAACTACTGAGTAACCTCTTTTTCGTTTTATTTTATTTTCTTAACTACTGAGTAACCTCTTCAATGACCAAATGCTTGAACAGTCTTCTCTTTACAGATCTAGTCGAACAATAAACTGGTATAAACACAAATTATGTTGACTCAATATGCGTATATATCTTACATTTTCAGTCCCCAAAAAAAAAAAAAAAAAGAACAGCATTCTTCTAGTCAATAACAAGCATGTGATGCCAAATGATATTTCCCCTTAATTCTTACTCAAAACTTTAGCTTTCCTACTTTTCTCACAAAAAAAAAAAAAAAAAAAAAAAAATCTCATGCTCACCATAATCTCATGTGATTAGGGAGCGAGAATGAGTGAGAGTTTATTCATACTCATTATCATCAAATATATACGTGTCAAGTACTAATTTTAATTCTAAGGTTGACATGATATTTGCACCTATTTACCATCTTTCTTCTCTCTTAGCAAAATTTTGAAATTTACTTATTGGATTTATATTTTACGAAATGGTTGCATACAATACCTTTCTCATACAGTGAATCCCAAGTAAGACGAATATCGTATGCAATCGATACACAAAATACTCTCCTGGTATTGACATTTGACTCCCCTTTGAAAATGGGCCTGGACAAGTATATATCTAGGCTTTAGTACAAGAGCATGTTAAATCAGACAAAAGACCAAAGCCTCAACTAGTGCTTGGGCCACTTAATACTTTGAACTCAAAAGGTCCAACCCAAGTCTAACTATTCAGATTCGTAGGGCCCAATTGGGATTAAGCTTATAAAAATTTGCAGCTATTTTATGAACTGACCTTACTTGTTTCTCAAAGCCCGGCTATGAAGCCCAAGCCCAAGCTATTCATAAAAGCAGCAAAAACGCAGTACCCTTGGATGAGTAATGAGTTCGTAGATAACTTTATACTTTCTATAAAGCTTAAGCACCCTCAGGAAAAGCCCGCCAAACTCTACTATATACACGCATGAAAACTTTGAACTAGAATTATCAGTTAGCTTATCTTATTGTCATGCAACATATTTGAGTTGAAAAAAGTCACAGAGAAAATCTAGGGACACAATGTTTGTGTTACAATTTTTACCACAAATTATAAGTGTTGGAGAAAAAGTTATGAGTTTATATGAAAGTGATAGGAAGTCAATCACAGTCTATCACATCAAAGTTGTGGCACAAAAGTTATAATTCTAGAAGAGCTCATAATGCAATTTTTTGGAGTAATAGACCATATACATAATTTTTTTTTTTTTTTTGGCTAAAATGTACTTTTAATCACCTTTAAATTGGACTCTTGATTTTTAAAACTTGCAATTTTAAATCTCAACAAGTAAAACGATGTCAATTTATTTCTTTTCTTGTGGTCAGACACATTTTTACCATTAATCTTACTAAAAATTACATTTTTTTTTCCTTATCTAAAATGATGTTGTCTTTATTAGGGTCAAGATTCTAACAGATGTTAACAAAATGGGCACAATAATATGGTTGTATACTTACACATTTTTATAAGTAAATCGATTTAGAAGAGATCAAAAAAGTTAAATTATATGGTGTAAAACAAAAAGAAAGTCTAGAGACATAGAAATTGTACACCTAAAATTTCAATCTTTTTGTCTTTAGAGGGTGCTAAAGTTATATGATTCAATAGTTACAAGAGTAATGTTACAAATATAACAAATTTTACGCATGTTAAATTGGTAAATAATTATTGATTCTCATATTGTTTAATATTGACATTACTTTTATTACTCACAATTAACAATATGCCACATCATACAATTGTAAAATTTATTCTGAATTTTAGTATGTCTACATACTTATTATATTAGTCCCAATGTTCTGGGCTCGGGCCTGTGGCCTTTGTCTATGCTTGCACAATTTTTCAGGCTGAGCTATACATGGGTTAAATTTAGTCCAAATTTGGCCAATTAAATCAGTTGTGTCTATTTGTTAAGCAATTTGCGGCATCTTCTCTTCTTTTCCTAGAACAACCTGTCCCATATATGTTCCCAAAAAAAAAAAAAATTCCATGTGCATAGTTGTACTTGTATGCAATTAACAGTTGCTTTTGTGTGTGTATCAGATTCATTTTTGTAAGACAAGGCTCGTTCAAGAATACTATGCAGTTGTAGCAACTTACACTAAGTTACATACAAGAAAAATTAATGAAAGATGCCAAAAATAAAGTCATATAGCCTTATTTATGAAGCAAGCATGCTCATCTTCAATCGCAAGCTCATCTTCAATCATTTGTTTCCTCTGAGGCAAAAAGAAAAGTGGTATGGACACCACAATGGAGAATCTCAGTGTTGAACCAGTATTCTCCAATTAAAGCAAATACACCGGGGGACCAATTTGGACTCTCATAATCAAGGTTGTCAAAATCGAGATCCTATGTAGGATCGTTGAAGGTGGGTGAGATCGTAGATCGTAGGATCGGATCGTAAATTATAAGATTCTACATATTTTCAGATTTAAAGTAAAAAACACATTGATAATGACTTTGTATGTTGAATAATTACATAAATTATAAATTCATCCATAAAAAAACTTAGATTTGCATCATATAATGTAATTTGCATGTCATACATCGCTAAGTCTATACTAACGAAACAAATATATTTAAGTTTTGACTTAATGTATCTAAAAAGTTCAATAAATATTTAATTAGCAACCAAATACCAAAATATTTATCAAAACATAAGGAAAATATTTTTAAGTTCTAAGTTCCAAATTTGAAATCCAAAATAAGTTAGCAAATGGAAACTAGCTAACTACAATATGAAATCCAAAAGTAAGATGAATATTAAGATAAAGTGAATATTTAATTATTCCCATTCTAAGGTTCTTATAATCACCGTCCTAAATTCCTAATCATCATCATTCATTTTATCATCTATGTAGACATTATACATTTGTATACTAGAATTGTAAAAGATATCAAGATACAATTTCACACTCAACTATTCAAGTTATACCACTCAGCAACAATTAAAGAGTATACTCAAAAAAATCAATCAATCTATATACAAATATAAGCATAACTGATAAAATTATATAAAATATATATATATATATTTTAGTAATATTAGAACACAAATTAGTATATTAATCAAACAAATTTAACAATATTATAGCTTAAAATGCAGCAAAGCCAAGTCAAATTCTTCATTTAGAAATGATGAAACATTCTTTCATTTTGATTACAAGTGAACTAGAAACTAGAAAACATTTGCTTCGGTTGACATAATTTTATAAAATAAAAAATAAAAAGTCATACCATCACAACATGAAAAAATAAAAATCCTTAAAGCTTCATCAAAACAAAAAATTTATCCAAAAAAAAAAAACAAAAAAAATTATATTTTTGGTAGGATCGGTAGAATCTCATACGATCCTACGATCCTACATGATCCTACCATGTTTATGATCCTAGTGCAATTCTAATCGTTTTGGTGACGTGGGATCGTAAAATCGTGCGATCCTACGATTCAGATCACGATTTTGACAACCATGCTTATAACACTCCAAATTTGGGAACAATCACATCAGATCATCAGAATATTCTACTGCCTATGGAGATCATTTAACTCAGCTTGATCATTACTTCCAAGAATGGGCCACACTAGTGTACAAAAGGGGGATTTCCTGTTTTTTCCGGTGCATTTGAGACTTGAAAGAAAGCTATACCAATTGCTTTTCTTCTTTACACCATACCCTACAAATTCAACTATTCAATACCAAAATTAGTCCTAAGTTGTGAGTTTGGCTTTTGGATAATAGCATTTTAGTATGTTAACTTATTTATTTATGTACAATTCATTAAACTCTCACTTTTTTTTTGGGGTAAAACTGTACTTTTGCCAACTTTCAATAAATAAACAAATTGCTTTCACTGTAAAGCTTTTTTTTTTTTTTTTTTTTTTGCGGTTCTGCATTTTGGTACCAACCATTTAAATGAAATACCACACACATGCAATTCAACCTTTTTCTCATTTAAATGATTAAATATGCACCTATCATCTATGGTTGAAGCTTAATGCGATGATTTTCCAGTTCAATTTTTGTGATTAACATGTGCGAAGGACCAAGATCTCACTTCATGATAAGGTTGAAAAGTGCAATAAAAAATAAAAATCACCATGAAGTTAATTAAACCTGGTTAACAATGTAACACTGAGATAACAATTAAAATATTATGAAATAAAAGACTAGCCAAATTTATCAAAACATTGGAAGGTATGAAAAAAAGCCATGTTTTAGGTTAGGCCATCTCTTAACTGGAAGATGAACTCACTAACATGATTTGGAATACTAGTATATCAAGATTAGCAAAAAGTAGAATATATGATTATCTAAGGCAATCCATGGTCATGCTTTTGTCATGAGCTTTTCGATCCACACATTTAGCATAGTTTTACCAGCTTGAGCAGGAGAACTTTATTTCTTGGAACAAAAGCATGACCATCATTGTTAATGGTGAGAACCATCTTCATCAACAAGACTTGCAGCCTCCAAGAATCATGAAAGCATTCACTTTCCTTTTCCTTCATTACTTTTGGTGAATGCAATTGCGCATCATATGCCACAAACCATTTTAAAATTTATCTAATAGCCACTTTTTACTACCCTATAAATACTCTCCTCCACCACTAAACAACACAGTAAGAAATTAAAACTGTTTCAATATGGCTTCTGTTCTCACTTTATTCTCCTTCTATCTCATGCTCTTCTCAACTTCCTGCTTCACCACCATCAATGGAGTATTCTCAGAACAATCCCCCATGGACATAACGACAAAACGCATGGAGAAACTGACCCACCTCCACTTCTATTTCCATGACACCCTTGATGGCACAAACCCGACTGCCATTAGAATCGCTGGGCCATCAAAAAGGTCATTTGGCACTACTATGATGGCAGATGACCCATTGACAGAAGGGCCAGAGGCAAGTTCAAAGCTCGTGGGAAGAGCACAGGGCATCTATGCATTGGCTTCTCAACATGACATTGGTTTGCTTGTGGTGATGAATTTCGATTTCTTGAAAGGTATGTATAATGGGAGTGCGCTTAGCATTCTCGGGCACAATCCGATTCTTGATAGGGTCAGGGAAATGCCAATCGTTGGAGGAAGTGGAGTTTTCCGATATGCTCGGGGCTACGCTTTGGCGAAGACAGTTCAGTTCAACCAAAAGACCGGAAATGCTGTGGTTGAATACAATGTGTCTGTCTTGCATTTCTGAGGGGGTTCCAAGTTCTTCAGTAATCAACATTGTTTGAGAGTTGTTTTTGTATTCCAAGTCAGTCATGCATGCATGTCTGTACGTAGACTCTAGCATTGTTTCTACTATAGGAAAGTACTGTCATTTCCCTAGTAACAATAGAATAAGGCCTATTCTCAATTAATAAATATTGTTTCTCTATTCTAAAACGAGTGACTGGTTAGGTCCACAGAAAATTGAGAGTATATTACTCATCAAGACTGCCTTATGTAACTACAATGAGGTATATCACATGTTAGAGAGACGAGTATTCATGATCCATCAACTTCTATAAAACACAGTCTCAAGACTATCAGCCAAATTAATGTACCGAAAATTCCGTTTATGCTCCTAGTTCCGCTTTCTACCAGTTTTAAAAAATTTACAATTGTAGTTGAAGTAGTTACCTCGCCAGTTTCAATGGTGATTTGATAGAGCAGTACATCAAACGCAACAAAAACAATCACGCATTCATACACATGCAAGAGACGATGAATTGTTTACGAAGTGAAAATCTAACAAGGTAAAACACTCCCAAGAAAAACCTAGTCCAACTAGTTAAATCCACTATAAAAAAGTCGTGATACACGTTGACTTATAAGACCTCTAATACAAGTACACAAACATGGTATCTGAGATCCCTTCTCCTGCTGTAACTGCAGATCTAGCCTTCATCTTCACAGTAATCTAACGTTAAAAAGTTGATTGTTGAACACAACCGATCTCACAATTACTTCAAGGTCACTTGAAGATTTTTGCCATCTATATGGTTTAAAAACAGCACTCCAATGACAAAAGTGGAGATCTTGTATTTAGGTGGCGAATTGTCCACTCTAAAATAATTCAATAGGAGAGGGTTGGAAGACATGAATGGGTTCAATGGTTTTAATTATGGTAGCTGTCTTCCTTCACTTTCAATTAGAGTTAACAGAAGGTCGAAATATATGTATGGTTTGGGCTAGAGGTTGGATTTCAGCCGCGTTCGACAACTATAATTTCACTTGAGGTTTTGGAAAATGTCAAGAACTCTCTCCTACGCTCATAAACAAATTTCTATCCTTTGATCTTTTGATTTATATAACAAATAGCTCCATATGAACATTTATTGTCCATCACAAATGAATCTAAGTACATATTTTTCCAATTAAATTCTCATAAAAAATAACTTCAAAATAATAAAACTTACTAATTAGATTGGTTATATAACCAAAAAATTAAAATTTTAAATAATAGAAATATTAATTTCAGTTGTTAACCACTAGTTATTTTTAAATGAGCGGGGTTTTTATATATTTTCAAACCTTAGGCCTTAGGGAAGTTGGTGTAATTTGCTACTTAAAAAACGACTATCTTATTAGCTTAGGCATTCCAGGGTCATGTTTTTGTCACCAGCTTGATAAGAAGAGCTTAATTTACTTGAGCAAATTTAAACACCTAGCAGGCTCACTCTGAGCTACTCATTTCACATGTCATGTCTCATGTTTTCAGATAGGCATTCATAATTAAACAATCCATTTCCCTTCATTGTTATTGTTGAGAGGCTGAGAGCCATCTTTGATAAAATTTGAAGAATCCCAGAATCATGAAAGCAATAGCTTCCTTTCTTTCATCACTTTTGGTGAATGCAACTGCCTATGCCACAAATCATTTGAAAGCTTATGTCATCGCTGTTATAAAATAAAAGGAAGTAGTCGAAAAAATAGAAGAATCTATAAGTGATTGTATATAGAACTTAATATTTAAGTGGTCATCCACTCCTTTTAATACAAAACTGTGTCTATTCTTTGAAATAACTTCATGTATATATATAGCAATATCAAGTCACTTAGTCTGAAGGAAATAGGTGAAGTACTTCACCTATTTTGATTGGCAGATGTTGCTGTAATTGAAAGCCTAAGAAAATTGCTGCCGAAGGCCGCAACATAACAAAAGGCTGAAATAGGACGCACTGTCGGAGTTAACTCAATTTCCAACAATAGCCACTTTTTAGTTTTTAGCACCTATAAATTACCTCCTTTACAACGAAACAACACAGTAGGAAATTAACTATTTCAATATGGCTTCAGTTCTCACTTTATTCCCCTTCTATCTCATGCTCTTTTCAACTTCCTGCTTCAACACCATCAATGGAGTGTTCAGAACAATCCCCCATGGCCATATCGACAAAACGCATGGAGAAACTGACCCGCCTCCTCTTCTATTTCCATGACACCCTAAACCCGACTGCCATTAGAATCGCTGGACCATCAAAAAGGTCATTTGGCACTACTTTGATGATAGATGACCCATTGACAGAAGGGCCAGAGACACGTTCAAAGCTTGTGGTAAGAGGTCAGGGAATATATGCAATTGCTTCTCAACATGACTCTGGTTTGCTGCTTATGGTAATGAATTTAACTTTCTTGGAAGGTACGTATAATGGGAGTGCACTTAGCATTCTTGGGCGTAATCCAACTCTTGATAAGGTCAGGGAAATGCCAATCGTTGGAGGCACTGGAGTTTTCCGTTATGCTCGGGGCTACGCTTTGGCAAAGGCATTTTCGTTTAATCAAAAAACCGGAGATGCTGTGGTTGAGTACAATGTGTCTGTCTTACACATCTGAGGGTTGCCATTTCTTCAGTAATCAGTATTATTTGAGTTTTTCATCTTGTTTTTATATTCCAAGTCAGTCATGTCTGTACTCTGTAGTTGTCTTTCTACTATAGGAAAGTACTGTCATTCCCCTAGTAACAATAGATAAGGCTAGTCTCAATCAAAGATATACTAGTATCTCTATTCTAAAACGAGTGGCTGGTTAGGTCCTCAAAAAATTGAAAGTATATTACTCACCAAGACCTAATGTAACTACAGTGGGGTATATTTCATTATCCATAAACTTCCATAAAACATTGTCTCAGGCCGGTCTGTTCAGTCCACTGCGGTCCATTAGCTTCATTTTGGTTTACTTTGGTCTATTCAGTCAAATTCGATCCATTCGTTCTACTTCAGTCCACTTTGGTCCATCATCTCTATTTCGTTCCACTTCAGTCCATTTCAGTCCACTTTGTTCATTTAGTCCACTTCAGTTCATTCGTTTTACTTCAGTCCATTTTGGTCTATTTTTGTCCATTCAGTCCACTATGGTCTATTTGTAATATTTCGGTCCACTGAGATCCACTTTGTTCCATTAGCTCAATTTCAGCCCATTTTAGTCTGGTTCGGTCTACTTTGGTCCATTCAGTCTAGTTTAGTCTATTCTTTCCAATTTAGTTCATTTTAGTCCACTTTTGTCCATTCAATTAATTTCGGCAATGCATTGTGAGGAGGTTTGTGTAGAGAGAGGACTTACTTCATTGATAATTATGTCACATTCTCAGCGTAATGTTTGTAAGTTATTAAAGTCTTATATTTTCTTTTTCAAATATAAATAATGAATTTACTTGTATCTACTTACTCTTTAAGTCATTCAAGATTTATAGAGAATATTTGTAAGGTGTACAAGAAACAAATTCTAACCACACAATACATTATTTACAAAATATCTTACCTTATATAATAATTAAAAGTAAAATGCATTATGCTTCCCGAAAAAGAAACTGACAAAATTTAAAAACCTTTCAAATAACAAATATAATAACTTAATTTAGAAAATGAAATATATTGTATAAGCAATAGTTTGTTAGAAAATAATCACATCATTTTAAAAAAAGGTTTGGGACTAACACTTATAAGTGTCTTCTAATATTTTCTTTTTACATGTAACAAAAACCAAATATCAAATTTTTCTGTACATTGCACAAGTCTGCCAATAGTTATTACAAAATCAAAACCCAAAATAATTACAAATAAATTTGTATAGAATTAGCCAAAATCTAAAAATCCCGAGATATACAAAAGCTCAGACTACATATTTAAAGGAAACAACTAATAAATAAACAAAAGAATGAAATTCTTAAACCTTTCCATATGCACTTGTTGGAGATGAAAAACTTAAGATTCTTTTGTACAAAAAGGGAAAATAAAATTAACAAATAGAAAGTACAAGGGAAAGAAATCACTGACCCCATGGAAAAATAATCTTAGTTTTACCTCTTAGACTAATTCCAAGCTTAAATGGAAAATATGGGATTATTTTGCCAACAAATAACCAAACAAATGGTGAATTAAAATTACAATAACTTCACTTGAGGTTTTGGAAAATGTCAAGAACTCCTTCCTATTCTTATAAACAAATTTCTATCCCTTAAAGTTTTGATTTATATAACAAATAACTCCATATGACCATTTAATGTCCATCACAAATGAGTCAAAATAAATAACTTTCAAATTAAATTCTCATACAAAATAATAAAACATACTAATTAAGTTGGTTATATAACCAACAAAATTAAAATTAAAAATAATACAAATATTAATATCAGGTGTTAGTCACTTGTCATTTTTAAAACTATGAGGGGGGTTTTTATATATTAATTTCAGATGTTAGTCACTCCATGGTCATGCTTTTGTCACCACTCAACTTGACCAGGAGGGTATATTACTTGGGAACAAATTTAAACACATGGCTGAGTCTGAGCTACTCATTTCACATATCATGTCACATGTTTCTAGAAGATAAGAGTTCCACAATTAAGCAACCCATGTCCCTTCATTGTTATTGTTGAGAGAAGGCTGAGAGTCATCTTCGATAAAACTTGAAGACTCTCAGAATCATGAAAGCAATACCTTTCCTTTTCTGTCTTTACTTTTGGTGAATGCAATATTACTATTTCATATGCCACAAATCATTTAAAAAGCTTATGTCATTGTCACTTTTTATTTTAGCACCCCATAAATGATCTTCTTTACCAATGAACAACATAGTGGAAAATTAACTATTACAATATGGCTTCTGTTCTCACTTTCTTCTCCTTGTATCTCATGCTTTTCTCAACTTCCTTCACCGTCATTAATGCGGTATTCTCTGAACAATCCCCCATGGCCATATTAACAAAACACATGGAGAAACTGACCCGCCTCCACTTCTATTTCCATGACACCCTTGATGGAACAAACCCAACTGCTATTAGAATCGCTGGACCAGCAAACAGGTCATTTAGCACTACTTTTATGACAGATGATCCATTGACTGAAGGGCCAGAGGCTAGTTCAAAGCTTGTGGGAAGAGCTCAGGGAATATATGCATTTGCTTCTCAACATGACTCTGCCTTGCTTATGGTGATGAATTTCGCTTTCTTGGAAGGTAAGTATAATGGGAGTGCCCTTAGCATTCTTGGGCGTAATCCTTTTCTCAATAAGGTCAGGGAAATGCCAATCGTTGGAGGCAATGGAGTTTTCCGATATGCTCGGGGCTATGCCTTGGCAAAGACAGTTTCGTTTACTCCAAAAACTGGAGATGCTGTGGTTGAATACAATGTGTCTGTCTTGCACTTCTGAGAGTTCAAAGTTCTTCAGTATTACGTGTTCCAAATCAGTCATGTTTGTAGCAGTGTTTCTACTATTGGATAGTAGTGTAATTTTTCTAATAATAGAATAAGGCTATTGGGGTATATCACATGCTAGAGGGACAGATTATTCATTATCCATAAACTTATTTGTCTCAACCAAATGGAAAAAAGCTCAATCTATAAAACCATTCCGTATACACTTGCAGAAATGAAAAACATATAGACCCCTTTTGTACAAAGAAAAAGAAAAATTACAAACAGAAAGGAAAAGGAAAAGAAATCATTGGCCCCATGGAAAATAATCTCAGTTCTACCTCCAAGCTGAAAGCGAAAATAGGGGATTATCTCGCCAGCAGATAGCCAAACATCCATTCTCTTCTTTGACATTATACTGATTATCATAGCTCTGCAATAATTCTTTTGCCTTTATCATACCAAGAAAGCTAAAATGTACCCTCCCAAAACCAGCCAACTCAAGCCTTAAAATCCATTTCTCAAGCTTCTCATGCCTCTCCTTTCTCTCCACTCCTTCACATGCTATGATGTTTTTAATTTCCTCTCCAAAAAGCATCTTCTCAATCTTCTGTCAATCTATCGGTGCTCCTGATACTGTGGAATCCAAACAATCAAAGAGAGCAGCATAGAATTTGAATGAATTTATGACTCTCTCCATTAAAGTAAAACCATTATGGTTTGCTTCCTGCTCAGTTATCACCATTTTCGGTGAGAGGCCCCGAAGAGAACTTAGAAAGCTTTCCATCTTTGAGGAAACACTTAAGAGATAGTGGGGATGATGTGGGAGTGTAATCAGGTGCGTCCATGTACAAACTGACCAGATCCTTCTTAAGGAACTCTCATAAAGGCCGCTGGTTTATATGTAAAACTTTTGGCCGGTTCTTTGATGCCACAGGCGAGTTCCTCACCATTCCCTCGTCAGTTGCCCAGAGAGAATGTAGCTGAAGTACAGAGCTGATTGCAAGAACTTCTCCAGTCTTAATGTGCAAACTTTCAAGATCAAGATTCTCTAGTTTGCTCACTATAGGATTAAATTGAAATGGGATGTTCAAATTGTTTGCTTTTTCCGTTAATTGATGATCCATTTGCTCTAATACCTCTTTGTTTTCATGAATAGCTGTAATTTTCAAATGCGGTGGGCCCTCTGGTTGTGAACTTAATTTCTGAAGAAAATCAAACAACTAGGCAGGCCCAAATGAATAGAGATCAATAATATGAACTGCCTTCTCCCCCTCCATAGCTTCTATAATTGCCTGATCTGTGATCACATATGCAACCTTTAAGAAGGGGTAAAGCTTAAAGAACAATCTTTGAACATGAATTTCCTCATAAACTGATGATATTTTTGTCTTATTGAAGGCTTTATGCAGACCAGGTAAGTTTTTAAGCATTTATTAGCAAATGCCTCAATGAAGTATGCAGTAATTCGCTGAATTGCATCACCATCAGCAGAGGCAAAATGGGAAATATGCTCAAAACAGATATTAGCACTCTGCATACTATTGGCAGCTATATGGTTGGCACATTCATCAAGAAGTTTTATCAACTGCAGAGCCACCTCCCCAGACAGTGGCTTCCTGAACTGTGATCCTAACCCAGGAGATAGTTGCGTCCAGGGACTGGATTCAAGGGATGCAGAAGGTCTGCTGTCTTTGGCTCCTGCCATAACAACTGAGAGTAAACTCTATGCAGTGGGAATGGATATCTGAAAATTATTTTAAAAACAGCTAGAATGGGATCAGATGTGTAGGAGAAATAATAATTGCCACAAATAATAACAGTAAACTATGATTATTGAGAAATTGAGAAAGCTGAGAGAAGGAAGAAAGATATTGAATCTTTCTCTTTAAGTTGCTTGATTTTTTTCAGATTACTATAAACTTAATCCAACAAAGGTTAAAAAAAAAACAAAAAAAGCAAAGCTAAATTTTAAAAATATACTTTCAGGAAAAAGATTTAGTTTTCCAAGTCAAAGGAAGAAGTTAAAGAACACACATTTTTTTAAATTTGCTTTCAACAAATTATCACATGGGTGAATAACCTCCATCTATGTTTTCTCTTTCCACTTCATTAGTATCAATAGAAACATGTCACAATTTTTTTCTCTATTTGTTTTAAACCCTACTTTCTGAAAACAGCCAAAAAGGTCAAAAAATAAAATTTCCCATAAATTCCAGAACAGAATTAAACAGAGCCAATTTAGGTTTCTAATCACCTAATATCCGAAAGCAGTTTCAATACAGTGAAATTTTTCCTCCCTATGTCAACAGTATCACAGTATCAGGCAAGTGATCGTGAATTAGCAACATAAACTCCAAGAAACTTCAAACAAGTAGAACAACCAACACGAAAAAATAAAAAATAAAAAATTAATCCAAATTTCTTCTGCAATTGTATCCAGATTTACATTAAAAAAAAAAAAAAAAAAAAAAAAAAAAAAAAAAAAAAAAAACTATGCCAGAAAAGAAAAGACAATTTTTGTACCTAAACTTTACCCTGCAATTGATTCTAAAACTAAATACAGAGCTCAATACAAAGTTACCCTAAAAAAAAGGTAAAAGGCCAAACAAAACAAAGACAAATAATTAATGGTGCTACTGTAACAGGCAAACTTATTTTTATTCTGCTCCAACATTTTCCCAGCAACCAAACACAGCCTGAATGAAACCATGACATAATTCAAGAAAATTTCTAAAATTACAGAAAAAAATCAACACAAAGTTAACCCCAAAAAAAAAAAAAAAGTACAAAGCTAAATGCTTCTAGGTTCCAAAATAACATTTAAAAAACAAGTGTTGAAATTCAACACCTCGTTTTTATTCTGCTTCAACATTTTCCCTGCAACTAAACAAAGCCTGAATGAAAACCATGCCAGAATTCAATAAAATGTCACCTATTATACAAAAAACAAATAGCATGCTTAAGTGGATGCGTATTGATAATTACTTACTGTACCAAAAGTTTAAGTAGTGAATAGGAGGTGAAGTGGGGACATAATTGAAACTCAGAAAAATTGTTCTCACACCATAATAAATAATTATGAAACAGAAACATAGGAAATTACGAGAGAATGCTCAATTAGCTCCTCCTTGAGAACTGATTCAAGTACACCACCAACTTCAAATTCCCAGCTGGGTTTTGAAATTGATCAAAAACCCAGAAAAACCCCCCTCAGAAAATTCCCACGCTTGTTGAGCCAATCTGCCTAAACAATCAAAGTAGTCTCAGAGCAAAAACAGGGTTTGGTGTCTGCCACTTAATTGAAGAGTGAGTCAAATGGAATTAAGTTCTTTGACTTGAAGGACTAGAATCCATGGCTGCGTTGGTGGTAATATAGGAGATTTATTTTTGTCGTCATTGAGGTTTGTGTTTCTAGATTTCATCCCTGTCACTCTCTAAAGTGGATTCTTGTCTTGTCAGTATGTGAAGTGGATTGGAATAAGAGATGGCCAAACTTGGTGTTACGGTCACTAACCCAAATATGCTAATAAGAAAATTAGACAAAACTCCTTGCTTGTTGTTTTAGGGGCTGACGATGATACCAAGGAAGGTCTTGTGTCAATTTCACAACTTTACTAAAATGCCAATACGAGTGTTTGAATATTTTCTGCCTACTAATAATTATACGGAACCATTAGTCTTTGCTTGCAAAAATTAGCAAATTTGGGAATTCAAGCGAGAAAATGAGTGAGTCTATGATATTTGTTGTTTCCAAGGGTACACTGGTCCTTAAGACACCAATTTTGGGCCACTTTTTCACACCTTAGGTAAGGAAGAGTCTCTTCAATGTTGTAATAGAATCTTATTTAAAACTAGTGTATAATTCATGCATATACATGATACAATTAAAAAAAGGGTCATGCTAACGAGTGCTCTTAGAATAATGGTTAAGAATCCAGTTAAAGAAAGTTTTTATAGGAAAAGAAAAAAAAAAAAACAATTAATGTTTTGACAGCTTTTTTCATTTCCCATAAAAGTTTAGCATTTCCTTTAAAAAAAATTACAATTACATACATATATGAATTCAAATTATACTTTCTCTTTTTTTTTTTTTTTAATTTCTTTTAGATATACACATAAGTTTATTTACTTTTTTATTGGGTTTTTGATGATTTATTTATATTAGACTCTTCGTCTTTTGCACCTTATTATCTCACTTAAAAAAAAAAAAAAAAACTTAAATAGGATACATAGTGCAAAATTATACAACAATTAAAATTCAATTTAAAACCTAATTGAATTTTCTCTCCAATCTGCCTATATATATATATATATATATTATAGATGTTATATGAGTAAGATGTAAAAATTCGGAATGGGTCCAGCTTTCATGAATTTTCCACATTATCATCATTATCTCAAATGTTACGTGGATAAGATGTAAAAAATTAGCTGATTTTTTTTGGTGTACATTGTAGCCTTGTAGGGTTGTTTACATAAAATATGGAGAGAAGTATGAAAATTTAAGTATTATATTCGGTGACAATAGACTTTATAATATTATGAATTGATGTATTAATTTTTAAACACAAAATCAAAATCAAAATATAATAATTTAAAATTTTATTTATTATAATATTGTTGTAATATTATTAGTTTAATAGCTTGGATATATATATGTGTGTGTGTGTATCTTGTAATCTTTTTCTTTTAGAGAATCCAAACTGAATAGGTGTTTTTTTTTTTTTTTTTCCAACAACAACAACAACAAAAAAAAAAAGAAAAAAAAGGAGAAATCATGTACTTCATAAGCAACAACATTGTCATTGCGTGAATTGTCTTGGACGATCTAACTGATGGTCACCTCCATGTCACCTTCAAAAGCAACATCTCTAAGCCCAATTTCTAAAACAAACTAGACTGCCTTACGCCTTGCCAAAGCTACTAACTCTTTAATTTCTACTTATAATGAGTACAATCAGTGGCAGCTCCAGAATTTTCTTTTTAGGGGGGTCAATAGTGTCTTGAGCTAAGATTTTGTTGTGGGGGAGTAAAAAATAAAATGATTACTATTTTTTTTTTTTTTTGTATATACAATTGTCGTATTACATACAATAATCTAACATAGTATTCTAAATAGGGTACAATACAACTATATTCTACAATAGTCTAAAAAAATTATTAATAGTTTAAAGACAATAAGAGAATAACGATAGAATGCATAAATAAATATAAATAAATAACTAATATTTGTCAAATTAATAATAATTTATTATAATCATATGTAATATCAATTAAATAGAAATATATGATAAAGAAGAATAATAACACACCTAAGAGTAGATCTGGGAGTATACATAAAACTAAGGAAAAAAAATAATAACTTATATAAAATTTTACTTTTGAAGTGTATGGATTTTTAACCACACATGCTCATTCTCTTGGAATTAGAGCAAGCACTAAAATATTTTTGGAATTGAAAAACTATAGAATGCTTATCAAACTATTTGATTAGATGGAAAGAAAATATAAAAGGGAGAAAGAGAGAAAGAGAAAAGAATTATACATGTAAATACAAATTAGTTGGTTGTACAAGTAGTGTAATTTTTTGTTGATGAAGAAGAAAAGTGCAGGAAAAAACAATTTCATTCTACCATCAATAATAAAATAAGCCAGCGTTTGGAGAGAAGATTTATTTATTTTTTAACAAATGAGCAATTTTAAGAGTAATGCTACTGACAAAATATTTGTGAAATAAAATCTAGATGGCAAGTAGTTAAAGGTACGTAAAAAAATTGATGTCAGTTATGGATTTAGATAAAAAGCCAATTTTATTGTAAAAATATTGTAAAAATAGCACAAATATAATCATATTTCAAGTTTGTTTTAATTGGGTTTGAACAAAATTTAGGGTCAGTGTCTTCAAAATTTTATTTTAGGGGTCAAAACAAAAATAAAAAATAAAAAATTTTATATATAATTTTTTCTTTTTTTTGGGGGGCCAAGAACCCCCTAGGCTGGCTGTAGAGCTGCCACTGAGTACAATCCCAGCCACTTGTATCTGTTGGAATACTACACCATACTACACCATCAAAAATTCACTTTAAAACATATTTTGGGGAGGTGGAGACCAACGGACAAGGAGTTGAGGTTTGGATGGAGTTAAGATGTCGTCTTGGGCAAATTTATTAAATATATAAAAGTTGAAGAGTAGCATTTAGTGTTGTTACACTCTTATAGAGTCACATCAGCATCGCAGTTGGTCAGTTTGAGTCCACTCATTTCACTTTGGTCAATTTGGTCCACTTTATTGCATTTCAATCCACTTCAGTCCATTTAGTCAAACTCAGTCCACTTTGGTCCATCTCTCTCTCTCTCTCTCTCTCTCTCTCTCTCTTAGCTTTGGTTTGATTTGTGTCAAGTTAATTCTCAATTTGGCAGTGGAAATTTCAGTTTATATCAAAACACAATCTACATGGCTATATATTTGAATGTGTCTATTAATTATTTTAGTAATATCAATTATAATTATGTGATAATTTTTATTATCATGATAATATCCTTAAGAAAAAAATGAGAAATTTGAATCTTTAAAAATTTTAGTTGTACCAAAAGAAATTAGAAAAATATAATACACAATAATAATAGTTAGAAGAATATGGACTACTTCACAAAAGAATAATATGAATAAAAAAACCAAAAATAATAAAATTATATATTTGTAAAAATAGAAAATCGAAATTACTTTTAGAAATTGTTTAGTTTTTAGGGAGAACAAATTATCTAGAATAAAATTTAAAGAATAAATTATATATCATACCAAATCTCAAAATAATTATATATTCTAGACTGCAACTAATTTGAATAGTTTTGGTTTTAAACTTTTTGGTCTTAATTTAATTTTGTATTTTCACTTATTTTGGAATTTTAAAACTTATATATGATAAATTGGAATAGTAGACTCAATTGTATAAATTTTAATCATTTGTAGAATAATAACTTACATTATTGATTAAAATCCTAATTTTTTTTATTAGGTTGACAAAGTGATCACAATGCGACAACCTAACCTAATTCTTAGAGCTATCATGGGTTGAGTTAGGCTGATTAGAAGATTTCTTAACCTAAGGAGATCGGATTGAGTAAAATAAATAAATAAATAAATACTCCAAATACAACCAAACCCAACATTTCTCATAATTGTGCCCTCACTTATTCCTTTTTTTTTTCTTTTTTTCTTTTTTTGGATTCTTAAAATTTATCTATTTATCTACTTGAGCTTGAACCTTCTGTAAGTACTAAGTCACATGTTATGTATTTGAATTGAATATGTTTTTTGGTTGAATATATGTATGCTAGGTGTAAACGGGTGAAAATTAATTTGTAGAAAATGGGTTTCAGAGGTCAACCTTAGTGTGCCTATATGGTTTAGCTTTTAAGTTAATAGAAAAATATCAAGTAACTCATAAGAGAGAAGTATATTTTGATATTAACTCTTCCTCGGGTTGGTCTGAGAAGCGCTAGTACATACAATGTTCAAGTATCGATTACAAGATAGTGTTACACAAAGTATGTTTCTTTTTCAAGTTTTTCATCCCCCATTTCTGGAGGTGTTTCCTTTCTTTATATAGCTATCTGAATTGTACCCTAACCCCCCACATGTACAGCCACTAATCTTCATTTGCATGCTTGTCCCATCAGGATTTTGCTGAAGGTGGTAGAATGTGATACAAGCTAAGAGGGTATTGTTCAAGAGTCATTCTTTCATTAATGCGGCCAGTTTAGTTGGTACAATACATTGAATGCGAAGGTGATGGGTACTTGGATATTTCCCCTCTTCTTTGTTTACATGTCTCTACCACCTTCCTCGGTATTTTGTCTTTTGTTCCAAGTGGCCTGCTCAATGCCTACCGAGGAGCGCTCACTCTTTGGACTCCTCGGGTAGTCGGACTCTTCAACCCCTATTCTTGAGCTCTCTATGTATTGGGTCAAAAATAATGAGGGAGTGGGCCCTTTCACCTCCTCGGGTTAGGCCCACAGAGTTCTATTCTGTACTCAGATCTTATCCCTCCCACACTAGATATGTGAACTGAATATATAACTCTCTTCATGATGCTAATTATCTATGTTAGCAATAGTCACTCACAGGAGACAACACAAAGAAAAGAAAAAGTTAAAATCATTAAGTGTCTTCAATCTTTAAGTAATTGGACTTGTTTATTGCTAGGTCCAATTGAAGGAACTTATTTTTATTGCTTTGTAAGTTAAGAAATAAGTTGTGTAAAATCAAGATGTAGTTTAAAAAGACAAATTTTTAAATATTATTCTAACAAAATAAATCAAATAAGCTGAAAAAAATAAATAAATAAAAAACCTAACATACTCGTATATAAAAATACATTTAGACTAATTACACAATTTTATTTGATAAAACAGGAGACAAATGAGATTTCACAAAATTAGTATCAAAATAGGAAAATACAAGCAAAAGAGTTTTCTTTTGCCAGATTTCTCTATTCCAACTTTCTTCATTCTTAAAGAAAATAACATATAAGTTTTCTTGGACCTTGCACTAGGTGGACTTTGAGAACTGCGAAATCTTATCATGGTGGGGAATTTGCTTTTAAAAAAACAAGACTTGATTACAATCATTTGCTAGCCTGAATTTTGGACCTTTTTGCTTGCGTGTGCTTTGTGATGTCTTCAAGAATTCTTCTTGTTGTAAACGTTGAAAGGAGAAGATTATGTTCGGCACTTCTAAAAGGATGAGAGAGATAAGTTGGGGTTTCTTCATAATTCTCATAGTGAATATCGATCTTCCTTACACTTAGGGTATGTTTGGTAACTATTTTTTTCCCTTATTTTATGTTTCCAAAAACAATTTTCTATTTTTAAGATTAAAAAACTTGTTTGGCAACCTAAAATGAATAGAAAACAAAAAATGTTCTCAAAACTCAATTTGTGAATGAAACTGAAAACATGCAAAAGACTGTTTTTAGTTTCTAATTTTCAAAAATCAATAAAAACATGAATTTAATTTTATGAATTTGTCTCATTTAATAAGTTAGCATTAGAGTTTAACTATGTTAATGAAAACAAAAACTATTACCAAATATAACCTTAGTAATCACAGAATACATCATTGATGACCACTAAAAAGGAAGGGGGAATTATGAGTTTGGGTGTAACTATGTTATATTAATTACTCACCCTTCTAATTATTATTCAATGTGGAACTTTTCACTTGTATATATCCAACATATTTGAAACTTTACTACACCAAAAAATAATCTATTGATGTGACTTGATAGTAAAGAGCAATTACAACCCAAACATAGGACACTTTTTCACACTATGATATGAATGTTTTTCAATCTCTTGTCACTCTTGTTTAATATAATAACTAGTCGTAAATCCATGCGATGCATGAGAAAATGTGATATAATTATATTATAATAGAATATAATATATTTTGTAAGTTATGTATTTGAAATTATTAATTGTTTTTACAAGTTTATGTAAAGGAACATATAATGGAGTTGTCATTTAGTAGAAATATATAGTGATATAGGTATTAAAGCCTAAATTTAATAAGAAGATTAAAATTTCATAATTATAGTATTTTTTTACATTTTTAGTATTATCATAATCGGTTAACTTATTTGAACATCTCCAAGAACATAAAAAACAAAAAAAAAAAAATGTACATTTCCAAGTCCATGGAACACATATTACATGTTACATTTAAGTTTAAATACTATATAAGTTTAGAATGGTAGTAGCCTTTTTGTTTTCTATATAAATATAAGTATATGTATAATGCCTATATTTGAAAATTGAATTTTGAAAATAATATTTTCAAAATTTATCCTTTTTTTTTTTGCTGCTATTTTAGGGCCAAGCTCATATCTCTAACTTCCAATACCTATCTTGTTTGCATTTATAGCTCAAAACTAAAAAGCCATGTTTGATAAAAATCATTTGCTCTTCCACTAGAAAATTTGATTTGATTTGATTTTTTGAATTTTTGAGCCCAAAATTGATAAGGAAAGTTACAAAAAGAATCAATTTTAGGCCCAACCGCTCAAGTAGTCCATCCTAAAGCCAACCAAAGCCAATCACACCACACTGCCAAATCGACCATTGACAACAATGGTTTTTCGACCACCTATTGCTTTCCGACAAAGTGCACATACTATCCCACAAACTGTATAGACTTTCCAATAAATTTGTAAAAATTTTCCAATCAAATATACAAACTTTCCCACAAACTGTATAAACTTTCATACAAAATAAACAGACTTTCTCACAAATTGTACAAATTTATCACAAAATATATAGACTTTCCCACAAAGTGTCCAGATTTTCCCATAAATATACGTACTTTCTCATCAATTATACAGGACTTTTCCATAAAATAAACTAAATTTCCCACAATATATACAGATATGACTATGGAATGTACCGACTTTCTTACAAAATATATGGATATTCCGATAAAATATAAAATCAAAAAACCCATAAAATTTACAGATTTTCCCATAAAATATAAACAATTTCTCACAAAATGTATAGAGTTTCACATGGAACATACCAAATTTCCCAAAAAGTGTACAGACTTTCCCAAAAATATACAGATTTTTCCATTACAAATACACTTTCCCACAAAATTTACGGAATGTTTTCAAAAATATACTGACTCTCCCAAAACATACACAGACTTTCATAAAAAGTTTACAGGCTTTGCCAAAAAAATATAGACTTTATAATTAGATTACAAAATAGCCCTTTAAATATATAGAATTTATCACAAAGCATACAAACTTACCAACAAAATATACATACTTTTCCCCAAAAAATACAGAATTTCCCAAAAATTATACAAACTTTCACATAGAACATAAGACCTTCGAACATAGTGTATAGACTTTCTTACAAGATATACAGATTTTTTTAATAAAATATATAGACATCAACATTAAATATACAGACTTTTGCATAAAATATACAATTTTTCCTAAAACATTTCTAGACTTTCCTATTGAACTTACAAACTTTCCTAAAGAGTGTATAGAATTTGCAAAAAATTATATATACTGTCTAATTAGATATAAAAACTTTCTACTAAAATATACATAATTTCTCAAAAAGTATACAGACTTCCCAAAAAAAATATACGAACTTTTTTCCTAAAATATACAGACTTTCCCACAAATTATACAAACTTTCATATAGAATGTACAGACTTTCCAACACAGTGTACAGACTTTCCTACAAGATATACAGATTTTTTTCATAAAATTTATATACATTGCCACAAAATATACAGATTTTCCCACAAACTGTACAAACATTCCCACAAGGTATGCATACTTTCTCATAAAATATCTTTAGGCGTAACTTTAACTTGGGGTCTAAATCATAATCAAGTTGAATTTGTTCTCAGAAAACTTAGAGTGAGACTGAGACTGAGGATTTTTATTCGTTGAATGTCATGAGTTCGTCTTGCACTTCCTAGAGCTCTCTATCCTTAGATTTATTCAAAATTAGGTTCCAGCAAATAAATAGAGAATCATGTTGGGGTTACCCCTAATATCGTTCAATTTTTAAACCTTTCTGTAGAACATATGCATACACAAAAGACAAAAAACATAAGATCTTTTTATATGAAGAAGAAAAAGAAAAATGACAAATAGAAAGATCAAGAGAAATACTAAGAGCCTGGTAGAGCGAGGCTTGGTGTGTCCATGACATCAAGGGCTAAAATCACCCCTCCACCATTGTTACTATTGAGGGAAAAAAAAACACAAACGACAACAACAACAACAACAACAATAGAAAGAAATCATTAGCCACTGCTAGTAATTTCAGTT
The DNA here is from genome assembly GCF_001633185.2 of Quercus lobata. Classification (NCBI taxonomy): domain Eukaryota; kingdom Viridiplantae; phylum Streptophyta; class Magnoliopsida; order Fagales; family Fagaceae; genus Quercus; species Quercus lobata. The sequence goes on along the minus strand of NC_044907.1, from coordinate 13,635,429 downwards.
TCATCATCTGAAACTCCAGGCTGAAACTGAAAATAGGGGAATCTCATGCCAGTAGATAACCAAACATCCATTCTTTTCTGTGAAGCTATACGCATCACTATAGTACTGCAACATTGTACTAGCATCAACTCTACCATTATAGCTAAATGGCACCCTGCTGAAACCAGCTAACTCAAGCCATAAAATCCATTTCTCAAGCTTCTCATGCCTCTCCTTTCTCTCTGCTCCATCACATGCTACGATGTTTTTAATTTCCTCTCCAAAAAGCATCTTCTCAACCTTTTGTTGCTCTATTGGTGCTATTGATTTGGTGGAATCCAAACAATCAAAGAGAGCAGCATAGAATTTCATTGCATTGTGTACTCTCTCTATTAATGTAAAACCATTATGATTTGCTTCCTGCTCAGTTATCACCATCAGCTTTGGTGAGAAACGCCGAAGAGAACTTAGAAAGCTCTCCATTTTTGGGGAAGCACTTAGAGATAGTTCGGATGATGTCGAGGAGGAAGCACTGGCAATATACAAATGATTCAGATCCGTCTCAAGAAACTGTTGAAGAGACTGCTGATTCCTTCTTACCACTTCCTCATCAATAGCCAAGAGAGAATGTAGCTGAAGTACAGAGATGACTGCAAGAGCTTCTCCAGTCTTGATGCCCAAACTTTCAATATCAAGATTCTCCAATGTGCTAACTATAGGATTGAATTGAAATGGGATTCTCAACCTGTCAGCTACTTCTTTCAACTGAAAATCCATTTTTACTAATACTTCATTCTGTTCATGAATGCCCGTAATTTTCAAATGGGGTGCCCCTTCTTGCCGCGCACTTAATGCCTGAAGAAGTCTAATCCATTGTTCTGGCTCAACTGGATAGAGATCAATAATATGAACTACTTTTTCCCCCTCCATAGCTTCCATAATGGCCTGATTTGTGATCAAATATGCAAACTTCAAGAAGGGGCAATGCTCATAGAACAATTTTTGAACAAGAATTTCCTCAGAGACTGATGATATTTTCGTCGAATTCAGTGCTTTGTGCAGACCAGTAAAGCCTTTAAGCATCCTATCAGCAAATGCCTCAATGAAATATGAAGCAATTCGCTGAATTGCAGTGCCTTTAGGAGAGGCAAGATAGGAAATATGTTCAAGCCTGGTATTAACACTATGAAGACATCTGGCAGTTACATGGCTAGCACATTCTCCAAGAAGTTCTATCAATTGCAAACCTCCTTCCTCAGATTGTGGCGATCTGAGCCAGGGGTATGGTGATCCTAATCCAGGAGAGGATTCATGGGATGAAGTTAAAGAAGATCTGCCTTCTTGTTTTGCTCTTGCCATCAATAACTGAGAGCAAACTCAATGCACTGGGAATGGAGATCTGAATAACAGCTAGAATGGGATTAGATGTGAAGGAGAATAAATTTTCATTGCTGCAATAATAACACTACACCACTTGATGATAGAGAAAGTTGAGGGAAGGAAGAAAGAACTATATCTTGAATCCTTCCCTCCCTTTTTGTTGTTAGGTTTGTTAAAAAACTACAATCTTAAGCCAACCAAGGTAAAAATTGTTTGGTTTTTCAATATATTTTCAAGTAACAGTTTTGGTTCTCAAAGTCAAAAGAAGCAGTTGAAGAACACTTCAAATATATCACTCTTGAAACATAATTTTTTCCTCTTCAATAATTTCTTTTGGAAGTAAATGTGGGGCTATTTGGGTTGCTATTTACTCACAAAATCAAAAAATAGTTTCAAGACAATGGAACTTTTCCTTCCTATATCTCAACAGTATAAGCCAACTGACAGTAAATTAGAATCATAAACTCAAAGAAACTTTTAAGAAACAGAAAAGCCAATTTGTGTCCCTAAATTTTAAGCTGCAGATGTTTCAAAAATTAAATAAAAAGCTCAACAAAAGTAATCCAAAACCATTTTTCAAGTTACCAAAAAAATAAAAGTAAAAGGCCAATCAAAATTAGTTTTCCCAGCAAAATATAATGCTATCTTGATTCCATAAAACCAAAAAAAAATATAACATAAAAACTTTGAAAACCTCAGTTCTATTCTGCTCCAATATTTTCCCAGCAACCAAACACAGGTTGAATGAAAACCATGTTAAATATTTTTTTTTAAGAAAAACACACACACACACACACACTTATTATTCAATCCAAAAGCAAGCTTAAGGGAATGTATTGTTTTCAATAACTGATCAAAAAGGATTAAATATATATGGAATGGAAACATGGGAAATTACCAGGGAATGTTCAATTGGTTGCTCCTTAAGAACTGATCAAGTACACCACTAACTTTAAATTCCCAGCTGGGTTTTCAAATTGATCAAAAACCCAGAAAAACCTCTTAAGAAAATTTCCACTCTTGGTGAGCTAGTTTGCTAAACCATCAAAGTGGATTCAGAGCTATGCAAATTTTGCGGACAGGGATTGTGTAGCAAAGTGAGTCCAATAAAATAAAGCTATTGACCTATTGTCTTGATGGCCTTTTCCTTGGATCGTTGTTGGCAATGTTAGATGTTTTACGGTTTTGTCTTCATATATTTTTTGTCCCTAGGAGGAATCTGAGGAACATGGGGTTTCAGAAATACAAAAACCTGTCTTTCTAAATTGCAAGAGAAGCCGTAAATAAAGTGTCTCCATTATCACTATTTTGTTTTATTTCTTTGGCTATGTCCAGAAGCACTATTTGGATGCTTGGCATTTTCTTCTTGCATATTTGCAAAGAGACAATGGAATTGTGAAAAAGGCCAATGGCAGAAGCACTATTTTTTTCCTCCCACTTTTTCTCTTTTATACATAAATGCATAGATGTGACATCTGGATGTGGCTTTACTAGTAACTATCGTCACATGTCTTGCATCAACCCGCTCAATTCACCTAAACCGTCCAAATCGCTTGGCCAAAAACCTACTCTTACATATATGACAGCGCTTTCTAAACGAGTTGGGAGGATAAAAAATCGAAAAACCTCGACCTAGGTCTGTTTGGATTGAGCTTATTGTTGCTGAAACTGAAAACTGAAAACACTACAGCAAAATAATTTTTAAATATGTGAAAAATACCGTGGGACCCATTTTTAATATTTTTAATGCGTGAACAGTGTTGCTACAGTACAGCTACAGTGCAAAACAGTAATTTTTGTCCACCAAAAGTCAACATATGCGGGCAAAAGAAAAAAAAAAAAAACAAAGAAAACGCAGAACCAAAACGTGGACTCAGGATTTCTTGGAATCCAAACGCCCTCCTAATCTGCCTATATGTCTTTGTCTTTAGTTTATATCAATTTTTTTTTTTTTTTTTAACTCTATGATTTATACATGTTAATATGAAAAATGAAGATACTTTACCAACAAATTTATAAGCATACATACAAAAAAAAAAAAAAAAAAAAAAACAATCTTAGCACCAATTCAATGGCTCCAAGTCTTCAAGGAAAACTTTGGTTACAATAATTGGTTTTCACTAGTGAATTTGAGCAATTTGTTAGTAATGCTAACGGTTTTATGATGTGGAATCTAGCTCACAACTTGGGTTTACTGCTAGGTACCTTTTTTTTCCCAATGTTTTGTCCTCTCTCTTTGTGGTTTGCAGAGGTGGCATGGATTTTGTCCAGTCTAGAATTTAGATATTATCATCGAAAGAGGAAGGCATGGATTTTTTGTTGTTCATAAATAAAATATTTATATTAATATATATATATATATATATAGATAGATAGTTTCAATCTATGGTGTCACCAAGATATCAATTGATTTTTTGGTACAAACGAGAATCAAACTCCATATCTCTTATTCGACGATTTATCATCGAAAGAGGAAGGCATGGATTTTTTGTTGTTCATAAATGAAATATTTATATTAAAATATATATATATATAGATAATTTCAACCTATGGTGTCACCAAGATATCAATTGATTTTTTGGTACAGACGAGAATCAAACTCCATATCTCTTATTCGACGATAAGAAACTTTACGAATTGAGCTAAACAGAACCCACAAGTTTTAGTCCTTTTCAGTGTATGCTAAGACAAGCATATTGGATTATTGGTACCTTTTCATTGAGAGAGAAAGCTTAATGTCTAAAGAGAAGCATTCATTGCTTTATGCTTAGATAAGCTTGTTATAACTTATAGACATCAGCATATTGGCCTTCTGCTAGGAAAGGTAGCTTTCTGTCTTATATATACATCGGTCCTAAACATGTCTTGTGTGCACTCTCAAAAAAATATGTTTTAGTGTGGATGATATCAAGGAAAAACCATTGGTCTTTATAACCAAGAGTGGATTTTCTCCAAATTAATAATTGTTAGGACTTAGGGGGAGTACGGAGCTTCTCTAAAATTTATGTAAGCTTTATCATATTGCATTTGGATTCTGGGTTAAGAACAAAATCATATAAAATTATCAAAATCTTTCAGACGGATTTCTTTATCTTAGCTAAATTTGGTGATGTATAAGAGATGAACATTTGACAAGAAGATAAGGATTTGTAAAGGAATCATCACCGGCTTGGAATTGTCGAAAATAATACAATTTTAGCTTAGGTGTTGATACAAAATTCATGATTTTGTTCCTAGTGTAATGTATTGGTTGAAACTTGAAAGTTTAAGAATAAAAAATTCTTAAAAAAAATTAAAAAAGGAAAAAATATTTCCAACCTAAAAAAATTTGATTTTTTTAATATATAAAATAATACTGATCTTCAACTAAAACAGGTAATATTGAACCTAGGGAGTGAGTTAATCATGAATTTACCCATTTTTATTGTCTGTTAGATGGTAAAGAATTATATTATTGTTAGCTAATTACCATATATTAGATTATTATATTTTTTTTTTCCTTGAGTAAAAAAGATAACTGAATGGTCAATTGTGGAAATCTTCCTAGATGTCAACATAATAATAGCTCCTAGCCACTGTTTGGGTGAAAAATTGTAAAATACACAAATTTATAAATTATGGAATTATAAATCTCATAATTTACAAATTTCATTATTTGGCTCTAATCCCATCATTTACAAATTAATGGCATTGGAAACCACATCCTCTTGGGATGACTAGTTAATTGCCATGTATTAGAGGATTGGATTTTTTTTTTTTTTTTTTCCCTAACAAACAGATAATGATTTTCAATCCCTTGGTAGCAACTATCAATAGAGAATTCTCCACACACACACAAAGAAAAAGTGAATTATCATCCACCTAAATAAAGGGATTTATATTTAAGATGCTACTTAATTTACTATCACTACTTTAAAAACTAGATCGGTATGTTCAACCAGAAATTGGACCCTAAACCAATCTGAGAAAAACCGAAATTGAACCCAAATTTGTTTTTTCACATTCTTAAGTGCATCAAAATGTACCGAAGTGGATCAAATTGGATTGAAATATATCATATGGACTAAACTAGACTGAAGCGGACAGAATGAACCAAAATGCTATACTAATATGGCTTAATAGGAGCATAGTAACAATAGATGTTAAGATTTAGTTATTAGATATTGTCTAAAATATAGATGCATAAACATGCAAATGTCTTAAAATTAAATTACATATTAAAGACAAAATATATATATGGTCATATTGACTTGAATCAATCAATTTTATCATTGATAATTCATGTGAAACAATCTAATTCAAGATTTGATTATATAATTTTTTTTTCCCCATTATCCTTTAGTAGAATCATTATGTGTACAAGAACATTAAATCCTTGACAATAGAAATCAAGCATTAGGTTGACTTTTACTAACTCACTAAGGACCAATTGAATTAAAATGAAAAATCCTACGTATTGTAGTCCAAGTTAGACCAATTTTTGACAAATTCAAATTGAGTTTTTTAATGATCCAGAAAAATGCCCTAATTCTCATGTTGAAAGGAACAAACCAAAAAAAAGGATTTTACCCTTAGATTCTAATGGTGACCACTTATGATTTAAATTCTAACCTTATGTCAAAATCATAATTTCTCATGTAATAATCATTTGGTTCTTTTGCTATTTAAGCCAAAATGTATATTTTTTTCATGATTCAACATGAGGTGTATACACTAAGACCTAGATGGCATAGGAAATTGTAGGCACTCCTTTAGGTGAGTTAAATCATAAGAACCTCTCTCTCTCTCTCTCTCTCTCTTGAGAATCAGTCATAAGAACTTAATTCCACTAGGAATCTAGGATCCCAACAGCATTAGCAGGAAAGCATCCTAAGAGACTCAAACTTTCACCCTTGAGGATCTGAACTCAAGACATTGACCCCAACCAAACTGCATGCTTTACAATTGGGATTAGATTTGCTTACTCTTTCCCATGCTCTAGCAATAGAATAAGGCTGGCTAACACCAAGTAACAAATGATGGTGGTTCTCTTCTAAAACTTGAGTGCCTGGTTAGGTTATCAAAAAATTGAGTACATGCTACTTTAAGCTCTTGAGGTACAAGTTCCATGGGTAGCCGTGACTGCCAGAGTCAAGACCACCAAATCAAACTATAATGGGGTGTATCAAATGCTAGAAAAGGAGAGAGTACTCATTATCCATAAATTGCTTCAAATATGGTGGTTTCAGCCAAATATACAATATCTCAGTCTACATATAGAAAGGAAACTAAAACAAGTGACACAGGAAGAAAAAGAAAAAGAAAAAGAAAAATCATATGGGCAGATAGCTAGTAATCTTAGTTTGACCACCTTCTCCAGGCTGAAACCGAAAATAGGGGAATACTTTTCCAGCAGATAACGAAACATCCATTTTCTTCTTTAAAATTATAGCCACCATAATTACTGATCTGCAACAGCCTCCCAGCCTGCAATCTACTGTAGTAGCTGAATGGCACCCTCCCGAAACCAGCCAACTCAAGCCTCGAAATCCATTTCTCAAGCTTCTCATGCCTATCCTTTCTCTCTGCTCCCTCACAAGCAATGATGTTTTTAATTTCCTCACCAAAAAGCATCTTCTCAATCTTATGTCGCTCTATTGGTGCTCTTGATACCGCGGAGTCCAAGCAATCAAATAGAGCAGCATAGAAGTTCAATGCTTTCTTGACCCTCTCCATTAAAGTGAAACCATTATGGTCTGCTTCCTGCTCAGTTATTACCATTAACTTTGGTGAGAGGCTCCAAAGAGAACTTAGAAAGCTCTCCATTTTTGGGGAAGCACATAGAGATAGTGGGGATGATGTGGAGGTGGAATCCAGGCTAGCCAAATACAAATTGATCAGATCCTTGTCAAGAAACTCCCGTAAAGGCCGCTGGCGATTATGGAAAACTTTCTGCAGGTTCTTTAATGCCACAGGTGAGTCTCTTCTTAGCATATCATCATCAGTAGCCAAGAGAGAATGTAGCTTAAGTATAGAGCTGACAGCAAGAGCTTCACCAGTCTTAACACCCAAACTTTCAAGATCAAGATTCTCTAATTTACACACTATAGGGTTGAATTGAAATGGGATGTCCAATCTGTCAGCTTCCTCTACCAACTGAAGAGCCATTTGCTCCAATACCCCTTTCTGCTCATGAATACCAGTAATTTTCAAATGGGGAGGGCCTTCTGGCCGTGCACTTATCATCTGAAGAAGATTAATCCACTGTGCAGGCTCTATTGAATAAAGATCAATAATATGAACCACCTTTTCCCCCTCCATAGCTTCTATAATGGCCTGATTTGTGATCAGATATGCAACCTTCAAGAAGGGGCAAAACTCAAAGAACAACTTTTGAACAAGCACTTCCTCAGAGACTGATGATAATTTAGTTGAATTGAGGGCTTTGTGCAGACCAGGCCAGCCTTTAAGCATCCTATCTGCAAGTGCCTGGGTGAAGTAAGCAGCGATTCGCTGCATTGTATCACCATCAGGAGAGGCAAGATGGGAAATATGCTCAAGTCCGAGATTAGCATTCTCCATACTGCCAGTACCTACATGGACAGCACATTCTTGCAGAAGACGTATCAAACACAAACCCCTCTCCTCCGATCCAAGCTCCCTAATCCAAGGGGATGGTGATCCTAACCCAGGAGATCGTCGCATCCAGGGAGAGGATTCATGGGATGATGAAGTTACAGAAGATCCGTCTTCTTGTACTGCTGCCATTAGTAACTGAGAGCAAACTATGTGCACTGCAAATGGAAATCTAAAAATTATTTCAAAAAAAGCTAGAATGAGATCAGATTTGAAGGAAAGCCAATTTTAATTGCCACAATAATTACACTAGAGCTTTATGTTGTTTGGTTTTTCAAATAATTATAAACTTAAGCCAAATGAGGTTTAAAAAAAAAAAAAAATGATTTTCAACATATTTAAGGACACTGTAAATAGTTCTCAAAGTCAAAAGAAGAAATTCAAGAACACATTTTTGAAAATCGCTTTCAACAAATCATTCTCAAACAGCCTGTTTTGCAACTACTGTTCTCTGTCTGTGTTTTCTCTTTCAGGAATTCCAACAGAAACAGGTTTCCATTTTTATTTTTCTCTACTTATTTGAAACATTATTTTCTGAAAACAACCAAACAGGTCAAATTTGGGGTTCTAATGAGTCATAAAATCATAGTTTAGTCTCTAGACAATGAAATTTTTCTTCTCCGTATCTCAACAGTATCAGGAAAGCGACTGAATTAGAATCATAAATTCCGAGAAACTACAGAAAAGAAAAACCAACATTGTATTCCAAAAAAATTGTATTCCATATTTTCTGCTGCAACTGTAACCAACTTTATATTAAAAGTTGAAAAAATAAAAATAAAATAAAAGGCAATCTGTGTCCCTAAATTTCAATCGTTCCTAAATTAAATAAAAAGCTTGACATAAGTAAGCCAAAATCATTCCCAAAGTTACCCAAAAAAAAAGAACGAAAGTTACAAATCCAAACAAAACTAGGCCTACTTAAGTGAAATACAATCCTTTCTTGGTTCCAGAATGAACCAAAAAAAAATTCAAAACTCATTTCTATTCTGCTCCAAGATTTTCCCAGCAACCAAACACAGCCTGAATGAAAACCATGCCATAATTCAAGAAAATTTTACCTATTGTACAAAAAATCCAATAGCATGCTTAAGGGGTGTGCATTATTTTTCAAGAATTCCTCAATGGGACCTAATTTATGAAACAGAAACAGAGGAAATTACCAGAGACTGTAAAATTGGTTCCTCTTTGAGAACTGATCGTGTACACCACCAACTTCAAATTCCCAGATGGGTTTTCAATTACATCAAAAACCCAGAAAACCCACTAAGAAAATTTCCTGGCTTGGTGAGCCAGTCTGCTAAACCTTGTGGCTTCAGAGCAAAGCAGGGTTTGGGGTCTGGGACTTTATTGCAGAGTGAGTCAAATAGAATAAAGGCTCTTCTCTTCAAGGACTTTCCCATAGCTGCATTGGTGACAATATATGAGGTTGTTTTTGTCGTCATTGATTTGTTGTCGCTTGGTGTATCAGACTAATATGGAATTTTCTGAAATACAGTGTTTCCTCTCTTTGTAGACTGCAATATTAGCAAGGAAAGCCTTAACAAGTACCTCCAAAAAACCACCATTTGGATTTTTGTTAAAGGTATAGCCATCCATCTGGTACTTTCTTCTTGCGTAAGGACAAAGAGACAAGGGAGTAGTTGTTAGAAAAGCCAAAAGCAACATGAAAGTTCACCAGGTGATATGTCTCTTGGTACTATGGAGTAATTTTCTTCTTGGGGTTAAAAGTTTGAAATTTTGAATAGGCAGTACATTTTTATGTTGGGGTATTACTTGGAAATTGGAATATCCAAACTCTATTCCTTTTGTTTATGATTCCTAAGACCATTCACTAATAGATAATGTCTTATTAGTATTTTATATTTACTTAAAGCCTTAGTTGAAGCAACTTGTTGTACCTAGGACTAGACGACATGATCTCTTCTCACCTAATAAGTTTATTATTAATGGAAGTTAATGAACCTTATATTAGATTCCTTCTTATCCTTGGTTTCAATGTTTTCTTTTGCTGAAAAGAAGCCGACTAGATGAAAGTTTTATAGGTGTAACTCCCAAACCCACCTTTAAAAAAGTACTCAAAAGTCCTAATTCCACGAGTTATCATATGCAAGGAAAATTTTTGTTACACACTCAATGGTGTATACTCCATACATGTCAATATCAAGAATTGCGTGCATGGTATCCACAATTTTTGTATAGATATCCACAATAAAAATGTGAACAGTGACAATGTACAATGTGTGATAACCACTGCTGCCAATGTGTCAGTACACCTTTTTACTTCCGTAGTGTTTGATTTCAGTCCTAGGGATCTTCTACAACAGACGCCTACAATCATTCACAAAAGAACTCAAACTATAATGAACTTTATCTGTTTAATAAGAAGGAAATCGCAACAAAAGCATTTAGCTCAACATTCAACTTAATGAATTCTATAAAAAGAAGCCAGGAATAGACCATCTCTTAATGCTCATAGTTCAGTCACAATACTTGTAATAACTACATACCCAATAAAAAAGGCAACAAACAGACCACCCCTCCTATCAAAAAAAAAAAAAACAGACCACCCCTTAATGCCCATGATTCAGTCCACCTACTTGTCCTGGATTGCCATGTAAGGACCCATCCATATTTAGCTTAAACTTAAACCAACCGAGTTGTGTTAGTACCATGTATAGCTTAAACTTAAACCAACCGAGTTGTATTAGTACCACATAATTGGGCACAACTTTGTGCCACAATTTGCCACATGATGAGTTGTGATTGTCAGTGGGTCATGTGAGGATACACCATTACCAATCATAACTCGTCATGTAGCAAGTTGTGCCCAATTATGTGGTACTAGCAAAATTCAAATCAACCATATGTAGCTCTATGAATGCCAGCCTTTACAAGCTTTGAATGTATCACATATGGATTAAAAATTAAACTATTTGTATTAAGCCAGAGTGACTATAAACTTGTGATGAACAAAAACTCTCCAAGGTAATTGATGTTTGCGAAAGAGAGCTTAAGAATTGTAGTCAAACTATAGCAATTTTTGTAGAGAAAAATCACAAAAGGAATTGCATTCACCAGAAATGCCTAGTTGATCCAAACAAATTTTGAGTCACGGCAATCCCTTAAAAGATGAAGGACTAAATCTGAGCATAAACTGCAATGATATTCGAACCTCAAGAAGCTAGGACCTCTCCTACCATGATTTTATTGTGGTGGCATATCTAGATGAAAACTTAACCCTTCTGTCCCTCAAAGGGAGAGTTAAATGCCTGGTTAGGTTATAAAAAATGGAGTTTCATTTCTTGTTTATATTCCACATCATATCTACCCTTTAGGAGTATTTATGCTATTGGAAAGTACTATAATTTCATAGTACCAGAAAAAGTTCGAAATTTACTAACAAATACAAGATCTAAACCAGCATCTTTGAAATGCAAGCAGTAGAAAACAAAATACAGAAGAGATCAAGGCACTCATGCAAATATCAGCTTTGCAATGGCGGCTCCAAGAATTTTGTTTAAGGGGGTCATTAAAAAATTAAATTAAATTTTTTTTAATAAAAATAGAATTTGAATATATCAAGTTATCGACAAAAAAAAAAAAAAAAAAATGAAGTTTTAAAATTTCCTTCTACAAGTTTTCAAATTTTGAATTGTTACATGATAGTTCATTATTAGCATTTATTGCCAATGTGGGTAACTATGACCGTTTTATTTTGTTAAATTTGTCTAACATTTTTATTTTTATGCAGCTATTATTATCTATTAATTTTTCATTGCTTTTATAAAAATATTTTAAACTAAATGAATAAAATTAACTCAATGGCTCTGTATTAATTATTGGCGTACACAACCACACTCATTCATACATAAAATAATACACTACGTGTCTACTTAACCAATTAAATGCTTGAACAATCACTAACTTTACAATTTTTCTTCTTGAATTTTTTTGACTTTATAACAAAAAGTTATTATAACATGATAACAATACACACACATGTAATAAACCCTCTCTATTTCCTTAAATTATGTAAAGTTATATTATATTTATACTATATATACACACACAAATATCCAAACACATCATTATTCACATAAATAACATTATAACGTAATACACATAATTAATATTAGACACACTTACACACATATAATATAAATTTATAATAAAGAGTGACACTTATAGTTCACAAACACTTACTCGTACTTTTAGAGTTGGAAATACTTGTAGTAAGAGTGCATAAGATTTAAGTTAAGGTGTATAAAAATATTTTTAAGAATAAATTAAAATATTAAACTAACAAAAAAAAATATTATAAATATATATAATTTTTTTGGGGAAGTCAGGGGGTTCATTTGAACCCCCTGAACAAAGGGTAGAGCCGCCCTTGCAGCTTTGTGTGGTTCACTAAGAGGGTTACGTCCGGGGAGTTGCTGCAATTTCATCATAACGGCTTCTAAAGGAGTTACAAGGATCATCAACATATTTATGCCATCTTAATACTTGGACTATAGGCATATGTAAAATTAAAATAATAAGCCTGAGGCATCCAATGTATACTTTTTTTTTTGATGAAAGACGATAACATTTCAAGACTAAAAACCAAAACACGGTTCAGTACAAGACCTAATGAAAGACCTCCCACTGAGATCTCCCTCAAAAACATCTATAATGTCCACAGGCGGACTATCAAATATAAGAAAATCAGCATTTAAACTAAAACTCATCCTAGCTAAGCCATCAACACATTGGTTAGCTTGCCGGAAACAATGCTTAATACGGATATTTTGGAAAAGAGAGATTAGATGCCTACAATCATCTAAAATAGGGGATATAACATTATTTACATAACCTGTATTCAAAAGCACGTCAACAATGGACTTGGCATCCATCTCAACTTCAAGACTGCGGATGTTTAAGTTGCAGCACAGTTTGAGCCCCTCACGCAGCCCCCACATCTCAGCGGCAAAACTACTAGTGATCCCAATGCGCTTGCTAAAACCCGCTATCCACTGCCCATCCTCATTCCTTACCACTCCCCCACAACCAGCCAGACCATGAGGCTCACTGCATGCCCCATCAGTATTCAACTTCCTCCACCCAAGGTCAGGTCTCTCCCAACGAATGCTCCTTAAGACTCGACGGAATTGCAATCTAGGGGCAGCCACACAATGCACATACTCTTTGGCTTGATACACAATATCTAAAGCCAAGTTAGTACTCCGACCTTTCCTATTGAAGACAATATCATTTCTACTCTTCCAAATGGACCAAATAGCAAAGGGAAAAACAATTTTCCAAGGGATACCGGAATCATGCATTTTGCCATTTTTCCTAACATTCAGAGACAACTAATCCACCACATTCTCATGCCAAAACTCATGATTAGCAGCCGTGACCCCTAGCTGGTTCCACACATGTTTCAATTGGGAGCAATCCCTCAAAGCATGCAAAATAGTCTCATCCCCATTACTGCAAACAGGACACACTTCCTCTTGAACCACTCCTCTCCTTCCTAGGCAAACTTTAACACCGATACTATTGTGGGCACACAACCAAAGGAACATTTTAATTTTTGGCAGCACATCTACCTTCCAAACCCAGCTGCAAGGAAAGGCAGTAACATTTGCAGACTCCATAGCCATCCCATACGCGCTTTTCACATTAAAGGACCCATTAGGTGATCCGGACCAAGCCAACTTGTCCATGCCTTCACCTAAGGTTGAGATGGGAATTGCACAAATCAAACCCTTAACTTCATCAGGTAAATCAAAGGTTAGTTTCTCCCAATCCCACCCCACATCAAGCATAAAATCTTTAATTTCCAAAAGGCTGGCTTCTTGGGAGATAGGACCTTGAATCAACTTTCTAAGGGGACCCCCATTAGTCCAATTGTTATGCCAAATATTCAAAGAACTATTCTTTGTCACCAACCATCTACATCCTTTATTAAAAGTGCCCATCCCTTTCTTCATAGCAGCCCAAATAGAAGAACAAGGAAGTTTGTCCGCATTTGGCGCTGCTCTCCTTCGGTTGTTGCAATACTTCAACTTCAAAACTTTTGCCCACGGAGCCTCACCCTCCGTATGAAATCTCCAATTAAGCTTGGATAAGAGGGCTACATTCCTACCTTTGGCTGTTTGCAGCCCCAAACCCCCTTCCTCCTTTGGTTTTGTCACCTTCTCCCAACCAACCCAATGAATCTTCTTGACTGTGTTTGTAGACCCCCAAAGGAAGTTCCTATTAACTCTATCCAACCCTTCCAGAACCCTTCCCGGAAGATAAGAGCACTGCATAATGTACGACGGGATGGCAGCTAGAGAAGACTGAATGAGCACTCTACGACCTGCCAAGGATAAAAGATTTTACTTCCACCCAGACAACTTTTGCTTCACTCTATCCAAAATAAAGTTATAATCATGAGAGGAGGAGCCCGGTTGCTTTAGCGGAAAACCAAGGTACTTACCAAGATATGGCGTAGACGCAAAGCCCAAGATATCACAAAGGGATTCTCTAGTATCCCTATCCACATTTGGAGAAAAATAAACCCTTGACTTAGCTTCACTCACCGTTTGGCCAGAAATACTACAAAAAGTATCCAAAACATCTCTAATGGTTGAACAATTAACCCCATCAGCTTTAGCAAACAGAATCAGATCATCCGCAAAGAAAAGATGCGAAAAACCAGGGCCCCTTTGAGAAGCCTTCACTGGCTACCACAACTTCTCACTGCACTTCTCTTCAATCAGCTGCCCAAGAAAATCCATACAAATGATGAACAAATACGGGGAAATCGGATCCCCTTGTCTTATACCTCTAGAAGGAAGGATTGGGTCAAGAGCTTCTCCATTGAAAAGAATAGAAGTAGAAACTGTAGACACACAACTCATAATAACATCTATGATGTCCATAGGAAGATTAACACGAATAAGCATATCTCTAATAAAGCTCCACTCTAACTTGTCATAAGCTTTTTCCAGGTCTATCTTAAGAGCCATATATCCAGTCTTTCCCTTCTTTTTCCCAAGGGAGTGAAGAACCTCTTGGGCAATAATAACATTATCAGTCCCTTTACGACCCGACATAAAGGCCGTTTGCATAGGAGAGATGAGTTTGTCTAGATAAGGCCACAACCTTGCCACAATAATCTTGGTAACCACCTTATACACTGTATTGCACAAACTAATTGGCCTATAATTCCCCAAAGTTTCCGGCCCTTGAATTTTTGGAATCAAAGCAATGTGGGTACTATTCAAACCCTCCGGAACTCTTCTATCAGCAAAAAACTTTTTAACCTCTTCAATCACAGAGTTACCCACAGTATGCCAGAAGTTTTGAAAGAAACCCGCATGAAGGCCATCCGGCCCCGGCGCTTTGAAAGGTTTCAAGGACCAAAGGGCTGCCTTTACCTCATCTTCAGAAGGCCCCCCACTTATACTCTCCTTCTCCAAATCCGAGAGCCTAGGCTGCCATTGCGAGCCAGCTGGATCCATCCTAGGCACAGAAGATAGAGAGGATAAGAAAATCTGTTCATAGCCACTCCTAATGAAGTCTTTTATCTCCCTCTCCTCAATAATCCACTCCCCCACATTATTTTTTATAGCCATGATCTGATTCCTCTTACGTCTAACCAAGGTTGACACATGATAAAACGTCGTATTACGGTCCCCTTGAATCATCCAATTCACCCTAGACTTTAACGCCCACAACTCCTCCTCCTGCCTAAGCACAAGATCCAGCTCCCTAAGAAGCTCATCTTCCAAATTAACCAGAAACTCCGATGGGCGTAAAGCTAGAGATCTTTGAATACCATTCAGCCTCGGCATCAAGTTCTTTTTTCTAGTGAAAATATTCCCAAATTGATTTTTATTCCACTCCATCGCCTTCCGAGTGAAACAATTAATGGCATTAACCAGCCCATCATTCCTTTCCCATGCCTGATGCACTATAGGAAAAAAGGAAGGATCCAACATCCAGCCAGTTTGGAACCGAAAAAGCCTACTCCTCCCATTTTGGGTTCTCGGCTGCAACTCCAGGAGCACAGGACAATGGTCCGAGTGACACCGAGTCAGATGAGTTATTTTTGCATCAGGGTACAAAACACACCAGTTCGGGTTAACAAAAAATCTGTCAATTCTTTCTTGGATCAAAGCTTGAACCTCCCTCCTATTTGTCCAAGTGAAACGGGGACCCGCAAAACCAATATCCATCATATTGCATTTATCCAAGCACTCCTTAAACAACAGAGACCTATTCACACTCACCCCTCTTCCCCCAAATTTATCCCCACTAAGGAGAGGTTCATTAAAGTCACTGGCTATAACCCAAGGCATATTATGTAAATCAGCCACATTCATCAGATTTTTCCACAAAATTTGCCTTTCGGCGTTCCTAGGACTAGCATACACAGCAGATAATAACCAGCTAATGTTTGTGAAACGTACCTTTACCTCCGCATGAACCTCCTGCTCGGTATTGGCGAGTAAGTCTAAATCAACTCTGTCAGTGTTCCACAGAACCCAAAGACCCCCTGCATAACCAATGGAATCAATGTGGAAAACTCCATCAAACGGCAACAAATTCGTGATATCCCTAGCTCTATCACCCCCTACACGGGTTTCCATAACAACCAAAATTGAAGGGTTGTAATTTTGCACCAAATCAGTAACACGCTTCCTAAAAGAAGGCTTCCGAGCACCTCTACAATTCCAGATGATAACATTCATAATAAGACAATTTATAAAGAAAGGAGCAAAATCAAAACTGAGTCTTCTCAACCCCGCCTCTAGCTTCAAAATCCATCCCCTCCGTCTCACAATCTTCCATAGCACTTTGGCTAGAGATATCTGAAGCCAAAACTCCCCCAACCGCTTGTATGTCTCCATTGAAATCGGAATCTCCGCTAGTAGGCAGCTCCCTAAGCTCTACACTTGCTCCCACACCGGTCTGCTCACTCACAGAAGAAACCCCAGCAATCCGATCAGCCTTGCTCGGAACTTGGCCAGAACAAAAACCCAGCTCTCCCGAATCACCCCTCGACAATCCCACACCGGCAGTGAAACAAACACCATCACCGCCACCTAAACCACCGTAGCGAAACTGTTCGTCCCCGTATCTTCTTTGCCCTTCAACCCCAACCAAGACGGAACTAGCCTGAGCTTGCTTGAGACTGGATCGGTCTGAGCAGAGCGCCCCAACGGCGCTACCTTGATCATCATGGTAAGATTTTTTACGAGCTGCCCCTTTCTTCCCTTTTACTGATGTAAGCCTCTGAGAATTTGGATGAGAACTAGATCGGTCTAAAGGTTTACTTGGAGCTTTTCTATTCAATAATAAGCTTGGGCTTTGTTGGGTCTGGGCCTTATCCTCTTGCCTAATGCTCTGGACCACATAAGCAAAACGGGCCTTATCCACAAACCTCTGAGGAGACATTTTTCTTTTAGACTCTCTATTAGACCCATCAATCCCAGCAGCCCGATCTGCATTTCCCTTATCCACGTACTCAGTTATTCTGGAATTTAACCCATTACCTTGCCGCAGCAATGTCCCACCACTCCTTAACGGTTTTGTACTATTTTTTCTGCGCTGTACTACAATCCAAGGCCCGTACACCTCCTCCCGCACATCCACCTGCTCAGTACTTTGCTCAGAATCACACATCACACCACTGGTCCCCTCCCCGCGCCTTGCTTCGTCAGGAACATGCACAAACCGTGAGCTAAAACACGCCTCACTCGCCTCCTTCAATCCAGCCTCCGAGGACGACGGTCCTTGCCGGACAACATGAGGGCAATGCTCCTTACTATGTCCTAAACGGCCACACTCAAAGCACATTTTCTGAATTCCTTCATAACAAATCTGTTGCTCGAGCTTCCCTATCATAATAGCAGTAGCTAGAGGTTTCTCCACATCCACTTGCACACACAGCCTTGCAAACCGACCTCTAGTTTCCGACGCCGTAAAAGTATCTATACGGAGGACATTCCCAATGGCTTTCCCAATGAGTTGCAGCGCCTCTACATTGTAATATTCAATGGGTAGCTCATTTAATCTAATCCAAACAGCAATGGAGGAAACACTTGCTAAGGCAGGCTTAAAATCCGGCTCCCATGGTCTAATAGAAAGAAAATGGTCTCCGACAAACCACGGACCTTTCCTCAAAACATTTTCATAATCTTCACTTAAGGACAACCTAGTAAGGAAGAAACCATGCCCCAAATCCACACAATCTAACCTCCCTGCCGGTTTCCATAGAGCCAGAAGCCTACCTTGAATGAAATTTAGTCCCACACTCCGACCGTAAACTTTAACGATAAAGGCGCTTGTCCACGGCTTACGGATTCTTTGTTTGAGTTCCCTGGGAATTTTAACAGCTAACAGGCCTTGCCGGAGTGTTTCAACCTCCCCATCCGACTCAACCTCATCATCCATTCCATCTTCAAAGCTAAAAGCTTGTACGAAAGCCCCAGGAATTTCTCCCAAGAGTTTATCTCTGAACGACGCATTTAGATTCCACGGTACACCCTCACGGTTTGGTGAAGCAGAGCCAGAGCTATGTCCTTCACCGAACCCCGCATGGCTCACATTCTTGACCTTCTTTGTGCTACGTACAAGTTCCTCTTTTTCCTCACAAGAGAGAGAGCGTTCCATATCAAGATACCAGAAAGAAGTGGGGGGGGGGGGGGGGGGGGGTATGCTATGTCACCTCTAGGCTTCCAATCAGTTGAACCAAACCCTGCATTGCTGCATCCAATGTATACTCAAAGACCGAAAATATCCCCAATAACTGTACACACCAATTTTGTGCCATCAAAGACCGTCTGTCTGTCAGTCTTTGAACTTCTGGTATAACCAGCACAGTAAATCAAGCTCTATACATCTCCTATTAGGCTAATACTCTAATTTAAACTTTAGCTACCTAGTAAGATTCTCAAAATTTGAGAGTACATGTTAATTTGAGCCCCTAGAAGTACTATTTCCCTGGGGAGTTGTGGTTGCCATACTTAAGACCATCCAATGTAAGTGTAACTATAATGGGGTGTACACACGCGCTACACAGTGTTCACTATACATGATTTTCTTCAACAAAATACAAAATCTCAATGCACATATATAAAGAAAACTAAAATAAATAAACAATGTAAATTTTAGAATAGAATGAGTTTTTTTCCTTACAAATGGGGGTATATGAACCTAGGTTCTCCTCCATTGACTTGAAAAAACCATTGTATCACAAAGCTCTAAGCTTAGAACCAAGTGAAGTTGTTAAAACTTTCTTTGGAACATATGCATTCGTAGAACATGAAAACCTTATTCTTGAATACAAAGAAGAAAATGAAAAACAATAAACTGAAAGAACAAGAAAAAGAAATCATTGACCACATTGCTAGTTATCTCATTTTTGTCTCCCGAACTGCCAAGCTGAAATGGAAAATAAGGGACACCTGTTCCAGCAGAGAACAATATATCCATCCTTTTCTTTGATGTTATAACCATCATTGCCATAGTTCTGTAAATACTTCCTAGCATTTATACTGTTGTAATAGCTCAATTCCACCCGGCCAAAACCAGCCTGCTCAAGCCTTAGAATCCATTTCTCAAGCTTTTCATGCCTCTCCTTTCTCTCCACTCCCTCGCATGCTATGATGTTTTTAATTTCATCTCCAAAAATCATCTTCTCTATCATTTGTCTCTCCGTTGGTGCTATTGATCGAATGGAGTCTAAGCAATCGAAGAGAGGAGCATAGAAGTCCAATGCTTCCTTGACTCTCTCAGTTAAACTAAAACCATTATGGTTTGCCTCCTGCTCAGCTATCACCATCACCTTCGGTGAGAGGCGCCGAAGAAAACTTAGAAAGTTTCTCATTTTTGCTAAAAAACTTGGAGATAGTATGGATGATGGAGAGGTGAAATCAGGACTTACCTCGTCGAGAAACTTCCGTAAAGGCCTCTTTGATGCCACAGGTGAAATCCTTCTTGGCACTTCCTCGTCAAAAGCCAAGAGAGAATGAAGCTGAAATGCAGCGCTGATTGCAATAGCTTCCCCGGCGTTAACACAAAAACTTTCAGTATCAACATTCTCTAATTTGCTCACTATAGGAATGAAGTGAAATGGAATTTCTAACTTAGAAGCTTCTGTCATCAACCGAACAGCCATTTGCTCTAACAATACTCTCTGGTCATGGATACCAGTAATTGTCAAACAGGGCGGCCCCTCTGGCCGCGCTTTAAATGTATGAAGAAGATCAATCCACTGTTCAGGTTCAAATGAATAGAGATCAATAATATGAACCCGCTTCTCGCCCTCCATAGCTTCTATAATGGCTTGGTTCGTGATCAAATATGCGACTTTTATGAAAGGGCAAACGTTATAGAACAATCTTTGAGCAACATTTTCCTCGGAGACTAATGATATTTTTGTCGAATTGAAGGCATTGTAAAGACCAGGAAATTTTGTTTTCAGCATCCTTTCAGCAAATGCCTCGATGACATATGCTGCAATTCGCTGAATGGGGGAGCCATTAGCAGAGGCAAGACGGGAAATAAGCTCAAGCATGATATTAGCATTAGGCATATTACTTTCAGCTACATGATAACCACATTCTTCAATCATTCTTAACAATTCCACGCCCAATTTCTCAGATAGTGGTGTTCCAATCGGTGATCCTAAACCAGGAGACAGTGACATCCATTGAGAGGATGATGGAGTTGCAGAATACCTTGCATCTTGGGTTCCTGCCATTGGGTACTGGGAGCAAACTGTGTGCAATGGGAAAAATAAAAATCTCAAAACTATATTAAAAATAGCTGAAGTGAGATTAACTGTGAAGGAGAATTAATTTCAATTACCACAATAATAACACTACACCATTTGATGACTGAGGAAGCTAAGGGAAGGAAGAAAGAAACATTGTATTATATATTTTCTTTAACTTAGTTTGGTTTTTCAAATAATTATAATCTTAAGCCAACCAAGGTATAAATAAAATAAAATAAAAATTTGTTTTTCATTATAAATTCAGGAGACAGTTTTAGCTCTCAAGTCAGAAGACAGTTAAAAGAACACAATTTTGGAAATTGTTTTTAAGGACTGATTTTTTTTTTTTTTCTTTTCTTCCTTTAATATTCAGGGAAATCTGGATTTTTCTACCCAAGCACAAGTGTTTTCATTTGTTTTTTTTTTTTTTGTTTTTGTTGCTATAATACATAATTCGACATTTTCAACAATAGAGGGGGGATTTGAATCCTAATATATATATATATATATATATATATAGGTAAAGTTTAGCGAAAGTTCAATTAAAATTTGAAATTAAAATTTAATTTTGCACCATGTATCTAAATTTATGTGGAGACCACACCATAATTATCTACTTAATTTTTTTTAATTTTTGTGCCAAGTGAATTAATGAATGCAAAATACTAATAATCTAATATTAATCAACTATAAAATTTAAAAAAAAAAAAAATCACACATACTCAATTAAAATCAACACAACAAAGATTATCACACGTTCTATCTTATTAAAAATTAGAAGAAAAAAAATGATCACAAGTAATATTAAATTTAGGTAAGAATTTTAATATGTGACTAATTACGATTACTTTTAAAAAAAATGACTAATTATCTATATTTTTATGATAAAAATTGTATTTGATTTTAAATGTGTATATATATATATATATATGCATGTTACATGCTATTTTTTTTAATTATTTGACTAATTATTTATATTTTCTAATAAAAAATTATGTTTAATTTTAAATTCATTCATGCGTTTGCATGGGTATATGCTAGTTCTCCTAATAAAGGAGAATAAATTATGCTACTGAGTTATAAAACTCTTGACAAATGTTTTCAATCTTAAAACAGCATAGTTTGAGAAACCCTATTCTCCATCTATGTTTTCTCATGACTATTCCAATAGAAACTAGTTTCCAAACCTATATATATATGTGTGTGTGTGTTTCCAATATTTCCTCTACTCGATTTCTTTTACTCTTTTCATTTTAAACATTATTTCTGAAAGAACCAAACAGGTGAAATTTTCTTTTTACCATAAATTCTAGAGCAGAAATAAGTGTAACACTTCAAAAATTCACATTCAAAACCTTCTTTCTAATATGATCTGTTATTCTCCATGCAACCAAAAAGAGCCTTAACGAAACCCGCTCAGAATTCAAGAAATTTCACCTATTATACAAAAATCAAAAGCATACAATGGACGAGTTATGTTCAGGAATTAATCAAAGGGTTCAATTTTATGAAACAAAAACAAGGGAAATTACCAGAGAGAGTTCAGAAATTATCAAGTACACCACCAATTTCAAATTCCCAGCTGGGTTTCCAAATTGATCAAAAACCCAGAAAAACCCTCCAAGAAATTTACATGCTTGGTGAGCCAACCTGCTAACCATCAAAATGGTTTAAGAGCTAAAGAGATTTTGGGGTTTGGGATTTTGTTGCAGAGTGAGTCAAAAGGAACAAAGTTTCGAAGGGCTTTTCCAAGACAGCATTGGTGATGACTTATAATAGACTTTTTTGTCTTCATCATTGAAACGTTGTTCTTGGGGAATTCAGAGGAATATGGAATTTCTCAAATGCTGTGTCATCTCTACCTAGATTTCTTCACGTGTATTACTCTCAGAAAGTTGAATTTTTGTCGTTATGCTTAGTGATAAGGAATAACAGCTGGGCAAACAGGGTATGATGCTCCGATAAAACACCAGTCTTGTAATTATTAAACGTGTTCGAAGAAACCAACACAACATCCTTGCTTGTCTTTTGGAAGTTACAAGTGCCTCCAAACCAGTATTTGGATTCTTGTTGAAGGTGTAGACACAACCGCTTGGTTCTTTCCACTGGCGTTAGGACAAGGAAGCAATGGAGGTGGGGGGAACAAGCCAAAAGTAGATTTAACGTTAGCTTTTGGGGTGGGACTTGAGAGTACTTGGAAGATCCAAGCTCCCATTCCCTCTTTTCCATCTTTTCCAAGGACTTTTATAATTTGATACTTAGGAAGAGAGATTGAACCCGCCGTTTGGTACATGTGTTTAAAAACTAAAAATTGTTTAAAAACATGTATGGGCGTGTTGATAAAAAAGTGTGTGAAAATATATATAATATTGTTTAAAAACTGAAAATTGTTATTTGAAAACACATACCAAACACCCCCCAGTCTTCGTTGAAAACACCAATTGTTAGCTAAGCTACAAAACTCATGTTGGAAACCTACAAGATACTCATTGAGCTACAAGACTATTAACATAAATTATACTCTTCAATTATAATTCTTGTCCTTGAATTTGGGATATAGTCATGACAAATCTATAATCCACATCCATTTAAACCCAAATAATAAAAAATAAAAAGAGATTTAGGATTATTAGTATACTACCAAAAAATTGAATTCATAATACCATAAATAGTCTTCCATTAAGGATATAGGGTATGTTTATTTGAAGGGATTTTAGGAAAGATGGAAAATTGAGGAGAGAGAAGTGGAAAGAGTATTTTTAGTGGGTGTTTGGTTGAGAGGAAAGAGGGGAAAAAAAAGGGATGGACCCGAGTGTTTTCTCTCCGAACCCACCAAAATGTTTTCTCCCCAAATTTGAAAGAAAATTGAAGGAAAACAGTTAAGGTCTGGGAAAGACAAATATGCCCATGTGAATGGGTTTGTGTTTTCTAGTTTTACCCCCCCCCCCCCCTTTTTCTTTTTTAATCTTTTTCTTTTTTTGTTTCGGTGTTACGTTACCCATCTTTCTTTCTTTTCTCTGTTATTTTCCTTCGTCTTTTCTTTTTTATTTCATTTTCTTTGGTTTTCTCCTTCTTTTTTGGTTTTTTGTCTTTTATGTACTTCTAGTTTGTAAAAGCATTTTTTTTTTTCAATCCGTATTTTTCATTTGTTTTGGTGTAACCCTTTTTTCCTTTTTTCTTTTTTTTTTGTTGCTAATTTGTTGCTTTTTTATTTAATATGGGCATGACAATAAATTTTCACAAACAATATTTTCTATCCTCTTATTTTTCTTCTCAATGAAAAGAGTTTTCTATCCTCTCACATTTCCACCCTCCCAACCAAACACATATGAGAGAAAATTAAATCTCTTTTATCCTCTCATTTTTCTATCATTTCCCCATTTTCTATTCTTCTATTTTTTCACCCCTCCAACCAAATCGACCCCTGAAGAAGCTTCACAATAGAAGTAAGATTCGTTAAGAAAAAGTAATAGTAATGATAGTCTATAAGATAGCAATGAGGTGCTCTTACTTGAGTAGATCAAGCTAGAGCAAGGGAGCTACAACGATCTTTATGGGAGAAAGGCGTTCACAAGTAGGGAAATACACAACCTACAAGAAAGAGTGTCTTAACATCTATACCTCTAATTTAATATTTATTTAAAAAAAAAAAAAAACACGTAGAATGCACAACTGAAAACTTTTTCTTATTAATTGAATGTTGGTTGGTGTGATTTTTTTTTTTTACAACACCTGCCATCGACAACTGCATCAACCATAAATTGGCACCCTTTTTAAACTGTCGACTGCACAACTAGTTTGGCCATTGTAGCCACTTGATGCAATTTGATTAGTGTGGAGAGGTCAACTCAATTAGCTTTAATTTTCATATCACTGTGCACCCCTACTTGTCTTTAAATAAGGGATCTAGAATCAAATCTTGTCTACACCAAAAAAAAAATCCTCATTGGTGTCTTAACCTAATAGTAAAAAACTATCATCATTGAGCAAAAAATATAGACTGAAATCCTATTATATCTATCCAACAAAATAATTCAATCTTTACAAGAACTTAATAGCCCCAAGATGTGAACATTTAACTGTTTGGTTAGTGAATACTAGCACAATTTTATAACAATGCTAAAGTTTTTTTGTTCTTTGGAGCCATTCAATTCGGAGTTTCACTAACTTAAGAGTTTATAAATTTTTCTTGGAAAATTATTCTCTCTGGTGGAGTTGATGTTGGTTTTGTCTAATTTAATACACGTGTTAGATGAGTCTATGGTGTATATGTTATCATTGAAAGAGATTTTTTTTTTTTTTTTTTTAAGAAGACGTTGAAAGAGAAATCTTTCTTCTTCTTTTTTTTTTACAACACCTGCTATCAACAACTGCATCAACCATAAATTGGTACCCCTTTTGAACTGTCGGACCACATAATTAGTTTGGCCATTAGTAGACACTTGATGCAATTTGATTAGTGTGGAGGGGTTTTTTCATATCACTATGCACCCGTACTTATCTTCAAATAAAGGACTTGGAATCAAATCTTGTCTATACCCAAAAAAAGAAACCCTCATTGGCATCTTAACCTAGTAGCAAAAAACCATCATCATTGAGCAAAAAACAGACTGAAATCCTATTATGTATGCATTTGGGAAGCGTTGCGTTTGTGCGTTTTGCTGAAAAAATGTGGGTCCCCATGGCACTGTTTATGGACCCACAAAAGTCATCTAAACATAGATTTCAATATAAATTTGAGTCTCAGAATATTATTCACACATTTAAAAATTATTTTGTTACAGTATTTTCAACAATAAGTTTTCAGTTTTCAGCAAATAAGCAGTATCTAAACACACCCTACATCTATCCAAAAATTAATTCAATCTATACAGGAAATTAATAGCTCCGAGATGTGGGCATGTAACTGTTTGGTTAGTGAACACGAGCACAACAATGCTAAAGTTTTTTGCTCTTTGGAGCCATTCAAATCCGAGTTTCACTAACTTAAGAGTTTATAAATTTTTCCAGCTAGGAAAATTTTTCTCTCTGGCGTAGGTGATGTTGGTTTTGTCTGAGTAAATACATGCGGCAGTGGTAGGTGTGGCAACGGTATAGATGTTATCATTGAAAAAGAAATCTTTTTTTTTAAGAAGACATTGAAAGAGAAATCTTAGTCCATAGAGGAGCATTTGTTGTTTTTACTTTTAGTGCATGCTTAGGTTAGCTTGTTACTTAGGCAAACACATTGGCTTTTAGCTACGAAGGTAGTTTCTTCTCTTATTATACGGTGCAAGAAACAATGTTTAGGGTGGTATTTTCAATGACCGTTTGTAGCTTAGCAACTAGGAATGAAGTTCCCCAAACTATGTAAGTTTTTTTAAAATTCAGGTAAATCTAGGAAACATATTGCATTTGGATGATGGGTTAAAAACAGAATCATATTGGGACCACAAAATGTTTGAGGTTGTGATTGGAGATTTGTAAGTTTTTTTAATTTAATTTTAGACGGATTTCTTTATCCTAGGTAAATTTCGTAAAAGAGAGGAGAATTTGACAAAAAAAGGGGAACTTGGAAAGGAGACAAAACATTGGTAATCAAACTGTTTTCATTATGTTAAAGGTTAGGGTTAACAAAGAATTTGGATTTAGGAGAGAGAGAAATAAGAAAACGAAAATACCATTTTATTCTCTACATTTTTGTAACAATTAATTTGGATCCTTTTATTTTTAATTTACAATTAATTACCGTTACTTAGTAAGTTGATGATAGAGACTAAATTGACTACAAGTTAAAAATAATAAGAACCAAATTGTTTGTTTTTGATAGCTTGGGAACCATTCCACCTGAAAATCTCTCTTTTGTTTGTTTTGTTTAAAATTATCATCTTTCTATGCGAGATGCAATGCCTCAGATTATGCAAGGGAATATGATGGTGCCTGCCTTCAAATGTGATTGTCATGTATAATCCAATTGCGTAGGGGCTCCTCTTTCTTGTCCAATGGATATACTATAACCTTCCAAGAGTCATAAGACTCTGAAGAATCCTAATTTACAAGTTTGTGATTGTGTTCCTTTACATGGGGTTTTCTGTGTAAAACTTGGTTAATTTTCCATTTATAAATGTTCTGGTCTTATCAATATACCTTATTGCTTCAAGTTTATGTGGATGGAACAGCTACCATGTCTACCCAAGAAAGAAAAGCAAGTATAATAGAGTTTTATGGTAATGTCTTGAGTTTGGCATACTTGGAATTTTGTAATGTAATGTTAGAACTTGATTTTTGATGTTTATGAGTTTTGATTTAATATTTAAGTCAAATTTTAGTAAATCAATATATTACTAAAAGCTGAAGCGTAGCATTTAATGTTGCTACGCTCACGTTGAGCCACGTCAGCAGCCATGTCATTCCCATCCTCTTTCCTAAATTTATCCTACCATTTTAAAATAGTTTTTATCAATTTTAAAATACTAATAAAACTACAATTATTTCCAGCCTATGTCTATCATAAAGCCCACTTCCTATAAATTTAATTCCAGCAGCCCACTTTTTCTAAATTTATTTCTAACATAAAAGCCCAAACCTAAGCCTTCTCAACCGAAAACCCTTAGAAAATCACGATTACAATTTCTTGGATTTCCTTCCTTTTGTTTCTCACGCAAAAAGCGTTCCTTCCACTTCCCCACCTTCTAACGGCAGATTTCTCACACAAACCGTGTTCCTTCCCCTTCCCCACATTCTAACAGAGGACTATCAAAATGCTGTCCACCATAACGCCCAAACCCATTCTTAATCGCCTTTACTCTATAACACCAACCCTTTCTATATCCCCTCCTTTTGCTCTACCTGTGTTCCACGGTTTCAAAACTTTAGCCCTTCAGCTAGCTAACGCCAACCTCTCTCTCTTCCAAAGACAGTTTCAAAACTTCAGACCTTTGGCTTTCTAAAACAGTATATTTGATGATTCACTTCAGACCTTTAAAACTTGAATGCAGCACTAGGTGAGAGCTATTGAAGAGGGGGCAGATTTCAAAGAAACAGACATCCTCGGCAGTTAAGATGGAGTGCTGATATGCTCCCATGTGTAACACTGGATCTCGATAATAGAACAAATATTGCAAACTTCAGTCAGTTTGCTGATCGAAAAAGAACTTATGAGATCCAAGGTGTGACTATGACTAGGTGTATGTCTCTCAATTTCTGGCTTAATATTACTGCACATCTGTTTTATTAAGTCCTTTTTTATATGAAAACTGGGGTATAAATCTATTCAATTATTTTAAAGTTTTCTCTTTCTTCTTTTCCCCTTTGGTTTCAGGTTACTATGGTGAGAATTACAAAAAGAGTCATTAATACTTTACTTTGCCAAAATATATTTTAGCAAGGTGGTTAGAAATTTACGATTAGTATGTCTTGATTATGTTCAATTCAGTTTTATGTTACATCAAGGCATTTGTTTTTGATAGTTTGGGAACCATTCCACCTGAAAATCTCTCTTTTATTTGTTTTGTTTAAAATTATTATCTTTTAATGCAAGATGCAATGCCTCAGATTATGCAAAGGAATATGATGGTGTCTGCCTTTAAATGTGATTGTCATGTATAATCCAATTGCATAGGGGCTCTTCTTTCTTGTCCAATGGATATACTGTAACCTTCCAAGAGTCATAAGACTCTAAAGAATCCTAATTTACAAGTTTGTGATTGTGTTCCTTTACATGGGGTTTTCTGTGTGGAACTTCGTTAATTTTGCATTTATAAATGTGCTGATCTTATCAATATACCTTGTTGCCTCAAGTTCATGTGGATGGAACAGCTACCATGTCTATCCAAGAAAGAAAAGCAAGTATAAGAGAGTTTTATGGTAATGTCATGAGTTTGGCATACGTGGAATTTTGTAATGTAATGTTAGAACTTGATTTTTGATGTTTATGAGTTTTGGTTTAATATATGATATATTTAAGTCAAATTTTTATAAATTGTAATAAAAGTTGTTGGGGGAACTATGGGTGCCTTCTATAATGAGAGTGAGGGGGAAAAAACTTATATTAAAGTGGCCAAGAGTGCTTTCTTAAAACAGGAGCGAAGAAAGAGAACTTATATCTCTTATGGTGTTCAAGTCAATCAAAGTTAATTTTTGCTTATTATGTAAAGTAGATATTTATATTAAATTAATTGACTTTGTTAATTGTTCAAATCAACCCACTTTTAACTAAACCAAAAGTCTATATATATATATATATATATATATATAAATATTACTGATACATGTGATTTTTATTAAATTAATAACCATATTTATAATAATAATTTCGAACTCTCTATTGTAAGATTAAAAATTACCAATTGGGGTGAACTTAAATCTAATATTATATTTTTAAAAGAAATAATAACTAAGAGAGCGTTTGGATTCGGCTGAAAAAAACTGCGTTTGCGTTTTGTCTGCTTTTTTTTTTTTTTTTTTTTTCACGCGTTTTGGAGCTGGGTGTTGCGGCTACTGTTCATGTACTGTTCAATGAACAGTAGCCACAAACTTTGACTTTTCAAATTTTTTTTGGACCAATCACAGCACATCTGTACTGTTTACGGACCCACAAATTTCACTTTTCAGCAACTTTTTCATTAAAAATGGGTCTCACGATACTATTCACACATTTAAAAATTATTTCGCTACAGTGTTTTTCAATTTTCAGTTTCAGTTTTCAATTTTCAACTGTATCTAAACGGACCCTAAATGCTTCAAAAATAAAAATAAAAAGAAGAAGAAGAAGCTCACATGAAGCATTGAGCCTGGCCCATACATTCCATTAAGTTGAACGAAACTCAAACTTTGGATACCAATCCCACCCGGAAACTTAAACAGGCTGTTACAGTGAGAAGCCCAGACTCATTGTTAAAGCTGGGCCACCAGACCCAAAGTTAAAGCTGGGCCATGTTTTACGCTGGGCTTATTAAATAAACTCTAACAAAAATGAGAATCCTTATCATGCGAGATCTCGTGGCTTTTTATTTATTTATTTTTGAGTAAAGGTATAGAAAAAATTATTTTGCAATATTTTTATAAAATATTCACGTAGTTTATTATTTCTTAAATAATTATTGATAAATCAAAATGTGATGTTAGTGAGGTCCAAATTAGAACTAGTAAGAATTTGTATATTAATAGTTTGTAAAATATTTTGTGATTATAGCATTACTTGTTATTTTTTAGAAGAGTAATAGTACAATCACAAACTATTTTACAATATTTTTATAAACTGTTAATATAGTCAACTTCTTATAGGTTTTTATCTAAACTTATTATTAATATCACTTTTTTATTTACCAATAATAACTCACCACATCATTAGTTTGTAAAAATGTTTATATCTTTAGCATTACTCTTTTTAGAAATATTATCTTTACAATATTTTTATAATAAATTTTAAGAATTTTAGTGTTAGGTTCAAATTATAACCAATAACAACTTACTACTTATAATTTGTTGTGAAACTATTGTGGAAGTAACAATTCTTTTATTTATTTATTTGGTTTTACTAAATAAAAAATTGCCTTTTGTTTTAGGCTTTTCAAATAATCCAAGTTTTTGATAAACTTTTATATTATCTGGAAAATGGTATTAAATTTTTTATGAAATGACCCATTAACAAAGGGTACAATCTTTAATATGACCCATTAAAAAATCACCCATGTACCAAGTCTAATGGTTGACCCGATTTTATTTGGGTTTTGCCCCAGATTAATCCCAGTACAAGTACAACCAGAGAGTGAGAGTGAGAGTGAGTGTGACTCTGAGTGTGAGAAAGAAACCTGTTGCTTTACTTTGAGAGAGTGAGAGAGACAGAGAAGTGAGCTTAACCTAGGACCTTTGAACTCCTCACTGCCTGTCTGTGTCTGTGTCTCTCTCTTGTTTAGCTCTCTTGCTACAACATATACAGAGGTGAACTATTTTATTCCTTTTTTTCTCGGTTTTCTCAACTAAAGAACAGGGTTGATTTTTTTGGATCTGTTAATAGATGTTACTATGTTAGTATTCTATCCATCCTACAAACGTGTCTTGTCTTTTGTTCATGAAAACTTATATCTTTTCTGCCTTTGTACATAGTAAAATTATATGGAAAAAAAATTTATATCTTGTCTGTCTTATGTTAATGAAAAATCAAATCTTTGTCTTTTATACGTGTCTGTAATCTAATGAAAATCTGTATTTTAAGGTGCTCTCTGTTCTGATTTCACAACTTGCATTTTTGTATGATTTATTATTTAGTAAATACATGTTGTCACTAGGAATAATATTCTTTATAATCAATATTCCTTTTTTTATTTTTTATTTTTTGGTGTTCACTTTTTTTATAACTCTGTGTTTTTTCATGCTTCTATCTATATCAATTTCTTGTATGCTTTTACTTTATTAGTGTTCTATTCATCCTACAAACATATCTTGTCTTTTTGTTTATGAAAAATCATTTCTTTTTTCTGCCTTCTGTTCAGGAAAAATCAAATCTCGTCTTTTTATACATATCTGTAGCCTGATCAAACTCTCTATTCTGAGGTGCTCCCTCTAATTATTATATTTCTAGGTGCAAGCCTTAACTATTAAGTGCCATCTTAATTGTTAAACTATTACTGCAAGCACTTTTATAGGTCATGAACTATGTCTAACATACTAGGCTCGGCAGTATTATGAAATTCCCTCTACAACTTGCATTCTTGTCTGGTTTATCATTTATTTAGTAATAATATTCTTTATATCAGTCTATGTAAGTATGATGTCAAATAAGAAATTCTAAAATTTTTCCCCTGGTTCGTTCATTATTGTTTTTCAGCCTATTACAGCATAACCAACCTATTAAGATGTCTAAGTGGGCTGATCTTTCACATTTTATCCTCTATGAAATAATCTGTCGACTATCTTTCTTTGATGATGTCTTCATTTTTGGTGCTGTCTGCAAGTCGTGGCAATCAGTTGTTAATTCATTGGAGAAACCTCTATTGCCTCCTAAATGTCCTTGGCTTATGCTTGCTGAAAGAGAACGAGGCAATAAAGAAAGGCAGATACGAAGCTTTTTCAAGTTATCAGATGCTAGAACTTACAATTTCAAGTTGCCTGAGCTTGTTGGAAGAAAAAGCTATGGAGCATCTTTGGGATGGTTGCTCACTATAGGCACTGATTTACAGATTAATCTCTTTCATCCATTGTCTAAACAGCTAATAGCTCTTCCACCTCAACCTACCTTTTGCTGTCAATACGATGGTAAAGTTGAGCGCATGTATCTTCGTAAAAACTTTGTTTCTAAGTGTGTTTTGTCAAGGAGTCCGTGGAACTCAATAACTCATGAATATGATCGTGATTGCATAATCATGACAATCTATGGTGGAAAAAAATTACTGGCCTTCACTAGACTGGGATATAAAGCTTGGATTGATATAAAAAGTCCTACTCGATGTTATGATGACATTGCATTCTACAAGGGAAAATTTTATGTGGTAGATTGTCATGGTGAAGTTTTTGTTTGTCGCACTGATGATAACCGAAAGCTAGAATTTAAAGTTATTGTGCCACGTCCAAAGGGAACCAAGGGTACTACCCAGAAGTATATTGTTATATCATCAGGAGCTCTTTTGTTGGTTTCACGAATGCGAGGTGGTCCTTGTTCTTCACTAGGACGCGACCGTAACTATGAAGAAAATGAATTCAATAATGAAGACTCCAAAGATGATACCGAGGATGAGGATGCTTTTGAAGATGAATCTGAAGAAGAAGAAGAAGAAGAAGAAGAAGAAGGAGGAGGAGGAGGAGGAGGAGGAAAAGAAGAAGAATACATCAATGATAATGCCTATCTGACAATTGGGTTCACAGTTCTAAAGTTGAAACGGTGTACTCAAGCAGGAAGCAAATATAGATACAAATGGGTGAAGGTTCACAGCTTGGGAGATCAAGCATTGTTTGTGGGTGATAACTCTTCGGTGTCTTTGTCTGCATCAAGCTTCAATGGGTGCAAAGCTAATTGTATCTATTTTACAGATGATAAACTAAATTATGCGTGTACCTTAGAGGGTGGTGGGTATGACATAGGTGCATTTAGAATGCAAGAGAGGAAAATTGAGCACCCATACCCTGGTGAATCCCTCTCTTTCTTTTCTACCCCACTTTGGTATATTTAACTTATATTTATGCAATGCATATGTTGGTTTTAATCAAAAAAGCTAGCGAAAGTGGGTAAAGTTGTTGGTCTTTAGATGTGCTTATATTTATTGAACTCGGAAGTTGTAAAACTAGTAATTTACATCTATGCAATCTATTTATTGTATAATAATACTTATTCTATTTTAATTGCAATTATCTATGGGTTCTCTTCACGTATTCTAGCTATTAGTTTAATTTGTGAATTATCAAAACTGAGTCAGTTACATCGTTGAATAACTCAATTATGACTGTCAGGTGCTGCTTTAATTTGATTTTTCTATACTTCATTTACACACGCGCACTTCTAACTTGAGGGTTAGCAATGGAGGTGGAAGGAAAGCAAAGAGAAATGGCTAGTCTACCAAACAGGTGATGTGCCTTTTGACAGACCCAGACAGAATTCTCTGGACCTCAAGAGCTTCACCAAATGTTAATAAGCTTATCTACAATGTAAGTTTTGCATTTCTGATCATGGTGGTCTGTTTGGTTGTTGAGTACTGAATTGTTTGGGAAAAGAGAACTGAATTGTTAAGAAATGGAACTTCTTTCTTATTCAACTTGTCATGTTTGAATCTCATTTGTGCTGAAAGTGCTTTATTTTGCCTGTTGAGAACCTTGTGACAAGACTTATTTTGAATCATTCAAGTTTCTAGTAAAGCTAAATGAGGAAATAACAAAATTCAGCCACATCAGATGTTTTCTTGAATAAGTTTTCTTCTTTTTTTCTTTTTTCTTTTTTTGGGTAAAGGACAGCTGATTTGTTTCAGATTAGTCTAAGAAAGAAACCAAGTTCATTATAAATGATTTGTTTTAGAAAAGATATAATTTCTCATCAAAATTTTCTAACTCCAAGCCAAGTACTTGAACATTGTAGTAGTATTTTTGCAAATTTTAGAATTTATGTTTCATATTTACTACCAGCATCAAATTTTGCCAACTAACCAAATATCTGATCTACATACCATATCCATGGCCATTTAGTAGTAGATTTACAGTGTCAAACAAAACATCGAAACTCAAGTGCTAAGTAAACAGTAATTCAATCTTGAAATGGCCAAATTGGCACCAAATCAAAACCTCAAAAACAAACTATATTAAATACTAACCAAAAGGACTTTCGTTTTCTTAGCAATACAACATAATACAAAATAAAAAAATAAAGAGGCAAAAAAAGCCACAGTTATCACAAGCAAAGAGTACCATACCCTAGAATTCAAAAATAGGAGAGACGAGAGCTCGAAGAAGCCTTGGTTTGATAGCTTGCTCCAGTAAATATATATATATATATATAAAAGGAATTTATATGATTATTTTTATATAATAAACTATTTTTATTTGAGATTTATGGTTTTGGTTTAGTTTTTTTTTTTTTTTTTTTGCTGAATAAGTACTTTATTGCTCAACCCGAACAAGGGGAGAAACAAAAGAATTGAGCCAAATTCCATCTTTATCCCAAGCCCGCAAAATCAAAGAAGGCAGATAAGAGATGCAACCGGCCCAATCCAAGTTACAAGAGCTGCCCAATGGGCCAAAAGATGGGCAGAGACATTGCCCTCTCTACAAACAAAAGAAAATTTTACATTGTTAAATTACTTTACAAAAAAACAAAATATCATCACATAAAGATTTAATGCTCCAATGGGGATCAACATCTGCATTACGAATTGGCTCAATAACATTCCAAGCATCACCCTCTAATATAATGTTCTCATAGCCTTCACTAGCAGCAAGTTTAATGGCACTCCAAGCCGCTCTAGCTTCCCTCACCAATGGACTATTTGAAAGAAACCGGTCTGACCATGCTTTCAAGGTATTACCCATAGAATCTCTACTAACCACTGCTATTGTGGTTTTTTTTTTTTTTTTTTTTTTTTTTTTTTTTTTTTTTTTTTTTTTTTTTTTTTTTTTCGCTAATTGCAGCATCAAAGTTCAGTTTAATCCAATTGGAAGGAGGCACGACCAAGACACATCTTTTTTTAGCCTTACGGACAGCACCTTCCAAGCTTGCTTGTGCTCTTGAAAAAAGCCGTAGGATCTATCTAGCAATCTTTGTTGGATTACCATTATTCCCTTCCACTCTCGCTTTATTTCTTGCACACCATAATTGATCACAAGAGATTGCTGCATATAGCTGAAACTCCCTGGCCATTTCATCATCTAGACCAAGTTTAGAGCTTGGATAAAGAATAGCTTTAATCCAGTCCACAATTGAAACATTTCATCATCTAGTTTTTACCCTGTACGCTTGTTTGTGAAATAAAATTTCTATCGTTCTTGGTTTCAAAAAAAAAAAAAAAAAACAAGTTATCATACAAGAACTCCAACATGCAACCTACCAACGGCAACCACCAATTAATCCATGCAATAGTTACATCCAACAAAACTATTGACAACTCATCATATACAACATAAATCATGACAATTTTAACAAGTTATCAAACAAGAACTCCATCATGCAACCTACCAACCACCAATTTACCCAAGTGATAGTTACATCCAACCAAACCCCTATAAAAGCCACCTCTTATCACCACCCCATTGACCCCAATTGACAAAACCAACACACACAAGCATACATTCAAAGAGAGATACATATGACAATGTACTTCAATACTAACATTTTCCTTTTAGCTTTCTTTGCCATGGATTATTGTGATTCTGTTTTTTGGTAACAGCGATAATATGGTTGTTGACAAAGGTTATCAAGGTGACTAGCAGGATTTGCAACTAATAATAGGTTTTTCTTTGGCACATTCTAATTAACGAAAACAACACTTTTATATTTCAAATCTTGCCGGCCACCTAGGCCAACAACCATATTGTTGTTGTTACTAGAGAATAGAATTACAGTAATGGCAAAGAAAGTCAAAAGGAAAATGTTAGTATTAAAATACATTGCCATATCTATCTTTCGGCAAAAATGGCCCATTACCATCAATTTTGGAAATAATTTGCCCAAAAACACTGTTTCTGAACTGTACCACTTTTTCGAGTACTCGAGCTTGCTGAGCTCGAGTACCATGTTTTTTTAATCCACCCTGACCTGCTGACATGTGAGGTACACAGCCCTAAAAACACACTATTATCTCTCACTTCTCACTCTCACCTACCCAGAACACACTCTCACTCTCACTCTCACTTCCACCTAAACATACAAACCCCAAACCCTCACACCATCGGCGGCAGAAAACCCGTCGGCGTCAGAAGGCTTTCGTCGGCGGCGACCTCTCAGCTCTCTCACTATCTTAAGAGACTGAAACGACGTCGTTGTGATCTGTTTCGCGTATCGATGATGGTCGGGGGAGTGGAATCGTGGTCTCCGTCGCCGTCGCCTTTAAGGGAGAGGGGAAGGGAAAGCGGTGGTTGTTGGAGGAGCGATGGTAATGGACTTTCCGTTGGATGACAGTGGTGCGACGGCGTTTTCGTCCTCCTCTTCTTCTTCGCCCTTTCTCCACCCAAATTGCCTTGCAGGCTTCGCCGGAGACTCTCGAAGTCTAAGTCCCCGCAGAACTGTACTGTCGAAGATATCGAAGCGAAGCTCCGCCACGCCGATCTTCGCCGCCAGGTCTCTCTCTCTCTCTCTCTCTCTCTCTCTCTCTCTTTTTGGTGTGGTTCTTGGTTTGTGAAATTACTTGGAACTTAACTGAGCCAATTAATTCTTCAGGTGGTTAAAGATTCTTGTTTTAAACGTGCTGATTAGTTAATTAAACATTTTGAAGACTTATCAATCTGAATTTCATTTACAGAAAATCTTCAGAGATCACCAAACGGTGTGATCGTTTCATAAAAGTTGGTATAGTCTGTAATTTTCTCAGGAGCCAGATCAAAATTTTGATTTTTTTTTTTTATCTTGGTAACCAAACATGGTAATAGGATTTGGATATAAGCTTCCTGAATCTCAAAGAATCATGGGTTATGTTATTTATTTATAAATAAATTTTTTTTGGGAGGTTAAAAGTTAAAAGCTTTGTATTGAAGGTTTTTTTTTTTTTTGTGGGGGGGGGGGGGGGGGGGGGGGTGGGGGGGGTTGTTAGGTAAAGGTGGGTGCTTCTTTTGTTTGAGTTTTTTCTGTTTTGCACTTTCTGGTCTTTCCTTTTCACGTCTGGTGGGCGTCTCTTTGTTCCATTTTCAAAATATTTTGCTTTTTAACATTCTTTCCTTAAAAAAAAAAAAATGATTACTTGTTGAATTGAATTTAAATTATCCCTTACTTTTTCAATAAGAAATTTAGTTTTGTACCCATTTTTTAAAATAGTTTTTTGTAGTCATGAATCCTACATTGGTTTTTTTTAATTGTTCTTAGTCCCTCTGAATAGTGAATCTTACATGAGCTTTATTCTGTCATGTTGTTTTGGGTGCAGCAATGCGATGGGAAATTGTCAAACAAGGCTCGAGCAAAGCCCAGAAGCCCATCACGGTCCTCATCTAATGAGGAAGATCTTGGTTAGCGCCTTGAAGCGAAGCTCCAAGCTGCTGAGCAGAAGAGGTAATATTTTTGTATTGCATAACTTATTTTTCAGCCTTTTGAAAATGGGGTTGTTTGAGAAAGCTTCACCTAGGAAAAAATTGAAGTTCAAAAAAGCTGTGCTCTGAAAAAGTGCAGTTAGAAAATGCATGTTTGCATTACCAAACATGCATTTTGAGATCTTTGACTTTGACCAAAATGTCAAAATTTTCAAAATGGACCTATCCTACTCAGTTTTTCGAGTAGAAAAATTAATTGTGGTAGCGTACCTGTGCATTAGGCTTAACGTTAATATCTTGTTGACATGGATTCTAGGGACTTATTTCGTTAAGAAAATAATATAGTCTAGATTTTCCTTGTGACCTATAGTATTCAGTGCTGGATGGCTATAAAAAGCTCAAGTTTTTTTCACAACAAGAACTCAAGCAAACCCTCACTCTTCTACCCCAAACCTTGTGATTTTCTAACCTTTCTTTTATTTTATTTTTCTTGTGTTACCCAATTAGTAATCCATTATGGGCAGCAAGTTGGTGCCGAGTTCAGTACAACAAAGTGAGCTGAGCGTGTTAACCATGTCCAACCTCGACATCATGAACTTCATTTACGCAACCCATGTTCATGGTGACGAAAAGTTTGATGTTGAGTCTCTTTTCGTTCTCGTCGAAAACATCCTTAAGCGTGCCACCCTAATTGTTGACCATGTTGCACTGGTACACTACCATAATTCTTTATTAGAATAAGATGCTCTCTCTCTCTCTCTCTCTCTCTCTCTTGTTTATTTTCTTTTTCCTAAAACGGAATTTTAACTTGGACTGAAGCATTCCATAGTTTGGAATACACTATAGTGAGGTAGGGTAGCCATTACTTTTACCAAAGAAATTGAAAAACCACTTCAGCCTTAACGAAGTGGAATAAGCACACAAGGTTGCTTTACATTTTTGTTTCTTTAAAATGAGGGATATGTAATGCAAGTCCATGTTTGGGGACTTGTCTGTGGAGGAGGATGCCAGCAGGTAGGATTCATCCTTATGTTTCTGCGTCTTGATTCATTTACAAATACATTATATTCTCATTCCTGTTATATGATGACATTACCCGGTTCATCAGCCTCCAGTTTGAATATGGCATCTTGAAAATACATTTGGTTTTCATGTTTGACAGTGATGATATATCTTTGGATGGCTAGAGCAAGAACTGGAAGAATGCAAAAATGATGATGTAAGTAATTCCATATCATTTCCTTTGAAAATTCATTCCTTTAGATATATATTTTTTATCAACGGTCCTTTAAGCTGCAATTCTTTATTTATTTTATTTCTTTTGCTTTTTCCTTGTACATTTTAATCGTGTTTTATTATGTAAATTGTTTTCAGTTGCTTACCGGAAGAATGCTTTCATGTTTATTTTTAGAGGTTTATATATTTATGACCCCCGTCTCTTTAATAATGTAGGTAGTTGCAAACGTACTATTTGAAGGTACAAAATTAAGGGAGTATAGAAAGGGGGTTGAGAACAATTTACGGAAAGTTGAATTGGACTCGATTCAGGTTTGTGCTTACTTAACGAAATCCTTTTTTGCCAATCAATAGTTTTATAATTCATAGAGACATGATTTATTTTTGTAAACTTTCTTACTAGGCTTTGCTTTATTTTAACCGGAAAATTGTCTCACGTAGCTCATAGTTCTATGAAGTTCACAACATAAAAGTGTTTGATGCTTTGTTGCCTGAAATCCTATAATTATCCATATAAAAAAAAAATAGTGTAAAGAGGCTTCTCTTCTATGTCAGGAAGTCTTCTTTGTAATGCTTGGTTCTCCACTTCTACATCATATTATATTGTGCAAAACTTTTTCTTCTTCTTTGATTCGTAAGTTTACATGCAATTAGTGAGTTTTGGAACCCAAAACCTTACCCTCCGCCCTTTCTTATTGAGGAGGAGGTGACGTGTTAGCTAGAGCCCATTAGCCATATTGTGCAAAAACTTTGTGGAGCATTGCTTCCTTTCGGAAAGCTTATTGTCATGAGATCATTTAGTTGGTGATTTGGGTGTCGACTCACCATCACTGTTTTTTCATAATGAATTATGGAAAGTTGGTTTTAGTGTCTCATGAGACACTTTTTGCTGAATGTTTTGTTAGTGTAGTTATCCAAGTTAAAACTAGTGGTGATTAACAAATAGACCATGCAGTTATTGGATTGTGATTTATTTGTGTGAAGTTTTGAGAAGCTTTGGTATCAGATCTGGAAGTTTATATTACCGTATCTGCCCTATATTCTAGTACTTTCATATTGCCCAAGTTTCATGCTACTATCATTGTTTCCTTGTGCCAACTTTCTTTGACTGGTTAGATTTTGGACCAAATATATCTTTTTCTGTCCCACCCTTTGTCAATTAACTGCATGGCTCTGTTATCATTTTTATCCTTGTACTCCAGACACATTCTCATTCTCTTAGAGTTGGCAAAGTAAGCCCTACCTCATCTAGTTAGGCTTGCTTGTCTAGGTAGCCTGCATTTAAGGTTATAATAATTAGGTGTAGCACTTGGAGCTAATGGGCCATGAAGGAGGACAGCTTTAGTGACATACACTTTGGGGGCCTTTGGTTCGCCGTGATGTTCAATTACGGCATAATATTACGTTATTGTAATATTACATTAATGTAATCTCAATACAAGAATACAACATTACATTGTTTAGGAAGGGATGAGATTAAGATGATATGATATATTTTGTAATTTTAAATTATAGTAATGTTAGAAAAAATAAAATAAACCAAAAATTTTAATGTCACATCATCGTAATATGCATCATATCAATGGTACATCATAGCGAACTAAACGCCCTTTCGTGATGAGCTCTGGTTTATGGTTATTTTTTGGTCATTATTATTAATTAGGTATTTACAATTCTTTAAAATGGTTGTTCTAATTGTGTTGGACATTTTAATTTGTTCTCCTTAGGTTTTGAGTTTGACCAATTTAAAATAGTTCAATTTGTTACTGTTAGCTTGTGTGCCATTATGGGTTTTACAACTGGCCCAAACTTGCCCTAAAATTGTTAGTTTCCAACTTTAGTTACCTTAAGTGTCGCTTTGGCCATGGCATGTGCATGATCATATCTCCTAAGTGAATAGTTGGAGAAGCATCAGATGTTGCAGGTTGTCTCAATTTATGTGTATGGGGAAGATGTGCTTGAGAGCATGTGTATGCACATCAACTAAGAATAAGACTTTTTTGACTTGTTAGATTGCTCATCCTTTTTGTTGTATTGCTCTTCTGTGGCACTATATTAGATTATAGAAACAAGATTTATTTGGTAAGAATTTAAATAGAAAATGTGTGTTTGGTTTATTTTGATTTTTGATTTTTTTTTTCATTCATTGGTAAAGATTTGTGTCGCAGAGATACCTTCAGAATCCTTTTTGAGTACTCTTTTATTATATATTTTATAAAGATTAAATGTTTTTTATTGCATTAAAACTTCTTCTTCAACGTTGCAGGATTACATAAAAGAAAGTGATAATTTAGTGTCGCTTCATGATCAAATTCGTGAATGTGATAGAATCTTGTCACAGATGGAAACTCTCCTCAGTGGATTTCAAGTATGTTGTCCCTTACTTTGCAATAAGCAATTATTTACTTGCTTGCAGCTTCATTGAGACTGTTTCTCATTTGTTTTATACTGATAAAATATATTTTGATGGATATACACAATTGATCACCCTCTAATAAAACATATTGGCTGAAAATGTAGTTGCATATATCTTTGTCACTTTGCAATGATCATAATTTTTTTTTTTAAAAATTCTTGTATTTGTTGACAAAATTATATACATTGTTTTTGCTCAGGGACAAGATTATATGCATTCTTGATTTTAGTAGCGGTTCCTGGATATAAATCACTACCTCACATAAATACCATAAGTTATACATGTTTTCCATTAGTCTATGGTAGTAAAATTTCCCTTTTTCCCAATGCTGGTTACTTTTTGCAAATACGCGATTGTGTGGTGCAATAACATTCTTCACAATACAAATTGCATAAATTCTCTTTTTAATAAATCTAAAATATTCAAATAAACTTGCATATTCACATTTGCATTAACCTAGTATGCTGAAAAAATTATTGGAGACAAAAGCCACTGCCATTCTTGAACAGAAAGAAGCAGCAGAAAGAATGAAAGAAAACAAAATCAAACATAAAATGAAGAAACAATAAAATTCCAGCAATTATGAAATAATAGCACCACAAGTATGGACTGAGGTGTGAGCCTTGTCTTCCTTAACTATATTTAGCAGAAAGAATAACATCTTCCATGATATGCGTATTGAACAATGTTGGAAAGATCAATACATGGGGAGGGAAACTACAAAGTACAAATCATGGAGTATCATACAAGAGCAAAACGATCACAAATGTTGCTTCTTATTTTTATAAGTGCAAATTCAACCAACAAGTTACAAGCTTTCCTCTTCACATGGTTAACTTGCTGCTTTAGACTTGAAAAGAATGAGACTTGAGAGTATTAACTCTAAAGTTTTAAGGATTATTAGAAGTTCACCGTTGTATAAAGAAGAGAATAACAGATTTCCATATGTTAGTTTGAAAAAGAAAGAAAAACCTATGAGATTCTTCCAACTTGAAATTTGAGCTCTAGTTGTATATATTGTCTGGCTGTGAGTCTATGACATCAAATGGTGGACTAAGATCTCAACAGAAGGGGAACAAAAATAAAGACAAAAACAAACTAAGTACATGCATGTATGACTTCAATATTATGTTAATTGTTTGAGTATCTATTTCTAATTTAAGAACAAAACTATACCTTAAGGTAATCCTAAAAGGTAGAGTCACAAAAAGAGAGAGATTAAAATAAAAAATAAAATCATATGTTAAAAGATGATATGTTGAAGTGACAAAATTTGGTAATATCACCTCAAGCAGAACTTTTAATTTGATGTTAGGGGATGACCAGAGCAATACACCAATTTATGCCAGTAATCCTTGTACTAAATGACATTTTCTTTTCCTTTAAGCAGAGGATGGTGGATAAATTAAGAAGAGTTATGAATGTACCTAATGTGAGAGGAAAAA
The DNA here is from genome assembly GCF_001633185.2 of Quercus lobata. Lineage (NCBI taxonomy): Eukaryota > Viridiplantae > Streptophyta > Magnoliopsida > Fagales > Fagaceae > Quercus > Quercus lobata. Next base: position 13,592,963 of record NC_044907.1, on the reverse strand, counting down.
AGAAAAAAGAAAAGAAAAAGGAAAGCAATGCCCTATGCCTAGTAATCAGGAAAAGGGAGGACAAAGTAGGGGAATGCATGAGATACATAGTTATGAAACTCACTTGAGGAATAGTAAGTGAAAAGTTATATACTTCAAAAGTTTTTTGATGAAGTTATACCAAAAGAGTTTGAGTTAGTTCAATAACCTAGAGGATAAAGTCCTAGAGAATAATTTGAGGTACATAATTTTGGAACTCACTTACAGAATAATAAGTGAATAGTTATTTGGTTGAAAAAGGTTTTAGACAAATAAAGTTATACAAAAAAGATTTGAGTTAGGTTAATAGGCTAATGGGTTGATGATATTCTATCTCCTATATGAATTTTGTGTCCGAGGTTTGATCGCCCACAATTTTAGACTAATCTAGAAAAAAAAAAAGGAAAACTTTGAATTAGTTTCAAAATTAAGTAAGATTGAAGGAAAAAATGTTGATGCTTTTAACTGTAACAATACTTATTGAAAAATATATTTTCCATTTGCTAAGAAGAATAAATTTTGAGGTCTTAAGTGTCTAGCATAATTGCTGTATGGTATAGAATTGATGAATAGAATGAATGGTACCGCAGTTGGAATTGATAGGTGGGTAAAAAGGCTAGTGAAAAGGAAAACGAATGGTTAGCCTTTAACATGAGTGAATGATAGTAAGGTCGATTATCAAAAAAAAAAAAAAAAGAATGATAGTAAGGTCACCTACAATGCCGACTGCACAAAGCACAGGAGCACACAGCCAAAAGAAAGATGATGGTTTAAAAAAAAAATATTACAAATTGATATTTTTTAAAATAGTACAACCTCATTTTGTGATATGGCTTTCTAAAGAGTTACAAATAAAAATTGAAGCCATATGGTTTTTCCACTTTGAGACACCAATTTGCTAATGATGATAAGCTCATAACTACATTGATGCTGATCGCTATCTGCTATTGAGACTTCTTTATTAATTTCATAAAACAGTATTCATGATAGTTACATGTTTTTAGACCATCAATTTATGGACAGCCAATTTGGATTTTCTTGAAAACCAGTTCTATTAATGCAGAGAAAAAAAAAATATTATTTACTAGGAATAAGGAATATATATATATATATATATAGTAGCTCATATGGTTATATGCAACATCATTATATGTGATCTGTTTCAACTTTCAAGTTTAATGCAAAAAAGTGAAACATTAGAAGTGCGACAATGAATTCTATTTGTGTGTAAGAGTTTAGAGGCTATATATCTTAAAACACTGCCACATGAATTTGTTCTATATATAGGTGTTACTTTAATAAGCCTATATTAGGTTATAATAAATATTTCGAAACTATTGCTAAATATCTCCTATCTCCTATAGTTTCACACTTTGAAACATGGCATAAGATTACACAGATAATTCCTAATTTCCTATTAATCACTAAATAGTACGATATGCTGCCTGTATGGTGTATATATGTGTATCATGAAGATCCCTTTTTATTTCCTTAATCTTTGCATTTAGAAAAAAAATACTAATTACTTGTGGAGAAAACAGTAAAATATATTTCATGTCCATTCAATTAGTTCACATTTGTCAAAAGATTTTTTTTTTTTTTTTAAACACTATTTTTTTTTCCATCTATTTGTTTTGCATTTATCAGTAATATTTTGACTTTCATTCCATTCTAACCAGAATATTCCGTTCTGGTACATAAATAGGTACACTATATACCTAATATTTTTGTCTTTGTCAAAAGTCAGAAGCCTAAATTGGCCATTTGGACAAAATTTTGGCATGAAATGAGATCTAACTTTGTGGATTAGAGTTTGAGGTTTGGAAACACCTCATTTAAGAGGACCTTTGTTGTAATGCAAGTAACAATGAAAGACAAAGACTAGAATGACTACAATTTCTAAGAAACTAAGTACCGATATCTAAGTTATTTCCAATGCAATGGATTTGAAGTAATCTAATTCGAAATAAATTGGCTTGAAGTGAAATATAAGTAAACAAACTAATTCAATTCAAAGTAAACTACATAAACCATATACTAGTCATCATTCTAAAACCAAACTAATTGAAAGCAAGCACAGCAACTAGATACAAGAAACTAACTTAATTAAACTTGATCACAAAGTTCACAGAAAGCACTTACAAACATAAATTCTTCACTACTCCTAAGAACTACAATATCTCCTACAAAACTAAGTACAAATGATCTCAACAAATTTTTTAGTGTATTCGCGGTGTTATTTTCTGTAGAATATGCCTCTATTAATACTTAAGATTTTAGCGGTTATTATCATTTATCAATTTATGCCTTCCATGTGTTTCCTTGCTAATTGTTAATGACACTTTCCAAATTTTCAACTATTCTCAGTAAACTTCTTACAACTTCTTTGAGGCAATTATTCCAAAGTTAACTGCATCAATGCCATGTGTCGCTTTTGCAGATGTGTGTTTCAAAAATTGCTCAAGGCCCTTAACTACGTTGAGGGAATTGCTCCACCCTGCCCTCAACTATTCGAGTATTACTATGCCTAGCATTAGTCCTAGTTTTCAATTATTTTTACTGGGGGCACCACATCACCTACACCTTTTCAGTTGTACGTTTCTTACTGTGCCTCTATTTCATCCCACTTCAGAATTATTTTAACCCCAACAGAAACCATTACAAACAACATTTAACTCCATGGCAATTGTCATTTAAGCCCAAGAAGAGAAACACGTGAAATGAACAATTGTCAGTCTCTCACCTAACTGCCAAGGGCCTCAAGTACAAATAGAGGACTCGTTTTCAAGAAAAAGAAACCTAACAAACTTGCTTATACATAATGCAATGATCATTCTCTTTCTTAAGAGTCTTGAAAGCTGATTATAGAGATGTTTTGATGGGATTCAAGGCTGCTAAGATGGGTTTCTTCAACACTTGACTGGTGGCATTGATGGAGGTTGGTGGCAATAATTGTGGATGGATGGGTATGGATTCAATGGGTATAGAGAGAAAATTTAAATAAATAAAAATACAAACCAAAAAAATAGTAATTTACTAGGAAAAAAAAATATAATATAATTTTTATGTGCTCAAAACAGCATAGTTTACAGGATGTGGTTTAATACTGTACATCAAAACTACATTGTTTTCAGCTTAGTAGGAATTTAACAACGGCCCCAACAACGGGTATTGACAAAGGGACGCATATCAAAGCGTATTATACTTTTCGGATCCAAAATCTAAATGTTTAAACTTTAAGCTTTAGAGACAAAACAAAATGACCACGTACTTTAAGAAACAAAGTGCAATTTAATCAAATATAAACATTCCTCATCTCTCTATAACATTTGAGACAAGTAAAGAATATTTCCATTCCTTCCATCGCATATAATCAGCCCTACCAGGAAATTAGAATGGGGCAGAACCATGTCAAATTTTGTTAATTTGCAACAAACTCCTAAAGTATTATTCTCACTGTTTCGGTATCACTCATAGCTTTTTATGAGACAGCATGAACAAAACATTTATGTTATATAGGGACGAACTGCTCTAATATATGTCAAATAAAAATTTTATATTTTATAGAATCTTATACTAACAATTGAATTACTTTTCAACACCATTCTCTAGGTTAGAGAGTTTCCAAATACGAATTGAACAACTCTTCTTGTTTGAGCTTACTGAGTTGCTAATCCAGAGTTCAGCATTTCAGCTCCAGTACATGTTTATGACTTAAGAGACAATTATGGCCCTAACTCACAAATCACAATTCACGTGTCTGCTTCCAAAAAAAAAAAGCGTTATCTTACATCATTAGCATCTTGGACTTCATGTTGAATCTTAGTAAAACTAGGGTCAAAGCTTGGATCCAATGCACTAGAGCACTGGACCCAATCCCAGTCTGTAAAACTATATGCATTTTTAAATTTAAACACTACTAAAATCAAGTGAAAATTAACACAAATCACACATAGGTCACTTCCTAGTTAAGGTTTACCCTCAATATAAGTTGGCTTACTGACACATGTATCATAAGCCTCTTCTTGTCAGTGTAGAGTAAATGTTCAATTTGTATAAGCTATAATGGAAAGATAATTTTGAAACCAAAAATCTACGATCAAGTATACCCAATGCTCCAATCTGGCTCCAGAGAATGGTTCTGTAACTACAAAATAACATTTACAGCATCTCCTCTACAAATACCCACAAAGACCCACATATACCCACAAATACCCACAAATACCCAATGCTGAGACCCACAAATACCCAATGCTGAAACAAATATTGAGATAAGGAGACATACCTGGTGAATCCAAACTGAAGATGCAGACCGACAGTGACAGTGAGAGCGAGCGCGAGACTGAGAGGGAGACCGCGAGCGAGACCGGCGAGACTGAGAGGGAGACCGCGAGCGAGACCGAGAGTAAGAACAAGAACGAGACTCAGAATGAGAGCGACCGCGAGACTGATAGGGAGATTGAGAGATTGAGGAAGATGATAGCGAGATTGAGAGGGAGATTGAAAAAGTGATGGCGAGATTGAGAGGGAGTTTGAGAAAGTGATATCTGAGATTGAGAGGCAGATTGAGATTGAGAGGGAGTTTGAGAAAGTGTAAGTGTGGGTAGCAATCTAACAAATGGTTTGGTTTGTGGGTAACAGGGGGACAACGGGCTTTTCTGGTACTCGAGCTTCCTGAGCTCGGGTACCAAGCTATTTTTTTAATTCCTTATTTCCATGTCACGGTGCCAGGTGGATTAAAAAAACATGGTACTCGAGCTCACCAAGCTCGAGTACCCGAAAAAGTGGTACATTGCTATATAGTTCGGAAACAGTGTTTCTGAGCAAATTATTTTCAAAATTGATGGTAATGGGCCATTTTTGCCTCTATCTTTCTTTAAAAGTATGTATGTGTATGTTGGTCTGGCCCATTAGGGTCAAAGGGGTGGTGAGAGGTGGTTTTTATAGGGGTTTGGAGGTCAAGATTAGGATGACACTTATTTCTTCTAACTAAGATACATGCAGAGAGCTTGCTTTAGCTACTTTTTGGAAGTTGGAGCCATTGACATACAATGCACTATGCATGAGGTTTGAACGATACTTTCAAAGCTGTGCCAATGATGTAAAAAGTTATCAGCAATGACTACCTTAGACTTATTTGTTTCGTTTTAATTTTTTGGACTGAAATCAAAGGAAATAAGGATTTAAAAAAAAAAAATTGTATAATTGGTGTTTATAAGAGTTATAAGCGTGATTCTAAAAAGAAAAGTATACACATATTTTTAATTTACTAAGAGTCTAGGAACTCAGTAATATTACTTGGTGTTTTTATAAAGAGAATCAAGGTTCAAATCATTCTTCTCCTATTTGTTGTAACAATTTATTTAAATAATCTCATTCTTTTATTATGTAATTGCAATTAGCAAAATGTTTCTTTAAAAATAAATTTTTGAAAAAATTACAATTTACTCTCATTCAGTTCAATTTTATAAGAATTTAATCAATTCACAAACTTTGGATTGATATATTTGACTCCTTTAAAGTTTGAATTAAAATGAAAATTTTTTAGATTCTATCCAAACCAATAGATTTTGCAGTTGTGAATAAAAAAAAATACCCCATTTGCTTTGGGCCCTACAATTAGAATGACCTGCCAAACTTCACAAATTAATTCATTATCCCCAAAAAGCCCACTTCTTTACCATATCCCTATGACTTCAATATCCATGTAAGTAGATGATGAATTTTCAACTTGGAGAATTTAATGTTTCTTCTCTTTCTTGGTAGATTTTCTTTCAATAAATTCAAACTATACTAAATCAAGGAGCAGATTATGGTCTGCTTATACACAAAAAGATAAACTACTTTCAAATGGTGTAGTTGAAATAATAAATGCTATCAAGTGCAGAGAGTGTCCTTGCCATTAAAAACAAATAAATTTAAGTTAATATGAGTTTGTTGCTTTTTTTTTTTTTTTGATACCATTCCAGAGAAAATGAGACATTACAAGAAGTTAGTATTTACATAGCAGCTATGGATTGGCATTTTCGTTGCCAACTTAGCTAAAGCAAAAACACAACTAGTAACCACCTTTGGCACAAACACAGAGTGATACACAAAATCATTAGCTAAGAGATAAGACCAATCAGACATGAGGCTCTTCTCTTGCCAACTAGCAGTGGTTCTGCAGTTGTTGACCTGCACAGCCCTCCTACAATCACTGAGAAACAAAATGTGTTTGAAACCCAATTCCCTAGCTTTGAGTGCTGCCTCCAGCATTGCTCCCTGGATGATGACTGGAATAGGTTGATCTGTACAACTATAAACACCTTGTAGAATGGAATTTCCATGAGTAGTCTTGGCCTCAAACGCATACCCAGCTCTGTTCATTCTCTTTAATCTAGCACCAGCCACTTTGACTATGAGCTGCCAAGGCCCACATGGAATTTGAACCCGCTTGGACTGAACACCACTCCCATGAACTGATGTAGAGCAGCAGCCAAAAGCTTCTGCATACCTTCAAACAAGAGATCGGACTGTTAGAATGACTTCTAAAGGGTTAGGTTGTTTCCCTTCATGAACCACCAAGTTCCTATGTGTCCAAATAGACCACAAGGTAGTAAAAATCCCTTGCAGGTACTTCATATTATCTTGATCCAAATTCTTATGTCTTAAGAGAATTTGCCCAAGCCATTGCTGCACTGAAACATTCCTAAGTTCAGATGTGTGGACAGCCAGGGGTGTGCCATGCCAAACTGCCCTGGCAAAGGTGCAGAAAAGCATCAAATGAGAGGAAGATTCCTCATCCTCAGCACATAGGGGGCAAGAGCTATCTACATGAATTCCCCTAGTTTTTAAAGTAAGGAAAGTAGGCAAACTATCATGGCAAAGTCTCCACACAAAATTTGCTATTTTCACAGGAACTTGGACTTTCCATATCAAATGGCATTGATTCCAAGAGTGAATCACATTGTCCTTGGAAATCAGATTGTAAGCTTGCTTCACTTGGTATTCACCCGAAAAAGAATATTTCCAAGCTAACTGGTCTAATCCGGAACCAGTTTGTTGCTTGATCTAAAGTGTTGCTCCAATGATGAACTGAAGAAATAATCATTATAGGACTCTTGCCTTTCTCACATTGAAACACGCGTGGCTCTACACAGAGATGCTTGTAGCAAAAACAATTGTTTAATTATCCTAAGGATGATTTGGTGAGTTAGTTAATGAATTGCCATTCGAAGGAGTTTTAAGAAATAATACCATTATTTTGAATAACCAAAGAGTTTAGAACTCAAAGAAGATGACTTTGTAAATTGAAGCGTGCACAATTAAGAATGTGATTCTTTAACATCTAAAGATTTTGGTGTCATATTATATATTGGATTGCTTGTTAGCTCAAGTTGAAATGCCACCTCTTTCTCCATAAGAGTTAGAGGGTGAAAATGTTGATTCAAGATTCAAAAAGTCTATGTATTAATTTAAAAAAAAAAAAAAATTGCTTCTCCATTTTTTTGTTATTATATATATTTTAATATGGAGTGTTCAAATTCGTTGATTAATTATTAGTATATATCTTGCCAAAGAGCTCTAACTCAATTGCTAATTGCCAATGAGCCCATGACCTTATTCAGCAAAAAAAAAAAAATGAGCCCATGACCTCATCCACCATTAGGTGGCACACTAAAAAATTAACAAGTGTCCTTGGTCAGGTAAGAAGCACATAACCAATTCAATGAGTTTTAAAACCCAAACAAACCCTAGTCTCCTTCGACTCTTTTGCTCTCTCAGTCGTTTGCCCTTTCATCCCTAATTCATTTCTCTCTCTACTGATCCTCAATCAAATTCCATTCATCGTCGCCACTATCATTCTCCTTGGTGATGGAAGATCTAACGGTCGACCTCCATGGGCCATGGCAGAGACTATTAATTGGCCGCCGCTAGTCTATCCTCCACTGTCATCCTCCTCTCCCTCCCCATCTTGGTTTTCTTGGTTTCGACCTTCATGTTAGCGACGCCACCACCGGTGGTGGCCGCTGTCCTCTTTGCTCCCTTTTTTCTTTTTGATTTGATTTTCTCTGTCGCTGAAAGTTCCTCTCTTAAGGGTAGAGATATACCTCGCGCCCTTGCCCTCCTCCGCCGCATTCTCGATATTGCCATCCTACGCCGCATCCTCATCCTCGCCCTCCTCATCACCATCGTCCTCGCCCTGACCTTGACCCTCGCCATGGCCATGGCCGTCACCCACTCCCGCACCCTCGGCATTCCCGATTAGAACTTTCTTGCACACACGGCAAGTCTGATCGCCCTCGCCCGGATTAGTAACAGTTGCACAAATATTGCATTTGATGTCACCGGTTGCATCGCACGATGCACATCGCGTTGGTGGAAGTCCAAGTCTGCGTACATATCTTGCGAATTGGACCTCCACCAACGCGTTGTGCATCGTGCGATGCAACCGGTGACATCAAATGCAATATTTGCGCTACCGTTACTAATCCGGGCGAGGGCGATCAGACTTGCCGTGTGTGCAAGAAAGTTCTAATCGAGAATGCCGAGGGTGCGGGAGTGGGTGACGGCCATGGCGATGGCGAGGGTCAAGGTCAGGATGATGGTGATAGGGCGAGGATGAGGATGCGGTGTAGGATGTGAAATATATCGGATTTGATTTTTAAGTACACGTTTGGAGAGAGTGTTGTATGGTTCCAAATTAAGAACAATCATCAAGGGCCCTCCTCCTAAGGGTGTGGAGTACTCTGATAATGATTTAGTTTTTGTTTTCATAGATGCTAATTAAATAGGAACCAACAATTTTGGGGTGATATCATAGCTTTATCAGCTGGCACAAGCTTGGTACATTTTATGAGATCACTACTTATCATGTTAAATATTAGGTCTTTGGCAAGGAGGCAGAAGACAGACATCTTGATATGTGTTCATGGAAGGTATTTTCATCTGCACAAGGTTAGTTGATTCATCACTCTCTTATGAAGTTTTTTTTTTTTTTTTTTTTTTTTATTTTAAGATTTATTTTTAAAAGGGAGGGTGATCCTGGGTTATATTATCACTTTGAAAATGTAAATGAGACTAGACTAAGCTTGGGGATACTGAATATGGGTGACAACCGACAATGGATGATGAAGAAATGTTCAAAAAAATTTTGAGTAAATATATAGTGAAGGTTATAAAAAATTAGTTCAACAAGTATATCAGATTGATTAATTTCTTATTTGACAAAATGTACATGAGGTTTTGCCAGGATGAGCAGATTACATTTGGGATTGCAGAATGCAAATGGGTCATATCTTTTTTTTTTTTTTTAAATTTCCTCACTTGGCTTAAAAAAAAAAAAAAAAAAAAAAAAAAAAAAGGAGGGGAGAATGTAGGGGTGTTTGGTCGTAGTAATTATCTTATCTTTTTTGTGGATTTGCCGCTCCCATAGAACAAACACCAAAAGATACTGCCTTGTTTGGTGGGCCATAAGAAATAAACAAATTTGTCTACAAGTGGGTAGGAAATATTTCTCTCAACAACGTAGAATTTTTTGGGCCCGTGCGCAGTAAATTACTCCTAATTTTTTTTTTTCAATTGAAAATAGAAAAGAACTGAAGTTATTAAAAATGAAAAAACTTTGTGAAAACATTAGACAAGGGCATACGTTACTTTTGAATTATTACAAGATAATGAAGTGACATAAGAATGTCTTTAAAGATAGTAATCCGTTTTGCCATGAATTAAAAATTTAATGGTAAATGTGCTTTGATATAGAAGAAAGGTAACTGCTCATCAGCAGATTTTAGTGTAATTCACTTCTCTTGCACAAGACAAATGATAACAATGTACTTATTATGGACACAACTTGTATCTAGTGCAGTACACGTTAGAATTTGGATAAATTTCAATGTGTTCAGTACACTGATACAGTGTAATATACATTGGGAGACAATTATCTGAATTCTAATATATCTAATCCATTGATGCTCTAGACACAAACTTTTAACTCTGTTAGTACAAGCACAATGAGATTTCGAGCCTCAATCCAAGGGATTGCTAGTATTGGTTGTGTGGGAAATGTGCTTTTATACACACTGTAAGCCTTGATTTATTTCCTATTATAATTTGCACATTCAATAACTAGGAATTTAATTTTCATTTTTGCTCTGTCAAGTGTATTCAAATTTAGTTTTCGTTCTTGTCGTGTCTATCTAGTGTGTGTGACAGTGCAAGTGTATTCGCCCTTGAAAGCTTCCATGTCTATGCTGAAAGGGAAGGCTTGAATCCTTCGATTATGTTTAATATTGTTATTTAACTTTGCAATGAATGAATTAGAGTAGATGCAAGGCAATGCCACAGTGTTTTGATCAGTACTTAGCTATGAACTTGAAATATGAGCTTTGATGGAATTGGTTCTTGTTGTTTCAAATTGGGATTCATTTAGGGCTTAGTTGGGTGTTTTTGAAACTGCCCGGAACAGAGTCTAAATTGAGAAATCAAAGATCTAGTATGAGAGCTAGGTTTTTATAAATTGTATTCCTTCCTTTGATTGGGCTGTTGATACCTTCTAAACTCTAAAGACACTCTACATCAGCTTGAATTTTTTTTCTTGTCTTGGCATTAATCGCATTACTTGGTCTGCCAAGAAAAAAACTCACACTATTTTACTTGTCCACTGAAGTTGAATACCAATCATTGCTTTCACTGCCACTTTAGTTATGTTGGCTTTGTACAATTTTGTAGGGCTTTGGGTGTTTTCATTCATCATATTCCTCGGATTTGGCGTGACAATGTTTCAGCACTAGCCATTGCCACAAATCATGTCCAGGGGCAGAACATGTATAAAAATTCGAACCAATTTAAAAGTTTCATACAAGAAATATGAAAAGTTAATAACATTCTAGTACTGATCATGTCTGATATTTTTGCTAGAGAAAAATCTTAAGAGTGGAAACAAAAGACTCACTCGTCTTAATTCCTACTCATTTGTACTTGAGAAATGTTTGGCCGCAGAATGTTTCAAATTCAGGAAGTTGTTGGGGATATTGTGGTCATTGGATGATATTCAGCAAAATTTTATTGTTTTGATAGCCAAACAGAAAACAGATTTGAAAAATAAAGTTGAAGTCATGTTGTTTGTAATCTTGGTCACATCCCAAATATTTGGCACTTTTCCCCTCTGTACATTAGCTTGCCACCCTTTTGATTTGGATATCATATATTACAAATATCTGGGACTCAATTTTTTTGTCTATCATGATAACTCTTTTTTGTTATTAAAAATACCAGGTTTCTATTTTTGTCGTTACTCAATAGGTGAATCTGGAACATTGTTTGGAAATTAGAAAAGTTGTCATTATTCAATGGTGAATTTGGACCATCGCTTGGAAATTGGATAAATCAAGCTGACAATTATATATATATATATATATATATGCATATATGTACTGAGGACATTTACTGGTTTGTTCATGTCCAATGGTTGTACAATGATCCGCTGATGTAACCTTGATTTTAGTCTAACTTCAACATTTGATATATTTAAGGCTTATAAAGATGTCCTGGATGTATCTGTGTGATGTGTATTTTAAGGAAGCAAATGCTAAAGTAGCACTCTCTGTTACACAAGTGATTCAGCTAGGGAAAAAGAATTAACTTGCTATCTTTACAGTAATTTTCAGTTCTGGCAGCTTCAGAGCATTTCATGTGTGGGCCCATCATGTGATGTGTGATTGAAGCATTTGATTAGCTTTTTGTTGAAAGTTGGCAAAAGTACAATTGTACTTAGAAAAAAGTGAGGCTTTAAAGTGTTGTAAATAATCAAATAAGCTAAAAAAATCTAAAAGTTAAAAAAAAAAAAAAAAAAAAAAAAAAAAAAAAAAAAAAAAAATCCAAACTCACAAAGATAATTTTCTTTTTAATGTCTTACTTAAATTTGATTAGTTTTTGTGTTATTAGCTGTTCAGAGAAAGATGGTTTGTACTTAGTTTAAAGCCTGTATGGTATTGATGTAAGTTTACTCCATTGGCTGCAAATTTCCTTCATGGTATACCATTGGGCCAGTCTTTGTTTTGGGAATGATTTGCTTAGTTCTGTAAGCCTTTTCTCCTGCTTATAATTCCTTCAAAAATTGTCTTAGATGATTTAAGTTCATATTCATACCATCCATTGTGATACAAAATTGATATTTTACAAGTTCTCTGTCTCTCTCTAGCTGATGCAGCCCTTGGATATTGGTAGTACTAGTATTGCATTCTAGTTGATGCCCTGGTTTCCTTCTCACTAACATCTATGATGTGTGCACATGTTTTCAGATATGAATTCAAAACAAATCATGAAGAATGGGTAAATTTAGTCAAACCCAAGCTAGGACCTGATGTGTCTGATCGAGTTCTTGCAGCAATTAATACCACACACGAGAACATTAAAATTTTATATAAAGTCAGAATTGTGATGTGGGCTGCCCTTCAAAATCTCTTAAAGGTACCCTCAACTTATTTATTATGTTTCATATAGACTTCAACTCAAAGTGTTAAGTTCTAATATTATTATTGTTCTTCCATTTTCTTTAGTTGGTCCTATTGGGAATTTTTGTTTTTTGGGATAAGTAATAAAGAATTTTATTAGAGAAAAGGAAAACTCAAATGAGCCTTTTAAAGAATTACAAAAATAGGTTTTAGTGATCCATGGAATCAACTGAGTTACGAAAATCCCAATCATTATACAACATCAAAAAAATAAAAAATAAAAACTCAGGAAGGTATAATTGATCTTAATGACGGATCATTCCAAACCTTCGAGATTTTGGTTGTTCTGCTCCTCCAAATTGGCCACACAAGACAATGTGGAAGTGCACTCGCATGTGCCACTATCTGTCCACTTTATTATTGTGTTTTTTTCTTCTTTCTCTAGGATGATGGTATATTAGTAATTCCTACGGTGGCTGCCTCCCCATTAAAGCTCAATACAAAGAAGGGACTTTCAGCTGAATTCTGTGATCGCATATTTACATATATGCATATATATATATATATATATATATAATTGTCAACTTGATTTATCTAATTTCCAAGTGATGGTCTAGATTCACCTATTGAGTAACGACAAAAAGGTATAAGAAAGACCAATACCTTGATAAGTATAATGTTGTACTTGTATGAATCATTGAATCTAGATCCTTGTGGATATTTCAATGGTGGATATGGATCATGTTGATATGAATTAACAGGATTAAATGTTTCAAAATGAAGGTTTGGTTTGAACTATTTCTATACTCCAAAGTTGTTGACCATTTAATTTATTTTTTGATGTCTATAGTCAACACTATACTTTGAAGGCTTTTATTTTTGTTTATTTGTTTATATTATAATTTGTTGGTAAGCAGGAGATTGGAAGCTTGACTTTTGACAAAGATGATCAGTTAGCTAAGGAGTTTGTTATTGCTGCTGCAAATACAAGGATGTCTTCTTTTTTGAACCTCTTTGCATAGCCTATTTAAAGCCAAAGGTATTGCCGTAGTAAAATATTTTTTGGTTTTCCTTTTGAAGTACAATTAGCCTTTGATTTTGTAAATGCTTGTTCTTATGTTGTGATAGTGAAACCAGTGGTTTTACAGTTTTTTATCTTGAAAAGTGCTCACTTTTTTTTTTTTTTTTTGGAACAGGTCCAGAACAACACCATATACTGAAGCTGAGGGTAAGATACTCAAATTCAATACATTCTCTTTGGCATCTGTGTTAGAACATTTTAGCATTTTTTTTGGAGGGTTTTTTTTTTTTTTTAAAAAAATTTTTATAGCTAATTTTAAACTACAAGTTTCTGTTTTATATATACACACACACACTTTGTTTCTTCTTTGAGAACATCGTAGGGAAACTTTGACCCACCAGCACTTTGGGTACCTTATTTCATAAACAACATGTGGAATGTAATTGAACAAACTGTATGTTTTGTGTCCCTGCTAAAAATCTCTACTCTCTACTGCTTAGTGCTTACAGGATGTGTATGGAGGCCACTTTAGTAGACAATGATTTGCGTTACAGATGTGCTCTTGTGATTCATGGAATGCAATCATGTCATTTTGTAGGAGGTTAAACAAGAATGTGAGTTTAAATACTGTTTTAATTATGTATTTCCTCTTGACCATTAAATGAGCCAAGCTTAAGTCTCTCAAAGTATTTTTGACTCTTTTTTGTAGGAATGATCCACAAGAGACACACACTTTGTTCCAAATCAGTTATGAAATGAGGTACATTGTTTATGAAATAAGGTACCCAAACTTTGTTCCAAATCAATTACGTTCAGTTTCTATTTATAGCATGTGCACAATTATTTGTTTTTATTTATTGCATTTCTTTTAGTTTTAGATGGTTCTAATTTGGTCAGTTTTAATTTTAAGAAATGAGTTTATTCAATTATAAGCGTTTTCTTATTTGAATTTGAATTTGAATTTTGGAAATGTTAATAGAATAAATTACCTCCTTTAAAATGTTGAAAGTTCAGTCCAATCATTTACTTTCACTTACCAAGTTTGCATCTATACATTTGTAAATTGCTAATATGTGACTTTTTTTGTGCTGGTTTTATTTATCTATTTTTTTAGGTAGGTGCATTTTCTTCCTAAAATGAACTACCCTTATTTGGCTTTTTATTCAAGTTTGGCACTTATAACAATGACTAATGGACGACACTTTTTTTGCAGGCATCAAAAGAACTTAGTGATTAATGAGATCTCATGCACATTGAAGAGGACCCAACTATAGATGTCTGGATGGTAGATGTGAGTCATTGTGTTTTTAAAATTTCCAATGAATTGGTCTTGAAGGTAGATGAACAATGTAAATTTAAGAGTGTAAAGAGCAGTAGGCAAAGTAGTTGAGTTGTATTGATTTTTACAGTTTATTTGTTATTAAATTTTGATTAATGTGAAAGAGTGTATCCAAATTTATTTATTTTTTTAACTAGAAAATACTTATTTCAACGGTTGGGTGCCTGTGGATTAAAGTAACAAGCATACTTTAATTTACATTTATGTGTATATATTTCAACGTTTATTAACTGTTGATAATTTTGTAATACTTTTTTCAACGGTTGCATAGGCTATAGAAAAATGTTCTCGATACGGTTTTTAATAATGGTTCTCTACGGTCATTTCAACTGTTGAAAATACTTTTTTCGACGGTTTCAACGGTTGAAAATAGCCAAGTTTCTTGTAGTAGAGGTTGTCGTGTCCATGATCCAATGCATGGAAAGAAAAGCAGAAAGATAGTAAAGCACATATGAATAAAATGTAAGATGTTGGTGTTGATGTATTGATGTACATTATTGTATCTATCTCTCTTTAAATTTAATTGCAAACCAACAAACACTCAATATTAACATTTTTCTTTTGGCTTTGTTAGTCATTACTGTAATTCTAATATCTAGTAACAACAATAACCAGGGACAGACCAGGATTTGAACATAGGGGGGCGAAGCTTAAATTTTTTATTTTTAATGAAAATAAAAACTAATATTTATTTCATATTCAACAAAATACTACATATAAAATAAGTATTTCTTAAACATTTAATATTACAAAATACTCAAAAGTGACAAAATAGTGATTACCAAAAATTACTCTCACAAACAACAAATTTACTATCACAATTTAGTACTCACATCTTACTATCCTAGTTCCACTTTTATTTCTTTATAGTTAATAAAAAAAAAAAAAGGGTTACAAATATTGACAAAGTCTGAAACCGGTCTCGTCCACACAATCACAGAATGACAAAAAGGACAAGTTACAAACATTACACGGTAATCAATACTCAATAGTCAATACAAAGCCACAACCACAAATACAAACTAAGTTTACGGTCCACACATTGACACAAGCACGGTGAACACACGATACACACCAGTCCAATAAAGGCCACAACTCACAAATACAATTAACACAGTCCATAAAAAAACGCAGATGACAGAGGGTAGAGGGAAAACGTCTAAGGCACTAGGCAGAGCAATATAGCAAAGACAAAAAAACAAAAATATGAACTTGAGAGAGGAGAGAAATTTCTTAGATTTACCGTGTGTAACTGTGATCAAGGATCTAAGGAGGAGCAGTAGCAGCAGCAAGCCAGCAACAATTCGGATCTTTGAGGAAAAGAATAGCAGCAGCAGCAATGATGGTTGGAGGAGGCATTGATGCTTGATGATGTTGAGTGGAGGAAGAGTGAAGTTAGGGTAAAAATTTGAGGATTGTAATTTAGGTTTTTAGATTTCAGTCCATATTTATTTTTTAGTTTTTAGTTTAGGATTGTAGGTCTGTTCCTGACAATAACGTTGTTTAGGTAGGATTTGAAATATAAATGTGTTGCTTTCGTTAAAATCAAAGTGCCAAAAATAAATCCATCTCTAAAATTCCATATTGCTGTCCAAAAAGCGGACATTCCATGCGTGTGTAAGCTAGTGCCTGGGAAGACTGAGAAGTCGATTTACATGGACAAAATAGTCTTTGTAACAAAAAGAAGTGGCAAGACACTAGCCTTGGGACAAAATAAAACTCTTTATGTAAAAACTTTTTCACCACAATTTATGTGTCCCTTTTATTTCATATTGTAATTGGAAATGAATTTTGTGTGTATTTGTTTTTCTAGAAATGAATTGGTTGATTAGCATAAGTTGTTTATGTACCGATTCTTCAAGCTAAATTAAAAAATAAAAAAAAATAAATAAATTTATAACTATACCTTTTACAACTTTTAACTAATAAATAAATAAACTTTCGATAAAAAGTTAATTCAAGGCACATTGTTAAACTTATTTTGAATTAAGTAAAAAGGAAATATTCCTTTTTTTAAATTTTTTTTTTTTTTTTAACTTTTGATTTTTAATGGTTCATTGGAGGTCACTTTGATATATGGCTTAAAAGCAATTCCCTTTTTTATTTATTTATTTATTTTTTTTTACTTAAAAGATCCATGGGTTAAGTTTTTTTTTTTTTTTTTGAGTAACCGGCCTGGAAGCCCAGGCAGGGCAATCCATGGGTTAAGTTGCTTTGCTCTTTTGGTGCCAAAAAAGAAAAAGAAAAGAAATAATTGCCTTGCTTATAGTTGTTTATACATATTTTGTTTTTTCTTTGGTTACTTACATCTATTATAGATAATTCTGTCACACCAGTAGTGTACATTGGATGAAGAGATTATTATGTAATGTTATGGGTGAAAATATGGAATAAATTTGGATATCATATGCTTCTATGTTGTATCACTAAAAAATATATATCGAAAATATTGAGAATTGTTTAAAATTTAATAAATCTATATTTTCTGTGGATATTTAAATTTGCCAATTTGGAGTGAAATTTAGGGGTGATTGCAATCCGGTTCAACCGATTTTTTTAACAGGTTTTACAACTGGATTGATCTTGTTGGTTTGGGCCAGAACTGACCAAAAATGGAGCGGACGAGGTGGCCCAATTGAATTTGGTTTTTTCAGTTTTTAGTTTCTATTAATGTGATTTGTTAAATCAATAACCATAGTAATAAAAATAATAGAAAAATGTGATTTGTTCAAGCCTAGACCCAAATTAGAAGCTCTTCCTCAAAAAAAGAAAAAAAGAAAAGCTTGGCCACGTGGTATGCTAAGCTTAGTAAAGATAAAAGCAAAAATACAAAATTAACTCTCTAAATTTTACCAGAATTCATATTAGGCCAACAACATGTTTACATTTGCAAACTGGGAAATTATTGTGTTCAGTAAGACTTTAAAATGCTGTGTTTTGGCCCATAAATACAAATTTGCATGTTTCTACCATCAAAGCATCAATACCAAAACGCAGTGATTGCATTAGCTTAGCTCATAAATATTATTGTGGAAAGTATGAGTGTTTGCAAAGTGATTCAACATGGTTTTGAGCCATTTTTAATACCATACTTTGCATGCGGTTTGGCCAAAACCATCACCACATTGTACTCCAATTTTATGGTCACATGTATGATGCAATGTATAAGGTGCAATTTGGACGATTTTGAGTTGGTATATTATTCAAGATGTCATAGTTAATTACTAGTTTAATATTAATAACCAGGACTATATGAAAATAAGTTTTAAATAAAAATATATAACAAAAATAGTAACACAAATATATACAAGACAAAAAAATCCATGATAGATTGACATTAAATTAAAGTACCACAAATAGGTAGAAAAAAAAGAGTCCATGCATGGTAGTAAACCATACAAAATTATACCCGTTAAACAAATATAACTTGTAACACAAAACGATTAACATGCAACAACCACAAAGTTCATAACAATGTACCATATATACATTACTAGTCATGCTTACTAGTTTCAAATTTCAATTATCACAACCATAATGGAAACAAATTTAAAGAAAGCATGAAATAAATTACAAACCCCAAAACAAGTATTAAATTTCAAACCCAACAAAAAATTATTTAAATAAATATGAATACAACAAAAAAGATCTCTCAATCAAATACTATACTTCTCCCCCACCCAACTTTATGTTTTGATGAGTGGGTGAGACTTGAGAGAGAGCAAGTGTGAGAGGGTATCAAGAGAGAAGAGTGAGAATGTGAGATGGAGCAGTAAATGTGGTTTTGAACTTTTAATTTTGTATTTAACCAAAACAAAGTAGTTTTTTTATGTGAAACTAGAATGCATTGACGTTGGGCTAGCCATTTACTTCATACAATATTAAACTATGTGTGTGTGTGTGTGTATGCATGTATGTATGTATTGGTGCAGTGAGGTGTGATTCTGTGTGGTTTTCCTATCATAAAATTGCACACCACACACTAATATGTTGTGCGATTTACTGTTACTTGCGGTGTGATGTGGTTACTCTATTTTGCAAGTAGTTTTGGTTGATTGGGTGAGCTCGTACGGTTGAAGTGGTTTGGTGAACACCCCTAGTTGAAAGTGTCTTGTTCTCTCCTATTTACCCTTACTTTATTAGTCAAAAACCCAAGTTTACCCATGCTTTTTAACCACAAACACATTTGATGACTCTCATCTACACTACCCTTCTAACCTCAAAACATAATTGTTCTCTAGTCTTCCTCTTGTCCCTTTCTTCTTCTTCGTTCCCTTTCTTCCTGTAAGTGGTGAGTTTGTTCCTTTCTTCTTCTTCAACTTTTTTTTTTTTTTAGCACATATATATTACTAGTTGCTTACCCTGTGCAATGCAGGATCATGACTCGAGGTTGGTGCTTTTCCTAATGAGTGTCCCTCAGCCACCCAATGTGCGAGACAAACTTGAACCCGTCGATTTGCTTGAAGTACTTTACTATTCAATTGCATAATAAAAATGCAAAGACGAAGACATAGCTGCAATATCTATCTTGTCTTCCGTTAACTTCCATTCAACAATCGGATAGGACTAATAAATGCATATAAAATTAATGAAAATAAATATTTCTAATACAAAAAAAAAGATATACATATGTTGAAAAAAAAAAAAATCATATTGTATATATCTTTTTAAGATGAAACAAAGATGTACTAACTATGTTTCTACCATATTTAAACTTTTGTGAAACATGGAACAACAAAATACAATAATTTATTGACAAAAGAAAATTTTCTAAGTTGCATTGAGACTTTTAGAGGGAAAAAACAAATAAAAGTATTACAAAAATAACATTATATAACACAAAATATTTATCCAACAAAACTAAGATGTCAAATATGAGAATAAACAAATCAAGATACTTTGGTGACATATATTATCTCTAATTTTCTCTTAGCATTTGCTTCATATGTAAAAGCTCTAGAATCAAACACAGTATCTAGAAGTTCGGTTCTTCAAAAGTATTGCACAAACACCGGCAATGAGAGTAAAAAAGTGAAAAACTTGAACCAAACTCACCCTTAATGTTCTATTCATCAAACTACAAACATGTTTGTCTTTTGTTCATGAAATGTTATATGTTTTTTTGCCTTTTGTACATGTAAAATTATATTTTTTTTCTTCCTTTTTGTTCATGAAAAATCAAATCTGATCAAACTCTATGTTTTGAGGTGCTCTCTTTCAAATTTTTTTTTTTTTTTGATAAGTGAGGTGCTCTCTTTCATTTAATGTAACTGTTTCATGAAATTATTTTTTTCCTACAATAAGAATATCAGACCTTTTTTCAAAAAATAAAAATACAAAATAGTTCAGGCCTATTAGAGTTGAATTTTGATTAATTTAATATATATATATATATATATACACATACATACACAAGCGCGTGCGCGCGCGCGCACACACACACACACACACATATATATATATATATATAAATGCATGCATACATATACATATATATACATACACTCATAAATGTGATTTGTTAAATTAATAAATTATAAATAATAAATTTTTTTAACTCTGTATTGTAAAATTTAAAATAAACAAGCATTTTTGGGTTGAACTTAATATAAATAAATAGTTCAAAAATAAGTTGACCAAGGAACTCTGAATTATTAGAAAAAAGAAAAAAGAAAAAAAAAAAGAAAAAGGATGAGGATATACTGAAAAGCACAGACCCAAGTGGAAGCTGGGCCGCGTTTTAACTTTTATACATAAGCTGGGCCTGGTTTAGTTAAAAGTTTTTTTTTTTTTGAAGACGGGTTTAGTTAAAGTTGAAAACCTAATAATAATCGGAATCTCCTTTTCCTAACGAATCTAGACTAGTGTCAGTATATATACATATGTGAAGTAGGCTTCTGTTTCAGAAGCCAAAGCCAGATCAACAAAGTCTCTCTCTCTCTCGTTCAGCTCTGTTCAAAAAAAGGTTCTTTGTTAATAGATGTTCTATTCATCCTACAAACATGTCTTGTCTTTTTGATCTTACAACAATAGTCCGTGCCTTTTTTGTTTATGAAAAACCAAATCTTTTGTCTATTTTTATACATTATATATGTAATCTGATCAAACTCTATATTTTGATGTGCTCTCTGTTATTTTGTTATATTTCTTAGTTAAGCCTTAATTCTTAAGTGCCATATCTTAATTATTATTAGATTATGACCGTGTATAGGTGTATTAAGAAATTCCCTTTACAACTTTCATTCTTGTCTTATTTATCATTTAACTAATTACATACATCATCCTACAATTTTTTTTTCTCTAATACACGATATACACCTCATAAATTAGCACTTCACAGAATCCATACATCTTTCTCTCTCTCTCTCACTTAGGAAGTTAGATCTATTGTTTTATTTGTTTATCTCTACAATGCCATCATCGATTCCTCTCTTCCTCACTGAAGATCTGTAGATACCACTCCAAGATGCTAATTTCAACACCAAGCATGAACATTCAGCCATTTTCTCTCTCTCAAGCATAGCCAATCTTAAGAAAAAAAGACTTTATTGCAAAAATCTATCCTCACCATTAGCAGATTTGAGAAAAAAGAAGATTTTTACCACAAAAAAAGCTCCAATGCAGATCTATTTCAACAATTTTGGAAAACTGGTTCAACCATATCGGTTTCCGGTTGAACTAGGCAGTTTTCTACTATTTTCAGTTTTTAGTTCTCTTTCGATTATTTGTCATAAACGAACCGGATTAATGATCAGTTTCTTGTTGAACCGACAGGTATGGCTGGTTTGGTTCGATTTTTAAAACCATAATATATTTATATATTTTTTTTCAAGAAGGATATATATATATATATATATATACACACACACACATATACACACAGTTGATTTGTTAAATTAATAAATTATAAATAATAAATTTCTTTTAACTCTTTATTATATTTAAAATAAACAAGCATTTCTGGGTTGAACTTAATATAAATAAATAATTCAAAAATAATTTGATCAAGAAACTCTGAATTATTCCAAAAAAAAAAAAAAAAGACGAGGATATACTGAAAAGCCCAGACCCAAGTGGAAGCTGGGCCATGTTTTAACTTTTATATATAAGCTGGGCCGGGTTTAGTTAAAAGTTGTAAACCTAATAATAATCAGAATCGGAGTCGGAATCTTGTAATCTTCCTAACGAATCTAGACTTTTTATAAATAAGCTGTGTCGGTATATATACATAAGAGATGTTTCAAAAGCCAAAGCCAGATCAACAAAGTCTCGCTCTCACTCCCTCTCCGTCTCTCTCGTTTAGCTCTGTTCAAAAAAAGGTTCTTTGTTACCACACATACACAC
The DNA here is from genome assembly GCF_001633185.2 of Quercus lobata. Taxonomy (NCBI): domain Eukaryota; kingdom Viridiplantae; phylum Streptophyta; class Magnoliopsida; order Fagales; family Fagaceae; genus Quercus; species Quercus lobata. Next base: position 13,570,804 of record NC_044907.1, on the reverse strand, counting down.
AGAGGTAAACATATGTATATATAGTCTTTTTCTCAGAAACTAAGGAATAGGGTTGATAGATGTTAATACTATGTTAATAGACGTTCTATTCATCCTACAAACATGTCTTGTCTTTTTGATCTTACAACAATAGTCCGTGCCTTTTTATTATATGAAAAATTACATCTTTTTATTTTTCTTTTTCTGCCCTTTTGTTTATGAAAAACCAAATCTTTTGTCTATTTTTATACATTATATATATATATATATATATATACATGTATATGTAATCTGATCAAGCTCTATATTTTGATGTTCTCTCTGTTATTTTGTTATATTTCTTAATTAAGCCTTAATTCTTAAGTGCCATATCTTAATTATTATTTGATTATGACTGTGTATAGGTGTATTAAGAAATTCCCTTTACAACTTGCATTCTTGTCTGATTTATCATTTAGCTAATTACATTTTTTTCCCCTTTTGGATATCAGAATCAGACTATGTAAATATGACGACAAATGACAAATTTTCTAATTTCTTTTGGTTTGTTCATTATTGTTTTTCAGCCTATATTACAGCATAGCATAAACAACCTAGTAAGATGTCTAACTGGGCTGATCTTCCACATTTTATCGTCTGTGAAATAATTTGTCGACTATCTTTCTTTGATGATATCTTCATTGCTGGTGCTGTCTGCAAGTCATGGAAATCAGTCGTTAATTCATTTGAAAAACCACCTCCATTACCTCCTAAAGGTCCTTGGATTATGCTCTCTGAAGAAAGAGAACAAGGCAATAAAGAAAGTAAGACACGTAGCCTGTTCAACTTATTAGATACCAAGACTTACGATTTCAAGTTGCCCGAGCTTGTTGGAAGAAAATGCTTAGGAACATCTTTTGGATGGTTGCTCACTATCGGCGCTGATTTACAGATTAATCTCTTCCATCCATTGTCTAAACATCTAATAAGTCTTCCACCTCAAACTACCTTTCGCCGTCAATACACACCTGAAGTTGAGCCTGAACATCTTCGTAATATGTTTGTTCCTAAATGTGTTTTATCAAGGAGTCCATGGAACTCAGTAACTAATGAATATGATCGTGATTGCATAATCATGGCAATATATGGTGAAATTAGAACATTGGCCTTCACTAGACCAGGATATAAAGCTTGGATTGATATAGAATGTCCTTCTCGAGCTTATGATGACATTACATTCTACAAGGGAAACTTTTATGCTGTAGACGGTCATGGTGAAGTTTTTGCTTGTCGAATTGATGATAGCCAAAAGGTAGTAGCTAAAGCAGTCGCGCCACGTCCAGAGGGAACCAGGGATCTTATCAAAAAGTATATTGTTGAATCAGCTGGGGATCTTTTGTTGGTTTTACGCGTACGAGGAGGTCATTATTATTCTATCGAAGACTACCCTAACTATGAAGAAGATGAATTCAATAATGTAGACTTAGAAGATGATATTGAGGATGAGGACGCTCCTGAAAATGAATCCGAAGAAGAAGTAGAAGAAGAAGAAGAAGAAGAAGAAAATATCAATGATAATTCCTATGTGACCATTGGGTTCACAGTTCTAAAATTAAAAAGATTTACACAAGCAGGAAGCAAATATAAATACAAATATGAGAAGGTTGACAACTTGGGTGATAGAGCATTGTTTGTGGGTGACAACTCATCAGTGTCTTTGTCTGCATCAAGCCTCAATGGATGCAAAGCTAATTGTATCTATTTTACAGATGACAATATCGAACTTTATGAGGAGACCTTAAATGGAGGAGGGTACGACATGGGTGTATTTAACATGAAAGATGGAACACTTGATAAGCATTACCCAGAATCCTTTTCCTACTATTCTACCCCACTTTGGTTTATTTAACGCAAAGCATTTTTTGGTTTAAAAAAAAAAAAAAAAAAAAAAAAAAAAAAATTCTTGTGAAAGTAGGTAAAATTATTGGTCTTTAGATGTACTTGTATTTTTTGAACTCAGAAGTTGTAAAATTACATATATGCAATCCATTTATAGAATAATAAATTTTCCATTTTAATTGCTATTATCTATAGGTTCTCCTCAATTATTTGTTTTTGTCATTATACTTTTTTCCATTTTAAATGCTATTATATTAATGGAGAATGCTATATATATATATATATATATATAAATATCAGATAATGGATTCCTTTTAGCTACTATTTCAATTTGTGAATTATCAAATAAATTACATTGTTGAATAACACAATTATGACCATCTGGTGTTTGCTTTAATTTTATTATCTATATACTTTTAATTTCTAAGAATATTTTCTTTTGGGGTTCAAAACTCTTAAATACAGTTATTACTTATTATCCAACTCTGAATATTTGATTATGATTTTCCAAATTAAGCCCCCTTTCTTTCAATTTGAATTGAAACTCCTGAGTCCAAAACCCTTGCTCCCCCTTCCATACACACACACACTTTGAATCTGAGTCTTAGCAATGGAGGAGGAAGAGGTGACGTGCGTTTTAACGGTGCTAAACGGAAAACTCTGTGCCTCAAGAGCTTGAACAAAAGATCAAGAAGCTTCTCAACAATGTAAGTTTTTCTTTTCCAATTGTGGCAGTCTGATTGGTTGCTGAGAAGGTGTGTGTAAAGAGAACTGAATTGTTAAAAAATGCTAACTTTTTTCTTATTCATGTCAAGTTTGAATATTTTTGCACTGAAAGTGCTTTGTTTGGCTGTTGAGAAGCGTGTTTGAGAGTGTAGGAAAGCTAAATGAGGAACTAACAAAATTCTAGAGACCCTAAATGAATCGTCCGTGCTTCTTAAGTCTAGACTCTAGAGACCTTTGGTGTGGTCATATTTATGCTATTTTATTTGCAGCAGTTTGGCAAGGATTGAGATTTGGTGCTATTGCACCGTGCAATAGCAAATCAAAGTTTGAGATTGAAAGTTTCAAAATCACTTTTTCTCTCAGCCCATGAATAAAGAATCTTTTAACCTTCAATATTTTATCTCAACCATTTTACCTTTCAACTTTTATTTTATTATTATTATTATTATTTTTACTTCTCTCTCACAACTAAAGGTAATTGCACGGTGCAATAGCAACACCTGATCCTAATCTGTTTTGCAATATTTGTTTTTAATGAAAAATGTAATTTTTTGATAATTCGATAGTTGGGGTTGGGGATTTGATCCTTGAATTTCTCCATTGGAAATACCAAGAGGGGCCGACTAGTTGAGCTCCAAGTCTCTTGGAAATTTACTAAAAAGAAGAAAAAGGTGAACCCTAGAAAAAGGCGAACCATAGTAATTAGGAGAAGAATGCTTTTGAAAGATTGCTTGTCTTGAGATCAAATCCACAAAGTCTTTTCAAATTGAGCTCTTACTAATAATTTATGAATTTTCAAATATGACATGACCAAATACATAGGGTTTTGCTTATTCATTTTTATCTTATATCCCTTCTTGCTTGATGTACTTTAATTATCTTTTTTATAGACGATTACACCAGACTAATCTTAACTGATTGATGTGATCTAAGGTTCTCTCTCATTTGAATTCAAATAATAAGATTTTTTCCCTGTTTGTTGTCCTGATCTTGCTTTTGGCTTTCTAAGTGAGCTAATAAATTTAATTTTTATGATCAGCCATTTACATAGATTTACTCATTATATGCATCATCTTTGTTGGCAATGAGTTTAGTTTAAAACTGTATTTGTCACTGCAGGTCACACATGCTGTAATTTCAGTTACCTTTAGTCCTGATGGTTGACATTTGGCAAGTGGTTTAGATAATTAGAGTTGGAGACCTTAATGAACTCCCGGACACCACTTTTCACATGTACAGGTTTGATATCTAGGACTTGTGTCACATTCTTAGACTGTCAAAGATAGTACTGATGTGTAAACACAGAAAAACATGGAAAAAAGAGAGAAAATGGAATAAAATGAAAATTTTAACCTATATGATGTGCAGAACCTTTGAGCCTATTGTGCAAATGTCAAAGTGTGTTTGCAAGTAGCTTTTAACTAATTGCTTTTGTGGAAAGTTGGTTAAAGTATAGTTGAACTTAAAAGGCTATATATAAGCAGAGCTAAAAAGCTAAGCAAAGGCTATATATAGCCTTTTTTTTTTTTTGGGTGTGTGTGTAGATAAATAACAAAACTTTATGTGCAGAGTGTATCTTATAAATCCCAAAATTATAACATTGCCATCTTATTGGATTTTTGTGTTCACCGTGGCATGTTGCGAACTAATTGACAATAAAATGCTTTGATCTTCTTATTTATTGATTTATTTTAAATTTATCTTAGAGCTGGGATATCATTTAATTGACTTTCTAATTGGGTGGTCACTCTTCATTGCTCTTTTCCACCTATTTTAATAATTGCAAGCCTTCTTTTTATACAGGACTCAAGAATTGGGTTTGGTGTATTGCATGGTCACCAGATGGTAAGAAGCTTGTTAATGGGAACAATGCTGAAGAACTTCAATGTTGGGATCTTCAGATGGGGAGGCCACCTGGCAATCCACTTCTGTATGTAAAGTCTTTACTTTGAGAAAATTTTGCTTCGTTGTTTAAATTTTGGTTGTTTGCAGAATTTAGTCACTGATTTTTTTTAAAAAAAACTGTGTTTTCAAAAGGTGGACATAGCATCACATTCTTCAAACATTGATAATTGGAATCTGCTATGTATTAGGGTCACAAGAAACGGATTAATGGTAGCTTGGGAACCAGTCCACCTGGATGCTTCATATTGTCAATTTGTTAGCCCTAGTAAATTGAACCTAAGACCAATTTCCACAATACTGAAAAAAAACACTGAATGATTTTATCAATCAACCCTCTCTCTTTCCATACATTAAGCAGGGCTCCTAGAGCTCTAGTTTGACTAGTAAACTAAAAACCTAATAAATATGAATTTGGACCTAAAGAAAATAAAAAATAAAACAAACCTAAGATACTTGGGATCTCCTAAAAAATTCTAGTCTGCATTAAACTACCAAAATACCCCTAATACACAGTATTTGCCAAAATTACGGTTTGGCCCGTAACTACAAAATTGACCACAATTAACAAAATGAAAACTCGAATAAATAAATGTTTAAAGTTCTATTGCTAGATCTTAAAAACCTAATGAATTTTTACTTCAATTGGACTTCAGACATGGAACCCATAAAATAATAAATAATCCTTGAATGAGCGAAGTTGCAAAATAATAATCAATCTTCCATAGCTTCATTATTCTCCCTTCCCTTGATTGGAAAAAACTCAACCTCAAGTATTAATGTGTTGCAGTAGAAGAATCTTTGAACCTGAAATTTGCACCAATTCTTCAATCAAAGTAGGAAGCATTAAGGATAACAAAATTTTCTTTTGCCACATATCATAAAATACATCTGGAATGATGAAATCAATGATTGGAGGAATTGTCAATGTGAAATACTTATTGATTTGATCTATAGTAGTAACATCAAAATCTTCTTCTTCTTGACTTATCTGTGATTAGCATCTTGCTTCTTTATGGCCACTATTGTCCTTGTAATGTATTCCTTTGATTGTTCTTGAAGTTGTACTTGTGGTAATCACACGGCCTGGGTTTCTCTTTAAGGCAACACGTTGAGGTATTGAACCAATATGCAATTGAGGCTTCTGTGGCAACAAATTTTCCGGGCCGCATCCATCAAATTATGAAGAGGAAATGGGTGCAATTTTTGCCAACCTGGATGGGGATAAATTAAGAGTATCTAAGTTCTTGGTAAGTTGCTATTCTATTAGTTTTTTTTTTAAAGTGCCCAACTGCTATGGTCATTCATCTGTTGTTTTTTGCGGTTTTTTATTTTTATTTTTTAATTTTTTTTATTCAGTAGTCCTAATAGGGGAGTCATGATCTTAAACCCAATTGTTGATGTCTATCTTTTTCCTTTAATTTCTAATTTTTCACCAACTTTCTGTGTATTTATGACATTTATTTTAGGGTCATGGGCATTGGGTTAACTCTTGCACGCTGGGGCTTTTGAATTTGATCATACATGCAAGCAATTTCATCTCCAGAAGAAATGAAGAGGCTAACTGTTTATTGTTTACTTCAATTGTTTGTCTTAACCCTTGCATTTCCATTGCTCTCCTAATATTTCATACTTGAATTTACACTTTGCTTTTGTCATGCACACTCCATGTTAGTCTATTAAATCTTTGACAAACTCTATATGCCAATAAGCTGTAATCTCATATTAAAAAAAAAAAAAAAAAACTATAACTCAACGGGCACTTCTTCCTTTTTATATATATATATATATATATATATAAATAAGTACAATTTGGAAATCCCAATGCTATTCCAAAATTCTAGAGAGAGAGAGAGAGATAATATTTGGAAATCCCAATGCTGTTCCAAAATTCTAGTGAGAGAGAGAGAGTTTTGACGTAAAAAGTAGGGGTTTTTTTTTTTTTTTTTTTTTTGGCTAAAATAGATGTAAAATTTTAGATAGACTATGTGAATGCTCTAGTGTTACACATACCAATAAATACTTGCATAATTATTAGGCAATTATTTATTTTACAAAACAAAGAATCACTAAGGAGTTGTGCATGATTGCACAAAAGTTTTAACTTCTTCTCTCACCCAAACTCAATTAACACCAAACTGCGATGCTTTGACCTCTATGCAATCCACTAAATTTTTAAATTTTGGGACATTGAAATTAATATAGGGTTTTTTTCCCTTATTTTTTAATATGATAGAATTTGGTGGATATATTAAGAAATTAATTTCAATATGATAGAATTTGGTGGATATATTAAGGAACCAAATTGTGGGGGTTAGTTTTTTATTTTGCATAGAGGAAAGGAGAAAGGCAATACATAGAGATCTGAAAAGTGAAAAGAAAACAGTTCAAACAACAAAATAACACAGTTCAAACACCAAAATAGCACAATAAATAAAAATAGTAAGAGGAAAAAGAAGAAGTTGAAAGCACACTGACTCTATCGTTTACTATAAATTTAGACTTCTTAATTATAGCATGTGTTCTCAATTACAACCAAAACCAAATAATTTTTAATTTTTTAATAGATGGTCCAAATTCTAAGACATTGCAGATTTGTAAATTTGTAGTGGTTAGTGGATTTAGTGATCATAAATAAATTCTCTTAAAAAATGTACAAAATATCTCTTCAAATTAGTTGGAAGAAAAATTCTTTAAACTCTTCATATATCTTTATACTGAATATGAATTTTGAAAATCTAACTGTTGGATATGTTCTTATTATATTTTACATGCTTATAAAATTTCAAAAAGAGCAAAAATCAATTTTTATATAATCAAATAAATGTTAAACTTTCAAGTTTTTGTAATTTAAAATTATGTATGAAAAATAAGTTTATTGATCAAATAGTTAATAATATCCAATTGGAGAGAAACTTTGTTTTAAAAAAATGAACAAAAGAAAAGCCATAAACAAAATCATAAGACATGGATAAGGTTTTTACCCTTTTTTTTTCCCCAAAATTTTCAAGAGTTTGATTTATAAATCTGCCAAAATTCCAAATCCCAGTAGGATAAATTTTTAAAATTTTTAAGGAAGATAAATTGGGTTTTAAATCATATATGAGTATACGCCTGTGATTTATAAGGGTAAATTTATCATAGATGAGTGAGTATACGGCTGAGGTTTACCATTATAATATAATTTATAAGGATAAACCCAATTCATCACATATAAATTATTTTTTTTTCAAAACACTTTTTTTTTTTTTTTTTTTTTTTGAGGAGAAACCTTGAAAATTTTATTAACTGTAAACCAACTGAGTCAGATTGTAAAATTTGCCATTGTACTCATCTATAAATTTATCCTTGTCTTATAAGTTTTGCCCATGAGGGCATTAAAAAAAGTTAAAAACACAAAACGCATTAAATAAAAGGTACATATCTCATAATAAATAAATAAATACATACCCTTTTTAAAAGAATAGTAAGTGGGAAGATAATTCCTATTTCAATTAGGAATAGTAAGTGGAAAGTTCTATTGGGAAGAGTTTTTGTTTGTAGTTTGTGAGCCGATGGCAGGTTTTTTGGCTTTAATTTTTAGAAATAGCTGAGAAGTTTGTATTTGTTCAGGACTCTAGTGGAAACTTATAAGGACATTTATCTGATAGTTTTTTTTTTTTTTGGGGTTAAATTACAATTTTAGTCTATTTTTTAATTTTTAGGAATAAAAGTTATTTATTTAGATTAGGGGTATTTTTGACAATTTTTAAAGTGATAACTAAAATTTTGAATTATCTTATATAGAGAAGAGATAATTATAATATTATTTTATAGAGAAAATTGCACTTTACCCACTTGTAGTTTGGCCCGTTTTAACAATGCCTACCCGTGGTTTAAAAGTTGTCACTTAACCCACCTGAGGTGGCTTCCGTTAGACTCCCGTTACCCACCTCTCCCTTTTCACCGTTAAAAATAGGGGTAAATGTGTTTTTTTCATTATATTTTATGTCTCTCTCCTCTTTTCTCTTATTCTTCTTCTTCTTCACAATCAAAACCCAAAAATGTAAATGGAATGATGCGTTTAGCGTTCTTACCCAATGCTCACTGCAATTGCCAAACATACTTTTACAATGACAAGAAAACCAATACACCTACAGTCACAAACAAAGCCACAAATCCATGTGAACATACACCCATAGATTCGCTAAAACTCTAAAACTCTAACCCCTTCTCTTTTGCTGGGTTCTTTTAAAAAAAAAAAAAAAAACCCAGATTTGCAAGTAAAAAAAAACAAGAAATCTTTCATGCAAAAAAATAAGAAATCTGCAAAAAAAACCCTAGCAAAGACCAGCAAGGCAACAGACGATAGAGATCTGTTCCTTTCATGCATCCTTCGACTTTCGAAACCATCTCCATGGAAGAAGATCTCAAAAACAAGGTAAAGTCCGACCTCGAATCTTTCCTCAAAGGCAAACTTTGTGAAGATTATACCCTATAAAGGTGGAGCTTTTATTGTATAATTAGAAATCAAGCTGGATTCCCTTAAAATAGGAAATCAATCTGGATTCTTATCTTTTTTTGGGGCAGGGGTATAGATTTGTGTAAAAATGAATTTCATTCTTAATTGTTGTTGATGGTGGTTTTGTGAGAAGTACTTTATATCTGATTTTGGTTGATGGGGAAATTTACAGCTTGGAGATTTTTGATTCTATGGAGTTCAATAAGTGGGTCGCAACTACCATGGCTTCAGAAATTGTTTTACAAAACAGGTTGTAAAATTACTTGTGTGTGCAAAGGATGGTGTTCATTTAGAGTGATGTCTTGATGGAGAGTGTGAAGAAGACTGGGCTAAAGTTGATACAAAGGAAAACCCAAGTTTCAATACACCTCCTTGCTTACAAGTGTTCAGATTTCACTTGGGCAATCTAAGTGAAGAGAGAAAGGGATTATGGGTTTTGGGGATTTTTAGGGATTCTCAGGTAAAGAGAGGGAGAGAGCTCGTTCTTCTTTTTAGGGTTTTATTTGGGTTCTAATTTTGGCTTATATAGTAAAGGGGATTTTTTAACGAAAATGGCAGAGGTGGGTAACAGAGGTTTAACGGAGGCCACCTCAGGTGGGTTAAGTGACAACTTTTAAACCACGGGTGGACATTGTTAAAACGGGCCAAACCACAGGTGGGTAAAGTGCAATTTCTCCTATTTTATATAAATGGTGAAAGATGTTACTAAAAAGACTTTTTAAAAATATATTATGATCCAGCGACTAATTTGAACATATCCAAGAATATTAAAAATATTATACACCCCATTCCATGGAACACATGTAACATATTACATTAAGTTTAGGGTTAATTGTAGTTAACCTACTTGTGGTTTGGTCGATTTTAACAAAACCTATATATATTTGTGGTTAAAAAAAAATTGTTACTTAACTCACTTGAGGTGATCTCCATTAGACAACCGTAACCCACCTTTCCCACTATGAATATATAAATATATATAACAATTAAAAAAAAAATCAAGATCTAATGGTGATATTTGGATAAATTGTTAGAGTTTTTATTCTTTGGCTCGAGAACACTGAAAGCAAAATCTAGATCAACCTAGAACCCAAGTAAAAAGGAAAACTTTTTGAGACTCGAGGTCAAGGCCAAAAGGCCCAAAAATTGTTTTTAATATTTAACCCAAAGTCTAAAGATCAATAACATAAACAAAAACTTTCGCAAAATACTAAAAACCCATATTAAGAATTGAGTAGTGAATTAAGACATCGTCAAAATTGAGCTCTTGTTCCTCAAGATGTTAGGGTAATATAAGTGTAACTAAAATTTTGTAAATTTAGACCAATTAATTAATTTGTGAGAAGGCAAAGACAAATATAAGAGAGGCTAAAGGCTTTCAAGGTTTGAGAAAACAAGCTCAAGCCTTTATGGAAAGGATAAAGTTTAACTATAAAAGTGATTGTAACCTAAGGCTGCAACTTCCTTTAACAAAATTATCACCTTTGAATTGCATATTCTTTACTCTCTTAATACACATATAAAATTTTGTACAAATTGGATTGTATTTACTATTTACTATATGATCTATAAGATTATATTTTATGTATAATTGTAAACTACAAAAACTTGCAATTTAAACAATTTATTAACGATATAACTATCGATATTTAATTTTCTAGAAATTTTGCAAACATGGAGGATTTAAGGAGAAAATATAATTTAATAATAGATATATCAAAATTCACTTTCAATAAAAAAAATATTAAGTAAGATTGTGGCCTTAGGCTACAACAAATTTTGTAGCTAAATTTTGTCCTAATGGTAATATATAATTGGACAAAGTTTAGCTACGAAATTAGTTATAGCCTGAGTCTACAATCTTACTTAATAAAATAAATATACCATAAGGAAAAAATTTAGCTACAAAATTTTAAGGCCACAATCTTACTTAATAAAATAAATATTACTACATATTTAAAAAATCTAACCTTTGAATTACATGTTTGTTTCATTCTTAATATACATCTCAAATTTTGTGTCAATCGGATATTATTTACTATACGATCTATAAGTTTATATTTCATGCATAATTTTAAATAACAAAAGTTTGCAATTTAAACAAGTTATTGATAACATAGCTATTGATATTTAATTTTCTAGAAATTTTGCAAGCATGGAAGATATAAGAAGATGATGTAATTCAATGGTGGATTTGTCAAAATTCATCTCCAATAAAAATACAACCAATTTTGTAACCTAAGGATATGATCAATTTTGTAGCCTAAGATTACAATTAATTTTGTAGCTAAATTATATATTCTTTAAACTTTATGAATTTTTCCCTTAAAAATTAAACAATTTCTAAAAGTAATTCCATCTTTCTATTATTACAAATATATAATTTTATCATTTTTGTTTTTTTATTTATTTATTTTTATTCTCTTTTGAAGTGGCTCATTTATTCTATGTATTGTTATTATGCATTATATTTTTCTTAATTTATTTTGGTGCAACTAAAATTTTTAAGTTTCAAATTTATTATTCAAGGTGATTATCATGATAATCAAATTTATCATATAGTTATAATTGATATTACTCAAATAATTGATAAGGTTCTCAACCCAAACTTGTCTTCCCCATTTTTAAGTAAGTACACTGAAGTTGACCGAATGGATCAAATTGGACTGAAGACCGAAGTAGACCGAATATGACCAAAGTGAACCGAGTTAGACTAAAATTGACTAATGATAAGTAATGTATTCCAATGTGACGGGAGTGGTTTGTCATTAAAGTAATACTAAAGTAATACTAATATCATAAGATTTGTTATCACATTAATATTTTTAGCTAAAATATAATGCATGCTTGATGCTTCTATGATTTTATGTACACATTGAAGGTTTTATTCAAGTTGAATTCGGTACCATGTAGATAAAGTTGGTACACGATAAAAAAACATATTAGGAAATCCACTTGCATGTAATATATTTTATACCAAAAAACACCTATTTTGAAAGCTTTATTATCTCTATCTCTTGAAGTTGATGAAAATGACATATGGTTTTCAAAGTATGAGCAGAATTTGACCCTTTAACCTGACCTTGATTATTAAATTAGTATATAGATATAAATATAGTGGTGGAATGAGATTTTCTTTGGGTGTATAAACTAAAAATAAATAAATGGTGTCTCATCCCAATGCATTTGTATTATATGTATTTTCTATATAAATTTCGGTTGGGTTTAAGAATGTGGAGTCTTTTGGGTTAATATTGCAAAATCTGAAGTTAATTTGCGTTATAGGTACTGTTTGAACTTAATTGAGGAATTGAGGAAAGAGAAAGAATTTCGGCAACAGTGTTACCGAAATTCAACAAAAGCAGGAGAGAGAAAGAGAAAAAGTTGGAGAGAGAAAGAAGAGGAATTTCGGTAACAGTTCCTCTGCCCTGTGTAAAAAAGCAATTGCGGCAATGCCATTGCCGAAATAGGGAAAAAAAAAAGAAAATTTTTTTTTGGTAATTGTGGCAATAGCATTACCGAAAATGGGGGAAAAAATTGAATGGAATTATGGCAATGTCATTACCGAAAATGAGAGAAAAAAAAATGTTGTTGCCGAAATCTGGGAAGAAATTTTAAAAAAAGTGTTACGTTCACAATATTTTTATAATACTTTCACAATAAATCACAGGTGATTAGTTATTATTAGTTCAAATTTGATTTTAACACTGAGATTACTTTTTTAATCTAATAATAATAACCTGCCACTTAAAATTTGTTGTAAAAATATTGTAAAATCCACCTAATAATGCGATTTGTTAAATTAATAACCATAATAATAAAAATAGTAAATATATGCTATTTGTTCAAGCCCAGGCCCAAACTAGAAGCTGGGCTGCATTGTCTGCTGAGCTTGGTAAAAAGAAAACGACACTAGAAAACCGACGCCGTTTTAGTAATCTTCAGAATATTTAAAAAATAAAAATTATTATTTTATTATTATTTTAAAATTAAAAAAATAGTAAATTACAAATAACACCTTTTAAATTTGGGATTATTTGATTTTAAAAAATTTAATTTTATACCTTAAAATTTGATTCCGTTATTAAATTCACCTCAATTAGTTTTTGCTATTAAATTGGCAAATTATTGTGTTGACCTGTTTTATTTTTTTCCTAATCATGTCAAAACCATGCCGCTGTTTCAAAACGGTGCCGTTTTTGCTAAACTTTGAAACACAAAAACTCAAAGCGGCACCGTTTCAGCCAAGCTCTAAACCCGAAATAAAAACCACCCCCACGAAGACAAACCTTAAGCTCGCGTGAACCCAGACCTTCAGCTCCGTCGTCGAAGGCTCTAGGCAGCGGCGGCGGCGGCGTCAAAGGCGACGGTGACGGCGAAGGCGATAGTGAGCTGCTCTTCTCTTTCTCTCTCTCTCTCTCTTCCCTTTACAACTTGCATTCTTGTAAAGGGAAGAGAGAGAGAAAGAATAGGGATATGAGTATATCTCTATTGCAAACTTCAATTCTAAATGCTGAAATTCTTCTAAGAGTTAGGGTTTGTCTGTGTAGTGGCGTTTCCTGTAGATGTTTTTGTAGCTTTTTCACTTCGTTTCCATTGGGGCTGTGTTTTTTAATTTCTTGTATTTTATCATTATTCTGTGATATGTGTAAACTATGATTATTAAGTTTATTACAATTCTGAGTAAAATCAACCAAGGATCCAAAACACTTTACTTTCTACCTCTTGCCAATCTGGGTTTCACTTTAGTCTCTCTGGGTTTAGGACTATGTTGTGAATTTTTTTTTTTTTTTTGGTCTCTTGCATTTTTTAAATCTTTTGAGAAGTTAGGACTGAAAATTTTCATTATTTGGGTTTTCAAAGACAGCTTTATAAAAGAATTTAATATTTTTGATCAATGAAATATTGAGTTTTTTGAGGGTTGGGAGAAATTTGATTATGGTTCTTTTTCTTTTTCAACTTATTTGAAGATAAAGAACGTTTGATGGATCAACTTAAGTCACAGTTGGTTGGCACTTTATCTGATATACTTTCAAGCTAGCATGTTTCTTTGTTAATCTTTTCTTGTTTTTAAGGTTCTGAGTACACTACCTGTATACTTGGGCCCTTTTTTTCCCTCTCTCTGCTTTTCAATCAAATTTTTATTTACTGCTAAAAAAAACATCAGATACAAAAGATGGGAGAGACTCAGGAACCAAAATACCATAAAAATTTTAGTTCAAACAAAACCTGGCGTTCTCGCACTCCTTACACGTCTAATATAGTTAATATTCTGATCTAGTTCCGAAACTACCAATTTTCTTGTGTTGTGCCTTTCTCTTCCTCCAAGCAGCATCTATATTTATCTTAATCCAGCCCCAGGGGACACCACCCTTCTTCCTTATCCCTTAGTATAACTATACTTATCATTTGTGTTCCTCGGGCAAAACATGCCCATAGCGGCCTTAATTTTCCTATGGAATTCCAGAGGGTCCAACTTTACTTTTTTACATAGCTTCAAGCTATGCATCCTCCAAACTTTGTAGAAAACAGAGAAGCATTATGGGAAAATGCTTGTATACAATAATAAATTATCCAAGTGAAATGTGTTTTATGTGACCCTTAACATATAATGGAGTCTAGAGAATAAATAAAACACTCTGCTTCTTCAATTGGAGTCAAAAGTCAATATAGGACAAAAGTGTGTATTTACAGGTCTTGAAAACTGTATTCATTGGGACATTAGTTTGGACCTCTGTTATTTTTTAACAATTTGGTGTCACTGCAGATTTTTGAAGTGATTATCTCTGTTATGACTTGGGTTTATACTTTATAGTAATACTTTCTTGTTTTGTATCATTTGCAGCTTGTTATAACTTGGGTTTTTGTCCATAAGAAATATGGAAGTCATTTTTTCAAATGAAGATTTAGCAATGGAAATTTTAAGTCGCTTGTCAGCTAAGAACCTTTTAAGGTGCAAGTGTGTCTCCAAGAGGTGGAAGAGCCTTATATCTGATCCATCCTTTGTGCGTATTCACCATCAGAGGTCAAGATGCATTTCGGGCCTCCTTGTTCAAGAGTTTGAGGAGTATGGGGGGAATTTTTGTGGAGATGATTATTTCCTTTATGCTAGGGTTAATGGTGAATTGGGCATATTTAAATTGATGGATGAAAGTTTCCCTCAACCGACTTCTGTCATTATGGCTTCATGTGATGGACTCATCTGTTATAGAAGTCGTCGAACTAGGGATGTAGAGGTGCTGGACATAGTTGTTTGGAACCCAATGACCCAGGAACGGTTAACCTTGAGACCCACTGACTGTCACGTTGGTAGCATCTTTGGATTGGCTTTCTACCCATTTGGTTCTTCAGCAAAGATGATCCCTTGCTTTAAAGTGGTCAGCATTCAGCGTCCAAAACATGACCAAAATTCCTATTCCTTTGTGATCTACAAATCAGAGACAGGGAAATGGAAAACTTCCCTTGAAGTGTGCTATTGCAAGGATGAGCTTTACGAGAACAAACATATTTATGTTAATGGAAGGTTTTACTGGTTGACGAGCAATCAGAACATTATCACTTTTGAGGTGGATGAGGAGTTATCTGGAGTCATTACAGTACCAGGTCCTAAGTGGTTGGATAGAGATGTAAGACTGGCTTGCCTTGGGGATTCAGATGGGTATCTTCATTATGTGTCTGTAGATATGTCTGAACTTAGGGTCTGGATGTTAACAGATCCTTGCAAGCCCATTTGGGTTCTTAAGCACCATATAAATATAGATCAATTTGGTGAAGAATCAAGGGATCGGTATCTCCATCGTGTACGAAACTCTCCTGATATGATTGGCAATTATTTTGTAGTGGACGCTCAAACTTTCCATGATGAAGTTGTGTATTTGTCTATACGAGGTAGGTTATGTTCGTATGACTTCAAAACTGGAAGGCTAAGATACTTCTTTTATGGTTCTTACCTGAGGCATCAAACTAAAGTTCAGGCGACTGTGCTCCCATATTCACCGACCTTGGTAACAATTGGCATTCCCTGGTTGAAACAGAATTCTGGTAGTGCTCCTATTTCTTTTGATTTAACATCTTTTAATTACAAAGGAAGACCTAGAAAAAAATTGAAAACAAGGAAGTCCTAGAGAAAAATTGAAAGAACCCTTAAGGTCACCACATTGCTGCTCATTGAAATGGAAGTAATCAGTGCATTTATGTAAATTAGTAAGCATGGACCGGTCAATTTCATTGGCGTAAGTTTTTCTTTGACATGGCCCCATGGAGGATGCTGTTTGCCTGTGACTAATTTCTACTTATATATTTATTTCTTATTGTATTGGTTGCTAAGATTATATGGGATTTGTTGAACTTTTGGTTTCCAAGGAATTATGATTCTTAATTTTTAACCAATCGATAGAGCATGAGCATATTGCTTTGCCTGTTTGTTGCAGATCAGTTGTAACAAATTTTTTATATCTTTACTGTTTTCATTTTCCTAGTTAAATGAGATTATGTGTTGTTTTCTTTTTCTAGTTGAATTAGGATTTTACGATATTTCCCTTTTTCTTGTTGAATTAGGATTCTGTGTTGTTTTTCTTTTCCTAGTTGAAGTAGAAGTTCTATATTTCTTTTGTTAAAGGAGTAGGAGAAAATCTCTACATTCTCTTTTGGGAGTGATGGACCTGATGGATTCAGGTTCTTTTTTTATATTTAAATTTCGTGGTTAGTTGTGCAACAAAATGTGTGCTAGGCCGTGACTTCCTTATTCCAATCTGATGGGTTTCTTGGAGTAGAAAATTCCACTATGATTATTTTGATCCCCAATGATGGGTTATCGCTGAAAATTTAGGGGCAGTAAAATTGATCCAAAAGTTAAACCGCTTTATAAGTGATTGCAAATTCTCAAAACCTTAACGTTTCACCAAAGCCAATCACCAATTACGAATTCCTTAAACGAGAGCTCACGAGGATCCTATGATGAATAAGAAACAAAGCCTCCTGAGCTAGCAAGAACGCCGTTATTCTTCCATATTACCATACATTGTTTTCCAATTTTCTTCGTGCTTCAAAGCTAGGGTTTCTAGAATCTTGGTTTCTTCTGTTCTTTGTGTTATTCAATTTTTTTTTCCTCAGTGTTTGTTTCTTGGTAATTTATAAGTTTTTAGCGTTTGTAATTATGTATATGAATGAATGTTAAATGGGTGGGTTGTGTGGGTTGGGTGGGATGGGTTTGTGAGGTATTTTTTCTTTTGATAAGTAAGGTGTCATAAGCCCAAAATATTTTATGACTATAATTGGATGATTCTTTTAAGTGTGGAAAAGGTATTAGACAAGGGGCTCTTTTTCCTCTATCTTTTTGTCTTTGAAATGGAGGCTTTTATTAAAATAACAAGATCAAGATTCAGTGAATCTCAGAACTTTAACTTCCATCCCAATGTGCAGGGCAAAGAATTACTTATTTAACCTTTATAGATGATCTTTTACTATTTGTAGTTGCTGATCTTCCTTTAAAACAACTGATAAGGGATACCCTGAAGGAGTTCAATGGTCTCTCTGGTATTTTGTGTTGCTGTAACTCCTGATCTCCAGCAACAGATCCTTTCTGTTCTGCAATTCAAAGCAGGAAACCTCCCAATCATATTTTTGAAATGCACTAGAAAGCTTAGCTCAAAGCATTGCAATCTTTTAACCGAGAAGATCACTGCTAGACTTAATTCTTGGATTGCAATCCTCTTTCTTAGGCAAAGTCTTAATTCACTCGATGCTGCATAGCCTCCAGATGTACTGGTCATGAATACTCATGCAGTGCTCCCTAAGTGGGATCAAATATGCACTCAAAATGGAAGGTTTGGGGCTTAATAGGGCGGAATATTGGAATATGGCTGTACTTATAAGCCACATATTGAATATGTCCACTCAAGCTGGTTTCTTGTGGGTAGCATAGGTCCATGAGGTATTTTTGAAGGGCAACTGGGTAAATATCTCTAGATAGTGAAGGTCCCCAAGAGTGTACATAGGGGTGGTGGAAATTATTGAAACTTAGGGAAGTGGCTAAACTTAGGGAAATTATTGCTATAATGTTTTGGGATGAAAGAGACTAATCAAAAAAAAAAAAAAGTTTTGGTATGAAAGAGGTTTTTTATATATTTTATTTTGGGTGTGACTAGATAGATGGCATCTTCAATGTTTTTTTTTTTTTTTTTAAATTTTATTTTACTTAGGTATTTTTTATCAAATTTTCTGGACATAGAATAGTCTATGATGTAGTAAATGCCGTTGAAGCTAAGTTATTCTAGTTAGTGTTTTGAAGCATAAGGATCAAATCTGGAAGCCAACAAGATCTGAAAAACTGTTTAGAATCCAGGGCAAGCTGAATCTACTGAAGGTCAAGGAAAAGTACAACGCAACCTGGTCAGCTCCTTCTTCTGGAAAAATTCAACGCAAGAAAGAATAGTTGTCTTGGTGTAACCTAATATGATGTTCAATGCAATTCGTAAGTATAGTTTCATTGGTTGGCTTTCCTTGGAGGACATATGATCAACAAGAGCAAGGTAGCTGCATCGGGCTTAACAGGGGACTGTGCTTGTCTTTTCTGTAGGAGGGGTTATAGAGAGAAGGAGTCACTTGTTTTTTAAGTGCTCTTTACAAAGATAATTTAGAAGCATGTCATGGGGCTTGCTTGGTGAATTATTTCCCTTCTGAATAGGATGGTATGGCCTGCTTGGTTTTCTTGCCTCCCTTTGCAAAGTGGTATTGTGGGCTTCAGTTTATCATTTGTTAAGAATAAACTGAAAGAGTTGTTAAGGGGCAAATTGTTAAGAACACTAAAAGAGTTGTCAAAGTCAAACTGGATGTCTAGATGTGCTTGAGATAGTTGTTTGACTTTGAATCCCAATGACCTGAAAATAGATAACCCTAACACACTGTCTGTCATGTTGGTGACATCTTTGGATTGGCTTTCTGCCCATTTGGTTCTCCGTCTAAGATTATCCCTTGTTATAGTCCATAATATGACGAATTCCTACTCCTTTGTGATCTACTCATTGGAGACAGGAAAAAGGAGAACCTTGGGGATTCTGGTGGGGTGATTTCAATATGAAGAATGAAGGTTTAAGAAAAGCTTGCCTTGGGGATTTTGGTGGGGTGATTTCAATATGTACATGCAGATCTGTCTGACCTTAGGGTCTGGATATTAACAGATCCTTGTAAGCCCACTTAGGTTCTCTAGCACCAGTTGAATATAGATCAATGTCATGAAGAGCATCCATCTATGGATTAGATTCTCCATTTTGGGCGGTTTTCCTAGGACTATTTAGAGCCGGATCATTTAGCACTGGATACTCTCTTAACTTTCCATGATGAAGTTAGGTAAAAAGTTAGTCAAGCTCGTGTGACATGGAGTGGTTAACTAGATTTGATCATGCCTTCATGGAGTTCTTGGCTTTTGGTATATCATATCACTGGTCTTTTTTTTACCATTTAGCATGATTTTTCTAATGTTTTCATTTTGTAGCATTAGCACCAAACATATTATTTTAAGTAGCATTTGTAGTCTCGAAGGGTCGAGTTCAATGAAGGAACTTGAGTCTCAAAGACTCAAGTTCTAAGTGGTGGCAAACCTAAGGCAGACTAAAAACAGTTCAAGTGGAACTGGAGTCTGAAAAAAACTCAAAATCCTTCTAGCATTGATCAGAGCTCTTCTCTTCTCCAAATATGTTTCTCCCTTTCTCTTCTCTAATTCGATCTCACTACCTAGGTTCTACTTCTGCTACATAACTATTATGTTTGGTTTTCCTACCACATAAAAAATATGTTAGGGAAATCATGCTAAATGGCAAAAAAAAACCTCTCAAAGATCACACACCAAATCTCATCGCATATACGGCATCTTCCTTATCTATCTGGTCCTAAACCTTTTCAAGTTTACCATTTTTGGGTTGAGCATAAGGACTTCTTATGTAAAGGATTTATACTAAGTTGAAGGCTGTGAAAAGGATTTTAGGTATGAATAAATAGGTTTTTGGTTGGATTTAACTTTTTATCAAAAGGTCGTAAGAGTAGGATTAAATCTTGAGTTAGTTCAAAATAGCATGCTTCAAAGACCTGGTGACCCTACCCTTGCTTCTAAAGAAAAGAGTGTCTTCACTTAACGCAAAACTCTTTTGCTGGTTGAAAAATGTTTTCTCAAGCAGAAAGCCAGGGTTAAGTGGGTAAATCTAGGTGATCAAAATACCTCAAACTTTCATAAGATGGTAACCATAAAAAACTCAAAAAAGTACCATTAAATGTAGGCGCAAAAAGTAGTAAAGCCTTAAGTGTTGAACTGACTCTTTATTATCAACTCAATTTCCAATTCAAACAAACCACATTATGAACAAAACCGAATGATAGCAACCATAGCAAAAACCATGGTTGTCAAAATCACGATTTGGATCCTACAATCTTACGATTTTACGATTTTACAATCCCAATTGCCCAAAACAATCCGGATCTTTCGAGGATCTTTGCGATCATTCAGGATCGGTAGGATTTTACAATTCAGACGATCCCAAACAACCTTAGTTTCTTGTAATCTTCTTTAACTTAACAAAAGGTTTAGTTGGACCTAAATGAAAAATAAAATCCTAATAGACCAAGTTTTTCCACTCTAATGTAGAGAGAGTGTCAGTTGGATCCAAATAAAAAATATTCCAATAGAGTGTCACATTTTGAAGTTTTTGGCCTCTTTAAATGATGCTTACAAATTGATGTTGTTATGTATGGTAATTATATCAATGAATGTATATTTATGTGATTATTTAACATACCAATGTGTATTTTTTTTTGTTTTTTTCTCAAATAATGTAAGATCTTATGATCCACAATCCGATCTTATGATCTACGATCCCACTTACCTCTCACAATCCTACGTAGGATCCCGATTTTGACAATCTTGACAAAAACAAATGAATCCAATCAAGAGGCCTAAGAAGACAATTTTGAACTCTTAGCAGCAATCACTAGGTCATTTGCATTTGTATTGAATTCAAAGAGGAATTATAATGTAAAAGCCCAATTCACCTTGTATCTATCAAATCTTGAAGGAGTCCACCGTACTTGAGGAAATTGCACAACTACGATTTAAAATTTAAAATCCATGTCCCTAAATTGGAATATAGCAAATAAATAATCAGCTTAAAAAAAAAAGGTCTATTATTTATAACTGTTATTTTAGTCCCAAATTTTACATTTACTTGCCTAAATAAAATTTGTGAAAAAAATTGCCATATAATTGTTTATATATTTTTTTTAGAAGCTAAACTCGGAGATGAAGATGAGAGAAAGGAAATTTCTGATTTTTTTTTTTTGAGGGAAAATATAGCTTGCTGAATATGAAAAGTAACATAACAATTGGATGAAACAAAACAAAAGAAATTAAAAAGCAAGCTTTTTAATTTTAATCTAAATCAAGTTCTTGTTTTGCACATTTTTGGATTCTCAATACCAAAATTACCCTAAATTCTTTTGCTTAATGACCAAAATATTAGACAACAAAACATCCGTCCTTGCATATTTGCTTAATAACCAAATTACCCTAAATTTCTCGTCCTTGCACATAGGCTACTCTTCTACTTTTTTTTTTTTTTTTTTTTTTTTTTTACAAGATAGAAATTCTACTCTAACATAATCTAAATGTATATGAATGTGAAACTCCCTTTTAGAGACTTGAACTTTGGCCCTTAACCTCTCCCCTCCACCCCATAATAACTTTTAATTTGTAAAATAACCATCACGCCAAGAGTGTATGGTGATCTCCTATTTGGTTTTTATTCTCTTATTATCTTGTTCTACGTCAAATTTGTTAATAACATGGTGGAGTTGCCTTTCCGAGCTAGGAAAGTCAATCAATGATATAAAAGAGATTGTAAGTGGTTAAAATTTGTTTAATAAAATTATATCCCCCTTAACAATGCCATCAATTCTTTTATGTGGCGTTAGGTACGGGGTCATGTTTTAAGATTTCCATAAATGTTTAAAGCTTGCTCCAGTAAAAAAAAAAAAAATATATATATATATATATATATTAAAGGAATTTATATGATTATTTTTATATAATAAACTATTTTTATTTGAGATTACTATTTGGATAAATACATTTATTTTGTTATATTAATTATTAATTGGTGCATTAATTATTTAAATATAATGAAATTTTAATGTCATTTTTACAAGATTTATATGAGAAGCAATTAATTTGAATATGATATTCTTACTTAAATTAGTTACTTTTGCAATAGTTGAAACAAGTCTAACAAATATATATATATATTTAGTATAATTTTAAGATAGCTTTAATTCATTGGCTTTATTAATATAAAAAATAATCTTGGAATTCTATTAAGTCACTCTCTCATACAAAAGAATTGGGATGAACGAAAAGCTCTCTCATCTTTTTATAAGCTTAGCTCACACACATACATGTCATTCACACATGCAAAGGGTGTGAGTCTTGATTTTTATGATGTGGGCAAAAAAACAAATAAGGATAAGAATAGAGTAGTCTGCCAGTAGATATTTCACGACCTAGTCGCGGGCTGTCTAGTCGCGAGATGGTCACGTCATTTTGGATCTTCTACCACGTGTCACTTGCAGGTTGTTTAAGTTGCCTGAAGTTGCGAGTTGACTCTCAATGCCATGGGTTGTCTAGTCACAAGATAGACGCGATAGCAGTCTCTCTGGATCTTTTATCACATGTCACTTGTGGGCTGTTCAGGTTGCTTAAGGTCGCGAGTTGACTCTAAATGTAGCTTTCACAAAATGCAGAGGAGTTTAAGTGCTTTCTACTCACACATTTAAGCCAAAAGGACACATTAAAATGAAAATAATTAAATTTTTCTCGAAATTAAGCCACAAAAAACATGGATTTTACAAAAATAAATAAGGGTGTCATATAAAGACTAGAAAAACAGGAAATGCAAGAGGTAAAACTAAGAAAAAAGAGGCTTTTTATGAATGATAGTAATCGACACGTCCGAAGCTGTAATTACTACCATTCTTGCGAGACTGATTACAGTAAATGGAGTTACATAGTTCCCTTAGGCACGACAAGGAGTTTATATATATATATATATATATATCATAGTTCCCTTAGGCACGACAAGGAGTTTATATATATATATATATATATATTGTGAAAACCACATAATTTATTTTTTATACAATTTATTTTTTTTAGTTTTTACAAAATTAGTTAATAATTTTTATAAATGAAGTTAATGTCTAAAAAAAAGATTATTCCAATTTCAAATTTTAAATGTATAATAATTATATATTAGATATTC
Source organism: Quercus lobata (assembly GCF_001633185.2). NCBI lineage: Eukaryota > Viridiplantae > Streptophyta > Magnoliopsida > Fagales > Fagaceae > Quercus > Quercus lobata. The sequence continues at coordinate 13,547,518 of NC_044907.1, read as the reverse complement.
ATACGTTTAAAAATTTATTTAAAATGTAAAACCTATTTTGCAAAAAATCATAGTAGGTTTTCAAGTTCGATTTAGTTTTTTTTCAAAATTTGTCTAAAATCTTTATAATTTTTTCCAAGGAATCAAAATACAAAATTTTTTTTGGTGGAAAACGGATAGTAAGTGATCTTGGCTCCGTTTGCTATCAAGTCTAAGATCCATTTGTCGCAAGCACAAAAGGTGAAGCCCATCCTTATAATGTAAAAGGTGAAATCTACTCATCTCTATATCTCACACTCTACACTCACTCCATTTCTGCACTCACAAGCCAATTCAGACACAAGCCCTCACTCCTCAAACAATGGCTACGAAGAGGTGCCAACAAAAGGCCTATGCGTTACTTGATAGGGCAAAAATGAGGAGTAGGGCTATGGGTGATTTTTTTCCTGAAGAAGAGAAAGATGTTGAAGAAGCTTCAATTGGAGTTCACGCACTGTTCATGGGACCCACATCCATTTTATTCAGAAAAAAAATATTAAAAATAGTGCCCTTTTTAGTTTTCAGTTTTAACAAAAATAAGTTGTATCCAAACGGATCCTATATGTAGCTCTTATTATTTGAAATTGTGTTAGACATGCGTACACACTAAGAAAGCGTAGTCATGTAAGCTGGAAAGTCAAGCGGTCTCTGATAAAAAGATATAGTTTATAGTTGAATCACATAGAAAAATGTCTAGATGGTATAATTATTAATGTAGTTCATATATAATATATAATTGATTTATTGATTTGGTGGCTATGAAAATAATCACAATGATAAATGACAAGGTACCTATTAAACCCATCCTGGACATTAACCTAGTTTACTGAGTCAAGTCACTGGTCATTGGTTCAACCAACGGGTTACTAATCGAACAGTAGGGTCAAATAAAAAAATTATATATATATATATATATATAAGTTTGAGAAATTATAGCATACATATATAAATTAAAATAATAGGTATGTGCCCGGTCCATTTAAATACTTGAACCAATCTAGGTGTCAGGTCATTAGGTTTTTGATTCAACTGGCTGGGTCAATCTAAGTTTAATAACTATGATCACCTCAACATTATATTGTGTCAACTATATAGGTTTTTTTTTTTTCCAATGAAAGTATATAGTATAATATATATATATATATATATATATTAGAAATGATAATATCCGACTGAATAATTAATAGTCATTTTAGCTATCAATATGTAATTTCACCTATTATTATAATAATAATTATTATTATTTATTGAATTTCACTTATTATCTATATATATATATATATATAACCGAAGCCTTTGAAACTTCCACAATTTTCCACGTTAGCAATATTAAAATAAATAAATATAAATATTATATAACCAATATCATCCCTTTTTAAAAAAATAATAATAATAAATAGTTTCATCCTTTTTAATTCCTTCGATTTGCTACCCAACTTTTTTTGTAAAATAGTTCTTCTCCTTGATACCCAGCTTCTCACCCAATTCATAAAATTGTCTTAGACAACCCCTTTATAGAAGGAGGAAAATGAGAGGTATGTTACCCCCAAACTGAAAACCTAATAAAGATCCACCGTATATGGTGAAAACCTTACAAAATCTCTGCAAGCTTGAACACAAAGTAATCCACTTCGACTGTGAACTGCGAAGCCTCTGTGAACAACAAAATCTCCTCTAGCGCGCCATGAAGCCTTTTCATATATGAAGCTTAATTCGAGACCATAATCCTAGAAAGTTTGACCTCTCGAGTTGGCAAAAATTGTTTCGAGCTCGCACCATGAAATCTCATCGCACCATGAAATCTCATCGCATGTGAGCTATGAAGTCTCCTCACACACGAAGCTTAATTCGAGACCGTAGACCCAGAAAGTTTGACCTCAACGATTCGAACTCAATAGCCATTCGAACTTATCAGCCCATCGAAGCAATATTAGACAAACTATTGCGATGGTGGTATGAACAGTAAAGTGTATGCCATGGTTAGTTTCAAAAGTGAGTTAATAAGGCCCGTGTAAAGGAAAAGGAAGGGCTAGATTAAGAGATAAGGAACTAAAGAAGTGAATGGTCTTTAACCACATGGATGGACTAAAAAAAGAGTCATGTTGATGTGGAATTCTTGCTCATCTTTCAGACCCACTACAAGTGAAGGCACTGCAATGGGCAAAGCCACATATAAAAATGTTTATTCGGATAAGATTTATGTAGGCTTCATAAAAGTGCATCAGTTTTCCTCTAATTATGCAGAAACTATAATGCAGAGCTCGCACCACTATCTACAATTATGGAGACTTAAAAAATATGGTGTTTTTCAATTAAGTAAACCTTCGGTATGGATGTGGCGTAAATGAGTTAATTTACGCCACCAATAAAACACTGCCATGTTACTAGCACGCACAATCACGTCTCAATTAAACTCAAAATCCTCCCCATATGATTCAGACCTGAAGAACAACTCATCCAATGCCTAAACCCAGGGACCATTTCAAGTTTGAATCGAATGGGGAGGGTTTTGAGTTTAATTGAGATGTGATTGTGTGTGCTTGTGTGTATTGCTCTTTCAATACAAGATTGACGTGGCAGTGTTTTATTGGTGGCGTAAATGAGTTAATTTACGCCACATTGAGACTGAAGGTTTATTATTTTCAATTTATTACATATTGTTAATTTAAAGTTGCAATGTCTATTGGATAGTATAGTACGTTGTTATTCATTTTATTGCTATTTTTTATGATTGAATAGTATCTTGAATAATTGCTACATGTAGTAAACAACATAAATATATATATATATATATATATATTCTTTAAAGTCTCAAACTTAATAGCTTTTCCGTGCATTGCAGGGTTAGCGACTAGTTATTATTATTATTATTTTACTTTTTGATGGGTTCACTTATTATTTTGGTTATTAGTATTTAATAATTTTCTACTAGGGTTTTTCATTCACACATTCTTTTTACATCATATAATTAGATTGAGAGAGAGAGAGCTCTTCTTAGGTTTTCACCCATTTTCGACTCATAGAGAGCTCTTAGCACAAATATTGTATTTGATGTCACCCTCCCGATTAGAACTTTCTTGCACGCACGGCAAGTCTGATCGCCCTTGCTCGGGATAGTAATGGTAGTGCAAATATTGCATTTAATGTCACCGGTTGCATCTTACAATGCACATTGCATTGGTGGAGGTCCAATTCATAAGATATGCACATCAAATGCAATATTTGCGCTACCGTTACTAACCCGGGAGAGGGCGATCAGACTTGCCGTGTGTGCAAGAAAGATCTAATCAAGAATGCCGAGGGTGCAGGAGTGGGTGACGACCATGGTGATGGCGAGGGTCAGGGTCAAGGTTAAGGTTAGGGCGAGGACGATGGTGATGAGGAGGGCGAGGATGAGGATGCAGTAGAGGATGGCAATATCGAGGATGCGGTAGAGGAGGGCTATGCGGCAGAGGAGGGCAAGGGCGAGGGCGCGAGGTATATCTCTAACCTCTTCATCTTTATAGTTTTCTTAAATAATTGTTCTGTCAAAAAGGGGTCTGAAAATTGTATGTCATATAATATTAGGAGGTATATATATATATATATATATATAGTTGTCTCATCTAAGTGTGTAAAATATATTGGATTTGATTTTTAAGTACACGTCTGGAGAGACTGTTGTATGGTTCCAAATTAAGAACAATCATCAAGGGCCCTCCTCTTAAAGGGTGTGGAGTACTCTGATAATGATTTAGTTTTTGTTTTCATAGATGCTAATTAAATAGGAACCAACAATTTTGGTGTGATATCATAGCTTTATCAGCGAGCACAAGCTTGTTACATTTTATGAGATCACTACTCCATTGTAAAATTTAATGCAACTAGTATTAGACAATTATAGCCATCGACTCTTTATCTTTTTGGTAACGAGAATTATTAGGACTATTATAAATTTTAATATTACAATTATACAAATTGATATGATAGTCTGAAATTATAATCATTATAAAAATAAATGGATGTTAGGAACTTAGAGCGTTGGCATATTCCATGCCAAAGTTTTATTGTAATTAAGCATAAATTACCTTGTAATTTTTATTTTGTGGGTCTATGTGTATTTGGGTTGAGGTACAAGTGCTAAAAATGGAATTGTACGACATGGGATTTCAGTTGAGCGAAATTGAAGATGTATCTGGCGAAATAGCAATTGAGATAGCCACTTCATGGGAGTGAAAACATAAAATCTATAGAGAATTTAGTTATGAGTTCCCTTATTATTCTAGTCTTATTCTATTTTTACATGCTATTATACATGCTTGTGTTAATTGATTAATCATTTGCGTAATTTGACTTAATTTTTTTAATAAACTAATTGGACTTAATTGTTAAATTAGCCTAAAATTATCTAAGTCATAATCTGGCAATACTTGACACATGCAGTATGTAGTTACATGGAGTAATCTCTTAGTGTAATCACAAAATGTGGAAGGTGGAAAGAAATTGAAAGCAAAATTTATTGAGATGTTAAGAAGATTGGGCTAGTCTTTTACACCAGTCTCTCTCTTTATCAGCTACATTTTGGAAACATTTTCATTCAAACACCTCAAGAATTATGGGCTCAATAAAGCTTGGGAGCTAACAAAAAATTACAATAGTTTCACAACATTTCAAATTATCTTACCACCTGTATAGACTTCAGAGTGTTCACCACAATATGCAATTCAAATTTTTTTAATGACCCATATAATATTTGCTAAAAAATAATTGTAGACTTTATATTTTACTAAATAATTAAAATTGTATCATGAAAATTGTATGTCATATAACATTTGCTATTGTTTTACTAAAGAATTAAAATTCAAGAACTTACTATTGTTCCTTATATGTTCTTTACATTTTTGCTGCGGGAAATTGTATAATGTTGCGTGTGCGTCACTTTGTTCATCTTGGATGTTAGTTGTTGTACTAGTTTACTATTACACTGTAGTCATGTTTGTTAATTTTTATTAATAATACTCCTTATTATACAATAAGCTATTAGTTTTTAATGTGCTTTTGCCGCAAGGTGTAGAGGCAATCTTTGAGTTTATCTAGAAGGATTAGCTATGGCAGAGAGTTCAAAACGTATAAAAAAATGACAGAGAATGCTCAAAAATATGTAAATATGTTAAGCAGAACCCATTAAATCTTTGAGTTGCATATAGTGATTAGTGATGTGCTTCATGTAATCACTCAATTGATGAATGCCATCAAACCAAATCTAGGGGATTGCTAACGTTCTCAATAAAACATGGAGTTATGGACTAGTTCGGATAAGTGTAATGAACAAGAATAGGAAAACATATAAGGAGAAGATAACGTCAAGATCTAAGATCTATAATGAGAAATTTATTGCAACGGTGGGCAACAAAAATTTTTCGTTACAATAGAGGTTTATTGCAACAATTATTACTTTATTGCAATGGTGGGCAACAAAATTTTTTTGTTGCAATAGGTGTTTATTGCAACAATTTCAAGTTTATTGCAACAAAAAATTTCGTTGCAATAAGGCATTTTTCTTGTAGTGTATGGATCCTCTTTATGTGGAATTTTATCAACCTAGCAAATCTAATGACAAGGTTATAAAGAGGTAGTGAGTCTTCTTTTAGATGTATTTCTCTATTGATAATAACCTATCCCAAATTATATATGACTTACGTTGTGATCAGGAAAACCCACCCATCCATCATCACGTCGAATGTAGGAGACGTAATTTCCATCTACTTGCAACACCACGTCATATAATGTATAAAACTCTCTCTATCAAATAAAATTTTTAACACTAGTTATTGATGTTGTACTAATCACTAATTGACTAAAGAAAAGCAAGTAAATAAACAAACTAAACAGTAGCATATTGTTCTTTTAGCATCTCTGAGAATGATGTTAGTTTCATAAATGAATGATTCATTTTCCAACTGTCCATCATTTGCAACCAATTTCTCTCGTTTGAAGACCAAAATTTGTGGTAGCTACTAAAATAGTTAGTTTTCTCCACTTTACCAATACTTCAGTATGTACAATCACGATCATTAATTCTACTAACATGAAACTGCCTAACGGCTTCTGTAATTGTAAGTCTCTCACTGTCATACAATGGCTTTATATTCGGTGGACTGCTTCAATGATTTCAAATACAAGGGGAAGTAGTGCTATATTTGGACTGTCATTGAAGTTGTGATATATGGAGAGCCATTCCTCACTGCTTGATGGGTGCATTTGGATTGAAATAAATGCGAGGAGCTCTAAAAGATGTGAGCAGGTTTCTTTAGAATTAAAAACAAAATTTTGAAAACTTGTATCATTCATTGTAATTTTAGATCTCCTATATAACCACAACTAGTATACTTTCTTTATACACAGAAAGTATACTAGTTGTGGTTATACAATAGAAGTTGTATATTTAAGGAAGAGAAGTTGTATATGAAATTAGTCTATAACAAATGTTAAAACAACTGGTTATTATAATAACACAAATTTGTGAGTGCATACACTCTATCAAGGCATCCTCAATTTTCAATTAGTTCTACTCTAGGAAGCATGAGTGCAACTAAATGATAGTCGTACTTGTGTCGGACGCGGCTAGATGCAAGGTGCAGCGTAGACACAGTTGCGCGCGTCCCAAACAAATTTTTTTATTTTTTAAAAAATCCGATACAAGTCGAGAAAAAAATAAATTCCGGCCTGAAAGTGAAAATTGGGTGAAATAAAGAAAATACAAAAGAAAAACAAAGTAAACAGTAAAAAAAATAGCAAGTGTTATTGTCGCAATTGTTCTGGCAGTTATCTCGTGCTGCCAAGGACAGAGCTAAGATTCCAATTGAGGGAGGACAAAAATATAGAACCTTTTTTTTTTTTTTGAAACTTCAAATTAGCAGCTAATTAATATTAATAAAATATCAACAAATGAGAAAACACTTTGTAGCTAAGTAAATAAGAATATAAAAAAGAAAAACAAAGGCAAAATATATATGATAAATAGGCAAAGAGAAAACCAAATGTCACCTAAGTTCTAAGCTATTAAGTAAAAAAATAATGACTCCAATCCATACTCAAACAATTACTAATTATAAATTTATAACTTCTTATCATGAAATTAACTAATTGCATATATGTGCATTGATAATTGAATAGTGTATCACGGCCCATGTGTTGTAGCATTTTTAATTTTCTTATTTATTTTTTCAAATACCTTGTTTGAGAATAAATAAAAATGATAGTAGCAGACTGCTTATAACCATCATGTTCTATTGTATTGAATACTTATATATGAAGGGAGGTATTTGAAGGGATGAGATTTCAAATCACTCAACCTAATGCCTTGTTGTGATGATCTACCTCATTTGAGAATCATGCATAACGTAACAATTGGAAATATATTGCTAACATCTTAAGGCAACCTTCAAGGGATTCCTCACTAGCTAGGATAACTTGGTGCGTAGACTCCACACACCTGAGGGAATAATTAAATACTCGAAAGTTCTGGATTCTTTTGTTTCTCAAAATAAAATAAAATAAAATAAAATAAAATAATAATAATAATAATAATAATAATAATAATAATAATAATAATAAAGTAGCTCAAACCAAATTCCATTAATTGTCTAACATATAGGAGATTTAGTAAAAGTTTAGGATAGATAAACATTAGATACACATAATTAGGAATTAGAGATGGATTCTAGCAAGCTAATCAAAATTTCGAGTAGTCTGATAGTTTAAAAGGGAAGTCATGTGGTTGTAGCATGCTAAGTCAAAATATCAAGGGGAAGAGTTACTTGGTGTAATTGAGAGGGCAAAAGAGCATTCATCTTGGGAATGGGAGAAGACCTGATTAAGAAGTGCCTCTAGGCTAGTTGCTGAGAATGCATACGTTGTGAAAGAGGAAGTCTCAATGAAGGTGTTGACAGGAGAGCATGGGCGGCTCTAGGTGCAATCCAGGGGGTTTAAATGAACCCCCTAAGCTGGGCCAAAAAAAAATATATATATATATATATATATATATTTTAATTTTTTTATTTGACCCTTCTAAAATAAATTTTGGACCCTCTAGACCTAAATTTTTTTCAAGCCTAGCTAAAATGAATTTGAATATGATTATCTTGACAATATCTTGGTCTTTTTAAACACACACACACACACAAAAACCAATTTGATCTAAAATATGGGGGGGAAAATAGTAAGCCTAACAGCAAAAGTATAAATTTGTTCATCTTAAAATCTAAAAAGAAAATCATTTAGATCTTAGCAAATTTGAAATAAACTAATACATAAAATTTTATTGTATTTAGATCTCACTTGGAGTTTACTTAACAACAATAATTCATATGTTGATTGTATTTAAAAACAATATATAGATGATTTCCAAGATTTAATCTTAGTAACAATAATTATTATCTTCATCATATTAATAAAAAATATGCAATGAACTAGTTTATCTTATATGAGAAACGCTATGTTCATGATACGCTTGTAATATAGCCTAAGTGGCAGATTATTACTAGCTGTTACTAATAAGAAAAAAAGTAATTTCAGTAGTGAGTTTATATTAAAACTAAAAACAACTTATAACCTAAAATTTGTTGGAAAAGTGTTGTGAAAATGTTGTAGATGTAGCATTTCTCATCTTTTATTCTCTTGCTAATACATACTATGAAAAATTTTGTAATAAAGAAATCACATAAACGGCAAAATTCACTTTTTTTTTTTCACTCAAAATGCATCTTCTTACTAATCCTCCTAAAAATATATCCTGAAGCCGCTACTGGAGCAGCACCTGGTTTAGATGATGGTACGTTGCTTGAATTTGACACAATTATTGAGGACTGAAGAAGGAGTCGGATTATCTAGGCCCAGATCGATTAGAATTCCCATTTTGTAGAGGGTGGTGTGTACAAGACATTGTGGCTACACTATGAATGAAGACTGTAAGCTAGTCTTTTCCCGAAGAAGATTGACAATTGTGGGCAAAGGAGATGAGTGAACTGGGTGCAAATGGACAAAGAAGTATTCATGGAAACCCATTAGGAGTTGATAAAATTGAAGTTGCTTTCGCTATTCATAAAATTTATTAGCCTGATCTCAATGGTATATATTCCCATGATTGCTAGAGAGAGTTAATTAGTTGATCTCTTGGAAAGTACGTAATGGAATGAAACTCTTTAATACATTGCCCCTCTTCTATTGTTTGAGTAGTTAGTGTGAGAGCATAAGTTGATGCTGTCTAGTTCCATTATAGTCGAGGTAGTGAGGGGCAAGCAAGTCCCTTCCAAAGACGAATCATACCAAACTCCATGCATGTTGATGGATGGAGCCAAGGTGTAGTGAATGAAGCCATATATGGTGTAGCGAATGAAGCCATATATATAAACACGTAATGATCTGATTGTTAATGTTATCCTAGCTTTTAGAATGAAAGACAGTAGTCATGACTCATGAGTGGTCTCATCTTTTTTCTTGGTAGGTGTCTTATGATTCCATGTAACATAGAGTTAGAACTTTCGACCCTTGGCCGGGTAAGATTTGCATAGGGTGAGAGCTGAAAAAGTGTAATTATCCATCCCCATCAATAAATACTTGAATAGGGGTTCATTTTGTGCCATTTATTATAAATGTAAAATTAAAAAAAATATAGATGAAATCAGCTTGAAAAATGATGAAAAAGTGTAATTATCCCTATCAAGAAATACTTGAATAGGGGTAATTTTGTGCCATTTATTAAAAAAAAAAAAGGGGTTAAAATCTTAGCATATGAAATTAACCTATTAATTGGTGGTGGTGCATCCCGAACATGCAAAGGTTTTTCTATTCTAGCAATGTTTTGATGTTTGTACGTACTCAGATCTTTCAAGGGGTGTGTAGTTAGTGACTAAAGTTAATTTCTAGCAATTGTTTGTTGATTGTACTCAGAAAGTCATACCATGAAAATACTTAACGTAGTAATTGTATTATGTCTTCAAATTGTATAGAGGAGGCCTTTATATAGGCCTAAATGGAATAAAAAGTATTATACGTGATATTACTCATTACCGTCACGTGACGTGGGGTCGATGAACCAAACTGGAGACTCTCTCTTTTTTATTCAAGCAAAAAAAAAAAAAAGTACAGAAGTATAATAAAAAGTACACGCTTTGATTGTCAATACTAGAAAATCAAATCTAGACCAAACAAGTAGTTTGGGTCCGGAGCCTATAATATACTGTTATAGGTTTTTTGGAATTAAGGTTGCTAATGCACGTGTTATGGATGGATCAAAATATTCATGGGTGATTCACTCAATGAGACTAAGTTAGACACCGTCAATGTATCAAATGCTCACTAAAGTTAGAGGATACGAGATTATTGTTCTAACTGTACAAACTCCATGAAAGCTACACCATTACTACCTAAGGGGTATATGCTGTTTCTTCTCATCATAAATGAACTTCCAAGAAGAAATGCCAGAAATACAGATGCTCAATAGGAGAAGAATGACCACTGATGTAGTTATTTGTAAAAATTAATAGACACTTGTAGATACTCTAGTATCACATGTCATAGAAGTAATTAATGTCACAAAGATGTTTCGATAGGATTACATTCCAAAGTGTCAAGTTTTATTGAGACTTTATATATCTAAAATAATAAAAAATGCGTCTACTATAGTTGCAAAATCGTGCTTAATTTATTGAAGCCGATTCGAATAAAGGCAAAGATGGCTTATTTCAATCGATGCTGAAGTTAGTTTTGCATTAGGGAAAATTATAACTTACTCATCTGTGGTTTGGTCGAAATTTAAGTTATCTACCTGTGATTTGAAATTTGACACTTTACTTACTTGAGGTTAACTCAGTTAGAGTTCTGTAACCAACCTATGTTAAAACCAGAACTAAATATGTAATTTTGATTCACTTTTATGTCTCTCTCCTCCAAAAACACAAAATACATAAAAATACAAGATCAAATAAGATAAAAAATCATCCAACGAAACATTTGCATTATAAGATTTCAAACCACAGGTAGGAAACTTAAATTTCGATCAAACTTCAAGTGAATAAATTATAAAGTGTCAAGTTTCAAACCACATGTAGGCAATTTAAATTTCAACAAAACCATAGGTAGGTAAGTTGTAATTTTCTTGAATTATTCTTTTTTTTTTTTCAAGATTTAATTACAATATACTGCTAACCCCGCAGCTCGAACCCTTTCCCCCTTAAACCCCTAAGCACTTTGTGTATGGGAATGTGCCAATTCAGCTACAAGGGTTTTGGCAAATACTTCATTATTGTTTTTCTTGCATTATTCAAATATTTCAAAATGTCACTTAAGAAACAAAAAATAGATTATGATTTTAGATATAATAAAATAGAAACAAAAAATATAGGTGATCGACCTTAACTAATATGTTTAGAATCCATAACTCACCTTAATGCATGAGTTTTATGCACATTAAACTGTTCTACCCAAGGCCTTCAAAAAAAAAAAAAAAAATTGTTCTACCCAAGTTTAATCATATTGAAGGACATTCAGGATCTTTGGCAATCTCTCTTGCTTGTCTTGACTAAAATTAGTGAAATGAATTAATCTAATTTTTCGTAATATAAGCTATATTTTACAAAAGCTGGCAGATAAGATGATATAAGTAATTTTCAATACACTCTTTCATCATGAAACTATCTACTTTGTGCTTTGACCTATTTTCATTGCTAGGAGAGAGAGAGAGAGAGAGAGTCAAGCTGGAGGAATGGAGGAAAAAAAATATTTTGGACTAAAAACAATTTGGTAAGAGGAAAAGAAAAAAAAATATATATCAATTTTTTGCCTAGAGGAAAAGATTTTATTAAAATAAATACCTTAGAAATTACATCAACAAGGCTTGCTGTAATGACATCAATATAGTTTCTTCCTTAACTCAGAGATGGATGTGTGTGTTTTTAATGGTAATAAAATTTGATGAACAACATAAAATTTAAATTTAACTTTGTGTGTTTTTTTTTTAATTAAAAATAAAAAACAATTCCAAATTTTAGTTTCTAGTAATGCGATTTGTTATTTTTTTTTTTTAAGAGAATTTTAACCTATAGTGTTCGCTCTTAATAATAACTCTTTAATATTACACCAAAACATTAATTAGTTTTTGGTATAAATAGAAATTGAATCTCAGCTTTCTTATATAAGTATCAAAGAATTTATCAATTAAGATATCTGAAATCCACCTAATAATGCGATTTGTTAAATTAATAACCATAATAATAAAAATAGTAAATATATGCTATTTGTTCAAGCCCAGGCCCAAACTAGAAGCTGGGCGTCTGCTGAGCTTGGTAAAAAGAAAACGACACTAAAAAACCGACGCCGTTTTAGTAATCTTCAGAATATTTAAAAAATAAAAATTATTATTTTATTATTATTTTAAAATTAAAAAAATAATAAATTACAAATAACACCTTTTAAATTTGGGATTATTTGTTTTTAAAAAATTTAATTTTATACCTTAAAATTTGATTCCGTTATTAAATTCACCTCAATTAGTTTTTGCTATTAAATTGGCAAATTATTGTGTTGACCTGTTTTATTTTTTTCCAAACCATGTCAAAACCATGCCGCTGTTTCAAAACGGTGCCGTTTTTTCGGAACTTTGAAACACAAAACTCAAAGCGGCACCGTTTCAGCCAAGCTCTAAACGCCAAATAAAAACCACGAAGACAAACCTTAAGCTCGCGTGAACCCAGACCTTCAGCTCCGTCGTCGAAGGCTCTAGGCGGCGGCGGCGGCGGCGTCAACGGAGACGGTGACGGCGAAGGCGATAGTGAGCTGCTCTTTTCTTTCTCTCTCTCTTCCCTTTACAACTTGCATTCTTGTAAAGGGAAGAGAGAGAGAAAGAATAGGGATATGAGTATATCTCTATTGCAAACTTCAATTCTAAATGCTGAAATTCTTCTAAGAGTTAGGGTTTGTCTGTGTAGTGGCGTTTCCTGTAGATGTTTTTGTAGCTTTTTCACTTCGTTTCCATAGGGGCTGTGTTTTTTAATTTCTTGCATTTTATCATTATTCTGTGATATGTGTAAACTATGATTATTAAGTTTATTACAATTCTGAGTAAAATCAACCAAGGATCCAAAACACTTTACTTTCTACCCTCTTGCCAATCTGGGTTTCACTTTAGTCTCTCTGGGTTTAGGACTATGTTGTGAATTTTTTTTTTGGTCTCTTGCATTTTTTAAATCTTTTGAGAAGTTAGGACTGAAAATTTTCATTATTTGGGTTTTCAAAGACAGCTTTATAAAAGAATTTAATATTTTTGATCAATGAAATATTGAGTTTTTTGAGGGTTGGGAGAAATTTGATTATGGTTCTTTTTCTTTTTCAACTTATTTGAAGATAAAGAACGTTTGATGGATCAACTTAAGTCACAGTTGGTTGGCACTTTATCTGATATACACTACCTGTATACTTGGGCCTTTTTTTCCCTCTCTCTCCTTTTCAATCAAACAAAACCTGGCGTCCTTGCACTCCTTCTTACACTTCTAATATTCTGATCTAGTTCTGAAACTACCACTTTTCCTGTGTTGTGCCTTTCTCTTCCTCCAAGCAGCATCTATATTTATCTTAATCCAGCCCCGGGGGACACCACCCTTCTTCCTTATCCCTTAGTATAGCTATACTTATCATTTGTGTTCCTTGGGCAAAGCATGCCCATAGCGGCCTTAATTTTCCTATGGAATTCCAGAGGGTCCAACTTTAATTTTTACATAACTTCAAGAGTCAATATAGGACAAAAGTGAACTGTATTTACAGGTCTTGAAAACTGTATTAATTGGGACATTAGTTTGGACCTCTGTTATTTTTTAACAATTTGGTGTCACTGCAGATTTTTGAAGTGATTATCTCTGTTATGACTTGGGTTTATACTTTATAGTAATACTTTCTTGTTTTGTTAACAATGTAAAGTGAGAGAGAAAGACTGAATAGTCTGTATATTAATGTGTATGAAATAATGTACAATAGAGAGCCTTATATAGGCTAGATATGTGTGCAGTACAAGTAAAAGGAGTAAACTACAAGTACAGTATACTGGGCTAAGCCCAATGGGCTAAACTAGTCTAAGCTATACGCTATACACTAACATCCCCCCTCAAACTCGAGGTGGCAAGGAGGAAGCCAACTGGAGTTTGGATATAAGATCTCGAAGACGACCAGGCGGGTGAGTCTTGGTAAAGATATCAGCAGGCTGGTCAGCAGAGGAGATGGAGAATAACTGGAGATTTCCTTTCTTAAGATGCTGGCTAGTGATGTGGCAGTCGATCTCAATATGCTTAGTGCGTTCATGGAAGACATCATTATGAGCAATGTAGATAGCATTACGATTGTCACAATAAAGAGGAGTGGCAGTGGGCTGTGGAGCATCCATGTCAGCCAAGAGCCAGCGAAGCCAAACAAGCTCACAAGTGGTGTCGGCAAGGGCACGATACTCAGCCTCAGTACTAGAACGGGAAACCACATCCTGCTTCTTACTGCGCCACGAGACTAGAGAAGTACCTAACAGGAAACAGAAACCTGTGATAGAGCATCGATCAGTCGGATCACCTGCCCAGTCAGCATCTGAATATGCATGAAGCTCGAGAGAAGATCGAGAGGAGTAATGCAGACCATGATAAAGTGTGCCTTTGACATATCGAAGAATCCGAAGAACAGCAGCATAGTGGACAGAACGAGGTGCATCCATGAACTTACTAACCATACCCACGGCATGTGAAATATCTGGACGAGTAACAGTGAGATAGATCAAACTGCCAACCAACTGACGATAGCGAGTAGCATCAGATATAGGTTCACCGTCCAAGGGTGTGAGCTTTGCATTGTATTCCAAAGGAGTGGAAACAGTCTTGTTATCAGTGACACCGGCTTTGGAGAGAAGATCAGAAGCATATTTAGCCTGGGAGAGATAGTATCCATCAGAGGATGAGGTAACCTCAAGCCCAAGAAAATAGCTGAGAGTGCCCAGATCTTTCATCTCAAAATGCTGACTAAGGAAGTTCTGAAGAGAGCAGATACCTGCAGAATCATCCCCAGTAATAATCATATCATCAACATAAAGAAGAATAAGAGTGATACCAGCAGAGGATCTTCGAACAAAGAGAGCAGTGTCATGAGGACTCGAAGTGAAACCCTGCTGAGCAACAACTGAGCTAAACTTTTCAAACCAAGCTCGAGGAGCCTGCTTGAGGCCATAAAGAGCACGGCGAAGGCGGCAAACTTGATTGCCTGAGTGTGGATAGCCAGGGGGTGGTTGCATGTACACTTCTTCATGGAGGTCTCCATTGAGGAAAGCATTCTTCACATCCATTTGATAAAGAGGCCAACGGCGAACAGCAGCCACAGCAATGAGACATCTAACAGATGTAAGACGAGTAACAGGAGCAAATGTTTCCTCATAGTCAATACCATACTCCTGAGTAAAGCCCTTGGCAACTAGGCGAGCCTTGTATCGTTCAACAGATCCATCAGCCTTGGTCTTGATCTTGTAAACCCACCTACAACCTACTACAGACTGACCAGGAGGCAAATCAACCATATCCCACGTGTGATTCTTATGAAGGGCATCTAGTTCTTCATTCATAGCTTGCTGCCAAAGAGGGTCAGTATAAGCCTCACGATAGGTGTGAGGTTCATAGAGAGTGGCAAGGGCAAAAGAGCAATGGTAATCAGTGAGATAAGGGGGAGGAATGCTTACCCGAGTGGAACGACGAAGTTCAGGACCAATAGGAGACTCAGGAGAGAGTGGTGCCACAGGATCCAAGACAGGCGGGTCATATGCCGGAGACAGAACCGGAGATGAGTCGTCTGGAGAGGCAGTCGATGCTGAAGAATCCTCCACAAGTTCAGGATATAGAGGGAGGAAAAGATCAGTAAAAATGGGAGACTCTAAGGAAGAAGATGTAGGAAACTGCTAAAGACTCGTGAAAGGGCGATGTTCCCAAAACTCAACATGACGGGAGACACGAAGGCGATGAGAAATGGGATCATAGCAGCGAAACCCCTTTTGAGACACACCCTAACCAAGGAAACAACAGAGACGAGTAAGAGGTTGGAGCTTTGTTCGTTCATGAGGAGGAAGAGAGACAAAGCAAGCACAACCAAAAACCCGAAGAGAGGAGTAGTCAGGAGTTTGACCATAGAGAAGCTCAAATGGTGATTTGTTGTGTGTAGTTGGTGAAAGAATACGATTAATAGTGTGCACAGCAGTGAGTGCGGCCTCACCCCAAAATCGCTTAGGAAGAGAGGCAGAAATGAGAAGGGTGCGGACAACATCAAGAATGTGACGATGTTTTCGTTCTGCACGACCATTTTGTTGAGAGGTGTAAGGACAAGACCGCTGAGGAAGAGTACCATGTCTGTCTAAAAAGGATAGGAAAGATTTATCATTATATTCTTGAGCATTATCTGATCGAAAGACTTTAACGGTGCGATTGAACTGTGTTTCAATCATTTTATGAAATGTTTGGTAAATAGACACAAGTTCAGACCTATGGTGAAGCAGATAAATCCAAGTATACCGAGAAAAATCATCCACAAATATGACAAAATACTTAGATCCCCCCTTAGTGGGAACAGGTGCAGGACCCCAAATATCAGAATGTATAAGATCAAAAGGGGCAGAAGAAAAGGAGTCACTTTTATTAAATGGCAATTTTGTTTGTTTGCCAAAATGACAGGAAGTACAATCAAATTTTGAAAACTGAACTGAACCTAAATGACCTTGAGAAGCTAATAATTGAAGACGAGATAAGGATGGATGACCAAGACGAGCATGCCATAGATCAGGTGAGGAGGTGACAGTGGTAGCAGCTGCAGAAACAACTTGTGAAGGAATCTTCAAGTTATGAACCTCAAACATGCGACCAACCTTACGGCCTGTCCCAAGCACTTGACCCGTCCGGGGATCCTGCACATCCACACCATGATTAGTAAATAGAAGATCTACGCCTAATTCGCAAAGTTGACCAACAGAAAGCAAATTGAGGGATAACTTTGGAATATGAAAAGTGTCACTAAGGGATAAACAAGGAGAAGAGATTGTTCCTTTATGACTAACAGGCATAGGAGTTCCATCAGCAGTGTAAATGGTGATTGGATGTTCTAAGGGTGCCTTATCAGAAAATTGGGATTCATCAGGAGTCATATGATTACAACATGCAGTATCAAAAAACCAAGGTTGTTTACCTGAGGTGACAGAAAGGGCAGTGGAAGTGCGGGATAAAACCTGTTGAACAACTGCCTCAATATCAGCCGTAGTAAGTGAGGAAGCCAAAGATGGACCTGTAGGAACCGATGGATCTGAAGGACATACAGCAGCTGCCTGAGGAAGAGAAGCTTTATTCTGCTCTTGCACAAATTTCTGTAGCTTACGACAAACAGAGATGTCATGGCCTTTGGCACGGCAAAACTTGCAATGAGCACCTTTGGAAGACTGAGAGGTGGGACGCCCGGAGTTTATTCGCGGAGGAGCAGTGAATGCAACAATGGGAGGCTGTGGTGAGGGTGTAGCCAAGACATGATCAGATGATGTCATGTGATAAGTGGGCCGACGATTCTCCTCAGAAATGTGCTCCTTTACTGCAGCATCAAGAGAAGGAGTAGGAGACCGGCTAAGTAGAGAAGCTCGAGTAGGCTCAAAATCCTCACGTAAACCCATCATGAAGTGCATAAATCTACGGCGATCCCGATATTTGACAAAGAGCTCAATGTCCTTAGAACACACCAGTGGAGGATCTGCAGCAGAGAGTTGTTCCCACATAGTAGAAGTCTGAGAATAAAAATCAGAAATAGACTGACCTGTCTCTTGGCGCATTTGATAAAGTTTTGATTCAATGTGAAACTCCAAGCTTGAATCATTAGTGCAGTTATAACGATCGGCCAAAAATTTCCAAACAGCCTCAGCAGTTTCAAGACGAGGAAGAAGATTATGAATGGAGGGAATAGAGGTATTGATAAACCAAGATAAGATCTTACTCTGAATACTCTCCCATTCTTCTAGACGTTCTTCATAATCATCTGTTGGAATAGCAGTCTTGGAAGACTCTTCAGTAGCTGTGGCTTTGGACTTAGGGTTTGGTACTGGCTTAGGAATTGAACCAGTCACATATCTCCACAGTTTACGACCCTTGAGAAAGACGGTCATATTCTGAGACCATGCATGATAGCTAGTAGGACCATCCAACATGATGGTGATAGGACGTATGATATCTCGTTCACTTTGTTGAGCCATAATGAAGAAAATGACCAAAAAGTGAGATTTAGATACCTCAAATGCAGAAACGGAGCCCAAAATCAGAATCTACGCGAAAAACTGAGCAAGACAGGTCCTGTTGAAAAATTTTGACTTGGTCAACGGTCAATCAAAGTTAACGGTCAAGGTCAACGGTCAAAGTCAACGGTCAACGGTCAGGCCTGGTCCAGTCAACGGCTGACGTGTGCTGACGTGGCAGTTCGCGAAACGCAGCTGGCGCGTGGGGCGCGTGCAGGCGCGTGTAGAACGTTTGGTCTGGCGCGTGAGGCGCGTGAGTAAGATTGACGGCGCGTGGCGGCGCGTGGAGCGCGTGTTCGAGAGGCAGAAACTTCAGGCGGCGCGTGGGGGCGCGTGTGAAGTTTTTTCTGGCCGTTCTTGGTTGGGTTTTGCTCGGGATTGTCTGTTCTGTCACTCAATGCCTTTTCTTTGACAGTTGGATGAGCAGAACAATGAGATCCGAGAGTTGCTGGACTGTGGGCGTGACGGCGGTGACTCGCTTCTGACAGTGGCTACTGGTTGAAGGCGAGGGCAGCGGAAGAACGCCGGAGATGTCCACAGGAACCAGAAATTCAGAGGATTGGCTCTGATACCATGTTAACAATGTAAAGTGAGAGAGAAAGACTGAATAGTCTGTATATTAATGTGTATGAAATAATGTACAATAGAGAGCCTTATATAGGCTAGATATGTGTGCAGTACAAGTAAAAGGAGTAAACTACAAGTACAGTATACTGGGCTAAGCCCAATGGGCTAAACTAGTCTAAGTTATACGCTATACACTAACAGTATCGTTTGCAGCTTGTTATAACTTGGGTTTTTGTCCATAAGAAAAATGGAAGTCATTTTTTCAAATGAAGATTTAGCAATGGAAATTTTAAGTCGCTTGTCAGCTAAGAACCTTTTAAGGTGCAAGTGTGTCTCCAAGAGGTGGAAGAGCCTTATATCTGATCCATCCTTTGTGCGTATTCACCATCAGAGGTCATGATGCATTTCGGGCCTCCTTGTTCAAGAGTTTGAGGAGTATGGGGGGAATTTTTGTGGAGATGATTATTTCCTTTATGCTAGGGTTAATGGTGAATTGGGCATATTTAAATTGATGGATGAAAGTTTCCCTCAACCGACTTCTGTCATTATGGCTTCATGTGATGGACTCATCTGTTATAGAAGTCGTCGAACTAGGGATGTAGAGGTGCTGGACATAGTTGTTTGGAACCCAATGACCCAGGAACGGTTAACCTTGAGACCCATTGACTGTCATGTTGGTAGCATCTTTGGATTGGCTTTCTACCCATTTGGTTCTTCAGCAAAGATGATCCCTCGCTTTAAAGTGGTCAGCATTCAGCGTCCAAAACATGACCAAAATTCCTATTCCTTTGTGATCTACTCATCAGAGACAGGGAAATGGAAAACTTCCCTTGAAGTGTGCTATTGCAAGGATGAGCTTTATGAGAATAAACATATTTATGTTAATGGAAGGTTTTACTGGTTGACGAGCAATCAGAACGTTATCAATTTTGAGGCAGATGAGGAGTTATCTGGAGTCATTACAGTACCAGGTCCTAAGTGGTTGGATAGGGATGTAAGACTGGCTTGCCTTGGGGATTCTGATGGGTATCTTCATTATGTGTGTGTAGATATGTCTGAACTTAGGGTCTGGATGTTAACAGATCCTTGCAAGCCCATTTGGGTTCTTAAGCACCATATAAATATAGATCAATTTGGTGAAGAATCAAGGGATCGGTATCTCCATCGTGTACAAAACTCTCCTGAAATGATTCGCAATTATTTTGTAGTGGACGCTCAAACTTTCCATGATGAAGTTGTGTATTTGTCTATACGAGGTAGGTTATGTTCGTATGACTTCAAAACTGGAAGGCTAAGATCCTTCTTTTATGGTTCTTACCTGAGGCATCAAACTAAAGTTCAGGCGACTGTGCTCCCATATTCACCGACCTTGGCAACAATTGGCATTCCCTGGTTGAAACAGAATTCTGGTAGTGCTTCTATTTCTTTTGATTCAACATCTTTTAATTACGAAGGAAGACCTAGAAAAAAATTGAAAACAAGGAAGACCTAGAGAAAAATTGAAAGAACCCTTAAGGTCACCACATTGCTGCTCATTGAAATGGAAGTAATCAGTGCATTTATGTAAATTAGTAAGCATGGACCGGTCAATTTCATTGGCGTAAGTTTTTCTTTGACATGGCCCCATGGAGGATGCTGTTTGCCTGTGACACTAATTTCTACTTATTTATTTATTTCTTCTTGTATTGGTTGCTAAGATTATATGGGATTTGTTGAACTTTTGGTTTTCTAGTAATTATGATTCTTAATTTTCAACCAATTGATAGAGCATGAGCATATTGCTTTGCCTGTTTGTTGCAGATCAATTGTAACAAATTTTTTATATCTTTACTGTTTTCATTTTCCTAGTTAAATGAGATTATGTGTTGTTTTCTTTTTCTAGTTGAATTAGGATTTTACGATATTTCCCTTTTTCTTGTTGAATAAGGATTCTGTGTTGTTTTTCTTTTCCTAGTTGAAGTAGAAGTTCTATATTTCTTTTGTTAAAGGAGTAGGAGAAAATCTCTACATTCTCTTTTGGGAGTGATGGACCTGATGGATTCAGGTTCTTTTTTTATATTTAAATTTCGTGGTTAGTTGTGCAACAAAATGTGTGCTAGGCCGTGACTTCCTTATTCCAATCTGATGGGTTTCTTGGAGTAGAAAATTCCACTACCCGATGTTGAGAGAACCTGTCAAGAGTTGATGATTACCGACATATATGATGTTGAAATGTGCAATATAAGTGTATTTCCAAAATTTTGCTAATAGACTCCATGGCTGCTAGAATGAAATTATTAACTCTTGACTCTTTTTATTTATTTTTTATAATCATATTAACTCTGACTTTGTCAAGGGGATGAGTATCTCTGAAAAAACCCTGCTAGCTCATGAGTTGGTGAGGGGTTATCGCTGAAAATTTAGGGACAGTAAAATTGATCCAAAAGTTAAACCGCTTTATAAGTGATTGCATATTCTCAAAACCTTAACGTTTTACCATAGTCGATCACCAATTACGAATTCCTTAAACGAGAGTTCACGAGGATCCTATGATGAATGAGAACACCATAGCCAATCACCAATTACAAATTCCTTAAACGAGAGCTCACAAGGATCCTATGATGAATGAGAAACAAAGCCTCCTGAGCCGGCAAGAACGCCATCATTCTTCCGTATTACTGTACATTGTTTTCCAATTTTCTTCGTGCTTCAGAGCTAGGGTTTCTAGAATCTTGGTTTCTTCTGTTCTTTGTGTTCTTCAATTTTTTTTTTCCTCAGTGTTTGTTTCTTGGTAATTTATAAGCTTTTAGCGTTTGTAATTATGTATATGAATGAATGTTAAATGGGTGGGTTGTGTGGGTTGGGTGGGATGGGTTTGTGAGGTATTTTTTCTTTTGATAAGTAAGGTGTATCATAAGCCCAAAATATTTTATGACTATAATTGGATGATTCTTTTAAGTGTGGAAAAGGTATTAGACAAGGGGCTCTTTTTCCTCTATCTTTTTGTCTAAATGGAGGCTTTTATTAAAATAACGATATCAAGATTCAGTGAATCTCAGAACTTGAACTTCCATCCCAATGTGCAGGGCAGAGAATTACTTATTTAACCTTTATAGATGATCTTTTACTATTTGTAGTTGCTGATCTTCCTTTAAAACAACTGATAAGGGATACCCTGAAGGAGTTCAATGGTCTCTCTGGTATTTTGTGTTGCTGTAACTCCTGATCTCCAGCAACAAATCCTTTCTGTTCTGCAATTCAAAGCAGGAAACCTCCCAATCATATTTTTGAAATGCACTAGAAAGCTTAGCTCAAAGCATTGCAATCCTCTAACCGAGAAGATCACTGCCAGACTTAATTCTTGGATTGCAATCCTCTTTCTTAGGCAAAGTCTTAATTCACTCGATGCTGCATAGCCTCCAGATGTACTGGTCATGAATACTCATGCAGTGCTCCCTAAGTGGGATCAAATATGCACTCAAAATGGAAGGTTTGGGGCTTAATAAGGTGGAATATTGGAATATGGCTGTACTTGTAAGCCACATATTGAATATGTCCACTCAAGCTGGTTTCTTGTGGGTAGCATAGGTCCATGAGGTATTTTTGAAGGGCAACTGGGTAAATATCTCTAGATAGTGAAGGTCCCCAAGAGTGTACATAGGGGTGGTGGAAATTATTGAAACTTAGGGAAGTGGCTAAACTTAGGGAAATTATTGCTATAATGTTTTGGGATGAAAGAGACTTATCAAAAAAAAAAAAAAAGTTTTGGGATGAAAGAGGTTTTTTATATATTTTATTTTGGGTGTGACTAGATAGATGGCATCTTCAATGTTTTTTTTTTTTTTTTTTTAAATTTTATTTTACTTAGGTATTTTTTATCAAATTTTCTGGACATAGAATAGTCTATGATGTAGTAAATGCCGTTGAAGCTAAGTTATTTTAGTTAGTGTTTTGAAGAATAAGGATCAAATCTGGAAGCCAACAAGATCTGAAAACCTGGTTAGAATCCAGGGCAAGCTGAATCTACTGAAGGTCAAGGAAAAGTAAAACGCAATCTGGTCAGCTCCTTCTTCTGGAAAAATTCAACGCAAGAAAGAGTAGTTGTCTTGGTGTAAGCTAATATGATGTTCAATGCAATTCGTAAGTATAGTTTCATTGGTTGGCTTTCCTGGCAGGACATATGATCAACAAGAGCAAGGTAGCTGCATCGGGCTTAACAGGGGACTGTGCTTGTCTTTTCTGTAGGAGGGGTTATAGAGAGAAGGAGTCACTTGTTTTTTAAGTGCTCTTTACAAAGATAATTTAGAAGCATGTCATGGGGCTTGCTTGGTGAATTATTTCCCTTCTGAATAGGATGGTATGGCCTGCTGGTTTTCTTGCCTCCCTTTGCAAAGTGGTATTGTGGGCTTCAGTTTATCATTTGTGGCTCCCAAAAAACTACTAAATTTATGGAGGAGAAATAAAAATAAAAGGGGCAAATTGTTAAGAACACTAAAAGAGTTGTCAAAGTCAAACTGGATGTCTAGATGTGCTTGAGATAGTTGTTTGACTTTGAATCCCAATGACCTGAAAATAGATAACCCTAAGACACTGTCTGTCATGTTGGTGACATCTTTGGATTGGCTTTCTGCCCATTTGGTTCTCCATCTAAGATTATCCCTTGTTATAGTCCATAATATGACGAATTCCTACTCCCTTGTGATCTACTCATTGGAGACAGGAAAATGGAGAACCTTGGGGATTCTGGTGGGGTGATTTCAATATGAAGAATGAAGGTTTAAGAAAAGCTTGCCTTGGGGATTTTGGTGAGATGATTTCAATATGTACATGCAGATCTGTCTGACCTTAGGGTCTGGATATTAACAGATCCTTGTAAGCCCACTTAGGTTCTCCAGCACCAGTTGAATATAGATCAATGTCATGAAGAGCATCCATCTATGGATTAGATTCTCCATTTTGGGCGGTTTTCCTAGGACTATTTAGAGCCAGACCATTTAGCACTGAATACTCTCTTAACTTTCCATGACGAAGTTAGGTAAAAATTTAGTCAAGCTCGTGTGACATGGAGTGGTTAACTAGATTTGTTCATGCCTTCATGGAGTTCTTGGCTTTTGGTATATCATATCACTGGTGTTTTTTTTGCCATTTAGCATGATTTTTCTAGTGTTTTCATTTTGTAGCATTAGGACCAAACATATTATTTTGAGTAGTATCTATAGGCTCGAAGACTATGAAGGAACTTGAGTCTCAAAGACTCAAGTTCTAAGTAAAATCAGTTCAAGTGGAACTGGAGTCTGAAAAAAACTCAAAATCCTTCTAGCATTGATCAGAGCTCTTCTCTTCTCCAAATATGTTTCTCCCTTTCTCTTCTCTAATTCGATCTCACTACCTAGGTTCTACTTCTGCTACATAACTATTATGTTTGGTTTTCCTACCACATAAAAAATATGTTAGGGAAATCATGCTAAATGGCAAAAAAAACCTCTCAAAGATCACACACCAAATCTCATCGCATATACGGCATCTTCTTTATCTATCTGGTCCTAAACCTATTCAAGTTTACCATTTTTTGGTTGAGCGTAAGGACTTCTTATGTAAAGGATTTATACTAAGTTGAAGGCTGTGAAAAGGATTTTAGGTATGAATAAATAGGTTTTTGGTTGGATTTAACTTTTTATCAAAAGGTCGTAAGAGTAGGATTAAATCTTGATTTAGTTCAAAATAGCATGCTTCGAAGACCTGGTGACCCTACCCTTGCTTCTAAAGAAAAGAGTGTCTTCACTTAACGCAAAACTCTTTTGCTGGTTGAAAAATGTTTTCTCAAGCAGAAAGCCAGGGTTAAGTGGGTAAATCTAGGTGATCAAAATACCTCAAACTTTCATAAGATGGTAACCATAAAAAACTCAAAAAAGTACCATTAAATGTAGGCACAAAAAGTAGTAAAGCCTTAAGTGTTGAACTGACTCTTTATTATCAACTCAATTTCCAATTCAAACAAACCAAATTATGAACAAAACCAAATGATAGCAACCATAGCAAAAACCATGGTTGACAAAATCACGATTTGGATCCTACAATCTTACGATTTTACAATCCCACTTGCCCAAAACAATCCGAATCTTTCAAGGGTCTTTGCGATGATTCAGGATCGGTAGGATTTTACAATTCTGACAATCCTAAATGACCTTGGTTTCTTGTAATCTTCTTTAATTTAACAAAAGGTTCAGTTGGACCTAAATGAAAAATAAAATCCTAATAGACCAAGTTTTTCCACTGTAATATAGAAAGAGTGTCAGTTGGATCCAAATAAAAAAAATCCCAATAGAGTGTCACATTTTAAAGTTTCTGGCCTTTTTAAATGATGCTTACAAATCGATGTAGTTATGTATGGTAATTATATCAATGAATATATATTTATGTGATTATTTAACATACTAATGTGTTTTTTTTTTTCTCAAATAATATAAGTTCTTATGATCCACAATCCGATCTTATGATCTACGATCCCACTTACCTCTTACAATCTTACGTAGGATCCCGATTTTGACAACCTTGACAAAAACAAATGAATCCAATCAAGAGGCCTAAGAAGACAATTTTGAACTCTTAGCAGCAATCACTAGGTTATTTGCATTTCTATTGAATTCAAAGAGGAATTATAATGTAAAAGCCCAATTCACCTTGTATCTATCAAATCTTGAAGGAGTCCACCGTAACGGAGGAAATTGCACAACTACGATTTAAAATTTAAAATCCATGTCCCTAAATTGGAATATAGGAAATAAATAATCAGCTTAAAAAAAAGGTCTATTATTTATAATCTTTATTTTAGTCCCAAATTTTACATTTACTTGCCTATATAAAATTTGTGAAAAAAATTGCCAATATAATTGTTTTTTTTTTTTTTTAGAAGCTAAACTCGGAGATGAAGATGAGAGAAAGGAAATTTCTGATTTTTTTTTTTTTTTTTTTTTTTGGAGAGAAAAGATAGCTTGCTAAATATGAAAAAGTAACATAACAATTGGATGAAACAAAACAAAAGAAATTAAAAAGCAAGCTTTTTAATTTTAATCTAAATCAGGTTCTTGTTTTGCACCTTTTTGGATTCTCAATACCAAAACTACCCTAAATTCTTTTGCTTAATGACCAAAATATTAGACAAGTAAACATCCGTCCTTGCATATTTGCTTAATGACCAAATTACCCTAAATTTCTCATCCTTGCACATAGGCTACTCTTCTACTTTTTTTTTTTTTTTTTTTTTACAAGATAGAAATTCTACTTTAACATAATCTAAATGTATATGAATATGAAACTCCCTTTTAGAGACTTAAACTTTAGCCCTTACCCTCCCCCCTCCACCCCATAATAACTTTTAATTTGTAAAATAACCATCACGTCAAGAGTGTATGGTAATCTTCTATTTAGTTTTTATTCTCTTATTATCTTGTTCTACATCAAATCTGTTAATAACATGGTGGGGTTGCCTTTCCAAGCTACGAAAGTCAATCAATGATATAAAAGAGATTGTAAGTGGTAAAAATTTGTTTAATAAAATTATATCCCCCTTTAACAATGCCATCAATTCTTTTATGTGGCGTTTGGTACAAGGTCATGTTTTAAGATTTCCAAGAATGTTTAAAGATTTTCATTTTTTTTTTACAACATTTTTACAAACTATTGTAGTAGCAAAATATTATTGATTCACACATTTTCATCACTTTTTACTTACCAATAACCACTCACTACATTAGCAATTTGTAAAAAGTTTTTTGTTGTGACATTTTCCACCTTTTAAAGGCCATAAAAATTAATAGATTAAATCTAAAACAAAATAAACAAGCCTAAAAAAAATTAACCCAACAACAAAAATTACCAATGATAAAAATAACAAAAATTAAGCCAATCAACCTATTTTACCCAAAACAAACAACTTGGCCCTTCAAAATTTTTGAACAAAAATCTGTAGTGGTTAAGTAGTAAAGTCAAAGGCTAGAGCTGCCGCAGACAGTGAGCAGCAGAGCTACTCCCCTAACTCCAAATCCTGGCTTCTAAAGAATCAGCAATCCACCATAACCAACAACCCTAGTGGCCACAATACGGCAGCCCAATGACTTTCAAAGTTATTCTTTTTGTGTTTGTTTCTTATGTTTTTAGGTAAACTCAATGTTTTAAAAACTGAACCGGACCATCTAGTTTAATTGGTTCAACCGGGAACAAGATACAATTCTAGTTTGGCAAAAACCTTTAAAATCCGGGAACTATAGGCAAATCTGGTTTTTAAAACCATAGGTAAACCAATATTAACCATTAGTTTAACCACAATTAAATGTGCTGAGTTGAATTAATAAATTTTAATTGAGGTGGCACATTTTGGACCTTTCCTGCTTTCCTTACATAAGTGTGAAAATCTAAGAAATAGAAAGAAAGATCAGTACTAGCCTAAGGTACTGCTGCACAAAACAACTAGACCACTGCTCTCAGTATTGATCTCTTTTAAATTTTTTATCAAAGAACTTGATTTTACAAATATCGAGTTGTATTTTAAAAAGAAATTATACCAAACTCAATATTTCTAAAAATGAGTTCTATGTGGCCTTTTTTAGTCAGAAAAGTTGCATTAGAGACATCCACCATGGCACAAAGCACATGGAACTTGATTTTAATGATATCGAGTTCAGAAGAACTCGATTTTGCCAAAATTGAGTTTCAAAACAGGAATATATTGCTAAATAGTTTGAAAAAAGTGACAATTTGCTACATATTTTTCAAAATAGTGGTGTGTTTGGATGATATGATTTGAGCATTTGGATTTAAATTTGAATGATTAAAATCCAAATGACTTGTTTGGAAAGTTTAAAAAAGGTCAAAATTTTGGATTTGACAAATCCACTAAGGATTTTGAACCTTTAAAATGCTTTAATTTGAAATAACTCCTCAAATCAATGCTTGATTTCAAACTCAAATCCAAGTTCTCAAATGTAGCCTAGGGTTATTTAACCATTTTGGCCTATGTATGGCTTAAAAAATATGACTTTTACGTTAGGTATAAAATTTTTTTTTTTCTTTGGGGGTAGAAAATACACTACGTATAAGAGCATCTCTAGCAAAATTAGCAAATTTTTATACTGTTTGGAGAATGAACAGTAACTTTTACCTTTACCTACCTACTTTTTCAAATACACTTTCCAACAAACTCTCTATCTCATTCTCTATCTCATTTAAATATTATTTCTTCATTCATTATTTATTCTTTTTTTAACAACTACATATCTTCCAACTTTTTTTTATTCAATACCTAATTATTATAAAAGAAAAAAAGGATTAGAAAAATGAACAGTAGCTCATCAGACTTAATGAGCTACTGTTCATGAGCAAAAAACAAAACCGGTTTTAAAGAGGTTGTTGGAGCACAATTTTCCTCTTTTTTCCAGTTTCACTCTCTATATTTTAGCTAATGCATACTCTATTGGAGATGTTCTAATAAGAAAGGAAGACGACCGATAATGGTAAAGAAAAGTCTCACCTACAGTGAGAAAACGCTCCTTGTAAGAGGAGAGAAAAAAAACCCACTAGTTATAATTTGAAACCATATATATTTGTAATTATAATTTTTTTAATGGTACCTAAATATTTTGCACAAGACTAAACTAATGGGTAGGGTAAAAAGTTGAAGATTCAGTTTTTAATCTCAGCTCTTGGAATAAACAATTTTTTTTTTTTAACTCCTCTCGTTCTCAACTCACTAGTCACAAGTACTATATCGTAATAATTACATGAATGAACTCACCACAAAACACTTATAACTTATCACCGAATCTAGAAACCATCGAAGTCTAAAAAAAAAAAAAAAAAAAAGACTTTTCACCAAGTACATATCGCCGAATCTAAAAACCAGTTTGGTCGGCGTACGATGATGTTTTATTTTGCACACTCTCCGGGAAAACATAGACTATGATCGGCCTCTCTGCTATTTAAAAAGGTAAAAAGAACTCTCTGTTTCATCTGATTTTTATTATCAGAACTATCATCTCTCTCTCTCTCTGAATGATACTTTGATGTGATGCAAAAAGCATACAGGTAGTAAAGATAGCTTCTTTTGTATTGTTTGAATTTATATTGATTAATCTTCATGCTCTGTTTGGTTGCTGAGACACAGAAATTTGGTATTTAATTGAGAGAAATCAATTTTACTGTAACAAGAGGAGGACTATGTTATGATTGTCACTATTTTATGGAACCCCTTTTCATCTTATTTGTTTTTTCAAAACTTTTGAGACTTTTAGGCCTCTGAATTTCCTGCTTTTTGTTTTCTAAGACAACTATATATTGGAGAATTTAATGCTGTGGCTGTGCAAAGGCCTAGGTAACTGAGTTTAGAAAGGAATTTGAGGGACTAAAAAAGGCTAGAAACTGAGAGCATTAGGGTGGGAAGATCAGTTGTCTATGTATGTGATGTCAGTGTAGAATTTGAGATAGGGGATGGGTTTGTAGTTATAAGAGAGGAGGCACATATTTCTTTTAATACATTTTTTTTAAATAAAAAGATAAGCTTTAAAATATTTTTGCAGGTACTTATAAGAAAAAGAAAATAGATTCTATCACACAACAACAGACAATAAACAAAGTAGTGAAGATAGCTACTTCTTCTTCTTCTTCTTTTTTATTTTTATTTTTTGAACTTATATAGATTAATCTTCTTGCTCTGTTTGGTTGCTGAGAGAGAAGTTTGGAATTTAAAATGAGAGAAATCAACTTTAAGAGAGGACTACGTTAACGTTGGTTTTTTTTTCTTGCATTTTAAAAATCTTTTGAGAAGTTAGGACTCAGAATTTTCATGATTTTGGTTTTCAAAGACAACTTTATTGAGTTTTTTGAGGATTGGGAGAAATTTGATTATGGTTCTTTTTCTTTTTCAACTGCACACTATTCACAAATTGTACAGAAATTTGATTCCCAGCTCTTCTTAGCTCTTTTGAACAAAAGTCAAAGCTTTTTATTTTCCTATTGAAGCGTTCATGTAACACACCCAACTACTTTTGAGTTTTATAAAAAACCTCATAACCCTTTTCTGTAACTGTTCTAAATCCACCACTGGCAGGCATAGACAAAAATTCCAAATTTTCCTACATCAGTTATAACTATATGAATAACTGAGTGTGAAAATCTGGTAGGAGGATATGGTCTAGTTTGGATAGCTGCCTATATGGTGAGTAATTTCTACTTGTTTGATGTGGCTGTTTGGACTTAGAGAGAAAGGAACTCACGTTTATTTGAGGATAAAGAATGTTTGATGGATCAACTTAAGTCACAGCTGGTTGGCACTTTATCTGATATACTTTCAAGCTTTCTTTGTTAATCTTTCTTTCCTTTTCTTGTTTTTAGGGTTCTGTAGTACCCTACCTGTATACTTGGACCTTTTTTTTTTTCCTCTCTCTCCTCTTCAATAAAATTTTTATTTACTGATAAAAAAAAAATCAGATACAAAAGATGGGAGAGACTCAGGAACCAAAATACCAGAAAAATTTTAGTTCAAACAAAACCTGGCATCCTTGCACTCCTTACGCTTCTAATTAGTTAATATTCTGATCTAGTTCCGAACCTACCAATTTTCTTGTGTTGTGCCTTTCCCTTCCTCCAAGCAGCATTGATATTGATCTTAATCCAGCCCCGGGTGACACCACCCTTCTTCCTTATCCCTTAATATACTATACTTATCATTTGCGTTCTTCGGGCAAAACTTGCCATAGCAGCCTTAATTTTCCTATGGAATTCTAGAGGGTCCAACTTTACTTTTTTACATAGCTTCAAGCTATGCATCCTCCATACTTTGTAGAAAACAGAGAAGCATTATGGGAAAATGCTTGTATACAATAATAAATTATCCAAGTGAAATGTGTTTTATGTGACCCTTAACATATAATGGAGTCTTGAGAATAAATAAAACACTCCATATGTCTTCCACTCTGCTTCTTCAATTGGAGTCAAATGTCAATATAGGATAAAAGTGAACTGTATTTACAGGTCTTGAAAACTGTATTAATTGGGACATTAGTTTGGACCTCTGTTATTTTGTAACAATTTGGTGTCACTGCTGATTTTTGAAGTGATTATCTCTGTTATGACTTGGGTTTATACTTTATAGTAATACTTTCTTGTTTGTGTCATTTGCAGCCTGTTATAACTTGGGTTTTTGTTCATAAGAAAAATGGAAGTTATTTTTTCAAATGAAGATTTAGCAATGGAAATTTTAAGTCGCTTGTCAGCTAAGAACCTTTTAAGGTGCAAGTGTGTTTCCAAGAGATGGATGAGCCTTATATCTGATCCATCCTTTGTGCGTATTCACCATCAGAGGTCAAGATGTATTTCGGGACTCCTTGTTCAAGAGTTTGAGGAGTATGGGGGGAATTTTTTTGCAAGTGATTATTTCCTTTATGCTAGTGTTAATGGTGAATTGAGCATATTTAAATTGATGGATGAAAGTTTCCCTCAACCGTCTTCTGTCATTATGGCTTCATGTGATGGACTCATCTGTTATAGAAGTCGTCGAACTAGGGATGTAGAGGTGCTGGACATAGTTGTTTGGAACCCAATGACCCAGGAACGGTTAACCTTGAGACCCACTGTCTGTCATGTTGGTACCATCTTTGGATTGGCTTTCTACCCATTTGGTTCTTCAGCAAAGATGGTCCCTTGCTTTAAAGTGGTCAGCATTCAGCGTCCAAAACATGACCAAAATTCCTACTCCTTTGTGATCTACTCATCAGAGACAGGCAAATGGAAAACTTCCCTTGAAGTTTGCCATTGCAAGGATGAGCTTCACGAGAACAAACATATTTATGTTAATGGAAGGTTTTACTGGTTGACAAGCAATCAGAACATTATCACTTTTGAGGTGGATGAGGAGTTATCTGGAGTCATTACAGTACCAGGTTCTAAGTGGTTGGATGGTGGTGCAAGACTGGCTTGCCTTGGGGATTCAGATGGGTATCTTCATTATGTGTGTATAGATATGTCTGAACTTAGGGTCTGGATGTTAACAGATCCTTGCAAGCCCATTTGGGTTCTTAAGCACTGTATAAATATAGATCAATTTGGTGAAGAATCAAGGGATCATTATATCCATCGTGTAAGGCACTCTCCTGAAATGATTGGGGATTCGTTTGTAGTGGACGCTCAAACTTTCCATGATGAAGTTGTGTATCTGTCTATACGAGGTAGGTTATGTTCGTACGATTTCAAAACTGGAAGGCTAAGATTCTTCTTTAATGGTTTGTACCTGAGGCATATGACTAAAGTTCAGGCCACTGTGCTCCCATATACACCAACCTTGGCAACAATTGGCATTCCCTGGTTGAAACAGAATTCTGGCAGTGCTATTTCTTTTGCTTCAACATCTTTTAATTACCAAGGAAGACCTAGAAAAAAATTGAAAACAAGGAAGATCTAGAGAAAAATTGAAAGAACCCTTTAAGGTCACCACATTTTTAAACTGATGCCCATTGAAATGGAAGTAGTCAGTGCATTTATATAAATTGGTAAGCATGGACCGGTCAATTTCATTGGCCTAAGTTTTTTTTTGGACATGGCCCCATGGGGGATGCTGTTTGCCTGCGGTACTAATTTCTACTTATTTATTTCTTCTCGTATTGGTTGCTAAGATTATATGGGATTTGTTAAACTTTTGGTTTCCATGTAATTTTGACCATTGACTTCTAATTTTTAACCAGTTGATAGAGCTTGAGCATATTGCTTTGCATGTTTGTTGCAGATCAATTGTAAGAAATTTTTTGCATCTTTACTGTTTTCATTTTCCTAGTTAAAATGAGATTTTGTGGTTTTTATTTTTTTATTTTTATATATATATATAGTTGAATTTGGATTTTACGATCTTTCCCTTTTTCTAGTTGAATTAGGATTCTGAGTTGTTTGTCTTTTCCTAGTTGAAGTAGAATTTCGTTATTTGTTTTCTTGAAGGAGTAGGAGAAAATATCTACATTCTCTTTTGGGAGTGATGGACCTGATGGATTCGGTTTCTTTTTAAAAAAAAAAAAATTCCTGGTTAGTTGTTCAACAAAATGTGTGCTTGGCAGTGACTTCCTTGTTCCAATCTAATGGATTTCTTGGAGAAGAAAATTCCACTATGATCAATTTGATCCCCAATGTTGAGAACCCGTCAAGAGTTGGTGAGACATATATCATGTTGTAATGTGCAATATAAGTGTATTTCCAAAATCCTTGCTAATATACTCTTATGGCCGCTAGAATGAAATTAGTAAAACCGACTCTTTTTTTTTTTTTTTTTCAATCATATTAAGTTTGACAAAAACTTTTTCAAGGGGATGAGTATCTCTGAAAACATCCTGCTTGCTCATGAGTTGGTGAGGGGTTATCACTGAAAATTTAGGGGTGGTAAAATTGATCCAAAAGTGCAATTGCTTTATAACTGATTGCGAATTCTCAAAACCCTAATGTTTCACCAAAGCCAATCACCAGTTACAAATTCCTTAAGTGAGAGCTCTCAAGGATCCTATAATGAATGAGAAACAAAGCCTCCTGAGCCGGCAAGAATGCCGGCATTCTTCCATATTGCTACACATTGTTTTCCAATTTCATAGTGCTTCAGAGCTAGGGTTTTTGGAATCTTAGTTTCATTTGTTCTTTGTGTTCTTCAAAAAAAAAATTTCCTCAGTGTTTGTTTCTTGGTAATTTATAAGTTTTTAGCATTTGTAATTATGTATATGAATGAATGTTAAATGGGAGGGTTGCATGGGTTGGGTGGGATGGGTTTGTGATGTATTTTTTCTTTTGATATATAAGGTTTATCTTTTCTTCTTCTTTTTTTTTTTTTTTTCTTACTACTGGTCAAGACTAACATCAAGAATGCTTATGCAGTGCTCCCTCGGTGGGATCAAATATGCACTCAAAATGGAAGGTTTGGGGCCTAAAAGGGTGGAAAATTGGAATATGGTTGTACTTATAAACCACATACTGAATATGTCCAATCAAGCTGGTTTCTTGTGGGTAGCATAGGTCCATGAGGTGTTGTTGAAGGGCAACTTGGTAAATAGGACATATGACCAACAAGAGCAAGGTATGTGCAACGGGGCTTAACAGGGGACTGCGCTTGTCTTTTCTGTAGGAGGAGTTATAGAGAGGAGTCACTTGTTCTTTGAGAATAGATAACCCTAAGACACTGTCTGTCATGTTGGTGACATCTTTGGATTGGCTTTCTACCCATTTGGTTCTCCGTCTAAGATTATCCCTTGTTATAATCCAAAATATGACGAATTCCTACTCCTTTGTGATCTATTCATTGGAGACAGGAAAATGGAGAACCTTGGGGATTCTGGTGGGGGTGATTTCAATATGAAGAAGGAAGGTTTAAGAAAGGCTTGCCTAGGGGATTTTGGTGGGGTGATTTCAATATGTACAAGAAGATCTGTTTGACCTTAGGGTTTGGATATTAACAGATCCTTGTAAGCCCACTTAGGTTCTTCAGCACCAATTGAATATAGATCAATGTCATGAAGAGCATCCATCAATGGATTAGATTCTCCATTTTGGGCGGTTTTCCTAGGGCTATTTAGAGCCGGATCATTTAGCACTGAATACTCTCTTAACTTTCCATGAAAGTTAGGTAAAAAGTTAGTCAAGCTCGTGTGACATGGAGTGGTTAACTAGATTTGATCATGCCTTCATGGAGTTCTTGGCTTTTGGTACATCATATCACTGGTGTTTTTTTTCCATTTAGTATGATTTTTCTAATGTTTTCATTTTGTAGCATCAGAACCAAACATAATATTTTAAGTAGCATCTCTAATCTCGAAGACTTGAGTTCAATGAAGGAACTTGAGTCTCAAAGACTCGAGTTCTAAGTGGTGGCAAAGCAAAGGCAGACTAAAAACAGTTCAAGTGGAACTGGAGTCTGAAAAAAAACTCAAGATCCTTCTAGCGTTGATCGGAGATCTTCTCTTCTCTTCTCCAAATGCGTCTCTCTTTCTCTTCTCTGATCTGATCTCACTACCTACGTTCTACTTTTGCTACATAACTATTATGTTTGGTTTTCCTGCCACATAAAAAATATGTTATGAAAATCATGCTAAATGGCAAAAAAAAAAAAAAAAAAAAAAAAAACCTCTCAAAGATCACACACCAAATCTCATTGCATATACGGCATCTTCCTATCTATCTGGTCCTAAACCTTTTCAAGTTTTACCATTTTTTGGTTGAGCATAAGGACTTCTTATGTAAAGGATTTATACTAAGTTGAAGGCCGTGAAAAGGATTTAAGGTATGAATAAATAGGTTTTTGGTTGGATTTAACTATTTATCAAAAGGTCATAAGAGTCGGATTAAATCTTGAGTTAGTTCAAAATAGCATGCTCCAAAGACTTGGTGACCCTACCCTTGCTTCTAAAGAAAAGAGTGCCTTCACTTAACGCAAAACTCTTTTGCTGGTTGAAAAATGTTTTCTCAAGCAGAAAGCCAGGGTTAAGTGGGTAAATCTAGGTGATCCGAATACCTCAAACTTTCATAAGATGGTAACAATAAAAAAACTCAAAAAAGTACCTTTAAATGTAGGCACAAAAGATAGTAAAGCCTTAAGTGTTGAACTGACTCTTTATTATCCAATTCAAACAAACCAAATTAAGAATAAAACCGAATGATAGCAACCACAGCGAAAACAAATGAATCCAATCAAGAGGCCTAAGAAGACAATTTTGAATTCTTAGCAGCAACCACTTGGCCATTTGCATTTCTATTGAATTCAAAGATGAATTATAACGTAAAAGCCCAATTCACCAAATCTTGAAGGAATCCACCGTACCTGAGGAAATTGCACAGCTACAATTTAAATTTTAAAATCCATGTCCCTAAATTGGAATATAGCAAATAAATAATCAGCTTAAAAAAAAAAGGACTATTATTTATAACCATAATTTTAGTCCCAAATTTTACATTTAATTGCCTATATAAAATTTGTGTAAAAAATTGCCAATATAATTGTTTGTATTTTTTTTTAGAAGCTAAACTCGGACATGAAGATGAGAGAAAGGAAATTTCTCATTGAATGAATAGGAAAAGTAAGTAACATAACAATTGAATGAAACAGAACAAAAGAAATTAAAAGCAAGCTTTTTAATTTTAATCTAAATCTGGTTCTTGTTTTGCACTTTTTTGGATTCTTAATACCAAAATTAACCTAAATTCTTTTGCTTAATGACTAAAATATTAGACAAAAAAACATCCGTCCTTGCACATAGGCTACTCCTCTTCTTTGTGTTACTCTGTTGTTTCTCATCCTTGCATATAGGCTGCTTCTACTATAACATAATCTAAATATATATGAATGTGAAGCTCCCTTTTGGAGACTTAAACTTTGGCCCTTACCCTCCCCCCTTCACCCCATAATAACTTTTAATTTGTAAAATGACCATCACGCCAAGAGTGTATGGTAGTCCCTTATTTGGTTTTTATTCTCTCATTATCTTGTTCTACGTCAATCTATTAATAACATGGTGGAATTGCCTTTCCGAGCTACAAAAGTCAATCAATGATATAAAAGAGATTGTAAGTGGTTAAAATTTGTTTAATAAAATTATATTTTACCACCCTTAACAATGTCATCAATTCTTTTATGTGGCGTTTGGTACAGGGTCATGTTTTAGGATTCTTAGGAATGTTTAAAGATTCTCATTTTTTTACAACATTTTTACAAACTATTGTAGTAGCAAAATATTATTGGTTCGCACACTTGCATCACTTTTTATTTACCAATAACCACTTATCACATTAGCAATTTGTAAAAAGTTTTTTGTTGTAACATTTTCCACCTTTTAAAGGCCATAAAAAATTAGTAGATTAAATCTAAAACAAAATATAGAAGCCTAAAAAAATTAGCCTAACAACAAAAATTACCAATGATAAAACTAACAAAAATTAAGCCAATCAACCTATTTTACTCAAAACAAACAACCTAGCCCTTAAAAATTTTTAAACAAAAATATGTAGTGGTTAAGTCGTAAAGTCAAAGGTTGGAGCTGCCCCTGAACTCTAAGTCCTGGCTTCTAGAGAATCAGAAATCCACCATCGCCATAACCCGCAACCCTAGTGGCCACACTACGACAACCTAATGACTTTCAAAGTTATTCTTTTTGTGTTTGTTTCTTTTGTTTTTAGGTAAACCCAATGTTTTAAAAACCAGACTGGACCAGCCGGTTTGACTGGTCAAACTGGGAACCAGATACAAGTCCGATCTGGCAAAAACCTTTAAAAACCGAGAACCAGAGGCAAATTCATTTTTTAATACCATAGGTAAACTATTTATCAAAAGGTCATAAGAGTCGGATTAAATCTTGAGTTAGTTCAAAATAGCATGCTCCAAAGACCTGGTGACCCTACCCTTACTTCTAAAGAAAAGAGTGTCTTCACTTAACGCAAAAGTCTTTTACTAGTTGAAAAATGTTTTCTCAAGTAGAAAGCCAAGGTTAAGTGGGTAAATCTAGGTGATCAAAATACCTCAAACTTTCATAAGATGGTAACCATAAAAAAACTCAAAAAAGTACCTTTAAATGTAGACGCAAAAGGGTTGAACAGACTCTTTATTATCCAATTCAATTTCCAATTCAAACAAACCAAATTATGAACAAAACCGAATGATAGCAACCACAGCAAAAACAAATGAATCCAATCAAGAGGCCTAAGAAGACAATTTTGAACTCTTAGCAGCAACCACTTGGCCATTTGCATTTCTATTGAATTCAAAGAGGAATTATAATGTAAAAGCCCAATTCACCTTATATCTATCAAATCTTGAAGGAGTCCACCGTACCTGAGGAAATTGCACAACTACGATTTAAATTTTAAAATCCATGTCCCTAAATTGGAATATAGCAGATAAATAATCAGCTTTAAAAAATGGTCTATTATTTATAACCATTATTTTAGTCCCAAATTTTACATTTAATTGCCTATATAAAATTTGTGTAAAAAATTGCCAATATAATTGTTTTCATTTTTTTTTAGAAGCTAAACTCGGACATGAAGATGAGAGAAAGGAAATTTCTCATTGAATGAATAGGAAAAGTAAGTAACATAGCAATTGGATGAAACAAGACAAAAGAAATTAAAAGCAAGCTTTTTAATATTAATCCAAATCAGGTTCTTGTTTTGCACTTTTTTGGATTCTCAATACCAAAATTACCCCAAATTCTTTTGCTTAATGACCAAAATATTAGACAAAAAAACATTCGTCCTTGCACATAGGCTACTTCTCTTATCTGTGTTATTTGCAAGGTTATCAATTCCGTACTGTACCGGCCGGTACGGCCAAAATATACCGTACCGGCCAGCAATCCGGTACCCTCGACCCCCCTGTTTCGTATCCGAAAAAATACCGGCCGTACCGGCCAATTTCGGACAATACCGACTGGTACCAGGCGTACCGGCCGGTACAGAAAAAAGTTTTTTTTTTTTTTTTTTTAGTTTTGTAATTTTTGAATTTTTGTTAGGACAAAATTGTAACTTATTTGCATTAACTTATTAGTATTATTTGTTTTCTTAGTATGCAATGGTAACTTTTAAGCTTTCTATTTTATTTTTTCCCTTTTAATTGATACTAAAGTTTAAAATCATGAATAATTAGTTCTGAATTGAGGAAATGTTTTATGATAAACTTTTATATTTATTAATATATATATACACAGACACATACACACACACACACACATATATATATATATATATATTTATAAATATAAAAAATAGCGGTAAACCCGAAACGGTATACCAGTATTGACCGGTATCCGAAATATATCGTACCGGTGGCCAAACCGGTACGGCCTCCGGTACGGTATTGACATCTTTGGTTATTTGTTTCTCATCCTTGCACATAGGATGCTCTTCTACTTGATTTTTTTTTTTTTTTTTTTTGGTACAATATTGAAATTCTACTCTAACCTAATCTAAATGTATATGAATGTAAGTCTCCCTTTTGAAAACTTGAACTTAGGCCCTTACCCTCCCACCTCCACCCCATAATAACTTTTTATTTGTAAAATGACCATCATGGCAAGAGTGCGCGGTGATCCCCTACTTGATTTTTATTCTTTCACTATCTTGATCTATGTCAAATCTGTTAATAACATGGTGGAGATGCCTTTCTGAGCTAGGAAAGTCAATCAATGATATAAAAGAGATTGTCAATGGTTAAAATTTGTTTAATAAAATTACACTTTGCCCCCCTTTACAATGCCATCAATTCTTTTATGTGGCGTGTAGGGGCTTGGGCTCGGGTGACCAAGAACAGCCCATATGGCCAAGGCCCAACACTGTGGGGATAGAATCCTTCCACTGTAAACATGCAAGAGTCTAAGTTTTAGCATTTGGGGGAAACCTATTATGTTCGAGCGAGGTTGGACCTAATACTAACTAATAAACCAAGGGAAAGCTGACAAGGGGACGGTTAAGTCCAAGTAAGTAACCGAGCACTATCAATGCCTTAGAGAAAC
This sequence comes from Quercus lobata, assembly GCF_001633185.2. Taxonomy (NCBI): domain Eukaryota; kingdom Viridiplantae; phylum Streptophyta; class Magnoliopsida; order Fagales; family Fagaceae; genus Quercus; species Quercus lobata. The sequence goes on along the minus strand of NC_044907.1, from coordinate 13,508,134 downwards.
TCACTATTGAACATTATTTGGCATCTAGAACAAGTTCCAAGAAAATCCTCAAAAGGTGTGATGATTCCTTGGGATTTTGGCGAAAGTGGAAATACATGTGAAGTGGTGAAATGATAATGATGAATGTCCCACTAATAAGAGACTATAAAAGGGGTGAGGAGGCAAGCCAGAAGGGGTTGGTTGGAAAAAAAACACTAGGAGACACAGGGAAACACTAGGAAAAAATGGGTAGATGCGAAGGGGAAGGGAGTGTGAGTAAGCTAAGAGGGAGAAGGATACTGCTTGGACAACCCAAGTGAAGCTTGGAGCTCTACTTGTAGGATTGGAAGAAAACCCGCAAATAAATAAATTGAGGCCTAAATCCTTTTCACAGTATTATAGCCAAGGGAGGTTTGGGGACTACAATTGGCGCTGTCTGTGGGGAGTCCTACACAACTTGGGGCATTAAGTTAGCTTGATATTGTCCATCTATGGAGGGACTACATGGTAAAGAGAGTTCTGTTGGGAGAAATCATTTAAGGGCTTCCTCAAGGGGTCGTAAGAGGTTGGAAAGAGAGTGCAGAAAGGAATAGCAGCACATGCAAGATGGACATAAGACCAAATTAGATTATGATAAGGGATTTTCGCAAGGGGAACGAACTATATTTTATATCCCCGAGTAGTCTCATCGTAGCAATCGGTTACAAGGGCTGGAGAATTTATGAAAGCAAGTCAATGACATGGAGATTGAGCTAAGGGGCCAGTGTCGTAGAAGGGATCAAGAAGAGTCCTCTGACGATCCCAACTATACTACCAGAGAGTCATCTCGGGGTGGCGGTTCATGACGATCAAGGGACAGATCTAGCAAAACCATGAGGTGTCGTCACAAATCTCCCCCTCATGATAGGCATGGGCACCATAATGCAACTTTAGATGCCATAAGCCGAGCATTGAGGACAACTGTCCGTTCAACATTCTCTGACGAGATTAAATGCACGAAGATGCCAAGGCAATTTACATGTCCATTGTTTACCATTTATGGTGGAAAGACTAACCTAGTTGAGCATGTAAATCATTATATTCAAATGATGTCGCTTTATTAGGATGTGCACTGCTCAACCTTTAAACGCTGCATTGCCTGAACCAACCTTAACCGATTCAAGGGAGCCTTCTTGAAAAATTCTAGGTCCTTAGTGCCTAGCTTCCCCTCTAGTAAGCCTATGCGGTAATAATCCCGAGAGCTGGACGTCAAGGTAGGACAATTAAGGGCTTCCAACTGTTAAAGCTCCCGACGAGTCCTGGTAGCTAGTGTATAAGGGAATGCACCTATGGATTAAATGGGAAGTTCTCAACTACCCATTGTAAAGCACAAAAATTTCCAAGCACAAAACAAAGTTCAACTCCTGAGCTCGTATAATGCTCAGGTCAGGTTGGAATCTTTTTGAATCTACAATAAAAGACAATGAACGAAATAAATTAGAATTACACCAAAAAAAAAAAAAATTCAAGCAGCATTACACATGACGAGGTACCGACCTATTTGACAAGGAGAGGTCAGGCTAGTTAGTTCACCATTTAGCCAATTCCCACTCACTCTCACAAAATCTCCCACTGAGTTCCTATTGGAGTTAAGAAGGCAGGAAATCAATCTAACCATAGTGTTTTAGGTTTAAAGGTAATACCCATTCTTCAGGCTTCCTTGAATGGCATACAGGAAGTTAATATCATGATGGGTAAGGTTGAGGCCATTTAGCCGGCTAAGACACCCCACACAACTGACTACTTATAAAAATTGGGCAAACATTGGTCGGGGTTAAGCCTGTAAAAACCAAGGGTCCTAAGAAATAAATGATTTATTGGGAATCTAACCCCACCCTCTAATATTGACATTAAAGTAAAAAAGACTACACGGGGTAACCTTTGGTCTTCTATGTCACCCTCATGATAGTATGATATGTTCATGTCACAAGAGATGCTAAACTAGTTTTGAAAGATTCTACATCTACATTAGTTCTTAAAAGATACGAAAAAACCCATTTTTTTTCCTTCCCAACTTACTAGGAGGTAGAAGGAAGAAGACTTACTGAGGGTTTCTTGATGACAAGGATGGTCTTAGGAGGAATTTAGGGTCTCGAGAGGAAGGGGTAAATGTCATTTAATGTAATGGAAAAAAACCAATCAATACTTACTGTTGTGTCCCTTCATGTGTGCCTCGGTAATTGAAGCGTCAAATCATCTTAACCGTCCAATGTTACAGATGCTACCACATGTGCGTAAAGAGCGAGTTGTCATGTCTGCTGCATTAATTGGACAAGGGATGATCTTCCCGAGATGTAACCGTCATTTTTAAAGAAAAAATCTAGCCAACCACCAGACAAAAGAACCCCGATCCCATCTCCAATTCATGAAAATGGGATAATGGGGGACTATTGTAGGGGCTTGGGCCTGGGTGACAAAGAATGACCCATATGGCCAAAGCCTAACACTGTGGGGATAGAATTAGTCCACTAATAAACATGTAAGAGTCTAAGGATTAGCGTTTGGGGGAAACCTCTTGTGTTCGAGCCAGGTTGGACCTAATACTAAATAATAAACCAAGGGAAAGCTGACAAGGGTACGGTTAAATTCTGGCAAGTAACCGAGCACTGTTAATGCCTTTAGAAAACTCACTACCGAACATTATTTGGCATCTAGAACAAGTTCCAAGAGAATCCTCAAAAGGCATGATGATTCCTTAAGATTCTAGCGAAAGTGGAAATACTTGTGAAGTGGTGAAATGATAATGATAAGTGTCCCACTAATAAGAGACTATAAAAGAGGTGTGTTGATACTGTATTTTGTCTACCCTCAATTTGCGTGTTGGACCCTGAAAAATCTAAAAATATTATTTTCTCCTCATGAGGCTGTAAGAACATCCAGAATGATATGGAACAACTCGTTTGGGCACCGGAGCACTCGAAGTGCCTCTTTCAACTAAAATGACCAAAATGCTCCTAGTCAACCCTAGGTTTGATTGAAGGTCAAACAAGGTCAAAACCCTTACAAAACAGCACTTTTCATAGTTTTACATCAAATCCGAGCTTCTCAGAGATTTTTAGCCACTTTGACCAAGTCTGACTAGGTTTGACCCAAAAGTGACTCTAAGTGGGCCAAAAAACTCTAATTTTGATCCGGCCATAAGAACAGGTTGGAAGCAATGTCATTGCAAAGATTATCAAATTCTCATTCCAATGACTATTCTTGGGTCGAAATCGAAGTTAGAACAGCCGAGATATCACGAAAACCAGGATAACGCAAGGATCGACGCACCGCTAACTTCTAAGAGCCATAATTTTTGATTCGACCATTGGATTTTCAAGATCAATACCTTTTCAGAAACAAGAAGTCAAGATCTTTCCAGGGGTGTCAAGGTCAACCCAATTGGAGGCCTTTTGAAGTTGACGCCACTGCCTCGAAATTCGCATCGATGCTATAAAAAGCACCAGGCACCCTTTATATCAGGTGAGACCATTTATTTTCTAGCATTTATCTTGCTTTTTTTGCTCGAATAACAAGATTTATTGTTTTCTTTAGCATGTTGCTTGCATTATTTGTGTTTCTAGCTTAAATCTCCTTTCTTTTTATGCTTTTGCTAGGTTTCATGCTTAGAGCTACATCCTTACATGCCTATATGTTTAGATCTACATGCTTTATACCCTATGCCATGCTTTCCTGTGTTTTGTTCCTCTTTTTGCTCTAGGTTGATGTTAAGGTTACAGGCTCACATGCTTGTATGATGTTTTTGACTGCTTGGGTCTATGGGTTTATGTGTTTATTTCCATGCTATATGGTTAGATCCAAGTCTTCACATGCTTGTATGCTTGGATTCATGTTCTTCCATATTTATGTGTTAGGCTTGTATATGTTGTTGTGCATGTTTCTATGCCCATATGTCTAGATCTATGATTTTCACATGCCTATGTGCTTGGATCTATGTTTTCTACATGCTCTATACTATCTTTCATGTGCTTGTGCACCCCATGCCATATTTGTATGCATAGACCTAGGCTGTGTTTGTCATGCCATGTGTTATTGTAGCCCTTTTGTTCCTTTTATCACGTTTTCTTATGTTTTGGTCTATCGGTTTGGACCTGATCTAGACCCCATGGTCTTTGTCATCATCCATACACCAAGGCCCATATCAAAGTATTTGGATCATCCTATTTGCATGTCTATATTTTATTGCTTTTATGCTTTATGCTTGTATTAGCCTCTCTAGATCTAGGCTTTGCCACGCTTGACGCCCTTAGTGGGTTTGTGGTTGTGTGGTTACATTCGATGCCCATAAGGCCTAGTTTAGATGTAAACACTTGGGATGCATTGCCATAATGCCAATTGCTTCGTGCATACCTTTCCCCTTTTCCGTTCCGTACGATGATATGCTTACCATGCTTATTTGTGCCACCCGTTGGCTTTCTATGCATCCTTATACACTTGCTGTTGACACCTTATTTTGCAATCCGCATTTAACCTCACATGGAGGGTAAAAGAGTAATTTCACCTTGAAAATATGCATATTGATTCTGGTCATTAGATCCTTAATCTCATTTCACCAAAATAATCTTAATGTTGTAACGATTAAATCGATTGGTCATAAGCCCGAATCAGACCATGAAATTAAAAGTTATCATCAAATCAAGTTTTAATAGCTGAGATGCACCATGACAAATTGAGTCCGACTATATGTGATTATGAACAATTGATTTTAATTGGTTATAAGTATAATCAATTTGAGATCAATGATGTGTCATAATTTGATTAGTTAGGATTACATTATATGGTAGGATTGCACACACCTAATTAACAAGATAGTTAAACATTAATTATTCAATGAGAAATTTGTGCAATTATCTTTTAATTATAGTAAATTTGGAACTAGTTAAGTCTGAAATGGGAGTGATTGGAGCCATTTAATGTTAATTGGGAGCTAATTTGGGACCTATTAATGTTAATTGTGCTGAAACCATTTTCTAACAAATAATCTCTGCTCACTATTTCATTAATATCTCTCAGAATATTTTGAATATGTGAATAAGGTTAATTTTTCCAAAAACTAGACATCCGGGGCTTCAATTTGAGCATAAGAATGAGACAATTCCGATCAGAATTGAGTCAGATATGATTTTTCGAAATTGGCTCTACAGACTGTTACAGTAGCTACGGGAAAACCAAACTTTACTTACTCCTCACTTTCATCAATCTCCACATTTAATACACCAAATTTCCCTAAAGGTTAAAATGGGGTCTAGGTTCATGATTCTTTATCAACCCTCATTAAATGTCATTCCATTTATATTTCCTCTACCACTACTATATAAATCCTTCCTCTTCTTCATTTCAAGGGACACAGAAAAACCCTCTCTCTTTTTTTTTTCTTGAGTTCTAGTGAAGTTGAGTAGTCTTGTCATATCTTGGTCTTCCTGAGACTCAAGATATTAAGTGAGACTCATTCTCCCTCTCCTAGCTCTTCTTTTCCTCCACCCTTAGGACTTCCATCAAGAGTCTCCTCCTCCACCATATGGATCTTGCATGAAGGTATAATCAATTTTCCTAATTGGTTTTGTATATTGCTATGATAAGGATTTAGGATCAAAGCATAATAGTAATTATTTAAATTCTCTTGAATGTAATTGAATGTTCTTAAATGTTCTTATGTGCTCTTCACATGTTCTTGGTTGTTTATCACATATTCGTTCATAAACACTAGTTTTGATCCTAAATCTATATCAAAAATATGAAAAATATGTTTGTTTCATAATTCTTTCAAATCTTTAAATTTAGGATATCACCATACATACACATTCACTAGAATTTATTTTTCAATCCAAATGCAATACTTAATAAACTGAATTAGGGTCATCACATGCACACACTTTAAATTCAACATACAAATTGATTTATATAATATTGGATGATATGATATGAATATTGGCAACCATAGTTTAGAAAACCGGTTTCACCGGGCAAGGTGGGTGCCTAACATCTTCCCAACTTATAACATAGCCTCCAAACTTAGATCAAGGGTTAGTAAATTAAATGCTTATTCATGTAATTTTCAATTTCTAGATTATAACTAGGAAACAAAGTATACTTTATCTTAGATTGTATCTAGGACCAAAGCCATGTAATTTTCCTAGGATCAATGTAAATTCAATTTCAAATTAATAAAATTAGGAATTTTTCAATTATGGTTTTCTTATTTTTCCAATAATTAAATAAATGGCGACTCCATTGTAAAACCCTTAATCTAAATGGGAAAATATAACTAGTTAAACCTTCATTTTGAGAGGCAATAACACGACTCCACTCATTCACGTGGGTTTGACCCAACATCCTATAAAAACGGGCCGGGGGGCGCGGTCTCTCACATCTGCTTACATGTCCATGCATGAGTCCTGCTTGCTAGTGTGTCATGCTTCAACATAATGAAGTTATGGATCCAAACCTACATTTGTCCCTCGCAGACACCACCTTTTGTTTGCTTTCTTACTTGTTTGCCTTTTTGCTTGTTTGTTTGCCTGCTTTCTTGTTTCTTGCTTGCCATGCCTATCATGCTTATCTGTTTTATGCCTCCTTCCTATGCTCTTTTCATTTTTTCCTTTCATTGCTTGTCTGTTGGTTTCTTGTCTTTACCTTTGCATGTACACACATATAGCAAAAAGGGCGCGGATGCAAGCATGTAGATATAAGCCAAGTGGCTGTGTTCAGTAGGTTTAGGGGTTTAGTTTCTCCCATTTGGTTATGCACACTTTTAAAACCCCTTCCTTCCTTCTCCATTTCTCTTTTAGATGGTTTGTATTAGGCATATCGTGCCGCATACCATTCGTTCTCATCTGTAGAGTATGGCGACCCCTATTTACTTTCTTGCACTTATATTTTTGGCCATGCTTTAAGGATGTAGGCATTTATTTTCCTACTCTATGTGCTTTCATTGTGCATAATGTATGTATATATATATATATATATATATATCTACACGGCCCTTACAGTGTGATTGTCACAGTATATGTCACCTAAGACCAAGTAATGCCTAATTTCCGCTATGAAAGTAAGGTGATATGTTGCTGGATTTTTGCCATGGAAATCTGGCACTTTGCTCAAATGCCCTAAGAAAGCATAGATTGGGACACACCCATTCAAAAGCTAAACCTCAAAGCTCCCATGCATGCTAAGCCGCAAAAGCCAGTGCCAAAACTATGTTTTTTACTACCAATCTCCGAAAACTAAGGTTTTATCAAAACAGAGGACTGTCCTTGGACATGTATTGTGGGGTGCCTAACACATTCCCCACATGTAACCAAACTTCTAGACCTAAGAATCAAGATTTTTTTTATGATCCATATTAGATTTGGAAAAATGCCCTTTTTCTTAGCTTGAGATTGGTAATAAAATCAACTAGAAATAGGTGATCAATCACACCTTAGAATACCCAATGATTGGTGGCGACTCCACTTACCTTTGGTAATCACTTAAAATTTGGCTCAAATTCCTGCCACAACGCCAAAGGTAGACCTACCTTCCACCATCGAGAGAGAGAGCACCTGAAGCCTTGCGCGAACCACGCCACACACACTAAACACGTGCACACTTAATCACCATCATCAAAAGAGGGGCCTCCAACGGGGACCCCCGCTCGTGCGGGAGCATCGCCACGGCAGGTGGTTGAACGAAGGCCCATGATGACAGTGGCGGTTTTCCACCACTCTGTTTTTCAAGGCCGGGCGTCGACAAGGTGAGGAGGCAAGCCAGAAGGGGTTGGTTGGAAAAAACACTGGGATACATGGGGAAACACTGGGGAAAAAAGGGTAGATGCGAAGGGGAAGGAAGTGTAAGTAAGCTAGGAGGGAGAGGGATACTACTTGGACAACCCAAGTGAAGCTTGGAGCTCTACTTGTAGGATTGTAAGAAAACCTGCAAATAAATAAATTGGAGCCCAAATCTTTTTCACAATATTATAGCCACGGGAGGTTTGGGTACTACAATTTGCGCCGTTTATGCGAAGTCCTACTTAACTTGGGGTTTTGAGTTAGCTTGATACTGTCCAACTATGGAGGGATTACATGCTGAAGAGGGTTCTATTGGGGGAAATCATTTGAGGGCATCCTCAAGGGGTTGTAGGAGGTTGGAAAGGAAGCGTAGAAAGGAACAGCAACACACGCAAGATGGACACGAGACTAGATTAGATTCTGATGAGGGATCTTCGTAGAGGGAACGAACTGTGTCTTATATCCTCGAGCGGTCTCATCACAGCAATTGGTTATGAAAACTAGAGAATTTACAAAAGCAAGTCAATGACTTGGAGATTGAGTTGAGGGGCACCCTAGGGTTGTTTACCCATTTTGGCTTATCTATGGCTTAAAAAATATATAACATTTACACTAGGTATAATTTTTTTAAAAAAAGAAATACACTAGGTATGATAAGAAAGGAAAACTACAGACAATGATAGAGAAAAGTCTCACCTACAGTGAGGAACCGCCCCTTGCAAGAGGAGAGAAAAAAACCCACTAGCTATAATTTGAAACCATATATATATATATATATATATGAGATGGGTTCAACTTTATAAGAGTTACACCATTTTTAGACCATAGATTCTCATTAGATCTAACAGTAATAAATTACTACTTGCTATCTCATTAACGCAAATAACTACCACGGTACAACCCCTCTAGAAAAAGTGCCAGACAAAGTGCCAGACTTGGCCATTCCATGGAGATCATTGAAAAATAAAAATATTACAGAGTTTTCTTTCTAAGTCTCACGAAAATATCTTTGAAATAGGTCTCCTTCCATGAGAGTCTTAAGGCTTGAGAATTTCTTAACTAGACTTGTACCATCTTGCAATTCACAACAAGAATAGGAATGCTCTTAAACTTAACTTCGGGTATTTTCAAAAACTTGACAATCACTCCAAAAATCACCGTCTCTGCACCCTCCTCAAAATCACGATTTTAAAACTGTACACCTGCACCTTCTCTACATATCTTTAGAGAATATACTCGGATTTACAATTACACTAGATATCAAAAATATCTTATTTGATGGTGATTTTGGATCACCATATCAAAAATTTAAGATATGATTTTGGATCACCAGATATCAAAATTCACCATCTCTGCACCTTCCAAAAATCACGATTTTAAAACTGTATTTATGCCATTTTGTTCATGAGTATTGACAAGAGGGACAAAGTTTTACAACATCACAAATAATTGTACTGGCATAGCACAGCTTGTGTTGAAGAACTATTTGGCCAACACTCAGGGCACGAAAATATAAGGAATCTTCAAAGGTTCCAAGGGAAAAATCATGAAAAGTTGCGCATTTGTCAGAATTTGTTGAAACTTTTCTATTGATTAATGCAAGTTCTTGCTTTCTGTATGCATTTACTTGTTTTCCTTCTCTATCTCTTTCTCTTTGTTTTCATTTTTGTTTTCCTTCTCACAAACCTCTAATGTAGTATTCTGCAGTTATTTTTTTATATTTTTTTTTCCTTCGTCAGCCGGCAATCTATCAACAATGGTGGAGGAGAAAGAGATAGAGAAAGAAATGTAGAGGGAGAGTGAGTCAAATATAACATTTTTTTTTTTTTTTGGTTTAGAGATAGATATAAAATACAATAAATGAGAGAAAATTAATGAGATCTTAATAAGAATATTAGCATTAATGAGAGATTTTTTTTTTACCGTTGAATTTACTTAAATCCAAAATGGTTTAAAAAAATGTATAAATCCAGGTGTAATTTGAATCCCTCTCTCTCTCTCTCTCTCTCTCTCTCGATATAAATATATATATATATATATATATATATTTGTAAGGCGTAAATGCACTTTTAGTCCTTACATTTTGGCTTTTTTCCATTTTAGTCCTTACATTTTATTTTTTCCACTTTTAGCCCCTAAATCAATTAACGCGTTCCATTTTGATCCTTTCCGTTAGCTCACTGCCGAAATTTGCTTAGGTGGCAAACAGACTATTAAAATAATAATAAAAAGTTGTATTTTACTATTAAAAATACCACGTCAACTTATAAATTAAAAAAAATTATTTATTAATTTTAAATAAATAAAAAAATTAAAAACAGATCGTTTAACCTTTCAAAAAAAAAAAAAAAAAAAAACAGATCGTTTAAAAAAGAAATTAAATTAATTAAATCTCAGAATTCAAACAATCACACCACAACCAACCATGGTGTTCATCACAATCCCAAACCATAAAACCTTATCCCTAACCCTAGACCCAAACACCAGCACTCTCCACTCCCTCAAACTCTGTCTCCACCACCACACTCACATCCCAATCCACCACCTCCATCGACTCTACCTCTCCCAATCCCTCCCTCTCCCATCTCAAAACGACGCCATCTTCCTCTCCGTCCTTCGCGTGGTACTACACGGACCAATTCGTTTCAAAAATCGTTTTACATAACCGGCTCTTGAAGCATAAATGTCGGGTTATGGAGCCGGAATCGACTAGGCGTTTTACATTCTGTTCTACGTTGGACTCGCGGTGGGGAAGTATTTGTGGTCGAATTCGAGTGAGGAGGAGCGTGATTGGGTTGGTGGTTGGGTGAAGAGAGAGAGATCATAGATCTGGGTTTGCTTACCCAAACGAAAATCTCTAAAGATCTCTTTCTCAGATCAAAATCTCCTTCTCTCTTTCATCTTTCTAAAGCTCTAAAGCTCTAAAGTCTTTCTCTCAGATTGTGGATTTGGGAAAATCTCTAAATCTCTCTCTCAGATCAATGGTTGTGAAGTGGTGGTTGGTTCGGTGGTCAGTTGGGGTGGATCGTTGGATGGGTTTGACATTGGTGTGGGTTGCAGTGGCTTGATGGACTGATTGGTGACAGTGGAGGGGCTGAGGTCGGTAGTGGTTTGGATTTGGGTTTAAAGTGTATTTACCTCCAATCTCTCACAGATCAGTGGGTCTCTATTAGGGGTGTCAATCTTCGACCCAACCCGCAAACCCAACACGGGTTTTTTCGGGTTAAGGTTGGACCTTAATGAGTTTGGATCATAAACGGGTTGACTCGAAAGCAACACGATAAGAAACGTGTCATAAGCTGTTCAACCCGCATAACCCGCAATAGACACGTTTGACACACCAATTTATTTGTGTCAACTCGAAATGACCCACTTAACACAACCCGACTAACTCATTTAACAAATAAATATTTATTTTATTTAGATTTGTCAAATACCTTTTATATCCAACATATATTTTAAATTTAAAAATAAAAGTGAGTAATTACAAAAATTTTATAAGGGATATAATTGGAAATTGAAACTTTACAGACCCTAGAACTACTAATACTTTTTTTTTTTCTTTTTTTTGGCATAGAACTTACACAAATAAAATTGGATGAGCTTGTGGAAGATGTTATGAATTTTGACATTAACAAAGAATCTATAGATAATAATCGTGGTCATAGTCAGGATTAGTCTACTGTTTACTTAAATTCTTTCAATATTGATACTTAGCATTTGACGAGTTTCAAGGATATTATATATTTTTTTTTGAACTATGTTATTTTATTTTTGTTAAACTTAGTTATTTTGAATTTGTGTTGAAGTGTAAAGAACTTATTTTCTAGATGAATGTTATATTTTTGTTGAATTATATTATTTTGAATGTGAGTTGAAGACTAGAAGTGTATGCATTGCTTTTTGGGATATAAAAAAAATTATTTCTAGATGGATGTTATATTTAATATTATACAAGTTGAAATGGGTTGTGTTACATTTGTGTTAACCCAACACAGCTCGTTTATTAAGCGTGTCAAATGGGTTGGGTCAGGTCTACCCGCCTTATTAATAGGTTGGGTTAGGGTTGACGGATCATGACACGATTATTAAATGAGTCGGGTTAGGGTTGAGCCATTTAGTCGAATACCTCTACCTTGACACGACACGAACCCAACGCGCTAACCCAAATTGACACCCCTAGTCTCTATTAGATTGATGGGTTTAAAATTTATGGGTTTGTTTATGGGTTTCTTGAATTTGGGTTTGAAATTTATAGGTTTGTTTTTAGGTTTAATGTTTGTATGGAGGGTTTGATTTTTCATGTGATGTTCTGGGTTTGCTAGAGATTGAGGGTTGGGTTTGGGTTTGTGTTGTTTGTGTTTTGAATCTTTGAAGGTCTTTGTATTTTGTAGATATGTGCCCTTTGATTTTATGTGTTCCGTGTTGGAATGTTCTTGAATTTTTTAATTTCCTCGGCAACCAAACATATTATTTGAGGAAGAACATGAACATGTTCTTCATGATGACTAGGAAGAACATAATGTAAAGAATTTTTTTTTAATTTAATTTCTTTTTTAAATGATCTATTTTTAATTTTTTTAGTTAAAATTAATAAATAATTTTTTTTAATTTATAAGCTGACGTGGCATTTTTAATAGTAAAATAAAATTTATTATTATTATATTAATAGTCCGTCTGCCACCTAAGCAAATTCCGACAGTGAGCTAACAGAAATGACTAAAATGGAACGCGTTAATTGATTTAGGAACTAAAAGTGAAAAAAATAATATGTAGGGACTAAAATGAAAAAAAGCTAAAATGTTTAGACTAGAAGTGCATTTACGCCTATTTGTAATTGTGATTTTTTTTTTTTTAATTGTACCATGCACAAGAGTTATACAATAATACTAAACTAATGGGTGAGCATGCACAAGAGTTATACAATAATACTAAACTAATGGGTGAGATAAAAAGTTGAAGACTCACTTTTTAATCTCAGCTCTTGGATTAAACGATTTTTAAATTTTAAATATTTATTTTTTATTTTTACATCTCTCAGCTCACAAGTCACAAGTACTATATCGTGGTAATTACGTGAATGCATCGAAATCCGAAAAGTATTACTAATCTAGAAAACCAGTTTTCACTCAGTACTTATCGCCGAATCTAAAAACCAGTTGGTCGGCGTACGATGATGTTTTGTTTTCCACACTCTCCGGGAAAGCATATCCTATGATCGGTCTCTCAGCTATTTAAAAAGGTAAAAAAAAAAAAAAAAAAAAAACAAAACTCTCTGTTTCATCTTATTTTTATTATCAGAACTATCATCTTTCTCTCTCTGAATGATTCTTTGATGTGATGCAAAAACCATATAGGTAGTAAAGATAGCTTCTTTTGTATTGTTTGAATTTATATTGATTAATCTTCATGCTCTGTTTGGTTGCTGAGAAATCAATTTTACTGTCACAAGAGGAGGACTATGTTATGATTGTCACAATTTTATGGAATCCCTTTTCATCCTATTTGTTTTTTCAAAACGTTTGAGACGTTTAGGCCTCTGAATTTCATGCTTTGTGTTTTCTAAGACAACTATATTTTGGAGAATTTAATGCTGTGGCTGTGCAAAGGCCTAGGTAACTGAGTTTAGAAAGGAATTTGAGGGACTAAAAAAGGCTAGAAACTGAGAGCATTAGGGTGGGAAGATCAGTTGTCTATGTATGCGATGTAAGTGTAGAATTTGAGATAGGCGATGGGGTTGTAGTTTGAGAGAGGAGGCACATATTTCTTTTAATAATTTTTTTTAAATAAAAAGATAAGCTTTAAAATATTTTTACAGGTACTTATAAGAAAAAAAAAAATTAGATTCTATCATACAACAACATACAATAAACAAAGTAGTAAAGATAGCTTTTTTTTTTTGAATTTATATAGGTTAATCTTCTTGCTCTGTTTGGTTGCTGAGAGAGAAGTTTGGAATTTAAAATGAGAGAAATCAACTTTAAGAGAGGACTACGTTAATGTTGGTTTTTTTTTTCCTTGTATTTTAAAAATCTTTTGAGAAGTTAGGACTCAGATTTTTCATGATTTTGGTTTTCAAAGACAACTTTATTGAGTTTTTTGAGGATTGGGAGAAATTTGATTATGGTTCTTTTTCTTTTTCAACTGCACACTATTCACAAATTGTACAGAAATTCGATCCCAGCTCTTCTTAGCTCTTTTGAACAAAAGTCAAAGTTTTTTATTTTCCTATTGAAGCGTTCATGTAACACACCCAACCACTTTTTAGTTTTATAAAAAACCTCATAACCCTTTTCTGTAACTGTTCTAAATCCACCACTGGCAGACATAGACAAAAATTCCAAATTTTCCTACACCAGTTATAACTATATGAAAACTGAGTGCGAAAATCTGGTAGGAGGATATGGTCTAGTTTGGATATCTGCCTATATGGTGAGTAATTTCTACTTGTTTGATGTGGCTGTTTGGACTTAGAGAGAAAGGAACTCATGCTTATTTGAAGATAAAGAATGTTTGATGGATCAACTTAAGTCACAGCTGGTTGGCACTTTATCTGAAATACTTTTAAGCTTAATTTGTTAATCTTTCTTTCCTTTTCTTGTTTTTAGGGTTCTGTAGTACCCTACCTGTATACTTGGACCTGTTTTTTTCCTCTCTCTCCTCTTCAATAAAATTTTTATTTACTGATAAAAAAAACATCAGATACAAAAGATGGGAGAGACTCAGGAACCAAAATACCAGAAAAATTTTAGTTCAAACAAAACCTGGCATCCTTGCACTCCTTACGCTTCTAATATAGTTAATATTCTGATCTAGTTCCGAACGTACCAATTTTCTTGTTTTGTGCCTTTCCCTTCCTCCAAGCAGCATCGATATTGATCTTAATCCAGCCCCAGGTGACAACACCCTTCTTCCTTATCCCTTATTATACTATACTTATCATTTGCGTTCTTCGGGCAAAACATGCCATAGCTGCCTTAATTTTCCTATGGAATTCTAGAGGGTCCAACTTTACTTTTTTACGTAGCTTCAAGCTATGCATCCTCCATACTTTGTAGAAAACAGAGAAGCATTATGGGAAAATGCTTGTATACAATAATAAATTATCCAAGTGAAATGTGTTTTATGCGACCCCTAACATATAGTGGAGTCTAGAGAATAAATAAAACACTCCATATGTCATCCACTCTGCTTCTTCAATTGGAGTCAAATGTCAATATAGGATAAAAGTGAATTGTATTTACAGGTCTTGAAAACTGTATTAATTGGGACATTAGTTTGGACCTCTGTTATTTTGTAACAATTTGGTGTCACTGCAGATTTTTGAAGTGATTATCTTTGTTATGACTTGGGTTTATACTTTACGGTAATACTTTCTTGTTTGTATCATTTGCAGCCTGTTATAACTTGGGTTTTTGCTCATAAGAAAAATGGAAGACATTTTTTCAAATGAGGATTTAGCAATGGAAATTTTAAGTCGCTTGTCACCTAAGAACCTTTTAAGGTGCAAGGGTGTATCCAAGAGGTGGACGAGCCTTATATCTGATCCATCCTTTGTGCGTATTCACCATCAGAGGTCAAGATGCATTTCGGGACTCCTTGTTCAAGAGTTTAAGGAGTATGGGGGTAATTTTTTTGGAGATGATTATTTCCTTTACGCTAGTGTTAATGGTGAATTGGGCATATTTAAATTGATGGATGAAAGTTTCCCTCAACCGACTTCTGTCATTATGGCTTCATGTGATGGACTCATCTGTTATAGAAGTCGTCGAACTAGGGATGTAGAGGTGCTGGACATAGTTGTTTGGAACCCAATGACCCAGGAACGGTTAACCTTGAGACCCACTGGCTGCTATGTTGGTAGCATCTTCGGATTGGCTTTCTACCCATTTGGTTCTTCAGCAAAGATGATCCCTTGCTTTAAAGTGGTCAGCATTCAGCGTCCAAAACATGACCAAAATTCCTATTCCTTTGTGATCTACTCATCGGAGACAGGCAAATGGAAAACTTCCCTTGAAGTGTGCTATTGCAAGGATGAGCTTCACAAGAACAAACACATTTATGTTAATGGAAGGTTTTACTGGTTGACGAGCAATCAGAACATAATCACTTTTGAGGTGGATGAGGAGTTATCTGGAGTCATTACAGTACCAGGTTCTAAGTGGTTGGATGGAGGTGCAAGACTGGCTTGCCTTGGGGATTCAGATGGGTATCTTCATTATGTGTGTATAGATATGTCTGAACTTAGGGTCTGGATGTTAACAGATCCTTGCAAGCCCATTTGGGTTCTTAAGCACCATTTAAATATAGATCAATTTGGTGAAGAATCAAGGGATCATTATATCCATCGTGTACGGCAGTCTCCTGAAATGATTGGAGATTCTTTTGTAGTGGACGCTCAAACTTTCCATGATGAAGTTGTGTATTTGTCTTTACGAGGTAGGTTATGTTCGTACGATTTCAAAACTGGAAGGCTAAGATTCTTCTTTAATGGCTTGTACCTGAGACATATGACTGAAGTTCAGGCCACTGTGCTCCCATATACACCAACCTTGGCAACAATTGGCATTCCCTGGTTGAAACAGAATTCTGGTGGTGCTTCTATCTCTTTTGCTTCAACATCTTTTAATTACCAAGGAAGACCTAGAAAAAAATTGAAAACAAGGAAGACCTAGACAAAAATTGGAAGAAACCTTTAGGATCACCACATTTTTAAACTGCTGCTCATTGAAATGGAAGTAGTCAGTGCATTTATATAAATTAAGCAAGCATGGACCGGTCAATTTCATTGGCCTAAGTTTTTTTTTACATGGCCCCATGGGGGATGCTGTTTGCCTGCGGTACTAATTTCTACTTATTTATTTCTTCTTGTATTGGTTGCTAAGATTATATGGGATTTGTTGAACTTTTGGTTTCCATGTTATTTTGACCTTTGACTTCTAATTTTTAACCAATTGATAGAGCATGAGCATATTGCTTTGCATGTTTGTTGCAGATCAATTGTAAGAAATTTTTTGCATCTTTACTGTTTTCATTTTCTTAGTTAAAATGAGATTGCGGGTTTTTTTTTAGTTGAATTTGGATTTTACAATGTTTCCCTTTTTCTAGTTGAATTAGGATTCTATATTGTTTTTCTTTTCCTAGTTGAAGTAGAATTTCGTTATTTCTTTTCTTAAAGGAGTAGGTGAAAATATCTACATTCTCTTTTGGGAGTGATGGACCTAATGGATTCAGGTTCCTTTTTTTAAAAAAAAAAAATTTCTGGTCAGTTGTGCAACAAAATGTGTGCTTGGCAGGGACTTCCTTATTCCAATCTAATGGATTTCTTGAAGAAAATTCCACTATGATTAATTTGATCGCCAATGTTCAGAACCCGTCAAGAGTTGATGATTACAGACATATATTATGTTGTGATGTGCAATATAAGTGTATTTCCAAAATCCTTGCTAATAGACTCTATGGCTGTTAGAATGAAAAAATTGACTGACTCTTTTTTTTTTTTTTAATCATATTAACTGACCTTGTCAAGGGGATGAGTATCTCTAAAAACATCCTGCTTGCTCATGAGTTGGTGAGGGGTTATTCCGAAAGTGCAACTACTTTGTAATTGATTGCGAATTCTCAAAAACCAAATGTTTCAGCAAAGCCAATCAATGATATAAAATAGATTGTAAGTGGTTAAAATTTGTCAAACCAAGTGTCAATAGCATTCACTAAAAAAAACCAAGTACTAATCGGGCTTTAAAATGATTTGCTAATGTGGAAATCGGCAAGAGACTATGAGAGAACATGGGGCCGAAGAATGCAATTAAGAGTTAAAAACATACCAAATATCAACAATTCAATTTGAATGGTTGATCCAAATAGATCATAAAATATTAAATTGACCCAAAAAAAATTTCTTCTTAATGTTTCGAATAAAAAGCCCAAACTTTGGCCTTAGCATTATTGCATTCGATGAGGCTCTTTTTTTTGGGGAGGGGAGGGGGGAGATTTACATGTTTTCCTATAAAAACTAAGCATTGACTCATGGACAACCCAATTGCAATAAAAAAAAAGAGTAAATAATTACACTTTTTAACCTGAAATTTTATAGTTCACAATTACAAAATGTTGAGGTCTAAAAAATCACAACACCCAGACCCAAAGAAATAACAGAAGAGGTCATAGAAAGTGAACCTAAGAAAAGGTGGTAAGCCCAAAAGACTTGAAGCCCAAATGCCATAAAGGGACAAGTCTTAAAGCCTATGAGAAAAGAAGGAAGAAAAAGAAAAAAGGCCCAGTCTGTCAAGATCGGAAGATTGAAGAAAGACTAGTGTAAAAAGCTGAGTTGGGATCCCCAGAGGCTGCCAAAGGCTCGGGATCCCCGAGATGTGTAACACAGCTAAGATAGGATTAAGACAGCTTAAAGGAAATGCCAAAAGAAACACAAGAAATGAAGGGCAGAAATGTCCTTCTTAGGCACTAGAGATGCAACAAGAAAAGCAGAAAACTTAGAGTAACCACTCATGATGTAAGGGAATGGTACCTCGGGGAACCAGAATGAGGAGGCTATAAAAAAGGAAGTAGCAGTAAAGACCTTTGAACCAGCAGAGATGGATTCCGCTCACTTGGGAAAAATGACAAAGAGGAAGGATGACCAAAAGCTGAATCATAAGGGGTAAGAAGTTTTGAGGAACGTGAAATTAGGAACAAGCACACTCTGGAATGGAAAGTCAGCCATGGGCTTTCAAAAAACCAGTACCAAAAGGAGGAAAATATGAGAAACAGGAAAAGATTCAACCTTCTAGGTGCTGGATACAAAACGGATTCTGGTACCCAGGGAGCAAAACAGGGGAATCAATAGTTCCTCGAAACCCTAGAATGACACTATAAAATGGGGGGAAGGCAGCCAGCAAAAAGGAAGGAATTTTTGAGCGAGCAATAAAAAATCTCCACAAGAAACCACTAAAAGAACTCTGTCAAATTCAAGGGAAAACAGTGAAATATCTCCCGGTATTCCAGAAACAGCCACTATAGCACATACTTGGATTCAAAATGGTTCAAATTTTACAAGTCTTAGAGGTTTGGATAGCCATCAAAGTCTGTAATTTTTGAACTTATTTGAACCTCGTATCACGTCTTAGTGAGCACATAGTAACTATAATTAAGAAAAACTAATGAAGTATTTCTTATTAATTTGAGGATCCCTAACAATTATTTTGTGTATTTCCTGATTACTTTGTACTCCTTTGCTGTTTTCATTGTTGTTCAATACAAATATCCTCGTTTTGCTAGTTTATGTGTATTATAGGAAACATGCCCTGTGCGCCACTTGATTCTTAAACAGCCCCTTTAGCTGAGGTAAACCAAGCTCAGTCCACCAAACTACAACTATTTGGTCTAGGATCCTTGGGCCAGTGTGCTGAAGAAAAAGGCACTCTCACACAAAATTACAAAAAGAATGCAAAAAAAAGAAGAAAAAAAAATCTATTCACTCATGCAACTCACTCATATAAAAAATAAAAAAAAAAAAAAAAAAAAAAAAAAACCCTCTAAGGAGAATTGAAAGGAAAAAGAGGGGGGGGGGTAAAAAAAAACAAATAGGATAAGAAAATGGCGTTATCTCTAGAATCTTTTTCATTGTATGATTTCAATCTCATTTGATCCTTAGTTCCTTACTCCCCCCCCCCCCCCCCCCCAAAACCATAAAAGCAAATATACAACAACTGCAATTGCCCCAATAACAACAATTGCTCACCTTTGGTTCTAGATTTGTCCCCTCCTTCTTAGGGTTTTTAATCTAATCATCTAGAGTTCAAATCCCTCTCATCCTAATCATCTTATTATAAAAAATAAAAAGTTATTGTAACCATTTTTTTAAAGATAGTTAGTAATTTAAAAAAAAAAAAAGTAAAATTGGCGAGTCTAGCTCACGAGTCTAAAGCTACCCTTTAGCTTCATACCCCAGGTGGTCACATACACGCACACACACATATATGTGTATAAATATATATATATATATATATATATATATATATTTATATATATTTTACTGAATAACAACTCAAAGAGTTTTATCAAAAAGGAGAAGAAAAAAAAAACTCAAAGAGGCTCAGGGTGAGAATAATCTCTCTCTCTCTCTCTCTCTCTTTAAATAAAAGGCGAGATGTCTCTCTACTTAGGGCCCAATATAGGGCCAACGGATAGCAGAGATGGGCACGGGCCCAGATCAAGTACAAACTGAGTTGGCGAGTGGTGCCATTCAATCCATACTGTTGCACTTGAGGTTATATACTTACATTACAAAATATTTTGTTAAGTATTTGTTGCACACGTCTTTTAAAATCAAACCCACGTTTTCAGTTGTAAAAGTAAAACACTTGTGTGCGAGCACACACACACACGTATGTAATAAGTTTTAGCCAAATAATTTCTCCCTGTCTACAAGCTAGATAATGATTTTGTTTTTCATCTGTCTACTGGCAGCAATGAGAACACCTTGATAGAGTAGAGTATGTGCACTCACACATTTGTGTTATTACAATAACCAATTGTTTTAACGTTTATTCCAGACTAATTACATATGCAACTTTTCTTCCTCACAAGTATGCAAAATATTTTCCCAAGAAAAGAGGATTCGTGAGGCACAATCACCATGTACAAAAAAGTTGACATACTCAGAAAATCTTATAGTTAAATAGTATTATTTGATTTCCTTTATAAGGAGAACCAAGATTCAAATCCTCCCTTGCTATTTGTTGTAACAGTACAATTGAATTTTTTTTTTTTCAAAAAAAAAAAAGATGAAATAAAGAAGATAATTTGTTGTCTTTAGTACACATTAGAATAATGATCATGTCCTAAGTATATATTCACTAATCAAAGAGTTATTATATTCAAAATCTATGTAATTTATTATTATTATTATTTAGTAGTTAATAGTTACATGCAATAAAAAAAGGTTATCGAAATAAATTGATAGTCTAATTTAAAATCTAAAAGTAAAAAAAAAAAAAATTAGAGAAATAAGTTTTAGAGAGAGGAAAAAAGATATTAACAATTTTCTTTTGACAGTCAACCCACTCCATTGAAATATGAATTATCTTACTTATTCAATGTTATTTTGGATCTTATTTGCATATTTTACCATGCTTGATACGTTAGTGAGCCCAAATCTTCCGTCTCATTTTTCTTGCTGTGCTTTATACTCCACTAATGAAAGTATGTCACATGTCCACCCATTTAATTAAATCCTACCATTAAGAGTTCTCTTATTTCAACTATTTAAAATAAAACCAAAAAAACCCAACACCTCCTCACTCCACCACCAACCTTCATAGCATTGGCAGCTGACGAAATCAATGTCGTTGGTCATGGCCAGTAGCCATTGCCAGTCACCAGACCCACATCATTGGTGGCACAACCACGCCACTTGCTCAAATCATGGATGTCAATACCGTACCGTACCGGCCGTACCAGCCGGAATATACCGTACCGGCCAGTAATCCGGTACACTTGACCCCCTTGTTTCGTACCGGAAAAAATACCGGGCGTACCGGCCACGTACCGGGCGTACCGGCCGTACCGGCCAATTTCGGGCAATACCGGCCGGTACCGGGCGTACCGGCCGGTACAAGAAAAAAGTTTTTTTTTTTTTTTTAAGTTTTGTAATTTTTGAATTTTTGTTAGGACAAAATGGTAACTTATTTGTATTAACTTATTAGTATTATTTGTTTTCTTAGTATGCAATGGTAACTTTTAAGCTTTCTATTTTATTTTTTTATTTTTTTTCCCTTTTAATTGATACTAAAGTCTAAAACCATGAATAACTAGTTCTAAATTGAGGAAATATTTTATGGTAAACTTTTATATTTATTATAATATATATATACACAAACACATACATACATATATATATATATATATATATATTTATAAATATAAAAAATAGCAGTAAACCCGAAACGGTACACTTGTATTGACCGGTATCCGAAATATATCGTACCGGTGGCCAAACCGGTACGGCCTCCGGTACGGTATTGACATCCTTGGCTCAAATCCAAATCCACCATAGCCAAAAGGCCTGAAACCCTTGCATGTTTCAAACCCAAGCCTAAATCATCAAATCAACCAAAGACAAAACAAAACAAATCAAAAGAGAAACTATGGTCGTTAAACAAGTGGAAAATCAAAAGAGAAACTAGGTGCTTAATCAAGTGGAGAGAGATGAAGAGAAGGGTGGTAGTGTGACGGTGTTTGGTGGGTTTGAGAGGGACGGTGAGTTATTAATTCTTCCAATAATAAATACATTTCAAGTTATTTAAATCTCATGCAACTTCATTCGAAAGCTGCTAATAATCTTTCAGGTTGTCATAAAATTCTTTAGTATCTTCATTGATAACTTCTTTTCATCATTGTATATTGGACTTGTCCCAACTACTTCTTCCAAATTATTTTGCATCTATATATATATATATATATATATTCTTCCATAAATTGACTATGCTCGAGGAACATCTCATGCACATCTCATTCTAGAATGCCACAAATATCAACATATTTCCTCATTGTAAATATCTTCCACGTGACAATTAGTAGTTTTATTAGATGTTATGTGGATTCCCCCACAACAAAACCAAAGATCATAAACAAGACAAATTCCACAAGTCATATATGATCATGCATAACTTATGGTTCAAACTTTGAATGCAAAAATATTTTTGATCCTTACATTTTGGGCTGATTTCTATTTTTGTTCATATTTTGATTTTGCTACTATTCTAATTCTTAAAAATAGAAAATCAATTTTATTTTGGTCCCTACCGTCGACCCACTAACAGAAAACTCTTACATAGCAGATCGAGTGCCATTCTTTCTGACATGGCGCTTACGTGGCCATTAAAAAATTATTTGGCATTTTTAAATGCCATGCCAGATGTTAGGGTACTTTTTTTTTTTACACCTAATTTTATTTGGGTACCACCTATTTATTTTCAAACACCACTAATAAGTTATTGAGTTTTCTCAAATAATTTTTGGAAAAATTATTAAGTTAATCACAAATGTTTCATATCTCATTATCTAAATTGGGTTATGATATAAACTATCACAAAAAAAGCCCCAAAACTCATATTTTATCCAATTTTATTATCATATTCTATTTAAAGCCCAAGAATACTTATGCTGGGCAATATTTGAGAAGGTCATGATTCAAGTCCATGGCAAAACAATTTTATTAATGGAATTCAAATCCATGATCAAAGCCCATCATTTAAACCCATGGCAATTTATTTGTCCAAAACCCAATTCTCATTGACAACATCAAAGCCCAATTTTCATTGGCAATATCAAAAGTCCAACTTACATTGGCACTATTTAAAACCCAATTTTCATTGACAACATCAAAACTCAATTTTCATTGGCAACATTAAAAGCCCAACTTACATTGGCACTATTTAAAACCCAATTCTCATTGGCAATATCAAAGCCCAATTCTCATTGGCAATATCCAAAACTCAACTTGCGTTGGCACCATTAAAAGCCCAAACTAACTACTTGACACTATTCTATCAAAAGTCCAAGGTTATTAAATACTCGGCAAAATACTATATCATAATTATTTCACTTAAAAGTCCGATAATAAACAATACTTTAATTTTTTAAACATATTATTACAATATTACAAGCTCATGGAATTTATGAATTGTCTATTCTCAAAACCCATGGCAATCATTTTGTAAAAGCCCATGGAGAGTTATGATTATTAGACCCATGACATATATTTATTGTTATAAACCCATGAAATACATGGATATCATTTGCATCGCGACATCCATAATATATGCCTTTGACACTCATGGCAAACATTCAAACCCACAAGCTCATCATTCAAGTTATGATGCGATTATTAGAAACCATGAACATTATTGCAACATGGAATTCATCAAAGTAAATAGTATTTACAAAAGTATTTTGAAACTTGTCCTATTGTTTCAAACATTACAACTAATTGCTCAAAGGCCCATTGCAAGTATTTATGAAAAACCCAAAAATATTTACTAATAAAATCCATGAGGAATGAAAGCTCATGACAACATGTGCACACAACCCAACCCATGTGAGCAAACCCAAGCAAAAAAACACAAGCAACTAACCAAAAGGCAACTAGAGACTCATACAAGGAAACCAAACATTTGAGAATGGACTAAGAGATGTCCCATCAATTTTTTGCCACCCTCTACCTGACGTGAATAGTGCCCAAGGGCTGTCATATCAGTTGAGGTCAAAAAGATGAAGAGACTCCATGATCTTCCTCAAGACTGCACCTCCAACGGAAGGGGAGCTGAGACCAAATTATCCAAACTTCAACAAATTAATGCTATAAATATTAAAAATGATCAAGACATGATTCATATACCAAGCCCATGAATCCTAAAGGGGAAAATTTGGGAACATGTGGTTTGAACGCATAAAGGGATCTCTAACGGAACCCCCTAAAGTAGACTAAAACTTGACACCTAGCTTGGGGTGTTGAAATCTTACTTCTTGGGGGACCAAATCTTAGTTTGCAACATTAGGAGTCACTCTTGATATACAATAATTAAGCTTAGCCCCGAAAATCTTGGCACTTAATGCAAAAAGCTCTAAAATCCCATCATTATCCAAAGAAGCAAGACAAACCCTCGAAGTGGATTTTCCTACTTCTGATCAAAAATCTTAGGAAAGTTAAACCTTGATTTCGTCACCCCTGATGAGTCATGCATTTTTGGCTTCTTGTCAATCAATGCTTCTCTAAAGCTCCATTATAAAAACATACACACCTTAGCCTACTGGGGAAAAAGGAAGAAGCCTCTCTAAGAACTTCTGTCATTGACTACATTCTGCAGAAATTCAACCCCTATTAAGCTTTCTTTAAGCTTCCCCAAGCTCTCTTGAGCTCACTCACAACCTTTCTTACCCTATAGTCACCATAACACCAACATTCACCACCTTACTTACACATTCCTATTCCATAAACGTCCCATAACTAACCAGGACAGCCACTCCCTTTGAAACCCTTGGTTTGTTTACTACTTTGCTCATGGTTTAGCTTTCCTTAAACTCACCACTTATTATCTTTAGCCTACACTCATCTAATTTTAGATATTTTTCTCATCCCTCTACACAACCACAGCTCAAAAATGTCCTCCAACTAGACAGAAACGGCCCATTACTCACAAAAAGCTTCAATCTCAGTGTTAATCCCATCTCACTCACTCAAAATAGTCCACATTCACCTTATTCATGCCTTATAATTATACACTCACCAAAATCTTAGTTTAATACTTGCTGCATTGAGTTGGGGATCTTTCTCTCCCTTCATTCCATCCTATTTTTCCTCTTTTATTTGTAACTATGGAGCCTTTGATTATTGTTTATTATTATTATGATGAATGATATAATGTATTTGTAACAATTGAATTTTTCCCTCACATTGATATAATAATGGCTGAAAGTACTATAAATTCCCTTGACCAAGACACACAAGGACCCCCAGGAGTGAACATTTTCCTAAATTTATTTAATCATTGACTGCTGGACTCTGAGTATAATTTCACCCCTACCGCTGAAGATAATACCGTACTGCTAGAGGACTGATTTGAACTATGACGCCGTAAAAAGACTAATAATATAACAAACTAACAATATTAACGTGTTTATTGGGTTTTATTGTTGTCTTCTTATTAGGGTGCAACCTCCATCTCTTACTTAGGCGGACTTACACCACACCGATAGCCTTTGGGCTTTATTTCAAGGGCCCATTGTTGAGTTTCGGCTTGGCTACCCCATATTCTATTTGGGAACATCAAAAATTTTCCCCTTAACAACAGATTTAATTAATAAAAAAAAAGTTGGATAAGAAAATTAAAAAAAAAATTAAAATAACCATTAATCTAATTAATATATATATATATATATATATTTTTTTTTTACTTTTCTTTTGTTTTTTGTTTTTTTTTTTTTTTGCTTTTTTTGTTTTTTGTAAGAACATTTCTTCTTTCCCAGACCATGAACTTCACGTTCTTCCCTAAAAAACAAACTAGCAAACCCAAAAAAAAAAAATTTAAAAAATTTTGAGAAAAAATTTTAATTTAATTTACTGTTTAATAATAGTATTTTTTTAGACAAATGCTAATTAATCATACAATATATCCAAGATAAATATCAAGGTCTATATGTTCTATATATTGTCGTAGTTTTGTTGAATTTTTTGTTTTTTGGTTTTTCAAAACTCAATTTACATTAATTTATTAATTAACTTAAAAATTTTAGTTGGAGATGCAATTCTCTTTTCTTTTTCCTTCTATTTTTTTTAAACAAAAAATTAAAAAACTCTTATATCAAAAATACCAAAACATGCATTCCATTTTGACTTTAGGGCCTTCACCATACAAAGGTGAAAAAATCAAATATAAAGGTGTGGATTTTTTTTATTAATTTTTTTTATACAATATCCAGACCCAAGTAGAAAACAGGGATCATGGGCCTTATGCTTGTGGTTTGGTGGGCTAGGCTTGATTCACTGCAGCTATGTTGGGCTGATTTCAAACCAAGTTGTGCACAAAATATGATTCTTACAACACATACACATTTATGCATACAAAATATACATGTATTGTACAGTAAGGAAAGGAACAGTAAAAGAATAATAAAAGGCAAATAAAACATCAGAGATCATCGGAATGATAAGTAATATTTCATTATTTTTTTAGTTGTAGTACATTAGATCCTTTCTCCACTAGAGTATGTCGCAAGGTCCAAATAATTTCAAAAGTCACAGACTTAGATAGCTCTTTGTAGACTTCTAAGACTTTTGAGATTTGAATCCCTTTGAATCTAAGTGTATCCCTTAGTGCCTATCTTAGGATCCCTCACATTGTTTTCCCTTTTTTCTGCTTTTATGAATTCTAAAGAAGTTTTTCAAAGGACTTTTTTGCTCTGATTCTCTATTGCTGAATGGGTTTTGTTGATGGCTTCATCCCCTTTTATAGTACCTTCCTAGGATTTTTGATGTACCACTGATTCCCTCCATCTGCTGCCTTAGGTACCAAGACCAATGTTGTGTTAGTAACATTGGTGGATGGTTCCTTCCTTATTTCCTTATTATTTTCCCCTTTTGAGGGTTCCCCTCAAAAAGTTCTCAGCTGACCTTCCTCTTTTGGGAGATCCTAAGAGCTGACTTTCAATCTTCTCTTTCCAAAGCTTCTAGATGCTACTTTTCAAACCCACCTTTTGGCTACTTCACCTTTTGTCATTTTCTTTAAATGGGCAGATCTCTCTCACTCAAGTTGAAAGATCCCAGCCACCTTCCTTCATGGTTTACCTTCCTACGTTCCCTAAGGTATCAAGCTTCTTTTTATTTATTCATTCATTTATTTATTTATGAATTGTTGATTCCTAAGTCATTAGCCTTTTTATAAATCATGGGCACCTAATGGGACATACCCATCTTCGTTTTTGTGCCCATGAGCATGCTTTCTTGAGTTGTTCCAATCCCAGCTAATTTCTCTTTGCATTTCCCAAGGATCCCAGGTTTCTGGGAGTCCCAAGGTATCCTGGTCTAGTCCTTTTCTAGGGTCCCCAAGAAGTTTCCCTTACAAAGGCTAAGTTGAGCTTCCTTTTTCCTTTTCCTTTCTTTTCTAAGGCCCAAAACTTGCCCATTCATGGGTTTGGGCTTCCTTTTACTTATTTTAAGTGGGTCTTGGTCGGCGGATTGGGCCTTGCCCTTTCTTTAAGGGCTTAATTGGGTTTAGATTTCAATGTTTGTGATTTTTGGGCCTCAATACGATTCTTGTGATATTTTGGATTTCAACAAAAAGTAAAAAGATGAAGCAAAACAAAACCATTATACCAGTAAAAGTTAGCATTCAACGTTTCAATAATTATTATCATAGAAGATCTACTCACGAAGATCTTTCTTGTTTGTCACAAAACCAAATCTCTTTATACCTCTTCAACTTTTAACCTAAAAAGATTAATGAGAATAAAAAGAGTCAAGGAAAATCCTTTTTATAGTGGATGTGACACCACAGATCAATTGGATGTTGATTGAGTGTGTACTAAGACCCACATTTGACATATATTAGGTTGATCTGGGTTTTAAAATTGTGGTGACCTTAATTGTTCTTTTAGTTTTTTTTCTTGGTCTTCCTTGGCAATCAATAAATGTTGAAGCAGAAGAGATTGAAACATTTTTAGACCAAAAGAGAAGTATGTTAAGTATCTACAAGGAGACTTTTAGTTAAAAAATTGGTGAATATACCATTTTGGGTTAGAATCAATTTGGTCCATAATATTTCAACTTGCAATTAATTTGGTCTTTACATTTTTGTGGCATTCAAATTGGTCCATATTATTTTAAACTTGTAGTTAATTTGGTACCTATTATTTTCAATTTGTAGTCATTTTCAGTCCAAATCTAGGTTTGCAGTAGGTGTTGAGTTGATATATATGTCTACTAGTTGAAGATTAATAAATTTGTTTTGTGTTTTTGTATTTGGTTGTCAAGAAAGTGCAAAAAAAAAGTTATGATTTGACAGTAGGGGATCAAATTAACAGCAATTTTAAAAATAACATTGACTTAATTGATTGTTTTCACAATGTAGAAATTAAATTAATAGTTACCTCAAAATATAAGGACCAAAATGATATTTTTACTTAAATAGGATAGTTCAACGGGTAATTTTTATCACATATGCAATAGTAATTGCAACAAAACTAAACTAGAGGGTGAGATAAAAAAGTTGAAGATTGACTTTTTAATCTCAGCCTTTGGATCAAACAAATATTTTAACTTTTTTTTTTAATTTTTATTTTTAACTTATCAAATTTTTACAAGTCACAAGTCAAAGTACTATATCGTAATAATTACATTTTTTTTTTTTTGTGAGAAATATCGTAATAATTACATGAATGCATGGAAACCCGAAAAGTATTACTAACTCGATTTAAGTTAGAACTCACCACAAAACACTTATCACCGAATCTAGAAACCATCGAAGTTTTTAAAAGAAAAAAACAATTTTCACTAAGTACATATCGCCGAATCTAAAAACCAGTTTGGTCGGCGTACGACGATGTTTTATTTTCCACACTCTCCGGGAAAACATAGACTGTGATCGGTCTCTCTGCTATTTAGAAAGGTAAAAAAAACTCTCTGTTTCATCTGATTTTTATTATCAGAACTTTCATGTTTCTCTCTCTGAATGATTCTTTGATGTGATGCAAAAACCATACAGGTAGTAAAGGTAGCTTCTTTTGTATTGTTTGAATTTTTATTGATTAATCTTCATGCTCTGTTTGGTTGCTGAGACACAGAAACTTGGAATTTAATTGAAATCAAATTTACTGTCACAAGAGGAGGACTATGTTATGATTGTCACTTTTTTATGGAATCCCTTTTCATCCTATTTGTTTTTCAAAACTTTTGAGACGTTTAGGCCTCTGAATTTCAAGCTTTGTGTTTTCTAAGACAAAACTATATTTTGGAGAATTTAATGCTGTGGCTGTGCTAAGGCCTAGGTAGCTGAGTTTAGAAAGGGATTTGAGGGACTAAAAAAGGCTAGAAACTGAGAGCATTAGGGTGGGAAGATCAGTTGTCTATGTATGTGATGTAAGAGAGGAGGCACATATTTCTTTTAATACATTTTTTAAAAATAAAAAGATAAGCTTTAAGAGGTTTGAGTGCTATTATTATAGTCTTCTTGGTTTTTATGTCAAGTGTTAATGCATCATTCATTTTGGCACAAAAATTAAAAATTTTAAATGGGTCATGTGGGTCAAAATTAGCTATCCAATTTAGAATATAATTATTCTCAAAAAAAAAAAAAAAAAAAAAAAGAAGAATATAATTAGATTTTAGATTTTCTTTCAGCTTTGGCTTTAAGTATATATGTATATATATATATATATATATATATATATGATGGCAGGTAGTAGTGTTTTGGGTCTTTGTTATGTGCTTTTCTTACATGGAATACCTCGTTAATTAAAGTTTCAAAAGATAGGGATGAGAAGCATGGTTAAAAAAATTATCACTTTAAATTACCATGGAAACAATGTGTCTCTATGGTTGTTGCTCTTTAAAGTTGTGTAAATTACCTCTACTTCCAATGCATATGAGAGACACACAAACACAAATTCTTTAATTTTGAATTATATATCAATTTTACCATGTCCTTAATTTTTTTATAATGATTTTCATGTAGGGCATTGTTCTTATATTACACAAGTGCAATGTGTATACATTTTCCACATTTATTATCTGCAACCTAATATATTAGCTTATTGGTTTGAAAATTTCTATATGAGCACCATCCGTTTTTTGTTTTTGTTGACATAACCACCATCTAGTTGTGACTTGTGTTCATATAGAAATTGGATAGAAATTGGACTCTTGTTCTACCCAAGCAACTTGGAGCAAATTGTGGGGTCACATCAATAAGTTTCTATAGGGGAAAGAATAGGGATATGAGTGTGTCTCTACTGTAAACTTCAATTCTAAATATTGAAATTCTTCTTAGTGTTACTGTTTATCCATGTAGTGGTGTTTCCTATAGATGCTTTTGTAGGTTTTTCACTTCTTTGCCACAGGGCTGTGTATTTAATTTCTTGCATTTCATCATTATTCAGTGATATGTTTAAACTATGGTTATTAAGAAATTTAATCTGAATACATAATTGGTTACTTAATCAAGTTGATTACAATTTGAGTAAAATCAATCAAGGATCCAAAACACTTTACTTTCTACCCTCTTGCCAATCTGAGTTTCACTTTAGTCTCTCTGCAATTTAACAGTAAAAACTTTCTCTCTCATGTGATTTCAATCTCAGATATATTATCTATGCAAAAACCATACAGAATCACACACTCCATAGTGGTAGTAAAGATAGCTTTTTTTTTTTCTTTTTTTTTTTTTGGTTGAATTTATATAGATTCTTCTTGCTCTGTTTGGTTGTTGAGAGAGAAGTTTGGAATTTAAAATGAGAGAAATCAACTTTAAGAGAGGACTATGTTTTTTTTTTTTTTTTTTTCCTTCTTGCATTTTAAAAATATTTTGAGAAATTGGGACTCAGAATTTTCATAATTTTGGCTTTCAAAGACAACTTTATTAAAGAATTTAATATTTTTTATCAATGAAATATTGAGTTTTTTGAGGTTTGGGAGGAATTTGATTATGGTTCTTTTTCTTTTTCAACTGCACACTATTCACAAATTGTGCAGAATATTCCCTGCTCTTCTTAGCTCTTTTCAATCAAAAATCAATTTTTTTTTTCCCTATTGAAACCACATACTTTTTTATAGCAAAAAACCTTCATGTAACTCACCCAACCACTTTTGAGTTTTTATTTTTATTTTTAAAAAAAAAAAAACTCATAACCCTTTTCTGTAACTGTTCTAAATCCACCACTAGCAGACATAGACAAAAATTCCAAATTTCCCTACATCAATTATAACTATATGAATAACTGAGTGTGAAAATCTGGTAGGAGGATATGGTCTAGTTTGGATATCTGCCTATATGGTGAGTTTCTACTTCTTTGATGTGGCTGTTTGGACTTAGAGAGAAAGGAACTCACGCTTATGTGAAATGTGTAACCCTTAGCATATAATGGAATCTGGAGAATAAATTAAACACTCCAAATGTCTTCCATTCTGCTTCTTCAATTGGAGTCAAATGTCAATATAGGACAAAAGTGAACTGTATTTACAGGTCTTGAAAACTGTATTAATTGGGACATTAGTTTGGACCTCTGTTATTTTGTAACAATTTGGTGTCACTGCAGATTTTTGAAGTGATTATATCTGTTATGACTTGGGTTTATACTTTATAGTAATACTTTCTTGTTTGTATCATTTGCAGCTTGTTATAACTTGGGTTTTTGTTCATAAGAAAAATGGAAGTCATTTTTTCAAATGAAGACTTAGCAATGGAAATTTTAAGTCGCTTGTCAGCTAAGAACCTTTTAAGGTGCAAGTGTGTCTCCAAGAGATGGACGAGCCTTATATCTGATCCATCCTTTGTGCGGATTCACCATCAGAGGTCAAGATGCATTTCAGGACTCCTTGTTCAAGAGTTTAAGGAGTATGGGGGGAATTTTCGTGGAGATGATTATTTCCTTTACGCTAGTGTTAATGGTGAATTGGGCATATTTAAATTGATGGATGAAAGTTTCCCTCAACTGACTTCTGTCGTTATGGCTTCATGTGATGGACTCATCTGTTATAGAAGTCGTCGAACTAGGGATGTAGAGGTGCTGGACATAGTTGTTTGGAACCCAATGACCCAGGAACGGTTAACCTTGAGAACCACTGACTGTCATGTTGGTAGCATCTTCGGATTGGCTTTCTACCCATTTGGTTCTTCAGCAAAGATGATCCCTAGCTTTAAAGTGGTCAGCATTCAGCGACCAAAACATGACCAAAATTCCTACTCCTTTGTGATCTACTCATCGGAGACAGGGAAATGGAAAACTTCCCTTGAAGTGTGCTATTGCAAGGATGAGCTTCACAAGAACAAACATATTTATGTTAATGGAAGGTTTTACTGGTTGACGAAGAATCAGAACATTATCACTTTTGAGGTGGATGAGGAGTTATCTGGAGTCATTACAGTACCAGGTCCTAAGTGGTTGGATAGATATGTAGTGAGACTGGCTTGCCTTGGGGATTCAGATGGGTATCTTCATTATGTGTGTGTAGATATGCCTGAACTTAGGGTCTGGATGTTAACAGATCCTTGCAAGCCCATTTGGGTTCTTAAGCACCATGTAAATATAGATCAATTTGGTGAAGAATCAAGGGATCATTATATCCATCGTGTACGGCACTCTCCTGAAACGATTGGGGATTCTTTTGTAGTGGATGCTCAAAATTTCCATGATGAAGTTGTGTATTTGTCTATACGAGGTAGGTTATGTTCGTACGACTTCAAAACTGGAAGGCTAAGATTCTTCTTTAATGGTTTGTACCTGAGGCATATGAATAAGGTTCAGGCCACTGTGCTCCCATATACACCAACCTTGGCAACAATTGGCATTCCCTGGTTGAAACAGAATTCTGGTAGTGCTTCTATTTCTTTTGCTTCAACATCTTTTAATTACCTAGGAAGACCTAGAAAAAAATTGAAAACAAGGAAGACCTAGAGAAAAATTGAAAGAACCCTTTAAGGTCACCACATTTTTAAACTGCTGCTCATTGAAATGGAAGTAGTCAGTGCATTTATATAAATTAGTAAGCATGGACCGGTCAATTTCAGTGGCCTAAGTTTTTTTTGGACATGGCCCCATTGGGGATGCTGTTTGCCTGCGGTACTAATTTCTACTTATTTATTTCTTCTTGTATTGGTTGCTAAGATTATATGGGATTTGTTGAACTTTTGGTTTCCATGTAATTTTGACCATTGACTTCTAATTTTTAACCAATTGATAGAGCATGAGCATATTGCTTTGCATGTTTGTTGCAGATCAATTGTAACAAATTTGTTGTATCTTTACTGTTTTCATTTTCCTAGTTAAAATTAAATTTTGTGTTGTTTTCTTTTTTCTAGTTGAATTTACGATATTTCCCTTTTTCTAGTTGAATAAGGATTGTGTGTTGTTTTTCTTTTCCTAGTTGAAATAGAAGTTCATTATTTCTTTTGTTAAAGGAGTAGGAGAAAATCTCTACATTCTATTTTGGGAGTGATGGACCTGATAGATTCAGGTTCTTTTTTTTATATTAAATTCCTGGTTTGTTGTGCAACAAAATGTGTGCTTGGCAGTGACTTCCTTATTCCAATCTGATGGATTTCTTGGAGAAGAAAATTCCACTATGATTATTTTGATCCCCAACGTTGAGAAACTGTCAAGAGTTGATGATTACAACAGACATATATCATGTTGAAATGTGCAATATGAGTGTATTTCCAAAATCCTTGCTAATAGACTCTATGGCTGCTAGAATGAAATTATTAACTCTTGACTTTTTATTTTTTTATTTTTTTTATTTGATAATCATATTAACTCTGACTTTGTCAAGGGGATGAGTATCTCTGAAAACATCCTGCTTGCTCATTAGTTGGTGAGCAGTTATCACTGAAAATTTAGGGGTGGTAAAATTAATCCAAAAGTGCAACCGGTTTATAATTGATTGGGAATTCTCAAAACCCTAACGTTTCACCAAAGCCAACTACCAATTACGTATTCCTTAAATGAGAGCTCTCAAGGATCCTATGATGAATGAGAAACAAATCCTCTTGAGCCGGCAAGAATGCCAGCATTCTTCCATATTACCACACATTGTTTTCCAATTTCTTAGTGCTTCAGAGGTAGGGTTTCTGGAATCTTGGTTTCATTTGTTCTTTGTGTTCTTCATTTTTTTTTCCTCAGTGTTTGTTTCTTGGTAATTTATAAGTTTTTGGCATTTGTAATTATGTATGTGAATGAATGTTAAATGGGTGGGTTGGGTGGGATGGGTTTGTGAGGTATTTTTTCTTTTGATAAGTAAGGTGTATCATAAGCCCAAAATATTCTATGACAATAAATGAAGGTTTGGTAGGATACTTTTAAGTGTGGGAAAGCTATTAGACAGGGGGCTCTTTTTCCTCTATCCTTTTGTCCTTGAAATGGAGGCTTTTATTAAAATAACGAGATCAAGATTCAGTGAATCTCAGAACTTTAAGTTCCATCCCAATGTGCAGGCCAAAGAATTACTTATTTGACCTTTATAGATGATCTTTTACTATTTGTAGTTGCTGATCTACCTTTAAAACAACTGATAAGGGATGCGCTGAAGAACTTCAATGGTCTTTCTGGTTTTTCTATAATTGGGAACAAGAGTGGGGTATTTTGTGCTGCTGTAACTCTTGATCTCCTGCTACAAATCCCTTTTTGTGCAATTCAAAGCAGGAAACCTCCCAATCATAATTTTTGAAAAACCTCGTTATCACTAGAAAGCTTAGCTCAAAGGACTGCAATCCTCTAACCAAGAAGATCATTGCTAGGTTTAACTCTTGGATTACAACCCTCTTTCTTAGGTGAACTCCTAATTCACTCGATGCTGCATAGTGTCCAGATGTACTGGTCAGGAATGCTCATGTATTGCTTCCTAAGTGGGATCAAATATGCACTCAAAATGGAAGGTTTGGGGCTTAGAAGGGTGGAATATTGGAATATGGAAGTACTTATAAGTCACATTGAATATGTCCACTCAAGCTGGTTTCTTGTGGGTAGCATAGGTCCATGAGGTGTTGTTGAAGGGCAACTG
Organism: Quercus lobata; assembly: GCF_001633185.2. Taxonomy (NCBI): domain Eukaryota; kingdom Viridiplantae; phylum Streptophyta; class Magnoliopsida; order Fagales; family Fagaceae; genus Quercus; species Quercus lobata. The sequence goes on along the minus strand of NC_044907.1, from coordinate 13,473,082 downwards.
GGTAAATGCCTCTAGATAGTGAAGGTCCCCAAGAGTGTACATAGGGGTCGTGGAAATTATTGAAACTTAGGGAAGTGGCTAAACATGCAGTTCCTATGCTATAAAGTTTTGGGATGAAAGAGACATATAAAAAAATAAAAATAAAAAGCTTTGGGATGAAAGAGGTGTTTTTTTTTTGGGGGGGTCTGACTAGATAGATGGCATCTTCGATGGTATTATTTATCAAATTTTCTGGACATAGAATGGTCTATGATGTAGTAAATGCCGTTGAAGCTAAGTTATTTTAGTTAGTGTTTTGAAGAATAAGGGTCAAATCTGGAAGCCAACAAGATCTAAAAACCTGGTTAAAATCCAGGGCAAGCTGAATCTGCTGAAGGTCAAGGAAGAGTACATCGCAATCTGGTCAGCTTCTTCTGAGTCAAGGGAGAGACTCAGAAGCAAGAAAGAAGAGGTGTCTTGGTGTAAGCTAATATGGTGTTCAAATGCAATTTGTAAGTATAGTTTCATTGGTTGGCTTTCCTTGAAGTATATATGATCAACAAGAGCAAGGTAGCTGCATCGGGCTTAACAGGGGATTCTGCTTGTTTTTTCTGTAGGAGGGGTTATAGAGAGGAGTCACTTCTTTTCTGTGCTTGTCTTTTTTGTTTTTTGTTTTTTTTTTTGTTTTTTTTTTAAAGTCCAGTGCCTCAAATAGGCAAATGAACAGTATTTCATTAATGAATAGTAATCGGAAATTATTTTTTTATTGTTTTCAGTTTTCAACAAAATAAGCGATATCCAAACCTACACTTAGAGCCTAATAATTTAGCATTGAATACTGTCTTAACTTTCCATGAAGAAGTTAGGTAAGAAGTTAGTCAAGCTCATGTAACATGGAGTAGTTAACTAGATTTGATCATACCTTCATGGAGTTCCTGGCCTCTGGTTTATCAGATAACAGGGGGTTTATTTTTGCCATTTAGCATGATTTCTCTAATGTTTTCGTTATGTAGAATTAGAACCAAACATATTAGTTAAGTAGTATCTTGAGTTTTTGAGACTCAAGTTCTACGAATAAACTCGAGTCTTTGAGTTCTAAGTGGTGGAAAAGCTACGGTGGACTAAAGAAGTCCACGTGGAACTCGAGTCTTAAAAACTCAAGATCCTTTATGCGTTGATCAGAGCTATTCTCTTCTCCAGATTTGTTTCTCTCTTCTCTTCTTTGATTTGATCTTGCTACCTAGGTTTTGCTTCTACTACATAACTATTATGTTTAGTTTTCCTGCCATATAACGAATATATTAGGAAAATCATGCTAAGTGGCAAAAAAAAACTTCTCAGATCACACACCAAACCTCATCACATTTAGGGCATCTTCCTTATCTGGTCCTAAACCTTTTCAAGTTTTACAATTTTTGGGTTGAGCATAAAGAGTTCTTATGTAAATGATTTATGCTAAGTTGAAGGCCGTAAAAAGGATTTTAGGTATGAATAAAGAGGTTTTTGGTTGGATTTAACTATTTATCAACAGGTCATAAGAGTCGGATTAAATCTTGAGTTGGTTCAAAATAACATGCTCCAAAGACCTGGTGACCCTACCCTTGCTTGTAAAGAAAAGAGTGTCTTCACTTAACGCAAAATTTAGGTGATCAAAACTCCTCCAACTTTCATAAGATGGTAACCATAAAAAACCCAAAAAAAAAAGTGTCATTAAATGTAGGCGCAGAAGGTAGTAAAAGCCTTAAGTGTTGAACTGACTCTTTATTATCCAATTCAATTTCCAATTCAAACAAACTAAATTATGAACAAAACCGAATAATAGCAACCACAGCAAAAACAAATGAATCCAATCAAGAGGCCAAAGAAGGCAATTTTGAACTCTTAGCAGCAATCACTTGACCATTTGCATTTCTAATGAATTCAAAAAGGAATTATAATGTAAAGCACAATTCACCTTATAACTACCAAATCTTGAAGGAGTCCGCCGTACCTGAGGAAATTGCACAACTACGATTTAAAATCCATGTCCCTAAATTGGAATATAGCAAATAAATAATCAGCGTTAAAAAAAGTCTATTATTTATAACCATTATTTTAGTCCCAATTGTACATTTAACTGCCTATAAAAAATGTGTAAAAAATTGCCTATATTATTGTTTGTATTTTTTTTTAGAAGGTAAACTCGGAGATGAAGGTGAGTGAAAGGAAATTTCTCGTTAAATGAATAGGAAAAGTAAGTAACATAGCAATTAAATGAAACAAAATGAAAGGAATTAAAAGCAAGCTTTTTTAATTTTAATCCAAAATCTTCTACTTAATGACCAAAATATTAGACAAAAAACATCCAACCTTGCACATAGGCTACTCCTCTTCTTTGTGTTACTCTGTAGTCTCTCATCCTGCACATAGGCTACTCCTTTACTTGATTTTTTAAATTTTTTATTTATACAAAATAGAAATTCTACTCTAACCTAATCCAAGTGTAAATGTATGGAAACCTCATTCCTAGAAATTTGAATTTTGGCCCTTACCCCCCCCCCCCACCCACCTAAAAGAACTTTTTATTTGTAAAGTGACCATCATGTCAAGAGTGCATGATGGTCCTCTACTTGATTTTTATTCTTTCACTATCTTGATCTTCGTGAAATTTGTCGATACTAAAGTGGAGTTGCCTTTTTGAGCTAGGAGAGTCAAACAATGATATAACAGAGATTGTAAAGAGGTTAAAATTTGTCAAATCAACTGTCAATAGCATTAAAAATAAATAAATAAATACTAATTGGGCTTTAAAATGCCTAGTTGAGACTATGAGAGAACATGGGGGTTCAAAGAACATGGTTAAAAGTTAAAAACATACTGAATATCAACAATTTAATTTGAGTGGTTGATACAAATAGATCATAAAATATTAAATTGACCAAAAAATATTTCTCCTTAAAGTTCCGAATAAAATGCTCAAACTTTGGCCCTAACCTCATCGCATGCATGAAAACCTTATCACACACGCTTCATGTATGCGATGAGGCTCTTATTTGTTTTTGGGGGGAGGGAAGGGGGGGTTTACATGTTTTCCTACAAATACTAAGCATTGACTCATGGACAAACCAATTGCAATAAAATAAAGTGAATAATTACACTTTTTAACCCAAAATTTTATAGTTCACCATTACAAAATTACAAAAGGAATGCAAAAAAATGAAAAAAAAAAAAAAAAAAAAAAAAAAAAAAAAAAAAAAACTATTCACACATAAACTCACTATACAAAAAACAATAACCTTTAAGGAGAATTGACAAAGAAAAAGGGGGGGGGGGGGGAGTAAGAAAAATGGTGCCATTTCTTGAATCTTTTTCATGCCTCGACTTCAAATCCCATTTGGTTCTTAGAGCATCTCCAGCAAATTCATCAAATTTTTGTACTGTTTGGAGAATGAACAGTAACTTTTACCTTTTATCTACCTACTTTTTCAAATACACTTTCCAACAGATTCTCTATCTCATTTAAATATTATTTCTTCATTTTTTTTTAACAACTACACATTTTCCAATATTTTTTTATTCAACACCTGATTATTATAATAGGAAAAAAAATTTTTGAAAAATGAATAGTAGCCCATCAGACTTGATGAGCTACTGTTCATGAGCCAAAAAAAAAATTGGGTATAGGGAATCTATTGGAGTGACTTTTTTTGGTCTCATTTTCTATTATAGAGAAAATTTTGCTTTTACATAGACCATTGGAGATGCTTGTAAGCGACTAAATCTCTCGCTTGGAAATAAAGTCGAACAAGTGAAAATAGTTTCACAAATGCGAATGTGTATTGATGATTGTGTGGTACAATTCTCTGGAATTACAAAAGAGTGATCCTCTGATTCGATCTCCTTGCAAAACTTATTGATTAGATTTGTGGTAATGTGGTTTTGACTTGAACACAAAATATCCTTCAATTTGGTTGAGGGATGGATCGAAGATTTTTGGAACAAAATTACAATGAATCTCTGGCTATGAGCTTGTTAGAAATTCTTTGTTCTTCGTGTTCTTTGTGTTCTTCGTGTTCTTCGTGCGTTCTTCGTGTTCTTCGTGTTCTTCGTGCGTTCGTCATCTTCGAAGGTTTGTTGTGGAAGTTCTCCGGGGCTTTAGAGGCTTGAATCCGTAGAGCTTCACTGATTTGTGGTTGTTTGAGGTTTCTGGAGGCTTTTGAGCTTGATTCCAGTGAACTTTGAGATCTAGGCAGATAGTTTGGATGATTCTGCTTCGAATGTTCTTTGTATTTGAAGATTTGTGGTGGAAGTTCTTCGGAGCTTTGGAGGCTTGAATCCATAGAGCTTCACTGATTTGTGATTTGTTGATGTTTTCGGACCTTTGAGCTTGATTCCCGCAAACTTTAGGATCTAAGCAGATGATCTGAATGATTCTGCTTCGAATGTTCTCCGGTTTTGGGATTGAAGTTCTTGAAGTTCTTGAAGTTCTTGAAAGCTTTTGAGGCTTGATCTTCGTAGAGCTTCTTCACTTCTGAATCCTGGTCCTCCTGAATGTCTCAGGAAGGCTTCTATTTATAGGAGTTTTGGGGTGGGTGAGCGACATGTGGCGGAGCTTGATTGGTGACACATGTCACAGCTTGATTGGTCCGCTTAAGTCATCGCTTACACGTGCGAGGTTGCTTGAGTCATCGCTTACACGTGCGAGGCTGCCTGAGTCATCGCTTACACGTGCGAGGCTGCTTGAGTCATCGCTTACACGTGTGCTGATGCGTGATTGGCTCTTGCATGACATTTGGCAAATTTCTGTTGGCTTCTGAATAGTGATAGCAAAACCTAGCAGCAATACATGGTGTTCTGTAAATTGCTGTATTTTGTGGACTTGGTAATGTGACGTGTCAGCTTGTGATAGGTCGGGAATTTTCCCTCTCTACAATGCTCTTAGTTCCTTACTTTTGCCATCATAAAAGCAGATATACAACAACTGAAATTGCCCCAATAACCTTAAAAATAGTTGTTATACAATGTTTACTATTTCAAATTCTTTCCTTACAATTTCCATAACAAATATACAACAATTGCAATTGATCACCTTTGGTTCTAGCTCTGTCCCCCCTTCCTAGGGTTTCCAATCTAATAATCTAGAGTCCAAATCCCTCTCATTCCAATAATCTAATTATAAAATATAAAAAAGATATTGTAACCATTTTTTATAGATAGTAATTTTTTAAAAAAGAAAAATTGGTAGGTCTAGCGTGAGTCTAAAGCTGCCCTTGGCTTTGTACCCCAGGTGGTCCCATTCCTTTTTTTTTTTTTTTTGAATAACAACTCAAATAGTTCTATAAAAATAAAAAATAAAAAATAAAAAACTCAGAAGCTCAACGTGAGAATAATAAGTCTCTTTTTTAAAAAATAAAATAAAAGATGAGATGTCTCTCTACTTGGGGCCCCGTACAGGGCCGGGGGATAGCAGAGATGGGTACGGGCCCAGATCAGGTACAAACTGGGTTGCCGAGTGGTGCCGTTCAATCCATTCTATTGGACTTGAGGTTATATTATAAGATAATTTGGGAAGTGACTGTTGCACACATGTTTTACAACTGAACCCACGTTTTCAGTTGTAAAACACTTGTGTGTGAGCACACATGGACACTCGGATGTAATAAATTTTAGCCAAATAATTTCTCCATGTCTACAAGTTAGATAATCATTTTGTTGAAACCATAATTTAGCAATTGATACCTTAGCCAAATGGGCTTTCAATGCAATTACAACAAGATCCTAATCGTGTGAGGATTTAATAAGTCATAGCTGTCTAGAGATGTGAAAAATTTTGCACTTTTTTTCCATCACAGTTATTGAGTAGTATGATTTTTCACAATTTTTGTATCTATCAAAAAAATGTTATGAATTTTCTTTAATTAAAGAAGGCATTATTTTTTAAAGAAGATATTATGAGTAGCATGTTGTGATTAGTGTACAATATAAGAAGTTAATGGTGGACTTTGGAAAAGTGATATTATACTAATCATAATAGATTTTAAAATGTATCTAGGGTTTTTGGCTTAACTTTTTAATTTTTTGATAGGAAAATTGGAATTTCATTCATTTGAAAGAAAATAAGTTACATCATTAGTATGTTCTAAAAAATAAGAGCTCTCCTCAATTCAAGTAACATAATACTAAAATACTTTGAACATGTTTTGCTAACAAGTAGGCTGATTGGTTTTATGCCTTCAGAGTATGTGTGACTTTAAATCGAAGAAACTCATGTGATAAGGAAGTGATGCCATATACTACCGAGGCTATTGATGATGGTGGAGGAGATTGACCTGTTATAACATTTGAAACCACAAGACACAAGAGAATCAGCCTCATGCACTATCTCTCAGGCACCAATGTCCCTAGCAAATAGCAACCCCTCTTCAAAAGCCTTAGCTTCAAGCTCCACAGGCCTCAACGGCTGTTGTAGTTTCTTGCTACGACCAACCCTTTGTATTGTTTGCTTTTGATTCAATAATGTATCACTGTATCATTCCATGCATCAAGGGGCTTACACGCCTAATATTATTTTTTTACTTTTGACAACACATTTAAAGAATATTGAACACATTATCTGATGATAAAAGTTAAATTCCGAAGATGAGAACCCTAGAAGTGGCTCATATTATGCTAAGTAACATATCTAACTTCGCACAAATCTTAATCCTATACCTTTATTTGGACAAATCTTAATGCTAAGATTAAAAGATTTCTATAGTGTTGTAACTAAATTTGCAAAACAAATAAAATTCTTGCAATTAGATTTGAAACCGAAATAACAAATATACATACCTCATCACTTTGGCCGAAACCATGTATATGACATAAGCTAAAAAGAAAAAATTAAAAATGGAAATTAGAAAACCCAATTTATCATCCTATTTTACTTAATGCTAATAACCATAGGTAAGTAGGGGAAATGTGATTAACCCATAATTAATCTCATTAACGTTCTATTGTCAAGTGTCTTGTACCTCAACTGATATCTGATTTTTGCAATGGAAATATCTATATAATTCAAATTCTCCCTTTTTCATTATAACTATCGTATTATTTAAAAAAAAAAATAAAAAAACTCATTATACTTCTATTGTATTTCTCCTTCTCAACAACTCCACTTGGTTCTTACAATGAACCAATCTCTTTGATTATTATAGATTATTATTATTATTATTTTACATCGATAGTTGAGGGTGAGAAGATTTGAACTATATACAAATATTTCCATTGGAATAATAAGAAGCACTAGGTTTTTTTTTTTTTTTTTTAATTGATAGCAATAAGAAGTACTAGTTGAGGTTCTTGACCTCGATCATTATATTTATTAATTATTAGTAAAATACATAAATATAACATAATTCAATGATTTCTAAGATTTATATACCTAATTATTTTGTAGTTTGTACTAAGTACGTGGTAAATCTTTTAATACATGATTTTTAAAAGAAAAAATTTTAATTAAAAAATTTGCCTATATTCACTACATAATACATAATTATTTAATATAATTTGTTAAGTAAAGTGTTTGAAGCAAAGTTTGTACTTCAAGTGGATATCTTAAAGCTTCTCACAAAAAAAAAAAAAAAAAAAAAAAAAAAAAAAGTGGATATCTTAAAGTTATTTAATTAAGTATTGATACATTCTCGTTAATTTGCTTATTCTTTTTATGTACAGACAATTTATTGGAGAACTCGAGCATAACTATATTATTGAATTCATTGATGATTTTGGTCATAGTGAGAGTATATAAACATAACAATTAAATTTGACATAATTTTTTTAAAGTATCACATGGGTTACAGGTTAATAGAATATAGTGCTGAGCAGTTGGGGCTCAATGGTTTTGAACTTATGTTTGTATATAGTTTTTATTTTTATTTTTATAAAAATTACTTGATAATAGTAATTAGTTCTTAGTTAGAAGAATAAAAAATATACAAGGAGATAATAAATATATTTTTTATTTCATTTATAGTAGCAGATGATGGAAAGATCAACTAAATATTTAATTTTTCCAACTATGAATATTGTCAAACAAGATTCTGCCACAAAATGAATTTTTTCAATTTATTTTTATTTTAACAAACCCTAAAATCAATCATAAATAATTTTTTGGAATTCAAAATAATGTTGAATTCCATTTTAATAATAAAATGAGTTGAAAAGTATTAAGAAATAATTATTTTATATATTACTTCATTTTTTAATTTTAATATATTTCTTGCTATTAAAAGGTGATATTTTTTATTCTTTGCCCCAAAACTGAAATTCTAGTTCCATCAAAGCTCTTCTCAGTGTCCATGTTGTGTTGTGAGTAATTTTTAGGTACTTATGGAGCACGAAAAATAATGCTCCATCCTCTCACATTCATAGTGGGATCCACTCATTAAATTCATGGTGGGGGTCCACCATGGATATGAGAGGATGGAACACCATTTCTCTATAATCTAAGAATACCTAAGAATTTTCCGACATTTTATTTAAAAAAATAAAAAATTAGACAATATATTGTAAAGACATACAACAAGTTTGTAGCTAATTAAATGGAATTCTAAGTGGGTTCTAAGTATAATAAGGGATTTCTTATAAGAGATTAAACCAGATGTAAACTTGTAGACCAATGCCCATGTTGGTCGAGTTGGTACTAAATTCAAGTGGTCATTGGGTGAGAAGGGGTAGGGTTATTTAATTACGTAAATATTTCTAACCAATCTAAATGGAGAAAGAGAAAAGAAAAGCAAAATATAAACTTTTATCCTTGTAATAAATGTATGATAAGTGCTACTACTTGCACAACAAATTATAGATAGTAATTTGTTATTGGTTCTAATTTAAATTATTAAGTTAAATTATGCTTTTGCATCAATAATAACTAATAAAAACTTATCATTTAAAATTTATTTTAAAAATATTGGGAATATAGATGTGAAAATAGCATATTATTTATATATATAATATCTCATAAAGACAAGGACGCCATTTTTTTTTTTTTTTGGGGAAAAAAGGCCAATACATAAATCTTTAAGTAAATTTCTCGGGAAAAAAAAAAAAAACCCATTTTTTTTGGATAAAAGCCTAGGACATAAAGCCTTAAGTAAAGTAAGGATAAAAAAACATTAAAAAAGACCATTTTTTTTTTTTATAAAAGGCCAAGATATAAATCGTTAATAAGTAAATTACGGGAAGGATAAAAAAATAAAAAAAAATACCATTTTTTTTTTTTTTTTGGGATAAAAGGCCAAGATATAAATCATTAAGTAAACTACGGGAAAGAAAGTAAAAAGAAAGAAAAAAGAAAGAAAAGAACTCCCCTACTTCTATTGCTTGAGAAGGAAGAATCAAGTTAGAGCTAGCATTGAGGGATTGTGACTTTGAAAATGGTAACATATTTTATCTTTCTCTATAGTTTTCTCTTCGGAATCTTTTTGTTTTTTTGATTGCATTTGAAAATTGTTATAACTTTTTGTTTTTATATATTTTTCAAATTTCTTTGCGTTCAGTTTCAGTAAGTGTTATGAATATATACGTGTATAGCTGTTGTATATATGAATTCATGTATGAATCATTGTTGTATCTACACTTATATGGTGGTGAATGTATGTACGGGTGGGAGATAAAAACTTTATTTTACTTTCTGTTTACCTTGTTGCTTTATAACTTGTTTGGGAAGATGTAAAAGAAAAGAATGAAAATAAAATGAATTTTAATGGAGGGAATGGACTTTGGGAGTTTAGGTGAGTAATTCTTAGGTACTCCCATAGTACGGTAAATGATACTTCCTTCTCTCACAATCATGGTAGAATCCGCTCATTAAATTTGTAGTAGAATTCTTCATGAACGTGAGAGGAAGAAATACCATTTCACTATACTCCGAGACTATCTAAGTATTTTTCTTAGGTGAGAACGAATGAAATGAGTAGGAGTAAATGCTCATTCCTAGTAATGGATCTTAAGTCACGGTGGTATTTTTTTTTACCTGGGCAAACAAAAGAGAACAGGGGGCTTTTATTATGAGGAAACTTGATTGAGTCTTGGGCAATCTTGAGTGGTTCTCAAGATTCCATCATGTTGTAGCAGAATTTTGGCTCCAGGAGTATCAGATCCTGCTCTTGCCTTCATCACATTTGGTGTCCCTTCCTCCACTGGCTTTACACCATTCAAATTTTTTAGTTTTTGGGCTGAGCACAAGGATTTCTTGAAGTGGGTAGAAGAAGCATGGAATCAGGATGTCCAAGGAGTTCCTATGTATAAGCTGTACTGTAAGCTGAAATCAGTAAAGGGGAAATTGAAGAATGTCAACAAGAAAGTGTTTGGTGCATTGCTCAAACGGTCCCAAAAGATAAACTAAGTTTGGAATTGGTACAGAATCGCATGCTTACAAATCTTAATGATCCTAACCTTGTTAGGCAAGAGTGGGAGAGTCTTCATATGTACCAATCTTTATTGCAGGCAGAAGAGAGTTTTTTTAGGCAGAAAGCAAGAATTAGATGGCTCAATTTGGGGGATCATAATACTTTTTTTTCCTTCATAAATCTGTGTCTATTAGAAGTGCAAGGAATACTATAAGATGCTTTTATGGCAATTAAGGGGAAAAGGAAGAAAGTCCTGTACTACTTTAGGAGTTGGCTACTAAATTCTATGAACTTCTTGGAACCTCTCACAGTAGTTTCAATACATGTGGTGATGCACTAGTTACTCAGTTACTTAGTCAAAAGATTACTGCAGAGCAACAGAGGGTCATGCAGGCAGAAGTAATTGATGAGGAGATACAGAAAGTTATTTTCAATTTAAATGGAGATAAGGCTCCATGGCCAGATGGCTTTACTGCTCAATTTTTTAGAAATCTTGGAGTATAGTTCATCAATAAGTTATTGCAGCAGTTAAGTCTTTCTTTCAATCTGGTAAGCTCTAGGAAAGGTAAATGCTACTATATTAACTTTGGTTCCTACGACTCCTAATCTTTCAAGAATTGGGGGGGGGGGGGGGGGGGGGGTGTGTGGTTTAGACCAATTTCATGCTGCAACATTATATACAAGTGTATTACTAAAATATTGTTCGATAGATTGAAGCCTTGCTTGGGCAATCTTATTGGTCAATATCAGACAGGATTTGTCCCTGGAAGAAACATTGCAGAAAATGTATTGTTTGCTCAGGAAGTTGTGAAGAATTATCATAAAAAAAAGGACCTGCAAGGTGCACTTTAAAAGTTGACCTTATGAAGGCTTATGATTCGGAGAATGGGGCTTCATCCTACATTATCTTACTGCTGTTGGAGTACCTGATCAATTTGTTTCATGGGTTAAGGAATGCATTACTACTCCAAAATTCTCTATTCCCTTTAATGGGAGTTTGGTGAGGCTATATTAAGGGGAGTAGGGGTTCGTGGCAAGGCGATCCTCTATCTCCATTCCTATTTTTATTGGCTATGAAGGAGTTTCCAAGCTAATGCAGCAGATGGTTAATAATTCAGCAACGTTCAAATTCCATCTTTACTTTGCTGATGATCTGACGGTTTTTTTGGGGGCTGATGTTCAATCCCTTGGATTAATCCAAGATGTATTTACAATCCTTCAAGAAGCTTTCAGGACTGAGTGCCAATTCATTGAAGAGTGAGGCTTCTCTAGCTCTTGTTCCTTTGAATTTGAAACAGAAAATCTAGGCACTTCTTTAATTTAAAGAAGGGGAACTTCCTGTGAGATACCTTGGTGTACCTTTGATATTAAGAAGATCAACTGAAAAAGAATACAAACCTTCAGTGGATAAACTTACAATGAAAATAAACTCTTGGTCAATTAAACCTCTGCTGGCAGATTGCAAATAATCAAATCAGAATTGTTTAGCTTGCAAGGCTACCTGTCCAGGATGTTTATTCTCCCCAAGAAAGTTGTTAAAGAAGGGGAGAAAAAAATTAAATTGTTTATTGTGGAAGGTATCTGACCATACTACTGCAGGTGCTATGAAAGGTAGGATTTGGTATGTAAACCAAAGACAGGGAGGTTTAGGGTTAAGGATATTGGAAGAGAGGAAAAATATGAAGGTTCTTGCCTCATTCTAACCCGTCATAAAAAAAGGGCTTTTGGGTGGTAAAAATTGCACTTGCACATGGAGTTGGAGAAAGATTCTAAAACTTAGAGTAGAGGCAAGAACCTTCATCAAATTTGAAGTGGTTCAGGTAAAAATATATTTCTTTGGCATGATTTGTGGCATTCAGATGGTATTCTATATAGAAAATATGGGCAGAGCCAAGGTCTCAAGTGTCTTACGGAGAAAAAACTATATTCGGAAACCTGCAAAATAAGAACATTTAGTGAATCTACAAAGCAGGCTTGGTTTGGTGGTATTGGGAGAGTAAGACCAGTTTGGATTCCATCCAAATCTGGTCACTTCTCCTTTTTTTTTTTGGTAATGTGCAATGTAATTAAACAAAAGAAGAAGTACAAGAAAGGTAATCCACCTTAAAAACCAGACTTGATGTCAGGTGGGAGGATATCATTATTGAAAAAAAAGGACTGATGTGAGCTTAAAGAGAATTTTGCAACTGCATGAGCAGCAGAATTGCAAAGTCTCCTGACCCAACGAAACCTAATAGAAGGAAAAGCAGAAGAAAGACTCAGAATATTGCTAATGTAAGTATTGATGGACCAGTTAGGGGAAAGAGCGGACGAGCATAGCACATCAAAGCAAGACTTCGCATCACCCTCAAAGATAACCCTGGTGCCACTGTTCTCGGCTTGCAAGCTCAACTGCCCATTGAAGGGCAGCAGCTTTGGCTTGGAGAGGAGAGCATAACGGGCAACATCTGCCCCAAGCGCAAATGACCTCACCCAAACGATTTCTAGCTATCACCCCCATAGCAACTCTGTACTCAGAAGAAGCTGCATCCACATTAATCTTAACCATCCTAAGGGAGGGGGAGCCGAGGTTGTGGAACTAGATGGTGAAGGGGGGGGGGGGGGCAGGAGGAGGAACAGATAGCAGCTTGGAGTACTCTAAGAATTTAGCTTGTACCTGTGGATAGATTTGGGAATATCTACCTGGGCATCTTTGTAACAGATGTGATTCCTTAAGTACCAAATTTCATCCAAAATGAGGGCTATATTGAGAGTTATGAGCCATTGGTCATGGGCATTGGTGGTGGATGTTGGAGGCTCAATGATAAGCTTGACAATGTCTTCATTAGTCTGCAGCATGCTAGTATCTACACTGGGCCCCCAGCAGGAAGATAGCCATAAAGCTCTAGCTATGGGGCATTCAAAGAACAGATGTACACAAGACTCCCAACCATTCTTACATAGGGTGCAATTGAGGTCACTGTACTCCAATCTGCATGAAAAATTTTCATTGGTGGGGAGAGATTTGTTACCAATCCTCCAAATGAGCATTTTAATTCTCTCGGGGAGCCTTGCTTTCCAAAGCTTCTTCCAAGGCACCTTGGCTTGACTAGGATTAGGTTCTTGATCAACTGAAATTCTATAGGCTGACTTAACCGCGAACAAACCCTTGGAGTCCAGAGTCCAAATGAGTTTATCAGATTTGGGGCTGATTGGTAGGGGGATAGACATGATGGCTTGAGCAGAGGCAGCATCAAATAACTCGAGGATAAGTCTAGAATTCCAACTGTGAGAAGTGGGATCAAATAGCTGTGAAACAGTGAGGGGGGTCTGATTTTGTGACTCATTTCTTCGTACAGGTTTGAACCCTTGTAACTGAGGCACCCACGGATCAGACCAAACGTTAATTGACTGGCCATCTCCAACAATGTAACATGCACCTTTAACTATCAGTTGCTTGGCTTTTTCAATGGCTCTCCATGATGGGGAAGCTGACTTGGGGGGGGTTGCTATAAAGCCAATCATGTTTTACCTTGAATTTAGCTCTCACCACAGCCATACAAATGCTGTCCCTCTTAGAGGCAACCATCCAGGCTAATTTAGCAAGCATCACATTATTGAAATCTTTTGCTTTCTTGAACCTGAGACCTCCTAGGCTTATGGGCCGGCAGAGCTTGTCCCAAGAATTCCAAGCTATGAGTCTGCCTACTGAGGCCTTGGGTTTCCACCAAAATCTTCTAGATGTAGAGTCTAGCTTGTCACAAATCTTGGCCGGAATGTTGAAATAGGACACGGAGTAAATGGGGATCGCTTGTGCTTCGGAGCTAATGAGAGTACTCCTACCTAACCAAGAAAGGCACTTGCTTCTCCACCCCATCAGCTTGGTTATTAGCTTGTCTAGAAGGAATTTGAAATCCTTAGTGGGAGATCTGGTTAGGAAAAGGGGTGCCCCAAGGTATACAGCTTCCTTTTTAAGGATTTTCATGTGCAGTTGATGCTTGATTGCTCTTCTGATGCTTGGTCAAGAGTGCTTGGAGAAGAAAATACCTGATTTGTTCCAATTGATTTCTTGACTGGACCAGCTGCAATATTTTCGATACACTTGATGATGTTAGCAGCATCATTTCTGGTTGCCTTTGAGAAGAGTACAATATCATCAGCATACATAACATGGGTGATGGCAGGCCTTCCTATGCTTGCTTTAACCCTGTTGATGTTTTTGGAGCAAAACTCATGATCGAAGATCTGAGAAGATATATTAAGATGATCAAAATGGGAATGAAAGTGCACATTGGAATCCCAGAAAGGTTTTTGTAACTCTGTTATTAATAGAGCCACTTGTTTTTGGGGTGTTTCTCATTCTGTTCATGGGACACTTCTTTAGGTTGACCTCCTATTTGTTCAGTGTTGCTTATTGATTTGGTGTAGGTTGTATTAGAGCTGGTTATTTTCAGCTCCTTGGTTTAGGTGTCTCTGCATAATGTTCAGTTGTGTCTGCATTAGTGTTGTTGTACCTTTCTTTTGGTGCAGCAAGTTTATTGTTTCTTGCTAGCAGTTTATTTGATCCATGGCTTGCATTGTACTCTAGTTCTAGAAATGAATTTGAGCTGAATTATAAAAAAAAAAATAGTAAATAAAAAAGAAGTGGGAGAGCATTTTTATATATATGTTTGAAGGAGATTGGATACCTACGAGAAATTAACCTATCTCACTGTGTTGATCTCCACAGGTTCGACAAATAAAATGTTTGACAGAAAATTATTGTATGGGAGCAATATTACAAGTCTTGACCCATACTCGTGCACTTCGATCAGCTATTGATAGCTCTGAACACTTTTGTAAGATTTTTAATTAGAATATTTGTGTAATTGTCTTATTTTATAGTATTTTGAGTTTGAATGTGCTTGGTTACAGGTGACCAACAATTTTGTCCTGTAGATTTATTAAGAAACTTTATGAAGGAGATGCAAAATGGGAGTTTGAAGCCATATAACCCTTCAGAGTTTCTTAACACTTTAGAAGGTAAATCTTGTACCCTTACATAACTTGCAACTCTTTTAATTTGTGGTACACCATGATGGGTGAATTTATTGATTTGCTTTTTGTAGACATTCTTAAAAAGACTGGTGCCAATTTGAAATGGGATGCTTCAACATGTTTTTCGGGCTTACTCGCTGGACTTGAAGAATCTGGAAAACCAATTGCGGAAATTTTTTTATCTGAAATCATCCAAGAGGTATTTATTATTCTTAATCCTTTATATGAAGGGGTGGGTTTTTACATATCACATGTGGAAATGTTTCATGGAAGCCATCCTTTTAGAAAAAGTTAATGCTTTATAGTTCGTGTGTATTGGTTGAATAATTCCTTAAGTAACTGGTCTCAAGTTTAATTTTGCTTAAGATTAGATTACATCACACTTTTAGGAAAGTGTTTTTTTTTTTTTTTTTTTGGCTTTAAAATCTTGTCATAACATATGCTCTAATTATTCTTAATATAAAAATTGCAGTACTACTGCCACTATTGTTGGGTATCAATGAAGCAGCCCATTGAATATGAAGCCATTGATTTGCATGACATTGAGGGACTTACAGTTATAGAAGCTGTTAGGCAGTTTCGTGTTGGCAAGATTATTGATCGTGATTGTACAGTATGCAATCCTGGTGGTGAAATGGAGCAAATTGACTATTTTAGTAAGCTGCCACAAATTTTGGTCTTCAAACAGAAGAAATCGGTTGCAAATGATGGACAGTTGGAAAATGAGATCATTCTCAGAGATCCTGACAGAACAGTATGCTACTGTAGTTTGTTTTATTTACTTGTGTTTATTCAACAAGAAAAAAAAAAGATTTACTTGCTTTTCTTTTGTCAATTAG
This sequence comes from Quercus lobata, assembly GCF_001633185.2. Taxonomy (NCBI): domain Eukaryota; kingdom Viridiplantae; phylum Streptophyta; class Magnoliopsida; order Fagales; family Fagaceae; genus Quercus; species Quercus lobata. The sequence continues at coordinate 13,456,878 of NC_044907.1, read as the reverse complement.
TGATTAGTACAACATTGATAACAAGTGTTAAAAACTTGATTTGACAGAGACATTTTTATACATTGTATGGGGTGGTGTTGCAACAAGTAGATGGAAATTACAGCTCTTACATCCACCATGGTGATGGATGGGTGGGTTTTAGTGATCAAAATGTAAGTCATCTACTTTGTGATAGGTTATTATCAATAGACAAATATTCACCACTTCTTTATAACCTTGTCATTAGATTTCCTGGGTTGATAAATTTCCGTATGAAGACGATCCATGCATGCTCTTTTACGAGAAGGGAGATCCAAAGGTATGGATTTTTAATTGTTCATCTTATTTAAGTTTTAGTTTTGGGAAACATGCACACTTAGGCTTACCAGTATAACTTGTTTGTAGATTGTTACTTATCAAAAAAAAACTTGTTTGTAGATTGTTGGGTCATTGAATAATGACCAAGCTTGATTTGGCTTAGGTTCGTGGGCTTGAAACCAATTAGTTTGGTCCTTGCTAGGATGGATCACGTTAAAGTTGTCTCTTTACAATTGTGGTCATTTTCAATAATATTTTTCTTAACAAATATATTGGAAGCCTTTGACTTTTTGTTGATTTCTTCTATTGTTACCATATAAGCTTTGAAGGCACATATCTCACGTCATCAGTCTAATCTGTATTTTTTTTTTTTTTTTTTTGTTATATAGAGTTACAAATAATCCTAAACCATGTTAGTTTAAAATAATAAGAACTCACTATTGCAACCAAATACTAAAACTAAATTTCTTTAATCCAATTCTAATTAAATTAGGTAGATTCTTAAAAATTCTCTAATTTCACTTCTATTTATTGATAGTTATTAATTAAACACATATCATACATACATTTTTGTCATAACTTCATGCATTGTACCTGTTAGTGTCTAGTTTTTATTATAATTTCTTGTTTCCATTGTTAAAATTGTTTTTTTTTTCCCTCTCTTTTTAGGTTCGAGCCATTCAAAATTTGCAAAACCAATCCCTAATAGGATCAGTTTTACATATATTGGCTGAGACAGATGCTTTACGAATTGCAATTCGCAACCATCACTGTAAGTTATTAATAGATAATTTTAGACACCTTTTTATTATATGGTATTACCAGTATAAAATGTTATGTACTTGCTTACAGGTACGAATAAAGAAGCTTGTGGAGGATTCTTGCTAAAAAAATTTATGAGCGAGATTTCAGATGATCCATATGATGTTTCAGATTTTTCTGAATTATTACCCTGTAATTTTTTCCGCTTTAATATATTTTTTTTCCCAAAGTTATTCTGAACTAGTTTGCTTATGTGAATTATTATTGATATGTGTGTGAATTTTCTATTATGTTTTTTCCCCAAGTGCTCTTGGAAAGAGAGAAGCAGGCCGCAGAGAATACACCTTACAGCTTTTTTAAAGCATTAGTTAATGGGTTAGTACGGTGTGAAGTATCAAAGGGGCCAATGGAGGATATTTTTATTTGTACAAGCTATACGACGGTACTAGAGCTTTTTCTAATTTTTTTTTTCTTTTTGCCATTATTTTTATTCAATAAGTTTGCTGTTTGAACATATGATATAGCTTAGGTTCTTATGGGTTCTATTACTTTATGCAAAGGCTCACCTTAATTTTTAAGGTGAGACTGTTATGTAAACTTATACCTATTGAATGTGTGCAATTACCCTTAGTAGCCTTGTGATAATCATATTCAACTTTTTGATTAGATTCTTCCTTTATTTTTGCTATATCTGAATTACCTTCAAATGAACTGATAGTAAAAAGTAATTATTGATATTTCAGTCTCGTTGCCTTAAATGTTCATATGGACCACCATCAATGGATGATAAGAAAGATCCATGCTTTGCATTGGAAGTGGATGTGAACAACATGAAGACAGAGACAGTAGTCAAAGATTGGCTTATGCATGAAGTTGATGTACATTGTACATATTGTGAAGGGGCTACTAGGTCAAGAATTTTCCGGCAGTTTAGAAAACTTCCAGAGATTTTGACCTTTGAAATTAAGATACTGGAAAATCATCATAAAAAATGTCCTTTGCTTCTGTGTTTAAGTGATTCTAAAAAGGTAAGTTAATAAAATAATTTGAATTATAAAAATTTCTTTGCTTGGTTGATACATGAGTATTAAGATATTCTAGTTTGATAACTCTGTTTTGACAGCATCATCTGTATTCTCTATATGGATTGATAAAGAAAGTGAGGGTTAAAAATGAAGATTGTTATTGTTCATACATCCGACAAGGAAATTCATGGGTGAAATATTTTAATTCCGTAAGTTACACTTTATTCATAATTAAAAATCATTTGTGAATGTTTTAATTATTAATGATTAATGTCTCACTATTGATCTTTGTACTTTAGGATGTTCCTATTCAAAAAATATTTTCTGAAAATGTTGTGCTTCTATTTTATGAGAAGCAAAAGGTATTAAAGTTCAATTTCATCTTTTGTAAGTGGTAACTATGAAAACAACTTGGATAACTTATTCACTTATTCCTTTTTATTTTTTGTTTGTAGATAACCCAGAATTCCATTGAAGAACAACTCATTGAGGTTTGATTGATGTCAAGTTGGTCATTCTATTAATTGTTGTATGTAAAATTCACATATGTGAGATGATGTGTTTGATTGGTCTTAATGGTAGGATTTTTTTTATAAATGACAGTGGACTGAAGGACCAATTTGATAGAAATGTTAAAAGTTAAAACTTAAGGGCTACAATTACAAAAATTAAACTTTAGGGACAAAAATGAATACAAAATTTTAGGGTGCAATTTAGGTTTTAACCAATGGTTGCAGAATTTATGAGAACTGCACATATATTGCTAGTTTCTTTTCTGACTTGCAAATTAATACCTGCTTTTGGCTATGGTTTATGAGAACAAAGCACAGTGGCATGGTCTGATGCTAGTAGCTAGCCACAATAATCAAGGCTTAAATTGGCAACACATTAGCTTTCTTTGCATATAGGAAGAGGAAATAACTATTAATTTTACTGTTGGTTTGAAAGCTATAGGCAATTATGTTTGCAGTAGGAAAATCAGTCACAGCCAATATCCTTTTTAAAACTTTTAGAGTTATCTTTTGTAATTAAGCCATGTCAAGAGTATTCTTGTTTCCAGAGTCTCTTATATGGGCTTCCTTGGATTTTAAGCTAGCCCGTTAGCTTTTCCTTCTATTTTTCTTAAAGTTTTTGTCATGCTTCACCTTTTTGATTGTTTCCTGGTTTTTGGTTGGTCTGGAAATGGGGTCTTGGTGGATTAGGAATGGTTCCCTAGATTCTTTCCCTCTTGTATGTCTTTGTTTTGATTCTGAACTTTTCTTGGGTTACCGTTTATAGTCAAGGAAAACTGCATTAGGTTCATGGCTGTATTGTATTTCCAGGTCTTGCCCCTTACTTTACACCTTTTACAATTATTAATGCTGCATTTTTTGTATAGTTCTTCACCTTTAGTTGATGATGCAATAGAACATTAAAACATCACTTTATGTGGGTATCTAGAATTTCCTGAAATGTGTTACTTTGCAATTTTTTTACTCTTTTTTTTTTTCTTCATATGCTCTAAGTCACTAGAGTTGAACTATAAACAAAATCACTCGCCCTAAACCCATTCTTCCATCATTAGATAGGTTTTCGGTTTTCAATTCTGTCCTCACTGCTCTGCTAGGGGGAAAACCAGAAAAAGAAAGGGGGGGGTGGTGGGCGCAGTCTTCTTCCTTATGTTCAATTCTGCTCATCCCAAAGAGTACTTTTTGAATTTCCAATGTTGACTGGAATACATATATACAACATTACTGATTGGTCAATTTCATTTCTATTGATTAGCTTCCAAACAGTCACAATCTGGTTCAAGTAGGATCTCAATCAAGTTCAAAACCCATATCTGGTGCGGTAAGTGTTTATATTTTAAACACCTATAAAAAAAAAAGTGTTTATATTTTAAACTATATATTATTTAAGCATGCTGTTATCTCTTTGCAACGTTTGTTGTGATTAGAACTGATGAAACAGTGAAGCATATCAGTCTGTTTGACAATTACCACTATTGTTTGTTTTTCTATATATTATTGTATTGAATAATATTGAGAACATTTTGTTGATTGCATAGTGGACTAAAAAAGCAAAAAGAACTATAGGAAGGAAGAGGCCAAGGCAGCAGATCAACCCTACTGTACAACACCAGGTATGAAGGTATTTTTGGGGAACTTATATAATATAATTCTTGAAGTTCTTTGAAGAGAACTTTCAATTTGCCAGTATCTACAAAGCAATTATAATAATCACATTATTCGACAAACTTTAGTTCTAATGATTAGCTAGCAAACAATCAAAAATTCTGGTTCAAAGAGATCATCTATCAATTTTTGCCAAACCATATCTGGTCTGGTGACTAAGTATAGTTGCTTACGTTTTGTACTTTAGGGTCCCTAATTAAATTCAACCACTTGGCTATATTGACCAATGCAACATAAATCATATTATCTTTTTCCAAGGACAATTAATTCAGTCATGTGGTTCATTTATCAATGCAACTAGGTGGTTGAATCTAATTGGGGGACTTAAGGTTCACTACCTAAAGAACAGTATGCAAGTTTTTCCAGTTTGTTTTTACATGCATGGTGTAATGCTAGAAATTCTGCTTTGAGAACATTGTGTTCATTGAATAGGATTTGGAAGAGAATGAGGAAGGAGATGAAGCTCCTGATGAAGAGAATGAGGAAAGAGGGGAAGTTCCTGCTGCATTAGAGCAGAGAAGGCAATTGGGAGAGAGCGAGGAAGGAGGGGAAGTTCCTGCTGTATCAGAGCAGAGAAGGCAATTGGGAGAGAACGATGAAGGAGGGGAAGTCCCTGCTGCATTAGAGCAGAGAAGGCAATTGGGAGAGAACGAGGAAGGGGGGGAAGTTCCTGCTGCATTGGAGCAGAGAAGGCAATTGGGAGAGAACGAGGAAGTTCCTGCTACATCGAGGCAGAGAAGGCGAATCAGAATCAGGGGCAAGGAAGTTCCTGCTGCATCGGGGCAGAGAAGGCGAATCAGAATCAGGGGCAAACGAGAACGAAGATATGCTGGAGGGTAATAAGATATGGGACTTTGCAGCTGACTCATTCTCTTCCCCCATATAGACAAACCCTGCCATACCATTTGACTTAGTATTCCAGGTTGATAACTTTGTTCTACACACATACTTTTGAATGATCCTAAAGATTCATTGTTAGCTATCAGGTTGTGGAAGGAACAGAACAAGCTTTTAATACATTGAAAAATGATTAATCACACAAAAAAAAATGGTGAAAAGGTTAGGAATTTCAAATGTGATAAGTCATAAATGACTTATTGTCTCAAAAGTTTAAGTTGTTAAGAAATAGTTAATTCAATCATTTAACTATAATTCTAACAAAATGGAATTAAAGTCTTGATTGGGTTTGGAAGTTACGTACCTCAAAGTGAATTCTGCAAAGTTAGTCACTGTGTCCCTAGTAGGCAACACAATTGGTATTTCAGGGCTTGAATCTCTTCATTAGGGCTGTAAACAATTCAAACAAAGTTGAGTATTAAAATTCAGACTTGTTAATTCAATTTTATTTCATGTACAAGTCAAACTTGAGTTTATCATCAAATAATATCACATATGTAATATTGTGTCATTTTCATGTTGAACAAGCTTAAGCTTGTTCATAAGTTACTCGATTAACTTATTCTTATCTCATATATAGTAAAACCATCACTATATTTTTTTTTTTTTCTTTTTTTACCATTTTACAAATTTACAAATTTTACAATTAATGTACTATTTATATTATCAATAAACTACAAATAATAACTTATACAATATAATCTCAAGTCTATATAAATATAATTTTAAACAAGTATACGCATAAAAATATAATATATATAGTTAATTGAACATCATATTCAAAAGCTTATTCACGAGCATCTTATTATATTTGAGCTTAACTTATTTAATAGTAAAGCCTCAATTTGGACTTGAGCTCGGATTGTTTGATAAGAAAATAGATATAAACAAGACTTCTCTGTTTATAAATAGCTTCTACTCTTAGCTGAGCCTTTTGGTGCCCCCTTTTCTCTTTTGTGTGATTTTTAAAGAAAATGAAATGAATTTAATAAAGAATTGGTACAAAGAGAAATATACAAGGCTGCAAGTCTTTTTAAGTTCATTGGAGTATCTTTTGAACTGGATTGATCTATATATATTTTCAGTCACATAGGAAAAGTAGGACCAAAACAAAGGTTACATTTGTATAAAAACGTTACAGGTTTTTTTTTTTTTGGGATAGTTATATATATTATATTGCAACAAAAAAGCATACAAGAATTTTCGGTTTCCGAGAAAAATTTCTTAAAAATAGAGTGAAAAAAGTTAGTGTCATAGTGCAATAAATTATTTTCTTTAGAAATACGTTAGCAAAAAAAATCTATATTTTTTAGAAATTGCACTGGACTGATGCTGCGCCTGCGCATAAGCTTTTCGCCATTTAACCCTTTTTTTTTTTTTTTTTAATATTAAGTATTTAACACATGAGGAGAGAGAAGAAAATGTTTTCAAATACTGAAAGTTGTGTATATCTAAAAAAATCTAACTCTTAACTTCAATTATCTATTATATAACCAAAAATAAAATAATAATAATACTAATTAAAAATATTACTGTCAGTATAGTTATTTTCCATATTGATAAAGTTGCAGTTTCAGTTGTATGGCCAGAAAATAAATATTGTATTGGGAAAGTGTGTCAGTGTGTGTATATATATATATATATATATATATATATATATATAAAACAAACAAAATAAAAATTGAAATCAGCAATGGTAGGGGAAAAAAACATGGCTAACCAAAGCGAATTTGGCACTCCATATATGCTAAATCATTTTTGCATATATGAAGGGTAAAAAGAAAATGATTTAGCATATACGGAGTACCAAATTTGCTTTGGTTAGCCATGTTTTTTCCCCCTACCATTGCTGATTTCAAATTTTGTTTTGTTTTGTTATATATATTAAGGGAAATGTTTACTATTATCCCAAGAACATTGGTTTAGGAATTTTTATAAACATTTTATAGGAGAGTGATAAAGCAATTAAATTTTTTTAATGTGTTTAATAGTTGTTCTAAGGATACTCATTAACATAACCCATTTTTTAACATAAAAAACCGTCAATGATTTTCTTGGTGGAGCTGATTGCAGATGATTTTATTTTTAACAGGTTCGTTTTTGCATCCTCTATCTCTCTCTCTCTCTCTCTCAAATTGAAATTGAACAGTATGAAATCAAGAAAAGTTAAAAAAAGATAATAAAAAACTATAGTACGTAAGATTATATCATTTTTTTTTTCAGACGCATGTAAAAAATAAAAAAAGTAGGGGAGAGAGAGATATCACACATTATCAATTTATCATGCTCCAAAAAAATGGTCATATATTTAGTACACAAATAGCAAAACAACCCACTCTTGAAGAGATGATTGATAATATTTGATATACAGTCTTGCCCTCAATTTACATTCATGAATATGCATTAATAGCCTCATTCCTAATCATGAGATAAGATTATGACATTTTTTATTCACAAATGCATGCAAAGCAAACATGTAACATCGTGAACATATATATATATATATATATATATGCAAAATAAACAAATAAAGTGCAGAAAACAAGTATAATTAAGGAGGTTACTTATTATGTGTGTGCCGCTTTGATGACTTAAAAAATAGTGAGTGAGAAAAAGAACGGAAATTATTTAAAGATGATAAGAGGCTGATAAGAAGAAAATTATGCGCCCATGACGTGAATGAGTGAATGCATTGTCAAAGATATATATAAGAAAGAAAAGCCTAAAACAAACCGTTTTCGACCAGTGAATGCAATTAGAAAACCATGCAAAAAGTGAAAAAAGTGAATGTAAAATCAGCTTAGGGAGCGTGCTTTTATATTTTATATTTTATTTCCCAATATATATTATTCTCTTTTATATTTCAAACTTCATTGAAAAAATAGAAATAAAATCTTTTTAATTTATCAATGTTTTTTAAAGTTTAAAATTTATAAAAGATAAGAATAATAAAAAAAAAAAGAAAATTAAATGATAAAAAAAAGTTTTAGTTTTAGAAGAAAAAAAATATATATATACAGTTATCTTTCAAAAGTGTCAAGAGCTTACTTTTCATAAAAGATGAGTAAGTAGTAAAAATTTGGAAAAAAATTAAATATAATATACTCCATTATTTGATATCGTTTTCAAGTTAATTAAACTCTAATATTTTATAGATAAAAATGGTTACTGCATGATTTAAAATTGATATAATTTATAATATTGTGGGTTTAACAATTAACTCTATTTGAGGTTTATCTAATTATAGAAAATCATTGCAAGAGAATTGCATGTAAAATTTTGACAATTAAAAAAAATCATAACATGGCTAATTCATCCCAAAAAGAAAAAATCCTAACAAATAAACACAATTTAATAAATATGCTCTTCTTCTATAAATTTTTTGATTGTTAAAATATCTCTCAGTATTCACATAAGTGGCATTTCATTGTCCATATATATTAGTCTTTAAGGAGTATAGTGCGTTATGTTTGTGTACAATGTGTGTATTTACAAGACTTCTAGGACTTGCACACTCATATTCTCATAGCATACTCATACATTTCATATAATTATTAAGTTATTCCTGCGATACACAGATAATATTGTAATATTTTATATAAGATGGTTTTGAAGAATGTTATACATATTATATTATTATAGCACAATTGTTATAGAATTTAATTAGTAATGAGTTCATCATAAAAAGTAATAATTATAAAACAGATCATTATACAATCACCAATAAACCAAAACTCAAAAAAAAAAAAAAAAAAAAAAAACCATTAAACCAAAAGTCAATATGTATTTCTTTATTGAAATATCAAGAGACTTACTTGAGAAAGAAGCTTAGAGTCTAGAGAATGCGGATTGAATAGTCATGTTGTTTTTCCTCTACAAATTCAATTGCCATTGACTAAATCCTCTCCACCCAAGACAATACTTGCTTGATGCCTATAATCCAAAATTAAGATATACCATAGGTTTAGCTTTTGTTATTTTGAAAAGACCAGTCTACTCAAGCCATATGCTAAGATTAAACAAACTTGAAAAAGACATTGACAATGAGACTTTTACACTAAAATAAACAATTATCAACCTTTCAATTCTAAACTTCTAGCATCTTTTGGAAATCGATATACACAATAACATAACCTATAAAAAGAAAATAGCTAAACAAAGAATTTCACAATCTTAACCTTACCTATTGTAAGTGAAGAACTCAATTTTTGAAAGTAGCAAAAGATATCTTGAACTCATACATATCTAGGCCACTTAATGTGCGATGGATAGCCACTAGCTCTACAACGAAAGATCACAAGAGCAACAAGTTTCTTCTATTGGCATGATTTTTTAAAAAATTGTGAGCTTGGAAACAAAATTTGAGAAGAGAAGTAGTTTAGGAAATTTAACTATTAAGGGGTTTTTTATTTTTATTTATTTTTATATAGAGAAAAAAGGTGTTTTTCAGAGAGAAAGAAAGAGAATGGAGACATATAGTTAAAGTTGAAAGGGGAAGGCAAAGTGTGAGAGAGAGGTTGGGGAGTCAAAGGTTTAGGAAATCCTAAATTAATCATTACAACAGATGATAAAATACATTGTGTGTAAACAAAAAGGCAAAAACCAAAACATCATTTTTGGAGGCAAGCTGTGATTAGTGCATCTACACATTCACAAAGGCAGAAACTCTTTTAAATAACTAACGAAAAAACTTGCCTTACCAAAAAAGAAAAAGATTGATAGTGGAGGGAGACTCTACTACGAGATGTGAGTATGTAACTACATCACCATAAAATAATAATGGTTGCAATGGAATAAAATAAAATAATTATTATTATAGTAAATAAAAGATATGAATTTGTGTAATTGAGGCACCAGAAATGCTAAAGACTATCAAATTCGATATCATTAGTTATTAGTCCTTTTTTAAAAAAACTGAAACAACTGGTATACTAAATTAAAGATATGAAGAATAGAGAGAATCTGGTGTAAACTCAGACAATTAATGGAAGAGTTGGATTATTGTAGAAACTTCATAGAAGATGCCACTTGGCAAAAGCTTAGACCCTCACATAATGAAGTCTTTTTTTTTTTTTTTTGCTGGGTCACATAATGAAGTCTTTGCTTTTATATATAAAATAAAATATATTGATATTGATGATTTGGTCAATGATTTATGCATCTTATATTAGATTGCCTCCTTCTCAAAAAAAAAAAAAAAAAAAAAAAAAAAAAAAATAGAGTAGAAGATTAGATTGCCTTGCGCGCATATCTTTATTTCTAATTCATCCTTACTGGTATGTTATCAATTAATTATTTCCTTTATGTCTAGCTCTTTTGTGCTATAACTTATTAACAATGTCTTTCCACCATCACATCATGTGAACAACTTCTGCGTGCGGTTACTTGTCTTTCCATCACATAAGTACTTGTTTTTGTATTCAATTAACTCCTTATTATGTTTATATAGATAAATAAGATAGAAATTCTACTATAATCTAATTTAAGTATATATGTGTGTGAAACTTCTTTCTAAATATTTGAATCCCGACTCTTGCGCTCCATACTCCACAATCACTTATACTTATGGTATAACTATCATATCAAAGATGTGCAGTGGTTTAGTGGTTCCCTTATTATGTGATTGTATTATAGGATAGGTGAATTTGTTTATCATTTTTTTTCCTAAACTTTCAAACTGCCTTTTTCAATCCCTTAAAGACGAAAATATGGATGAGAAAAGAATTTCCCCCATCCCAATAGTTTAAGGATAAGAAAAAAAAAAAACATTTTAAAATTTAAGGACAAAAAGTTTATTGTTTTTAGTAGTTTAAGAATGAAATAAAATTTTTAAAGATTAGGGACAAAAATCAAAATTCATACAAAGTTTAGATTTTTTTTTTAATGAAAATAATATTTTAACCTTAAGAAATTAAAGGATTTTTTTTTTTTTTTTTTTTGAGAATCAAGAAATTAAAGGAGTTGAATAAGGGTTAGTGTGGGGGGAGGGGGGAGGAATTAGTGGAGGGAATATTTTCTAATTTAATGGAATCTGGATGTTCAACATCCATAATCCACATTGATAGGGAAACGAATAATTTATGGAATTCGAAACATTTGAATTAAATTGGAGAGAGAAAAAAATCTTTAAAAATTAAAAATAAATTCCAATTAGAGAAAATAATCAAGCAGATTCCATATATGTGGCATCTATTTTTTACCGTAAGCCCACAATCTGAACCATGAAGAGCCAGATTAATCTATATATATAATAATAGGTGAAGCAGAGAGAAAACCCAATTAGATTTCAATTGGATTCTCAATTTTGCGCCACTTGTCCTAACCAAAACTCAAAAAAAAAATTTAATTAGATTATAAATTTGACTTCAATTTTGTGTCATGTATCTTATCTAAATTTTCTAATTTTTGTGCCCAAATAAATGATGCATTAACATTTAACACGGAAGCCAATAAAACCACAATAATAATGCTCATTGGCCTAAGCAAAAACATCTTACCTGCACACTTTCATGGAGATTATAAATGGGACTCCAATTTTATGTCATGTATCTTATCTAAATTTTCTAATTTTTGTGCCCAAATAAATGATGCATTAACATTTAACACGGAAGCCAAGAAAACCACAATAATAATACTTATTGGCCTAAGCAAGAACATCTCACCTGCACACTTTTATGGGTGATCTCAATAGAGTCTAGAGCTCTTCTAATCCCACGACCAGAACCAAGGAGTCCAACAAGAAAGACTATAAAAGTAAAACATCATCTCCTCCTAATTCCATGTCTTCATCCCATGTCTCCTCCTCTCTCAACCTCTACCAACTAGATCCACACACTGCCCTCTCCTCCTCCTTACGGATTTTTTAGAGCAAGGCTGGGTTAAACACAATGTTCAATCCCACTCTTCCTTGCTTCACACTCTCATACATTAGCGCTTCATTGGCGCCTCCAAGAAGATTCCAAGCTCAATGATTAGTTCTTATTTTTTAATAGTTTTTAGTATGTCTGGATTAAGATTTTGTTAATTTGTTAAAAGTGACAAAAATATAATCATATATATTATATTAAGTTGAAATTCAATTTTAGAATTCAAATTGAATCAAATTAATTTCTAATTGTAGTTTAATTTTGTGCTATGTGTCCAATTTGATTTTTAAATGTTGGTGTTAAGTTACTTCCATTCACAATGCTCAATGTGGAAATTGAATCTACTAAGATAAACATCTTATCATCACAATTGTTAATATTTCCATGCATAAGCACGGACTATATGCTAGTGTAATATAACACTTCAACATTTAATAAGTTATAATTTCTTCCCATCAAACCCCAAATTTTTATTTTTCTTACTTATAAACAATTAACTGTTAAATTCCCCCAAGTATAAGGGTTGTTCAAGAATCGACCTCCTTCAATTGTAGCTGACCTCACCAAGCCGATTCAACAAGTACTGACAACTTCCGATGAGGTCAGGCGGCGGTCAATATACACCGAATCTAAGAAGTCTTTGAAAACCGCCTAAAATTCCAATGCACTGACTTCTCTTGTAGTTGATTCTCTCTCAATGCAGTGGTCGCCAAATTCTCCGCAACCAAACATATCACAAATCTCCAACAAAAACGGCGGATCCGCTAATGAAATCACCACAATATTGAGGAGTTTACAGTCCACAATAGCAATAATTGATAGGTTTTTTTTTTTTTTTTTTTCCTCCAAAAATCAAGGGGCCAGTACTGTAGGGTGTCCTCGGAGGGTCCCGAAAATTGGTTGCACAACCAAACACTAGGAATGACAATGACAATGAGGTAGGGTAGAGTCAAATCATGAATGTTTCGTCCCCTCTTTAAGGTGGAGCGAGGTTCAAGCCGATCAAATACGTTTTCTTAATTCTAATTAAATGGCTTCGACATAGAATATAAATAAATTCCAACTAATACATATTTAGAAAAGACTAAATCATATGTATATATTTATTTCGAGCAAGAAGAGATAAAATGGGGAATCAGATGGAACGGGGCATTTTTGCTATCCCTAATTGAGAGTATTCGGCGAAAAAAAAAAAAAAAAGAAGTAATGGAGAAATGGGTTGTAGAAACGTGAAAACGTGGTGGACTATAGTGAAGAGGAATCTGGATACCTGGTTTACATATCTAAGTTATTTGCTTGTTGATTTCTATCTTAGGGGTAGTATTTTCTGAAGAAACAATTTATTTTCTCTCTAAACATGCGTAGGTTAAGGCGAATCATCCCATTTAAGTGTAATTCTTGAACATTATACGTAGGTGTGCTTCTGAATCTTCCAAAAATCATCAACTTAAATTAGTGGAATGATTTTTTTTCTTTTTCTCCACTTCTTTTCATTAAGCATATAACATTCAAAGCTCAAAATTACGTGCCGTGCATGAACAAGGTTAGGTCCTTATTCTAACTAGAACAAGAAAATATTAGGCCCCTCATTATATCATAAGCAATTAGGAAGGAATAGTATCCAAAATTAAAATTTTCGATCAGAAAAAAGAAAAGTGTATATGAAAAGCTTAGATTCACAAGAAACACAATTGTATGTCAAAATATGCAGCAGAAGAAAATAGGACTTACCCGGGAAGATTACATGTAATAGATCTATGGCCGAAATCAAGCTTGGATTGATCTCATAATTTGCTGCCATCTGAGAGAGCGAGAGAGAGAGGATAATCTGCTCCAAAAAGTCATTGTATTATTGTGTGTAAAAGCATGAGAAAGAAGATGGAATGGAGAGGAGTGGCAGATCTATAAATAGATATTACATTCCAATTTTTACCTGGTTGCTTCAAAGAAAGATCTTGAATTAGATCCCAAACTGATGGTTCAGTGTGAGCTTATCCCATCTTGACTTTATTTGGCAGCAAAAGAATAGGTGAAGGTTTGTCCCTATAAAAGCGATCCAAACCAATCCCTTTCCACATTAATTGAGGACTGTAGAGAGAGAGAGAGGGAGATTCTCAACCCAAAAAAAAATAGAGAGAGAGAGAGAGAGGGGGGGGGGGGGGGTTAATGCATGTCTAAGGTATGGGTTAAAAAACCATTTCAAGAAATTTTTTATGAAAAAAAAAACAATTAATTAATTTGATAATTTTTTTTAATTTTTTTAAAAAAGTTTTTTATTATGCATAGTTAATATAGTATGCATTAAACAGACCATACATATATAATTTTTTTATTGCGTAATAAATTACCAATTATTATAAATGTTTAAGTTATTAAAAAATACCTAGTAAATTTAATTATTAAATGTAATTCTAATTTCTAACAATAATAATAAAAGTTGGTATTTGTTCATTTTCTCTATTTTAAAAAAGATACTTAGTATTACTAAGTGTTTGTATGATCGAAATTTATTTGGATTATGTTCTTAGATACGACTTTTTAATGATTCACCAAAAGAAAAAAAAAAAGATAAAATTTTTTAAACCCAATTGTTGATTTAAGTTTAATAAAATTTTATTTAACATTTTTTCCAACCCAATAAATCCATAATAAAATAAACTATACCAAATAAATAGCTTTTTTTTTTTTTTGAGAAACCCAAACAAATAGCTTGAACATTCTATAAAAATAAAAATAAAAATAAAAAGAGTAACTTGAAGAACGTTAGGTATAACAACAACATTTCACGAACATCAAAGCGGAACAACTTTCACTTTTCACATCTTTTGATGCACCGCACTGGTGACCAAGTCTCCATTTATTATCAATTAACATGGACCGAGCGGTTTGGTCAGGTTTGTAAATACCGCCCTCTCCGTCCTGCTCAGGAGTCACGACAAAAAGAACTGATTTCAATCAATCAATCTCAAACTTCACCACAGGTGATGCAAAATTGTACAAAAATATTTATTTAAAGAGTTTTAGTATATTTTAGAAAGTAATTAAATTTTCTTTTTTACAGTTTTTTCAATTGTTAAAAAAAATATATATTATTGACATAGCCTCTTATTTAACTACTATTCATTATATATATATATATTAAAATATTTTAAGGACAAAGGAATTAAGAGAGTAAATAATGGTTGTTATATATAAAGAAAGATAAACAATTAAAAAGTATAAATAAAAAATATTTTAATAAAATATAATGTAAGATAGATAATATAATATGAAATTAAGAGTGTTTTGAAAAGCAATAATGTAAAATAGAAAAATATAAGCTCTAACACAGTGATAAACCAATGAACCAAAGAAAAAGTTCTAAAGTTTTTAAACTCATGTGAGTTTAGTGGTCAAGTTCCTCATCTACCTTACCATAGCATTTGGATTTGAGTAGTATGGGACTCATTAGCGCCAAGGCCGCTAGTTAATGGGAAATCTTGTTGTATATTATGTTCGATATGATGTCATTTATCTCCATAATTCTACATTTTTTAATGAAAAAAAAAATCATAAAACTTGTTTTTTTATGAGAAGAATAAATCATAAAACTACAGTATGTGCAGTATATTTTATTTCTCAATTAAATTTAGAAAGAACAATTAAATCTAAGCATATAATAAAGCTAAACAAATTGTATCATTTTATTTTATTTCCTTAAAAAATGATAATATTATTTGTGTTTGACTAATCAGTATAGCTATGTATTTAAATTTAATTAGCAATCTAATATTACGCATAGTTTTAAAGCTTAGTCCGTTCAAAAAGTCAAAAAATGGGAAAGATTCAATATTTTTGAGGTTAAATTGGAGCTTTTTTTTTTTTTTTTTTTTTTTTTTTTTAGAAGGAAATTGGAGCTTAATTGAGGTCAGATTGTGATGTGATATATACTACATATTAATTTTCCATTCTTGAGCAACAAAATATGCGTGGCTCAATGGTCTAGCTTCAAGTCATCCGGTTGGACCGGGCGGTCTGATGGTGCTATTCTTAATAGTAAACAAGCTATCAAGTATCAACTTAGGAAAGGTTTCTTGAGACAGTTATTTTGGGATATGTTATGTGTTTTGTAGAAGCACATTTGGGTATTAAGACCACCTTTTCTTCTATTTTCCTTCTACAATAGTAGGATTTGGTCTAAATTGATGGCATCGTGTGACATTCACCAGATTGGTTCCTCTTGGTCAGAATGTTTCCAATGGAAAGCTTGAAGATTGGAGGATTTAGAGATATTATTTGTTTTTGGGATTTTTTTTTTATTTTTAATTTTTTTAAGCCAAGTTATAGCTACTGTGTTTAAACAAATATGGGGCTACCAGAGAGTAGTAGTATCAGAGTATCACATACAGTTGTAGAGCTATTTTAAAGTATGTGGTATCTGTATACTGTCACAGAAAGCAATAGTTAGACGAAATCAAGAATGATGATTATTCCAAAGTTTAAATTGTTAGAAAATGGTGAATTTTATCATTTAGCTATAATTCTAACAATGTAAGATGTAGATCACAAAGTAGTGTCAAATATCTTATAGTTATATAACAGGGTTCTCTAGCAATTTATTAAAAAAGAAAAAAAAAAGGGGGGGGGGGGGGGGGGGATCTCTAGCCATAAGATAAAAGCATAGGCAAAAACAAAATTAAAATCCTAAACTAACATAATTTAAATAACGAAGTCATCAAGTAGATCTCATTCGGTCCATTTTTGTTAAGAAGAAGGTAGAGATAAATAAAAGAAATGCAAAAATATCGCCACTTTAAAGTATTTTTAAACAAAAATACAGGTGTCAAAAAACATGAAAATCATGCTTTTATATAATATTTCTCTCATTGTTGTTGGTCTTTTTTTTTTTTTTTTTTTTTTTTTTTTTTTTTTTTTTAAGTTTCTCACGGGATAAAATGTAATTTTTGAGGACTCAAGCATATATATATATATAAAACAAAATTTGAAAAAAGTTTACTACACAGCAACCAAAAAAAAAGGAAAACTTGGGATCAATGGTCCCGGGCCTCCCGGCCCCTTTGGGCCTAACGTGAAACCACCCTGGATTGGTGGACATGTTATTAAGCCATAGATGATAATCATGATCCAAAAATCAGGTTAATGGTCTTGAATTTTGGAAAAAAAAATGCTTACACACCTCCTAAACTTTTAACTACTAGACAAGACACCTCTTAAACTTTTATACTGGCCAATTTATTCTATAAACTATACACATCTGTCAAATCAATACCTCTGTTAGTTTGGTGTTAAAAAATTAACGGTTAACTCATGTGAGAGACACATGAGATTTAAAAATTAACAAACTCAATTTCATTAATTTGAAACCGATGGAAAGAAGAGAAAGCTGGGTCTGAGCACTAGAGAGAGAGGAGAGAGAGACAGATAAACCAAAGCCATTGTGACAAGTAGCATCGTCGTCTCGTTGCCAGTGTCTCAACTGTGCCTTGTGGTTCCGTCACCATTCAATAGCCACCACATGGTATGTTTGTTTGCTTTTGTCTTTCTTTATTTCTTTTCCAAGTATTGTTATTTAAATCCATAAAGAACCCCCCCCCCCCCCCCCCCTTTTTTTTTTTTTATCCCCAGGTGTGAATTTCTATAGGAATTTTATTGGGTTGGTTTAATTTTTTGGTATAGGGTTTTTGTGAGCTTGTGTGCTTTATGGAAGTTAATAGAACTTACAAATGAAACAAACATTAAATTTGGGGTTGAAATTATAGTATACATATCAGGTGAATAGATTATACTCTTTATATTGTTTTGCAATTGATGTTTATGTGACCAGTTTTCTAGTGAATGTGTATTTCATTATTACTTTTGAGTATGCTATGCAGCTGTTTGATTAAATGTCTGATAGAGATATCTAAGAAATATAAGAAAACAGAGTAAGGCTTTCTAGATTCTCAAGTTTAGTCTTAAAGTTATGGCTTTTGGAAGTCTTTTTCTAGTAGGTGATATAGAACACTCATACCAATTCTTATATAATATAAAAAAGTATCACATTTTAGTCAATCAAGCCCAAAATTCACCAACATCAATCTCTGCGTGGTGGTGAAAAAAAAAATACATGATTGTTAAAGTAATCATGTAAATTTACACTAAAACTATTCATTTTGCATTTTTTTTTTTTACCTTTATGTATCCCAAGGATGAATGAAGAAAGTGGATAGTGATTATTGTGTGTAAAAAAAAAAAAAAAAAAACAGTTTAAAAATCATGATGGACAAAAAAAAACTTTATCCAAGCTTATGCGAATGCTGTATACTAGTCAAGTTTTGGTGTAGGTAGGAATTGAACCTCAAATTTCTTATTCAACTATTAGAGATACAAATACAAGTACAATGATAGACTTTTTGGTAGTTATTGTTTTACCAAAAATAATAAATATATTAAAATTGTATGCCATGTTTAAAATCTGGCAATCATGCCATATACTATTAAAGGAGAGTTTAAGACATCAAAAGATCAAAGTAGCATAATAAAAAGGAGAAATTAAGATACTAAAATATTAAATTAATATAATAATAAAAAATCAATTACTTATGAGCAAACTTAGGTATAATACTTAGGTGCTGTTCTATAAGTTTTCTTATTACAATTCAGCCATGTGACTATTCATAATTAAAAATATACTTATATTCCATGAGAAAAAAGTCACATGGTTGAATTTTAAGAGGAAAAGCTAAGGAACAGCATGTAAGTACTGTACCGAATTTTTGTTTTCTATAACTTATATTATAAGAAGTTTAATACCCGTCTCCTCCTTTTGAGGATTGGCCGCATCACTTACATGATAAGAAAAAACCTACCTCTTGGGAATAAAAAAACTAATTTCTTTTGTCTATAAAAAGGGCAACTCTTCTCATAAAGAAGGGTTTTCTAACTAAATATATATATATATATATATATATATTTCTTATTGAAACCGGAACCAATATCATTAATTTAGAAAAGAAGAATCCAAATACAACGCATCCACAGCAGGTGGAGGATCCTCCTCCAACCAAACAATTTCATTGTCAAGTAATCTAGCAAACCTAGCCAAAGAATGAGCAACACCATTAGCCATTAGCACTACGCCTAATACAATTATAAGAGATGGACCTGAAACCTGCAGCCAAACACCAGATGTCTTTGTAGATTAAGCCAAGTCGTGATAGGTCTGGTTGGGCCTGAGAAATCATCTTCATCACCAAAGCATTATCGCCTTCCAGTACTATCTCTGTAAAACCCGCATCAATGGCAAACTCAAGCGCTTTACGGCACGCCATCACTTCCACCTCCTCACTGTCACGCACAGCTCCTCCTCGTGCCGCTAAAGCAACCATGACGTCACCCTTTTCATTCCTAATCACCGCCCCATAACCTGATGCAGCACCCTCATCAAAACAAGCACCGTCGAAGTTCAGTTTGAAAAACGTTTCTGGTGGAGGCTGCCATGTCTGCTACACTGGACCATGATTCGGAATAGGCACATGCAAAGAGTCTTGTGCATCCGTATACTCCTTCAAATAGTCAACTGCACGTTGGGCTGATCTTAAGGGATGCTGGAAAACCCCTCCATGAATAACCGTATTCCTTTGGTGCCATATCAACCAACAAGTAATCCAGAACAGATTCCATTCCTCCTCGGAAAGCTTCACCAGAAGACCTATGACCAACTACAAAAAATCATTCTGTGCTGTACCAGATTTCTGAAGTCTACCCAAGCTCCCAGCCCAAACATCTTGTGCCGCTCCACAAGTCCAAAGAACATGCAGAACTGTTTCAGTTTCTTGATGACAGAGACAACAACGTGCATTCTCCATCACCCTTCTTCGAATAAGATTATCTTGTGTGGGCAGAATATTAAGACACGCCCTCCATGAAAAAATCTTTATCTTGCTTGGAACAGCTGCTTTCCACAGACATGACCAAAGGAACCCAAGTGCTCTGTGCTCTGAAGACTCCCCAGCATTTAACTCATCCTTCCTTAATTGTTTTGCCACAAAATACCCAGACCGGACAGTATATCTGCCTCTTTTTGTAAAAGACCAAACCAACCCATCCTGAGCAACCCGCCTACTTAAAGGAACTTGAAGTATCGCTTCCGCATCAAACTGGTGAAACAAGGCCATTATTCTTTCTCTATCCCACTGATGAGTCTGCCAATCAACTAAATCAGATACTCTCCATTCCCAAATTTCCTCCTCTGGTGGAAACAATATTTTTTTTGTTGGATGGTTTGGTAGCCAGCAATATTTAAGCACACGAATTGAAGCCCCATTTCCTACTCTCCAATAACACCCTTTCTTCAAAATTGGTTGAGCTGCTAACAAACTTTTCCAAACATAAGAGCTATTTTGGCAATCCGTAGCATCAAGAAAATCACACCGCGGAAAATATTTGGCTTTAAAACACCTGTACAACAAAGAGCCTTTATCCTGTAACAACCTCCAACCCTGTTTTGCTAGTATAGCTAAATTAAATGATTTTAAGTCTCTGAAGCCTATTCCGCCCTCTGTCTTTGGCTGCGTTAAAAAACTCCAACTTTTCCAGTGGATTTTCCTTTCCTCCCCAACCTGGCCCCACCAAAATCTAGCACACATAGAGTCCAACTCATCACATAATTTCCCCGGCAACTAAAACACCCCCATGGTATACGTGGGAATGGATTGAGCCACAGCTTTTATAAGAACTTCCTTGCCAGCCTTAGAAAGCATTTTCCCCTTCCAACCCTGCAATTTCCTCCAAACCCTTTCCTTCAGGAAAGCAAAAGTCTCATATTTTCTTCGTCCTATCAAAGTAGGCAGCCCTAGATAATTATCAAACCTCGCCACTTCCTTAACCTTTAATTTGTCAATGATCCATGTTTTCTGCTCCACAGACACATTACTACTGAAATAAGCAGAGGACTTCTCAAGATTTATACATTGGCCCGAGGCTTCAACATACAACTGTAGGGTATCAGACACCACCTGCACTTCATCGTTATTAGCTTGACAAAAAATCAAAGAATCATCAGCAAAGAGCAAATTAGAGATAGACGGCGCATTTCGACATAAAGCCACCCCATGTAGTCGTCCTTCAAGCTCTTTTCTAGCAAGAAGTGAAGTAAAACCTTCAGCACATAACAAAAACAGATAAGGGGATAGCGGATCTCCTTGACGAATACCCCTAGAAGGAGTGATATTCCCATAAGCTTTCCCATTTATTTGGACAGAAAAGGAGGGTGTAGTGACACAACTCATGACCCTATCAACCCAAATCTCTGGAAACCCCAATTTAAGCATCATGCCTTTAAGGAAACCCCACTCCACCCTATCATAGGCCTTACTTATATTATTATATTATTTTGTCTTATGAGTAGGGCTAACTTAATCTCTTGGGAGTAGTATACCCTAGAAAATTCACTTATTAGAATCCAATTTTGATTAAAATTACTTGCAAGGTTTTTTGCGTTGGGTAATTACTTGAATTTCAAATCGAGATTACTTTCAAAGTCTTTTGTACTATCTTTTTGGAGCAGTATAACATAAGAAATTTCACTCATTGGAATCTAATTTTGATCAAGAAGTCTTCTTTCAAGGTCTTCTCCAGGTATTTTTCTTGTTTGCGGAACATTGGCTAGTTTGCATAATTACAAAAACAACAATAACAAGTTTTAATTTTTTTTAGGTCAGTTATAAATCTTTAATGGATTAATTAGAGTCGGTCGCATCTATATTTTTATTTTGTAATATTATATCTAAAGCTATATTCTCTATTACATCCTTTAAAAAAAAAAAAAAAAAAAAAAAAAAACATGTAGTATGAGTACTTGAGCCCAGGCCCACTTGTGATCTCTACAAGATGAAACATAATCACAGCTGTCCATGTTTGCACACTCAAAATTACGAGAGCCCCAAAGACAAGCTTGGCCTAATATTTATCAGTTATCAAAAAAAAAATCTTGGTCTTATGATACACTCTTTAACCCAATTGACATACTTTGGTGGACAACCAACAGCCATCAATATTATCAATATAAAATTTCATTCAATGTAATTTTAGGCCTTTTCCAAATCAACTCTGAAAACACATCTAATCTTCCCAATTTTTCTTCCCTCTGTTTCAAATAATGGTGGCAAGGTAGATTTTCGATTTAGGTCATAAATGAATCGGGTATATCCGTATATAATTACCCTTGCAACCTACCCATTTAAAATTCATTCATATACATTATTACAAACACTAAAAACTAAAGAAATTACCAACCAACAAACGTTGAGATTTTTTTTTTTTTTTTAAGAACACAAAGAATAGATAGAACTGAGATTCCAAAAATCCTAGCTCTGAAGTACTAAGAAAATTGGAAAAAATGTGTAATAATAGGGAAGAATACCGACATTCTTACCAGCTTAGGTGGCTTTGTTTCTCATACATGATAAGATCTTTGAGAGCTCTCATCTAAAGAATTCATAATTGGTGATTGGTGCTGGTAAAACGTTTAGGTTTTGGGGATTTGCAAATAGATTATAAAACCATTACACTTTATGATATTTTTGCCACCCCTAAATTTTCAGGGGTAACCCCTCACCAACTCACGAGCAAGTTGGATGAAATGCTTTCAAAGATACTCATCCCCTTGACAATGTCACAGTTAATTGTTTCATTCAAGCAGCCATGGAGTCTATTAGCAAGGAATTTGGAAATACACTTATATAGTAAATTACTTTTTTTTTTTTTTTTTTACAGGTAAAAATAATATCATTCAAAAGAAACTATGTAATGAAAGGAACACAAAGTAGCCTAAAGAATTACAAAGGGGTAATATCTACTTATGAATTGGCTCTATGAAGGAGTGAATAGAAATACTATCGGTAAGGCTTGATGCAAAAGGCCACTCATAATATATGTTCGTAATCATCAACTCTTGAGAGTTCTCAACTCTGAGGATCGAAATAATCATAGAAAAATTTTCTTCCCCAAGAAATCCATCAAATTGGTATAAGTCAATGCCAAGCACACATTTTGTTGCACCACTAACCAAGAATTTTGATTTTAAAAAAGAAAGTTAATCCATCAGGTCCACAACTCCCAAAAGAGAATTTTATGTGGAGATTTTAATAGATTTTCTCCTACTTTAAGAAAAAGAAATGACGAACTTCTACCTCAACTGGGAAAAGAGAATCCAAGTTCAACTAGAAAAAAGAGAGCAACACAAAATCTCATTTTAACTAGGAAAATGAAAACAGTAAAGATACATAAAATTTGTTACAATTGATATGCACCAAACATGCAAAGCAATATGCTCGTGCTCTATCAATTGGTAATCTTTCTCAATTGATTTATATTGATCTTTCTCAAAATACGTGGTTTGTGTTTTATCTTTTCTTTTGGACTGGTTTGAGCTTCAAAGAGAAGAGTTTATGTTTCGGCACGAAGAAGAAAGTGAACAAATAGAGAACATGGAAAAAAAAAAAAAATCATTTGGAGAGAGTGAACAAACGGCAGTACTTGCCATTTGTATTTAAGTAGCAAATTGGTAATTTTCAAAAACTTTTGAATGTGCTTGGCAATTCTCCAAACCTTAGGGGAGGTTACTGGAATTTACCCAAATAAAAAATAAGTAGAAATTAACGTCGTCAAACAGTAAAACCTTCCATTAATATAAATATGTTTGTTCTCGTGAAGCTCATCCTTGCAATAGCAAACTTCAAGGGAAGTTTTCCATTTCCCTGTCTCCGATGAGTAGATCACAAAGGAGTAGGAATTTTGTTCATGTTTTGGACGCTGAATCAATGCTGACCACTTCAAAGCAAGGCATCATCTTTGCTGAAGAACCAAATGGGTAGAAAGCCAATCCAAAGACGTTACCAACATGACAGTCAGTAGGTCACAAGGTTAACCGTTCCTGGGTCATTGGGTTCCAAACAACTATGTCCAGCACCTCTACATGCCTAGTTCGACGACTTCTATAACAGATGAGTCCATCACATGAAGCCATAATGACAGAAGTCGGTCGAGGGAAACTTTCTTCCATCAATTTAAATATGCCCAATTCACCATTAACACTAGCGTAAAGGAAAAAATCATCTCCACATAAATTCCCCCCACACTCCTTACTGACACATCAAATAAAAACTGGGACAAATTTTGAGATAAATCCAAAGAGTTGGTGAAATGTTTATTTGTATGAATTTACGTGTTTCTTTCCTAAATGTCACGTGTTTCTTTCCTAAATCTAAAGAGTTTGACAACTCTTTTAGTGTTCTTAACAATTCGCCACAAATGATATACTGAAGCCCACAATGTCACTTTGCAAAGGGAGGCAATAAAACTTTCTCCCTCGAGATTTTTGATACCCAAGCAGGCCATACCATCCTATTTAGTAGGGAAATAATTCACCAGGCAACCCCCACGACATGCTTCTAAATTATCTTTGTAAAGAGCACTCAAAGAACAAGTGACTCCTCTCTATAACCCCTCCTACAGAAAAGACAAGCACAGTCCCCTGTTAAGCCCCGTTGCACCTACCTTGCTCTTGTTGATCATATGTCCTATTTACCAAGTTGCCCTTCAACAACACCTCATGGACCTATGCTACCCACAAGAAACCAGCTTGAGTGGACATATTCAGTATGTGGTTTGTAAGTACAGCCATATTCCAATTTTCCACCCTTTTAGGCCCCAAACCTTCCATTTTGAGTGCATATTTGATCCCACTGAAGGCTGAGGGAGCACTGCATGAACATTCTTGACCAGTATAGGAAAAAAAGAAAAGAAAAAAGAAAGATAAACCTTATATATCAAAAGAAAAAATACATCACAAACCCATCCCACCCAACCCACGCAACCCACCCATTTAACATTCATTCACATACATAATTACAAATGCTAAAAACTTATAAATTACCAAGAAACAAACACTGAGGAAAAAAAAAAAAAAAATTGGAGAACACAAAGAACAGATGAAACCAAGATTCCAGAAACCCTAGCTCTGAAGCACTAAGAAATTGGAAAACAATGTGTGGTAATGTGGAAGAATGTTGGAGTTCTTGCTGGCTCAGGATGCTTTGTTTCTCATTCATCATGTGGTAAGGAATTTGTAATTGGTGATTGGCTTTGGTGAAACGTTAGGGTTTTGAGAATTCACAATCAGTTATGAAGCTGTTGCACTTTTGGATCAATTTTACCACCCCTAAATTTTCAGTGACCCTCACAAACTCATGAGCAAGCAGGATATTTTCAGAGATACTCATCCCCTTGACAAAGTTTTTGTCAGAGTTAATATGATTAAAAAAAAATTAGTCGGTATTAATTATTTCATTCTAGCAGCCATAGAGTCTATTAGCAAGGATTTTGGAAATACACTTATGTTGCACATTGCAACATGATATATGTCTGTAATCATCAACTCTTGACGGGTTCTCAACATTGGGGATCAAATTGATCACAGTGGAATTTTCTTCTCCAAGAAATCCATTAGATTGGAATAAGGAAGTCACTGCCAAGCACACATTTTGTTGCACAACTAACCAGTAAATTAAATAATAATAAAAAGAACCTGAATCCATCAGGTCCATCACTCCCAAAAGAGGATGTAGATATTTTCTCCTATTCCTTTAAGAAAACAAATAACGAAATTCTACTTCAACTAGGAAAAGACAAACAACACAGAATCCTAATTCAACTAGAAAAAGGGAAAGATCGTAAAATCCAAATTCAACTATAATAATAAAAAAATAAAAATAAAAAACACAAAATCTCATTTTGGCTAGGAAAATGAAAACAGTAAAGATGCAAAAAATTGCTTACAATTGATCTGCAACAAATATGCAAAGCAATATGTTCATGCTCTATCAATTGGTTAAAAATTAGAAGTCAATGATCAAAATTACATGGAAACCAAAAGTTCAACAAATCCCATATAATCTTAGCAACAAATACAAGAAGAAATAAATAAGTAGAAGTTAGTACCGCAGGCAAACAGCATCCCCCATGGGGCCATGTCAAAAAAAAACTTAGGCCAATGAAATTGACCGGTCCATGCTTACTAATTTATATAAATGCACTGACTACTTCCATTTCAATGAGCAGCGGTTTAAAAATGTGGTGACCTTAAAGGGTTCTTTCAATTTTTCTCTAGGTCTTCCTTGTTTTCAATTTTTTTCTAGGTCTTCCTTGGTAATTAAAAGATGTTGAAGCAAAAGAAATAGAAGCACTACCAGAATTCTGTTTCAACCAGGGAATGCCAATTGTTGCCAAGGTTGGTGTATATGGGAGCACAGTAGCCTGAACTTTAGTCATGTGCCTCAGGTACGAACCATTAAAGAAGAATCTTAGCCTTCCAATTTTGAAATCGTACGAACATAACCTACCTCGTATAGACAAATACACAACTTCATCATGGAAAGTTTGAGCATCCACTACAAACGAATCCCCAATCATTTCAGGAGAGTGCCGTACACGATGGATATAATGATCCCTTGATTCTTCACCAAATTGATCTATATTTATATGGTGCTTAAGAACCCAAATGGGCTTGCAAGGATCTGTTAACATCCAGACCCTAAGTTCAGACATATCTATACACACATAATGAAGATACCCATCTGAATCCCCAAGGCAAGCCAATCTTGCACCTCCATCCAACCACTTAGAACCTGGCACTGTAATGACTCCAGATAACTCCTCATCCACCTCAAAAGTGATAATGTTCTGATTGCTCGTCAACCAGTAAAACCTTCCATTAACATAAATATGTTTGTTCTTGTGAAGCTCATCCTTGCAATAGCAAACTTCAAGGGAAGTTTTCCATTTCGCAGTCTCCGATGAGTAGATCACAAAGGAGTAGGAACTTTGGTCATGTTTTGGACGCTGAATGCTGGCCACTTTAAAGCAAGGGATCATCTTTGTGGAAGAACCAAATGGGTAGAAAGCCAATCCAAAGATGCTACCAACATGACAGTCAGTGGGTCTCAAGGTTAACCGTTCCTGGGTCATTGGGTTCCAAACAACTATGTCCAGCACCTCTACATCCCTAGTCCGACGACTTCTATAACAGATGAGTCCATCACATGAAGCCATAATGACAGAAGTCGGTTGAGGGAAACTTTCATCCATCAATTTAAAAATGCCCAATTCACCATTAACACTAGTGTAAAGGAAATAATCATCTCCACGAAAATTCCCCCCATACTCCTTAAACTCTTGAACAAGGAGTCCCAAAATGCATCTTGACCTCTGATGGTGAATACGCACAAAGGATGGATCAGATATAAGGCCCATCCATCTCTTGGAGACACACTTGCACCTTAAAAGGTTCTTAGCTGACAAGCGACTTAAAATTTCCATTGCTAAATCTTGGTTTGAAAAAATGACTTCCATTTTTCTTATGAACAAAAACCCAAGTTATAACAAGCTGCAATTGACACAAACAAGAAAGTATTACTATAAAGTATAAACCCAAGTCATAACAGAGATAATCACTTCAAAAATCTGCAGTGACACCAAATTGTAACAATATAACAGAGGTCCAAACTAATGTCCCAGTTAGTACAGTTTTCAAGACCTGTAAATACAGTTCATTTTTGTCCTACATTGACATTTGACTCCAATTGAAGAAGCAGAGTGGAAGACATTTGGAGTGTTTAATTTATTCTCCAAATTCCATTATATGTTAAGGGTCACATAAAAAACATTTCATAGACATATTTGACCGGGATAAGTTATTATTGTATTCAATCAGTTTCCCATAATGCTTCTCTGTTTCTACAAAGTATGGAGGATGCATAGCTAGAAACTCTGTTAAAAAGTAAAGTTGGACCCTTTGGAATTCCAAAGGAAAATTAAGGCAGCTATGGCAAGTTTTGCCCAAAGAACACAAATGATAAGTATAGTATAGTAAGGGATAAGGAAGCAGAGTGGTGTCCGCCGGGGCTGGATTAAGTTCAATATCAATGCTGTTTGGAGGAAGGGAAAGGCACAACACAAGAAAATTGGTAGGTTCGGAACTAGATCAGAATATTAACTATATTAGAAGTGTAAGAAGGAGTGCAAGGATGCCAGGTTTTGTTTGAACTAAAATTTTTCTGCTATTTCGGTCCCTGAGTCTCTCCCATCTTTTGTATCTGATGTTTTTTTTTATCAGTAAAATAAAATTTTATTGAAGAGGAGAGAGGAAAACAATAGGTCCAAGTATACAGGCAGTGTACTACGGAACCCTAAAAACAAGAAAAGAAAAGAAAGCTTGAAAGTATATCAGATAAAGTGCCTACCAATTGTGACTTAAGTTGATTCATCAAACATTCTTTATCTTCAAATATGCGTGAGTTCCTTTCTCTCTAAGTCCAAACAGCCACATCAAAGAAGTAGAAATTACTCACCATATAGGCAGATATCCAAACTAGACCATATCCTCCTACCAGATTTTCACACTCAGTTATTCATATAGTTAAAATTGATGTAGGAAAATTTGGAATTTTTGTCTATGTCTGCTAGTGGTGGATTTAGAACAGTTACAGAAAAGGGTTATGAGGTTTTTTTTTTTTTAATAAAAACTCAAAAGTGGTTGGGTGAGTTACATGAAGGTTTTTTGCTATAAAAAAGTATGTGGTTTCAATAGGGAAAAAAAAATAATAATAAAAAAAAAAAAAATAAAACTTTGATTTTTGATTGAAAAGAGCTTAAGAAGAGCTGGGAATTGAATTTCTGCACAATTTGTGAATAGTGTGCAGTTGAAAAAAAAAAGAACCATAATCAAATTTCTCCCAAACCTCAAAACTCAATATTTCATTGATCAAAAATATTAAATTCTTTAATAAAGTTGTCTTTGAAAACCAAAATCATGAAAATTCTGAGTCCTAATTTCTCAAAAGATTTTTAAAATGCAAGAAAAAAAAAAAACCAGCATTAACATAGTCCTCTCTTAAAGTTGATTTCTCTCATTTTAAATTCCAAACTTCTCTCTCAGCAACCAAACAAAGCAAGAAGATTAATCCATATAAATTCTCAAAAAAAAAAAAAAAAAAAAAAAAGAATCTATCTTTACTACTTAAGATAGATTTTTTTTTTTTTTTTTTTTTTTTCTTATAAGTACCTGCAAAAATATTTTAAAGCTTATCTTTTTATTTAAAAAAATGTATTAAAAGAAATATGTGCCTCCTCTCTTATAACTACAACCCCATCCCCTATCTCAAATTCTACACTTACATCACATAAATAGACAACTGATCTTCCCACGCTAATGCTCTCAGTTTCTAGCCTTTTTTAGTCCCTCAAATTCCTTTCTAAACTCAGTAAAATAGGCCTTTGCACAGCCACAGCATTAAATTCTCCAAAATATAGTTTTGTCTTAGAAAACACGAAGCATGAAATTCAGAGGCCTAAACGTCTCAAAAGTTTTGAAAAACAAATAGGATTAAAAGGGATTCCATAAAATTGTGACAATCATAACATAGTCCTCCTCTTGTGACAGTAAAATTGATTTCTCTCAATTAAATTCCAAATTTCTGTGTCTCAGTCAAACGGAGCATGAAGATTCATCAATATAAATTCAAACAATACAAAAGAAGCTACCTTTACTACCTGTGTGGTTTTTGCATCACATCAAAGAATCATTCAGAAAGAGAAAGATGAAAGTTCTGATAATAAAAATCAGATGAAACAGAGTTTTTTTTTTTACCTTTTTAAATAGCAGAGAGACCGATCATAGACTATGTTTTCCGGAGAGTGTGGAAAATAAAACATCATCGTACGCCGACCAAACTGGTTTTTAGATTCGGCGATATGTACTTAGTGAAAAGTGTTTAACTTCGATGGTTTCTAGATTCGGTGATAAGTTATAAGTGTTTTGTGGTGAGTTATAACTTAACTCGAGTTAGTACTTTTCGGGTTCCATGCATTCATGTAATTATTACGATATAGTGCCTGTGAGCTGTGAGTTGTGAGTTGTGACTTGTGATTGTGAGATGTAAAAATTTGATAAGTTAAAAATAATAATAATAATAATAATAATAAATGGTTTGATCCTCAACTTTATATCTCACCCACTAGTTTAGTATCAGTATACGGTACAATTATAAATATATATGATTTGAATTATATTTAATGTTTTTTTTAAAAAAGAAAAAATTATACCTATTGTAAAAGTTACATATTTTTAAACTATAAAAAGGCTAAAATGGATAAGTAACCCTATGATGCATTTGAGAACTTGGATATGGATTTGAAATTAATAGATTTGAAATCAAAGGATTTCAAATCTATTGATTTTAGGAGTTATTTTAAATTCAAGCATTTTAAAGGTTTAAAATTCTTGATGGATTTGTCAAATCTAAATTCTTGACATTTTTTTAAAACTTTTTAAACAAGTTATTTAGATTTTAATCACTCAAATTCAAATCCAAATTTAAATGCCCTAATTATGTCATCCAAACATGCCACTATTTTCAAAAATATGTAGGAAAATGTCATTTAAAAAAAAAAAAAAAAACTATTTAGCAAAATGTTGTTGTTTTGAAACTCAATTTTGGCAAAATTGAGTTTTTCTAAACTGGATATCATTAAAATCAAATTCCATGTGCTTTGTGCCATGGTGGATGTCGCTAATGCGGCTTTTCCGAAGAACTCATTTTTAGAAAAATCGAGTTCGGTACAATTTCTTTTTGAAATACAACTTGATATATGTAACCTCAAGTTCTTTGATAAAAAAAAAATTTAAAAGAGATCAATACTGAGAGCAATGGTCTAGTAGTTTTGTGCAGTAGTACCTTAGGCTAGTATTGATCTTTCTTTCTGTTTCTTAGATTCTCACACTGATGCAAGGGAAAGAGGAAAGGCCCAAAATGTACTACCTCAATTAAAACTTATAAATTCACCTAATTGTGGTTAAACTAATGGTTAATGGTGGTTTACCTAAAAACAAAAAGAATAACTTTGAAAGACATTGGGCTATTGTATTGCGGCCACTAGGGTTGCTAGCTATGGCGATGGTGGACTACTAATTCTATGGAAGTTAGGGACGGAGTGAGAACTTGGAATTATGAGAGGCGGCTCTACTGCTTGCTATGTGCGATGACTCTAGCATTTGACTCTGCTACTTAACCACTATAGATTTTTGTTTAAAACTTTCTAAAGCATTAGGTTGTTTGTTTTGAGTAAAATAGGTTGATTGGGTATAATTTTTGTTAGCTTTATCATTGGTAATTTTTGTTGTTGAACTTATTTTTTTAGGCTTGTATATTTTGTTTTAGATTTAATCTATTAATTTTTTATGGCCTTTAAAAGGTAGAGAATGCTAAAACTACAAAATTTTTACAAATTGCTAATGTGGTAAATGATTATTGGTAAGTAAAAAGTAATGCAAGTGTACGAACTAATAATAATTTGCTACCACAATAGTTTCTAAAAATGTTGTAAAAAAGTTTGTGGCAATAATATTACTCTTAAAAGAATTGATGACATTGTTAAGGGGGGTAAAGTGTAATTTTATTAAAAAAAATGCTAAAATTAGTACCTATTAATATATTAATATTTTTTTATTAAAAAAATATGGAGGGGGTCATTGCCCCCCAAGTCCATATGTAGCTCCGTCCATGCTGGAAGCCATCCTCATATACATGAAAGATAGCACAAGAACAATCTCAAATTATGTACACAATCGACTCTCTGAGTTTGTTGTAAACAAACAAATCTTTGAGTTCTATTATTTCTCTATTACAAAAATGTTGATGGGTTTTTTGTGAATGATAAAAAAAAAAAAAAAAAAAAAATTGAAACAATTCCATGTTGAATTAGCAATAAAAATTACTTTATTGGATGTGGTTTTTTCTCATTTTCTCCAACAAACCCACACAACCAGTAAACCCACACAGCCTGCAACCACTACCACAGTAACATCGAAACTCACCATATAGCCAGCAAACCTACACAACAACCAACCACCCACCACAATCAGCAACCATTGAAACCTAGCCCAAGCACCACCATCAGCAATCATTGAGGTCAACCAACCTAGATCAAGGCCACCACCAAGGAAACCCAGCCATCACAAAAAATAAAGGAAACCCAAACACCACCAAGTAAACCGAGCCACTATAAATCGAGTTTCGTGTTTTTTTTTTTTTTTCCCTTAATTGAGAACACCACATCAATGACTTTTGTCGTGGCAGAAATCACACAAAACTCAATCATAAGGAAATCAAATTCGATATAGATATAATATTCATAAAATTGAGTTTCGAAAAAGGGATAGTTTGCAAAATAGTTTGAAAAGGACATTTTGCTACATATTTTTCAAAATTTGGGTATTTACCCGTTTTGGCCGCCATATATATATATATACACATAAGTTTTACTTCTTTCTTTCTTTTTCTTTTTTGGATATACACATGAGTTTAATCTAGTTGGTAATTACGCGTATCTTACACGTAAAATACGCGTACGTACATAACAATTAATAAAACTCCCGTTTGCCGATTTGTTTCCAACTATACGGTAAATTAGTAAATTATGCGTTATTTTGGAATGAGAGTTTCATTCCCGTTTGTAATGCACAAAAGTTATAAACTGCGGAAACATACGGGCTATAAAATACTAAAGAGATAAAGTTGAAGTCAACTACAACAATAAATGATTAAACAATTCCTAAGAAATAGCCTTAAAAGAGTGAAACACGTATCCTTTGTTACAATTCCTAAAATATAGCAATAAGCAATTAAACAATTCCTAAAAAATTGCAATAAATGATAGCTAATAATTCAATTATTAACTTTTGAATGAATATTAATTATTGAGTAATGCTACAGCCACAAATTATTTTACAACATTTTTACAAACTATTGATGTGGCAAGTTCTTATTAGTTCTAATATGGGCCCACTACTAACATCACATTTATGCTTATCAATAATTATTTGAAAATTACTAAAGCCACATCAGCAGTTTGTAAAAATGTTGTAAAATAGTTTGTATCTATAGCATTATTCTTAATTATTACTTAATAATGTTGCTATTAACGTCTATTGAATGCCTTGTGTGTGTTTATTTCTAAAAAAAAACAGTTTTTATACTAAATAGATTATTCAAAATTAAATTGGTGAGAATCTTATGCAATATAAAAATTATTGTATTTATTTAAAAAGAAGTATATTTTCATAAATAAATTTTAAAAAGAAAGTATTTGACAAAGTAATGCTTCGTCCATAGTAATTTCATAACAAATTTTAAGTGATAAGTTATTAATGGTTCTAATTTGAGTCACCATTAATATCACTAATAGCTTGCCATCTAGGATTTGTTGTAAAATTATTGTGAAAATATTGTGGATGTAGTATTGTTCTATGACAAATGTTTCCATATTTTAAATGGCGATTTTTTTAATAATAAACGTGTTATACACGTACCGTTATTTCTCCATTTCTGTATTTTTCTGCCAAATTTTTAAAACGTACTTTTCTTAAAAATGCCGAATTATATCCGTCCGTATACTTATCGTAATAAACACGCATCATATTTTACTAACTATGGAGTTTATTTTGTTTTATTGGGCTTTCTATAGTTTATTTATATTAATTAGACTATTCGTCTTTTGCACAACATTAACTCACATAGAACAAAAAAATAAAAATAAATAGGACACGTGGCAAAATTATACAACAATTAGATCCAATTTAGAATCTAATTGGATTTTCTCTAAGTTTTAACTTTATATATATTATGTTAGTTTGGCTTATTAAACATAGAGGAAATAGTTTAGTCAGGACATTTGGAGGTACTAAAATATTTTTTTCTTGCAATTTTTATGATATTAGCCACACCAAGTTTCTCATTACATATATAATTTTATAAATTACTATTGGATACTACATATACAATAGTAATTCACAATTATTGTTTGTGAAATTCTACTAAATAAAACACAAAATAAAATAATATATTGGTCAAATAGTATCTCCTAAATTGAATGGAGATAGGTGCATGAAATCGTTCAGCTCAATTACAATTTGTTACATTTAATATATTTGCCAAAAAAAAAAAATCTGAATAGAAATAATTTAAAAATTATGTCTATTAGTTCAAAGAAAAAATAATAACAAAAATATATATAATTTAATCTATATGGAAAGCTAACAAAAGAAAATTTCAATTTTGATTGTAATTGAATTTTTCTAAACTTTGGTTTCATAACACACACACACAAAAGAAGAGGATGAGTTAAAAATAATGATAAAAAATAAATAAATCTCAATATTATTTAATAGTTTGAGATATTAAAAGGGTAAAATATTATTTTTGGTAAATAAACTTTAGCAAAATTAGTTATTCATCTTGAGACTTTGAAAAAAAAAAAAAAATTCCCTCTTTAAACTTTGTAAATAGTTTTTATCAATTGTTTAGAGACAAAAATTGTAATGAAAGAAAACATTTAATAGTTTAGAGGTGATTTTTTTTTTTTTTTTTTTTTTTTTTAAAGTTTAAGGATGAAAGTGAAATATTTTCAATAGTTTAGGAATAAAAAACGAACTTTTCTATAGTTTAAGGGCAAAAAATGAACTTGTTAAAGTTTTTGGACAAAAAAAAGAAAAAAAAAACTTTTAGTAAAACTTAGAGACTAAAATAATATTTTAACATTGGTTAAATAAAAATCCCATATATTTTTTTTTTTTGAGTTCAAAAAATAATAATAATAAATAAATAAATCTCATATTACATGTTTGGAAGTTATTTACTTTTTAAATTTTTTTTAATTGTTACAACAGGTTGAAGAGGACGGATTTGAACGCAGATTCTCCTTGTTCAAACATACGCCTTCTTAGTTAGGACTCCTTGAAGGCTTTATAAAAATGATATAGTGGATACTGGATATTAGGACTAATTTAATTTCATCGAGACCAAAAATTCTTGCTAATGATAAAATTTAAAATGAGATTTGTATAATAATTTAAAATAAAATATATTTTATATTCATTAATTTGATCCATTATATACTCTTCGATCATAGAACAACTTTAAATTCAGTTAGGGCTTGAGAACCCAATTAAGCTTGCAATTTTCAATTAAGATTAAAACCATAAGTTTAGATATATTGACAGATTCATAATGATTTAATCCATTATTGCATGTTCTTTAAAATAACTTAAAACTTTTTTGATTAAGACACCAATTGGTTTTTTAGTATAGGTGGAAATCAAACTTAGATCTCTTATTTGAGAACAAAAAAACTTTATTAACTGAGCTAATTGGAATTCACAAACAGCTTTAAATTCAGTTAAGCTTTAAGAATCTAATTAAGCTTGTAATTGTTAATTAATATCCAAACCATAAGTTTAGATATATTGGAGTGTCATTCTTAAAAAGTACGGTATGAAATTGGTTTTTTTGGTGTTTTGTTTTGTTTTGTTTTTGTTTTTATTTATTTATTTATTTTTTTTTAGAGCATAGTATTTGCCTATTTGGTAAAAGTGATTAAAAAGTATTTATTTTATTTTATTTTTAAATGGAGTGTTTGGCTAACGCTTATCAAAATTGCAGTTTGAGATGTAAATTATCAATATGGACTATATATATATATATATATATAGTTTGGGATCAAATTACACCTAATATAACTCTAAATAATATTACATCACTTAATAACTTGTTATTAAATTCGTACACATTTGGATAGTGTTTATGACTGGCGTTTTTACGTTTTGCTGAAAAAATGTGAGTCCCATGGCATTGATCATGGACCCACAAAAGTCATCCAAACACAAATTTCAATATAAATTTGGGTCTCACAGCACTATTTACACATTTAAAAATTATTTTACTACAGTGTTTTCAGTTTTCAGCAAATAAGCGGTATCCAGACACACCCTTCATATTTTGAAAATCAAACCGTTGAATTACATGTTTTATATGTTCTTAATATTCATGCCAATTTTCATTATAATCAGATGTAATTTACCATTCAATTCATAAGCTCATCTTTTGTGTATTATTTTAACCAACAAAAACTTGAATTTAAACTAGGGGTGTCCATGGGTCGGTTTGGGTCAGGTTTGTGCCCAACCCGAGACCGACCCGATAAAATCAGGTTGAGAAAATCTTGACCCGCCGCCGACCGACGAGGGAGTCGGATCGGCGTGGTCGGTTTTGCGTTGGAAACACAGTCGGTTCGGTCGGAATCGTCCACGATAAAAATCCAGCCAAAATAGTTGATTTCAAGCGAAAAAACGCCAAATCCAGCGGAGATCTAACCGAATCTGGTGAGATCTCACTAGATCCGGTGAGATTTCCCTAGATTTGGTTGAAATATCACTAGATCTACTTAATAAGTCGCCGAAATATAAAAATTTGTTACTAGAATCTAAAAATTTGAAGTCAGAATCTGGAAGTTTGAGGCTGGAATCTGGAAAATTTTGCCGGATTCTGGTAAATTTCACCGGAATCTAGAAATTTCTGCTGGAATCTAGAAATTTTTTGCTAAAATTTCTTAGTACATCGGTCGGATCAGGTTTTTTCGGTTTTTTGGATGAAAATCGAGACTGACCCGCCGGAGTTGGTTTTTGGAACAAATGACCCACCGTCGACCGATGACTTGATTGGGTCGGCCGGTTTTCAGGTTGGATCTGGTCGGAACCTTCGGGTGGGTTGGGTCGTCAGATTGGATGGACAACCCTAATTTAAACAATTGATTGATGACATGGTTATTGATTTTTGATCATCTTTAAATTATGTAATTATGAAGAATATACAAAGATAATGTAATACATTAATGAATTTATCAAAATTCATGTATAATTAAAAATATATTAGATTGTGTAATATTACTTAAAATTACACTGGATTGAAACCCCTCACACTCCTCTCCAAGCCATTTATAAGCGACCTTGTTTATGGTTCTCATTTGGCTTATAAACTGGCTACCCTTATTTCCAAGAACATCATCTCATGCCAATTTTGCTAACAAAGCTAGATTGAACTCCTTGAAACTTCTAAAACCTGAACCCCTTAACTTCCAGATGGATTCGTCTTCATTAAAAACAAGTTCATAAACAGTGAAAACAGGTATCGAACAAAATATGAAA
The DNA here is from genome assembly GCF_001633185.2 of Quercus lobata. Taxonomy (NCBI): domain Eukaryota; kingdom Viridiplantae; phylum Streptophyta; class Magnoliopsida; order Fagales; family Fagaceae; genus Quercus; species Quercus lobata. The sequence continues at coordinate 13,419,782 of NC_044907.1, read as the reverse complement.
AATGCAGATTCAAGGAAGATTTATTGCATTGTCCTTTTCCTTTTCCTTCAGCAGATTCAGCTTGCCTTGGATTCTAACTAGGTTTTCAGATCTTGTTGGCTCCCAGATTCAATCTTTATTCTTCAAAACATTAACTAAACTAACTTAACCTCAATGGCATTTGCATTTGCTGTATGTAAGACTATTCTATGTCCATAAATTTGATACAAAATACCATCAAAGATGCCATCTGTCTAGCCACACAAAAAAAAAAGGGGGGGGCTCTTTCATCTCAAAACTTTATAGCATAGGAACTGTTTAGCCACTTCCCTAAGTTTCAATAATTTCCTCCACCCCAATGTCACTCTTGGGGACCTTCACTATCTAGAGACATTTAGCGAGTTGCCTTCAACAGCACCTCATGGATCAATGCTACCCCCAAGAGACCAGCTTGAGTGAACATATTCAATATTTGGCTTATAAGTACTGCAATATTCCAATATTCCACCCATTTAAGTCCCAAACCATCCATTTTCTGAGTGCATATTTGATCCCACTTAGGGAACACTGAATGAGCATACTTGACCAATACATCTGGGCGCTATGGAGCATCGAGTGAATTAGGAGTTTGCCTATGAAAGAGGATTGCAATCCAAGAGTTAAGTCTAGTACTGATCTTCTCGGTTAGGGGATTGCATTCCTTTGAGCTAGGCTTTCTAGTGATAAAGAGGTCTTTCAAGAAATATGATTGGGAGGTTTCCTGCTTTGAATGGCTGAACAAAAAGGATTTGTTGCTGGAGATTAGGAGTTACAGTAGCACAAAATACCCCGCTCTTGTTCCCAATTATAAAAAATCTAGCTAGAGAGACCATTATCTCTTTCAGGACATCATTTATCAGTTGTTTTAAAGGTAGATCAGCAACTACAAATAGTAATACCACCTATAAAGGTCAAATAAGTAATTCACTGCCCCGCACGTTGGGATGGAAAGTTCTGAGATTCACTAAGAGTGCGTTTGGGAAGCGCGTTTTGCGCTTCCCAAACGCACGTTTGCGTTTAAGAATTTTTTTTTTTTTTTTTTTTTCAGCGAATGAACAGCAAAAGTACTGTTCATGCACTGTGCGGGAGACAATTTTTACTTTGCAGAGACAAATTTTACTGTTCATGCACTGTTTGAACACTGTTCATGAGACCCACAATCACTTTATTCAGAAAAAAATATTAAAAATGGGTCCCACAGGACCATTTACACATTTAAAAATTATTTTGCTACAGTACTTTTCAGTTTTCAGTTTTCAGTTTTCAGTTTTCAGCTGTATCCAAACGGACCCTAAGAGTGCGTTTGGATTGGGCGTTTTCTGCCCAATCCTGCGTTTGCGTTTTTCAGATTTTTTTTTTTTTTTTTTTTTCACGCATTTTGGGTGTTGCGGCTACTGTTCATACACTGTTCAATGAACAGTAGCCGCAAACTTTGGACCAATCACAGCACATCGTGTACTGTTCACGGACCCACAAATTTCACTTTTCAGCAACTTTTTCATTAAAAATGGGTCCCACGATACTATTCACACATTTAAAAATTATTTCGCTACAGTGTTTTTCAGTTTTCAGTTTCAGTTTTCAGTTTTCAGCTGTATCCAAATGGACCCTAACTCTGGATCTCGTTATATTAATAAAAGCCTCCATTTCAAGGATAAAAGGATAGGGAAAAAAGAGCCCCTTGTCTAATACCTTTCCCACACTTAAAAAGTATCCAACCAAACCACCATTTATAGTTATAGAGATTAGAGAATTTTGGGCTTATGATACACCTTACTTATAAAAAGAAAAGACACCTCGCAAACCCATCCCATCCACCCATTTAACATTCATATACATAATTACAAACATTAAAAACACACACAAAAGAAAAAGAAAAAAAGAAAAAAAATACGCTGAAAAAAAAAATTTGAAGAACACAAAAACCAAATAGAACCAAGATTTTGGAAACCCTAGCTCTGAAGCACTAAGAAAATTGGAAAACAATGTGTAATAATATTGAAGAATGCCGGCATTCTTGCCAGCTTAGGAGGCTTTGTTTCTCATTCATGATAGGATTCTCGAGAGCTCTCGTTTAGGGAATTCGCAATTGGTGATTGGCTTTGGTGAAACGTTTGGGTTTTGAGGTTTTGCAACTGATTATAAAGTGGATGCACCTTTGGATCAATTTTAATAGATTTTCTCCTACTCCTTTTAAGTAAAAGAAATAAAAAACTTCTACTTCAACTAGGAAAAGAAAAACAATGCAGAATCCTAATTCAACTAGAAAAAAGAAAACAACAAAAAATCACATTTTAACTAGGAAAATGAAAACAGTAAAGATATAAAAAATTTGTTACAATTGATCTGCAACAAACATGCACAGCAATATGCACATTCTCTATCAATTGGTTAAAAATTAAGAGTCCTGATTACTTGGAAACCAAAAGTTTAACAAATCCCATATAATCTTAGCAACCAATACAAGAAAAAAAAAGAAAAAAAAAGAAATCAGTATCACAGGAAAACAGCATCCCCCTTGGAGACAAGTCAAATAAAAACTTAGGCCAATGAAATTGACCGTTCCAAGCTTACCAATTTACATAAATGCACTAACTACTATTTCAATGAGCAGTAGTTTAAAAATGTGGCGACCTTAAGGGTTCTTTCAATTTTGTTCTAGGTCTTCCTTGTTTTCTCTAGGTCTTCCTTCGTAATTAAAAGATGTTTAAGCAAAAGAAATAGAAGCACTACCAGAGTTCTGTTTCAACCAGGGAATGCCAATTGTTGCGAAGGTCAGTAAATATGGGAGCACAGTTGCCGGAACTTTAGCATGATGCTTTAGGTAAAAACCATAAAAGAAGGATTGTAGCCTTCCAGTTTTGAAGTCGTACGAACATAACCTACCTCGTATAGTCATATACACAACTTCTTCATGGAAAGTTTGAGTGTCCACTGCAAAATAATCCCCAATCATTTCACGAGAGGTCCATCCACGGTGGATATAATGATCCCTTGATTATTCACCAAATTGATCTATATTTATATGGTGCTTAAGAACCCACGTAGGCTTGCAAGGGTCTGTTAACATCCAGACCCTAAGTTTAGACATATCTATACACGCATAATGACGATACCCATCTGAATCCCCACGTCAAGCCAGTCTTACATCTCCATCGGACCACTTAGGACCTGGTACTGTAATGACTCCAGATAACTCCTCATCCACCTCAAAAGTGATAATGTTCTAATTGCTCGTCAACCAGTAAAACCTTCCATTAACATAAATATGTTTGTTCTCGTAAAGCTCATCCTTGCTATAGCAAACTTCAAGGGAAGTTTTCCATTTCCCTGTCTCCGATGAGTAGATCACAAAGGACTAGGAATTTGGGTCATGTTTTGGATGCTGAATGCTGACCACTTTAAAACAGGGGATCATCTTTGCAGAAGAACCAAATGGGTAGAAAGCCAATTCAAAGATGTCACCAACATGACAGTCAGTGGGTCTCAAGGTAAACCGTTCCTGGGTCATTGGGTTCCAAACAACTATCTCCGGCACTTCCACATGCCTAGTTCGACGACTTCTATAACAGATGAGTCCATCACATGAAGCCATAATGACAGAAGTGGATTGAGGGAAACTTTTATCCATCCAGTTTTATATGCGTAAAGGAAAAAATCACCTCCAGAAACATTCCCCCCATACTCCTTAAACTCTTGAACAAGGAGTCCCGAAATGCATCTTGACCTCTGATGGTGAATGCGCACAAAGGATGGATCAGATATAAGGCTCTTACAGCTCTTGGAGACACACTTGCACCTTAAAAGGTTCTTAGCTGACAAGCGACTTAAAATTTCCATTGCTAAATCTTCATTTGAAAAAATGACTTCCATTTTCCTTATGAACAAAAACCCAAGTCATAACAAGCTGCAAACGATACAAACAAGAAAGTACTGCTACAAAGTATAAACCCAAGTCATAACAGAGATAGTCACTTCATAAATCTGCAGTGACACCAAATTGTTACAAAATAACAGAGGCTCAAACTAATATCCCAACTAAAACAGTTTTCAAGGCCTGTAAATAGAGTCCACTTTTGTACTATATTGATATTTGGCTCGAATTGAAGAAGCAGAATGGAAGACATATGGAGTGTTTTATTTATTCTCTAGATGCCATTATATGATATGGGTCACATAAAAGGGATAAAACACATTTCATAGACAAATTTAACAGGAAAAATTTATTATTGTAAACAAGCATGTTCCCATAATGCTTCTCTGTACAAAGTATGGACGATGCATAGTTTGAAGCTATGTAAAAAAGTAAAGTTGGACCCCCTTGAATTCCCTAGGAAAATTAAGGCTTTTATGGGCAAGTTTTGCCCTAAGAATGCAAATGATAAGTATAGTATAGTATAGTAAGCGATAAGGAAGAAGAGTGGTGTCACCTGGGGGCTGGATTAAGATCAATGGCGATGCTGCTTGGAGGGAGGGAAAGGCAAGTTTTGCTATGATAGAGTAGAAGAACCGGGGTATAGTTATTCATTGGTTGGATGAGTTACATGAAGGTTTCGATTGGTTAAATAAAAAGTTACATGAATCAAACATCTCCACAATTTGTGAATAGTGTGCAGTTGAAAAAGAAAAAGAACCAAAATCGAATTTCTCCCAACCCTCAAAAAACTCAATATTTCATTGATCAAAAATATTAAATTCTTTTATAAAGTTGTCTTTGAGAACCCAAATAATGAAAATTTTCAGTCCTAACTTCTCAAAAGATTTTAAAAATGCAAGAGAAAAAAACAATCACAACATAGTCCTCTCTTAAAGTTGATTTCTCTCATTTTAAATTCCAAACTTCTCTCTTAGCAACCAAACAGAGTAAGAAGATTAATCTATATAAATTCCAAAAAAAAAAAAAAAAAAAGGGGAGAAGAAGAAGTAGAAGCTATCTTTACTAGCTCAAAAGTTTTGAAAAACAAATAGGATGAAAAGGGATTCCATAAAACCGTGACAATCATAACATAGTCCTCCTCTTGTGACAATAAAATTGATTTCTCTCAATTAAATATCAAATTTCTGTGTCTCAGCAACCAAACAGAGCATGAAGATTAATGAATAAAAATTCAAACAATACAAAAGAAGCTACCTTTACTATCTGTATGGTTTTTGCATCACATCAAAGAATCATTCAAAGAGAGAAAGATGATAGTTCTGATAATAAAAATCAGATGAAACAGAGAGTTTTTTTTTTACCTTTCTAAATAGTAGAGAGACCGATCATAGTCTATGTTTTCCCGGAGAGTGTGGAAAATAAAACATCATCGTACGCCGACCAAACTGCTTTTTAGATTCGGCGATGGATTTTTTTAAAAAATAACTATAAAACCTAAACTATATTATTAGTTAGGCAACGTTTCAAACATATTTGGTTTTTAACAATTCGAGTCTAGAGGACTTGATTTTCGGGTTATAAATCGAGTATATTGTACTTGAGTTTCCTATTTTGCTAGCAACTGAGGTGGACAAAGTGTCCACGTACACCCAGAAATCGAGTTCATTGGACTTGGTTTTTGTACATAGAAATCGAGTCCGATGGACTCAGTTTTTGTACATAAAAATCGAGTCCTCTGAACTTGGTTTTTGTACATAGAAATCGAGTCCACTGGACTCGGTTTTTGTACATAGAAATCGAGTCCATTGGACTTGATTTCTTTTCAGCCCTCCACCTGTCCTAACACAGATCGCACTCAAAAAACTTTCAAAACACACTCACAACAGTCTCTCACTCTCATTCCCTCCCACTCTCAGTCTCTTTCTCACTCTTACTCTCACTCTCATTCCCTCTCGCTCCATCTCTCACTCTCATTCCCTCTCGCTTCGTCGCTCTTAGTCTCATTCCCTCTCGCTTTGTCGTCGTCCGTTGCTCTTAGTCTCATTCCCTCTCCTGCCCTCTCGCTTTGTTGCCGTCACCCCTCTGCTCCGTCACTGTTGCCCCCTTCACTCCGTCACTGTCGCCCCCTCTTGCACCATCGCTCCGTCTCTGCCTCGCTCAGCCTTTCTCCCGTAGACAAAAGTAAGGACTCTCTCTCTATTCCTTGCAACTGATAGCATCATATATGGGTTTGCTTTGATTACTCCTTTTTTCTAGGTTTATTGGTAATGGATGATTTTCTATTGGCATGCATTGTACTTGATAGCAACACAAACAGTGAACAGAACTATATGTTTGCATTAATATTGTGTTTGAAAACATAATTTCTTTTTAAATATATCGAAAGTTGAGGGTGAAAAAAATCTGGATCCTAAATATCTTCATTATAAACACTAAAAGATACCAATTAAACTATTAAGGCTCTTGGCACAAGTCTAGTGTAAACACATTTGCCTTGAAAGTTTACTGCAAATTTTGAAAGTTTGTGTTTCAAAATTTACACTAAACTCATTTTTCCAAAACACGATTTAAATGTAAAACACAAAATTTATAAATTTCAAATGTTGCACTTAACTTGTATATCCACATAAAAGTTCAGTGCAAATTTTGAAAATCTATGAAAAATTATTTAATGTTACACCCACCTAAATCAATAACTACTAAACTTATTAAAAACATGATACCACATTTAGTCTTTAGATTGTGTTTTCAAAACATGATTTAAGTGTATAAAACATAATTTCCAATTTTTAAAATATTATTTGGAAATCAAGTCTTAAGTGTAATTTTGAAAATTTTGCAATCTTTGCAAAATTTATTAAAATGTACATAGCAGCACCTTTAAAGTTTAAACATACTCTTCTTTTTTCTGTTCCCCTCCCTAGACTCTATCCACATTACTGTTGGGGTTTATGTCTTAAAATCCAATTTATTGGCATGTCATAAATAATTAAGTTGTTTAATTATATGAGACTATTTATGAACTAATGGGACATTATCTTAGTTCATGAGATGCATAGTATGTGATTTATGTGAAAAGTCACAGAAAGATATAAATCACAAGTTCTTTGTAAACTCAGAATTTTAGTTCGTAGTCGGTGATGAAATTGGGCATTTCATCTGCGAAGACTATAACATATCAACTAAGATAATTTGTCTTGATCATGGAAGTGGAGACTTCTAGTTGATATATTGATATGTTTTAAGAGTTAAGACATATTGAACTGGACTGCTGTGAGATTTATTATTCTCGTAACGATTGTCAAATGAATAATAAATCTCACGACTTCTATTTACATCAACTCTAAATCCTGAGAGAATAATGGACCTGATCATGAGGTGTAGGTTGCTTTGATATATCAAGAGTGAGATTTATAAGACACGATCAAAACCTCAGTATGTTGGGCAGCCACATTTAGTATTGATGGAACATATATTCTCAAAATAAAATTCATAATCTTTTAACGGAGATATAAAATATTCCCTTAAGATAAGCTTAATAGGTTTGGTTATTCAAAATGTTGGGCCCAACCACTTTAGTAAGGAGATACTAAAGTATATATTTATGAAATTGGATTTCATGAATATATGATGAATAACATTGAGGATTAAATCGGGTACTCAAGGATTAAGATGTAGTAATTTTCAAAGTGGCAGTCAACACTCATGACTTTGTATTACTATGAATATTTTAATGAAGGGGTTGTATGTATAATAAAGTCTTAGGATATAATTTATTAATAAGGCCTAGAGTGCAATTATATTCTTATAGTGGTATTGAATATAATTAATGGTAACTTTGGACTTGTCAAGAGTTGACAGAAAAGCCCAAGGTCCATTGGAACTAGAGTCTTATTTATTCCCTTTGGTCCCATCTCAAGCCACAAACAAAAATCCAATTGGGTAGGCCCAAAAGGCTAACCCAATTAGATAATCAGTCTTTATTTAATAAGAGTTATTAAATAAAGAAATTACTAATGTAGTTTGAATGCACGTATGATGAAAAGAAAAGAAATCAATTTTTTCTCTATAAGGAGAAAAAGAAGGATTTTTCTTTGATAGTCTATGTACAAAGGACTGATTGAGAGACCACACATCTTGGACACCATGTGAAATTGAGATGAAGATTAAAGGTATTCTCAAGTCATGGTTTTGAAATTCATTGCATCAAGGTACGCTTTCTATTCTTTATTCTAGAATTCATAGTTACATGTTATCTTTCATGATTGAAGTAGATCCGTGATTGTTGCTTCTGTTATGTGTTTTGTATGAGATACAAAACCAGATTTTCCAACAATTACCATTTTACTTTCTCCTTTCTATTAAGTGTTTTTAAATACAGATTGTTATGAAAACCAAAAAACTGTAATGTTCTGATTTGTCAGAGCATTGCTCTAACTCCTTAGAACACATTTGAATGAAAATGGAGAAATGTAGAAGGCTTAATTTAGCTCATACTAAGTTTTTGGCAGCATATTGAGTTTTTTATATGTATGTTTATTCCCTGTAGTTGATTGTCATACTTATCGTTTGTGCAAGAAATTAAGCTATACATTGAGATCCTTGTCAATTTAACATATGCTTATATTACTCTTGACTCCCTAAACTTCGTGTAGTATGGCTGCTGTTCTTGCTCAGATCCCTGATGAGTTCGGTCCTGGTCCCATTGAGGATTCGGTGTTAAGGTTTGTAAAAGAACATCGATCGTGCGCTGTTTGGGAAGGCAAAGTAAAATTAAAACCGACCACCTACTAAATATTCTCTTCTTATCCTTTTACATTATATTGATTTTTTTTTTCTTTCCATTTCTAAAATTCTAAATTTGTCAATGGTATTACTAGCTTTGAATGCATAGTCATGCCCATTAGTTGGGTTAAGTTAGATTGGTTAACTGTTGCACACCCTTATATAAAGGTTACACTTAGATAATTAAAGACATTACCATTGATAAGATTTAGAGAGGTTTGGCTGTTTCAATCTTTTAGCATTGGACTAAGATAACCAAATTGAACTGTGAGTGTCAGAGAGAATCAAATTTTGATGTATGTATTTATTGTAAACATGGTGGGTAATGGGTTTGATTGCTATTATGGCAATGTTTACACTAGCATGCATGGCATAAGTAGCAGGATAAACAAATAATTGCATGTGAACCGTCCACATCCCTCCACAATGACTCTGACTTTAGCACCACAAATGCATGTGAGTAGGTGCAAATGACGTTCTCCAAACTATAACATGGGTCAATATATGTAGTCGCATCTTGCTCTAAGTGCTGAAGAGCTTTAATTGCATGTGAACAAGGGATCTTTCGATTTTGCCACTTTCCACAACAACATGTTTTGGCCATTAGGTTTACTTCATGACTATGGTGTCCCCCTCCTGAGCTATGGATGTTGTATACAATAATTACTTGATATATAGCATTCAGATAATTAAATGCATTTATTTGGTGTGTAAGAGATTTTTGTAGGTTTTGTCCATATATTTTTAAGGCATATTTACTCCATACCTTGCCCTTTGAGAGATCATGAGTAATTTTTTTGTGTTGATCATGGAAATACACAACAAGTTTGCTCCAAGTGAATTCAACCATTGCAGCAATGGGTAGGCCATGGGCACCTTTGAGTACTCCATTGAAGCACTCTGAGACATTGGTTGTCATAGCCCCATAATGGTATCCACCATCATGTATCTGGGTCCACATGTCTAGATCCTCTTTCATTAGATATGTGTATGGCATGATGGATGAATCGGGTTCACTTTCCTACCGCTCGGTTCTCTGTTTCTTCCTAAGGGCCTTGATCTCGACTTCCTTGATAGGTTGCATGTACAACTCAAACTTAGCTTCCTGAGTAGCATACCCCGCTTTCAAGGCCAATGTCTTTAAAGTGGCATCTTGAAAATGCGTGTTGAAGTTGCTAGCAACATGTCGAAGGCAATATCTGTGAACTACTTGTAGTCGTCCATCATCATCTCTAGGCCAGTTTGTAATTGTGTTTTGAATACCCTTATATCGGTTAGAAATTACGCAGATGTCTTTATCTGCTATCACATCTTCCAGTGAGATCCTGAGGTGTTCTAAAAACCACCCCCAACTAGGCCCTGACTCTTTGTCCATAACGGCAAAGGCAAGAGGAAAAACCTTGTTGTTGGCATTGGTGGCCATTGCAATCAACAACACCCCTTGATATTTACCATACAAATGAGTCCCATCAATACTGATCACTGGCTTACAATGTCTGAATCCCATCAATACCACATGCATGACTCATCGACACTTTTGACAAACAGTCTACTTTTGGTCGACCTACTAGTCATAATGTTTCTGTTATGCTTTGCGGTGTAAATTGTTAATGCACTTTCACTACTTCTTTATTCACAAAAATCAACCCTTTTGCAAAATTCACGTCCGCATTCCAAGAAGAACTAAATACTTGCTGAACAACTTCAGGATCAATCATATTTTCCCAAGTATTTACATAAAATGATGAGGCAGGAGGTTCATAAACGGGGGTCGCATTTGTAACATGCTGAACTTTAACAATAGCATCCGCATCATCTTCATCACATTCAGACATATCATCAACATGAGAAATGGGAGTAATTTCTTGGTCATCAACACCCCTATCAAAGTCGCCTCGCTCAATCCTTTCGTCGTAATCATCTCTATCATCAAGATCTTCACCAAAACAGTCTTCGTCTTCATCTTCAACTACTGGAACTGTAGAGGATTCGCCTCGATGTGTACAAAATTAATCTTCATATCTATTTCTAGGTTTGCTCTCAATTGTTGTTGGTGTCTCTTGAAAAGGGGGTGTATAGCCTCCCAATGTGGTGCATCGATTATCTAGGACTACAAACTGTAGAGATGTAGTTGTTTGTACAATTTCCTCTATGCCAACTTCTACACGCAGCTCTAAAGTGACGTACAACTCAAAATCTGCTACTTGTTCCCATTTCTGTATCTTATTAAACATGAATTTCACATGTTTGTCCTCTGTTATCACCATATATCTGTAATTAATGCATTGATTGAGGACTTCATATGGAGAACAGAAAGTAATATGTATGTCATGCAAAGTAGGGTTCACTTGCAACTCTTCCATAATTTTTACTTTCAAATCATTCAGGGTCTTTAGCTTACGACCTATCATCATATGGTAGCACTAGATACCCGGACCTTGAAATGAGAATTCGTCATAAAGGTTGGCATTGCTAAGGGGTCCACCGTAGTATATATTTATATGAATCATTGTCAACCTATAAATCATCAAGTGCAATGGTGTTAGCAACAAATTTATAACGCTCAATCAACATCAATCACAGAACTTTGCGTATGAAATGCCAACAATACTAACCTCAACCAAATTTGCATATACTCACCTCAGGTCACATACAAAAGTAGTCATTACCAATTTCATATTCTTTTAAAATTCCAAATCATTCTAGAGGCATGACTTTCAAAACCCATTCAAATAAGTTATGATGAACAAAAATATTATATACCAACCAATTATCTATTGAAATCTCTGTTACAAATCTTAAATAAATATATCTTGAAATAATTTATGGTAAAAAGACTACAAATACCATCTTAGGTATCAAACTCATAATCCATTTCATATCCATGATAAAGACCTAAAAGTACTAAATATTCCTAACAATTGATCACAATATTTAGTACTAAATGTTCCCAATAATTAATCATAATATTAATTTTTTTTAAAAAAACTTAGCATATTATCACAATATTTACACTAACAAACTTTTCTCCTAATTTGATAACATATATCAATTTCAAACTTATTTTTCTTTCTTAAAACTAAAAGTATATAAGATAAAAACCCTTGGTCAATCTGATAAACCCATTTCATCATGTTTTCACATAAATTTTATTGGACGAATCCTCAAAATTGACATTACATGATGCTTTTGAATACTAGTGACATCTGAAAATTGTCAGAAAAAATGAGATTGCTTGGACAGATAGTCTTTGTATAAACTACAATAGACAAGCTCTAGCTGATTCCATTCACAAAGGAATATCCATATTAGAAATTTGAAATTTTTTTTTTTTTTATTTGTCATCACCTCCCTCTAGAATTAATATAATTAAACTATGTTAATTGATTGAGGACCAATTAACCATGTAAAAGTCAAAGACAACTCCTTTTATGGCATTAATCTTGCTAACTTGCAACTACAGAAGTAGAAATTATACCATGTTTTGGCTACATGTAGTCTCTCTTTTAGAGTAGTTGGGTCCCACTGATGTGTGGGACCCACCTACCTTGAGAGAGAGAGAATACATGTAGTCGATACGTGGTATAACTCCTCCTAAATAAGACACTACTTTCCTAATAATTATCGAGTTTTGAAGTCAAATACAAACCCTTAAATAAAGTCATAAAATGGAATATTATAGATAAACAATCTAAAACGTATTCGTTTAGATAATTAGGAGTCTTGGACAAAACTTTCTATGGATTATATATATGAGGTGATAACGAAAAAGAAGTCAAAGTAAAGAGGCACACATCAGCACATGCATCAAGACAATTCATACAAGAAAAAAAAAAAAAAAAAAAAAAAAAAAAGACTATTTGCTAGAGTTGCCATATCTCAATCATAAATCATTAACATAACCAATAATATCATGTTACAAAACCAAACTTCCCTAGTACAATTCACCTAGATATGTATGCATTAGCTGTGTCTATGCATTATCCTAAGCAGCATCATTCTCCAAATTTTGGGTCTACCATTCCATAGTTTTAATACTGAGAATGACATAAAAGGAGAAGTAGGAAAACAAATGCAAAGTTAAGAGAACCCAAAAACCATAACAATTTCTTCAACTTTAGATAAGAGCTTTTGAGTAATTCTTAGTTTTTTTTTTCTTGGTCCATTGCTGCCTTCTTTAATGGAAAACTCCACCCCTTGGTTGCTTAAAATTTTCTTCTTACTCACTATCATTCTTGGTTATTCTTCTTCTTCTTCTTCTTCTTCTTCTTCTTCTGCTTCTTCATCATGGTTGCATCCTTTGGCTAGCATCTCCATGGCTGAGCACCAGAATTACACTGCAATATCAGACTTTCGTCTACTGAACAGAAGAAAGTTGCTCAAGTGTGACGGTCCAAACCCTCAACTAAAAATTAGTGTTGATCCAAACTCTTCCCTGTCAAATGAAGAATACCTCACGGTTACTGTTAGTGGAGTTCTGCTTCCTTCTAGTAGCGATTGGGTTGCCATGATATCACCATCTTCTTCCAAGTAAGAATTATATAGAAACCTTTTACAAAACTTACACATTTAATGTCATCTATATATTCTTTAGATTATATGTTACTATGTTTGTTTATTAATTTGTTCTCTAATATATAAATGCAGTGTCACAGATTGTCCATTGAGTGAGGCTTATTATGCACAAACTGGTGACCTTAGTGATCTTCCTTTGCTATGCCAATATCCTGTTAAGGTACTACGATTCTAAATTTGAAAGTCAAGCATGCACTAGTAAAGATGCAGATTGTATAGAAGGTTTTTAATTTTTACTTTTTTTTGAAATGAACAAAATAAAAGAAAAATGGAATGACTGACATGTTTTGTTAGATAGCAATAAGTTTAAGGACACAACAACAACAACAACAATAATAATAATCATCATAGAAGGGACCACATAAATTGGTATGTGTATTCTCATTGGTAAAAAAAAACGTAATTCTAATGGTGAGTTTATGTTAAAGTGAGGTTACTCAAATGAAATGATGATATGCTTTGTTAAAAAACAATAATGCTCCGTTTGTTTTGATTGAAAACATAATTATGTGAATATAAATTTCATTGTTTTCTGGTATTTGGTAGTATCATTAAAAAATAAGTTTAAGGTAAATTATTTCTTAATTTATTTTATTTAGCTTGGTATGAGATAGAGTTATTTTTCATTATTATTATTATTATTATTATTTTGAAAAACAATTCTGTATTACATTGGACTAAATAAGAGAAGTTAAGATATAATTTTCCAACTTATTTTAAGGTTGCTACCAAACATGGAAAAATGGAATAATTTCTAAAAAGTTCTCTTTTTGAAAAATGAATTATTTTTCAGAAAATGTTTATGTCGAAACAAATTGAATAATAATAATAATCATAATTGATGAGGTGGCATGTGTGTTCTTATTGGTGCAAATGAACGTAATTCCAATTAAAATTTGTCATATCAATAATTATGAAACTAATAGTGAAAATTATGAAGGGTAAGAATAGAATACTATGGAGATGCAATAATTGCGTACTCCCTCTTACACAATAGCATGTCACACTTATTAGATTCATGGTGAGATCAATTATTCACGTTATAGGAATGAACATACATTTATGTTACTCTCAAAATATTCTATAATTTTTCATAAAAAGGGTGAAGATTATTTTGTAGCATTACTGGCTAAAGAATATATTAGCTATAAATTTGTAGTTGACTAGTTGTGCTTTGCCACGTCATTTAGGAAGAAAAATCAAGTAAAAATTATATAAGGAGAAGCTATTACTTAATGTTTAGGACGGCCGCGTATATTTAATACATTCAGGTAGGTAGGTAATATGTCATAATTAACTAAAAAAGTCCGAGCAAGTAATTGAAATTGCATTGGAGTGACTTGAACAATTGACTATAACATTATTATCAACATATGTATCATTCTATCTTATAATAATGGACATTCCTTGTGGTTTTTCACATATGTAGTTGATTGTCCAAACCATTGAATTACATAATTGATATTTGTGGTTTCTTTTACTTTTAGAGAAGAATATAACTAAACACAAAACATGGATATTCTAGCCATCAAAATAAAAATTCAACTTATAGATTTATACATAAAATTGACTTCCAAAACTATGTATTATATATGTTTATGTAAAATCTCAGGCTCAATACGTGAAAAATGATCCAGACTATCTCAATTGCACGAAGAAGGATTGCCAGGAATCTGTGCTTGGTAAATGTGTGGTGGCCACTTGCAGTGGTTCCCTAACATTTCATGTTATTAATATAAGAACCAACATTGACTTTGTGTTCTTTGCTGGTGGCTTCGACACACCTTGCATTCTGACTAGGTCGAACCCTTTGGATTTTACTAATCCAAATATGCCACTATATGGACATCTCTCAAGCATAGATTCAACTGGAAAATCGGTAAGGAGCTTTTAAAATAAAAAATAAAAAATACTTGTTCTTGATTTGGTTTTCAAACAGAGATAGATACAAAGAGAAAAGCCAACATAAGGTTCCTTATTTTGACCATTTACATATTGGCTAGTGGTACAGATGAGATTAACATGGGTTAGTGGGGATGAGAAGCCTCAACAAGTGCAATATGGAGATGGCATGTCACAAAATTCTGTAGTTACTACATTTACACAAGATGACATGTGCAGTAGTGAGTTCCCTTTTCCATAGTTTATATTGTTCCCTTCAAATTAGCCAAACAATGGTATGTTAAAGATTTATTTTATATAATCTTAAAGGGTTGGCTAAGTGATTCCTAAGTTCTCATGATATCCATGAGATCTTGGGTTCGAAATATCTTGCCAGCATCTTGGAGAGAGATTCCTCTCAGTAATAACCAGGGGTAGAGCCAGAAATTTTTGTTTGGTGGGGCCAAGTTGCAGTACTAATATATTTATCAAGACAACCTCCACATACATACATATATATATACACACACATATATATACACACTTTTATTTTTGATAAGTTATATATATACACACACCTAGCAAAAAAAAAAAAAAAAAAAATAGAGCTTAGTATTTTCAATCAAAATTATGTTTGATGGTGATCTTTCATAAAATAAAATTAATTTTTTCCACTTTCATAGTGAAATTCTTAGAAAATTTTATTTTAAGTATAATTTATCAAATTTTACACTAAAGTAAGTAAAAAATATTTTAATTGAACTAATGAAATTTTTAAAAATATGAATTATTCAAAACTTGGAGGAATAAATTAGTCTCCAAATATATTTGAAACTATTTTGCTCTAACTTATTATGTGGCAACTAAAGATAAATTTCATGTATAGTTTTAATGACAAGATTTTTTTAATGAGTCAATGACTTATTAATCGCCACATAACGGGTTAAAAAAGATAGATTCAAACATGTTTGATACCAAATTTTATCAAATATTTAACAGATATAAGAGTACGTTTTACAATAAAAAATAAAATTGCGAAAAATAAAGTTATATCTTTGTTAATATAAGATCAATTATTTCTTTTAAGAGCATCATTAGACTAATTCAAATATTTGAGGGGGTCAACTCTTATTTTTATAGACTAAATTTTGAAAACATTAAAATAATTATATATATATATATATATTTTTTTTTTTTAAAAAATTCAAAATTTTGGGGGGGCCATGGCCCCCCAACCCTTCAACACAGCTCCGTCCCTAGTAATAACCCAGTGTGTGTGGGACCCGTCGGGGGGGCTGCATGTGCTCAAATGAATAGTCAGATACTTGAAGAGGTCTGAATACCCTTATTTATATATATATATATATATATAATATTTATTTTATATATATTAAGCCAATTTGATATTCTATTTTTTATCTCCAATTAGTTGTCCATCTTCTCTACTTAATTAGATTAATTTTTGTGTATGAAACTGATAATTATAGGTTCGACTCTACCGAGTCCAGCCAAAGACTTCGGATGGCATGACCCAGGCTTCATTCATACAGCAGTGATGACAGGACTTCAGCCTTCAAGCAACTTCTCCTACAAATATGGAAGGTATGGTTAGCATCTCACAATTTATCACATAATTTACTATGTCATCAAATGTTCATCTGTCAAATTGTTCTGAACAAAGGTTTTTATTTTTATTTTTAGTTTATAAGATTAACTTAATTAATGATCATATATAAATGTTACAATTGCTAACATATCTGGCATTACGACAATGTAGTGATTCAGTTGGTTGGAGTAATCAAATCCAATTCAAGACTCCACCAGACGCAGGATCAGATAAACTCTATTTTATTGCATATGGTGATATGGGAAAGGCTCCTCTTGATTCTTCAGTTGAACACTACATTCAGGTAGGACGTGTTCAATATGCATAGTACCCTTATCTTATGGTTATAAATTCTAAAAATTATAAATTAAAAGGTTTGAATGTATAGATTAAGAAATATTAATTCTTCGATTATCATCTGTACTACTACAAATTTAGTATTAAAAAAAATATTTCTCAGTGATTCATGGTGGAGTTGACACAAATTTAAAATTACTTTAAAAAAACTAATATTTGCAAATAATTTGATAGTAAAAAAAAAAAAAATCAAATAATAGAGCATTATATTCACATCATTTTTTTGTCCTTAGGACACTCATTAAAATAATCGAGTAGTAAACTATAAAATTCATTGGAGTTTTAGCATGATGATAAAAAATAATAATCATTGAAGGGACCACATAAATTTTAAATTCTATAATGTATATATTAAAAAAAAAATATCGTTGAATGTCAAAAGTTTATTTGCATTGACTATACATTTTTCATCTACCAATGTACGATTATCACATCTTCATGAGTGGATTAAGGGTACCAGTTTAACAAAAACTAATATGGCTTTTATAAAAATTTTAGAGAGTTGGCTTAGTAGTTTTTAAGGTCATGTGAAATTTTTGAGGTTTTGGGCCGTGTTCGAAACATCTAACCCCCATATTGGTGTTACCCCTAAATTAAAGGATTTCTCCCTATAATTGGAACTCTTTTTGGCAAAAAGAAAGAAAGTTACATCCTCACCAAAGTGAAGAAAGTATAATCTATTAATTATATATGTTCTTCATATTCTCATATTTAGGATGTTCTTAATAATTTCCTGAACTTATAGCCAGGATCGGTCTCAGTGATTAAAGCTGTGACTGATGAAGTGAATTCTGTAAATGTGGACTCCATCTTCCATATTGGAGACATAAGCTACGCTACAGGTTTCTTAGTAGAATGGGACTTTTTCCTTGAGCTTATCAACCCAGTGGCCTCTCAAATTGCTTACATGACCGCAATTGGAAACCATGAGAGGTAACCTTTTTGGCTATATATGCTTCAATTCTGTTCTAATAAATCATTTGGTTTGATTAATGTAAAATTAATATATGCAAAGATTAATAATGTGTTAACAATTTATCATTGTTTTGAATTTTTTTGTATCATTATTTTGATTTAGTTTTTTATGGTATTCTTCAACCTCTAAATGAAGCTCAAAGAATTAATTGAAGCACCTAAATTAGCTTGAGATGCATTTAATTGAGCAATCATTAAAACTTCTATTATGTTTTTTGCTACTTATTCACAACAAATGTAATTCTTGAACAACACATTATTTAATCAGTGTTAGTTCTAAATCTCAAATTGGTTGCTAGGCAT
This sequence comes from Quercus lobata, assembly GCF_001633185.2. Lineage (NCBI taxonomy): Eukaryota > Viridiplantae > Streptophyta > Magnoliopsida > Fagales > Fagaceae > Quercus > Quercus lobata. The sequence continues at coordinate 13,401,405 of NC_044907.1, read as the reverse complement.
ATATATGTGACCGGAAAATACATATACATACAAACACATACATAATTGCTGCTGTTGTTATTATTACATATGGTAATCCTAAGAACAATTGGGATTGACTTAATGTTTTTTTTTTGGTTAGGGACTATGTAGACTCAGGATCAGTATATCTAACTCCTGATTCAGGTGGAGAATGTGGAGTTGCTTATGAGACTTATTTTCCAATGCCAACTTCGGCAAAGGATAAGCCTTGGTATTCCATTGAACAAGCTAGTGTTCACTTCACAATAATTTCAACTGAGCATAATTGGTCAGTGAATTCTGAGCAGGTAATTACAAAAAGATCATATCTTGTGTTATTATCATTCATTTTTTTCAATGGAGTTCTCTAATCATTTGATTTGATATTGCCTTTTCTCTTACTCAACATGTCATGGACAAAATGTAATACAGTATCTATGGATGGAAGAGGACATGGGTTCAGTTAATCGATCAAAAACTCCATGGTTGCTTTTTATGGGGTAGGTATATTTCACATACATTGAAAAAGAGGGGGAGGATGGGTGCTCAAAATTACTAATTTATCCTCAAACTATATAGTTTAAGTTCAATTTAATCACTCAACTATTAATTGTGTCAATTTAGTCCCCCAGCTTTCAAAACAAAATCAATTTCATCCTTAAATCTCCTATTTGTTCAATTTTAATGAAATTGTCTAGTTAATGTAGAAAATGGAGCACAAAGTCAAAAAATTATTATAGAATGTGTACAAAAGTCTATATTAAATTAATCAGCTATTAATTCTATTAAAATTTAAAAGGATAGGATCGACCAAATAATCAAAATTCACTTGATTTTGAAAGTTGTGAGACTAAATTGACATAGTTGACAGTTGGAGGATCAAAATTGAACTTTATCCAGCAGTTGGATAACTAAATTAGTTAATTAACAAAGAAAAAAAAGAACCCTTCTACTTTATGAAAGTGCTATATAGGAGTGTATGTCAAAACAATTGGCCTGTGTAGTAGCTTAATAAGTGAAGTGTAAATTTGCCAATTGCAGGCACAGACCAATGTACACTTCTTCAAACGCTGACACTAGTGTTGATCCACAATTTGTTAATGCTGTGGAACCATTACTACTCCAGTACAAGGTACATTCCTCTATCGAGCTTGTATGTTGAATTATCAAATTGGTCATTTTTTGTTTGTTGCTTTTCTCATATGCAATGTTGGGAATATGAACTAGGTCGACCTGGTTTTGTTCGGTCATGTTCATAATTATGAGAGAACTTGTGCTGTTTACCAAGGAGAATGCAAGGCCATGCCTACAAAAGATGCAAATGGGGTAGATACTTATAACAACAGCAATTACAGTGCCCCAGTGCAGGCAGTGATTGGTATGGCTGGTTTTTCCTTAGACAAATTTACAACTGATGTAAGTTGCTCTCTATCTTCACATGTATACATTGTTAAATTACTGATTGTCTTAAAATGTTAAACTATTGGAATGTGATATATTTAATCATTTAACAAATACTTCTAACACTCTCCTCATGTGTGGGCTCAAACTCCTTTTTAATAGGTGAGACCCAATACATGATATTTTAAATGAGAGATATAATGGAGGAGACAGAGATTGAACTTAGGATCTCCTATTTTGATATTATGTTAAATTATCGATTTTTTAGAAGTTATATTAAATTACTAAGTGTCTAAAAGGTATAATCATTTGACCAATCTTCTAACATACGTATATTTGTGTATTTTTGATAAATGAACTTGCAAATTACTTTGTTCATGAACAGTCAAATAGCTGGAGTTTATCTAGGATTTCAGAATTTGGTTTTGTAAGAGGGAATGCAACAAAGGAAGAGTTATATTTTGAGGTCAGTATGCTCAATTCAACTATAGGATTTGACAATAGAATTTATAGACACTTTTTTGTTTTTTTGCTTGTATTTCGTGTTATTTATATGTTTGTGTCTTGTCCTTTATTTTGGCAGTTTGTGAACGCAAATACAAGGAATGTTGGTGATAGCTTTCGCATTATGAAATAGCAAGGTCCCTCGTATAGTCATATGTATAGAACCTTATCCATTACCCACATATATGTTATATATGGACCTCCCAAGGTCTTTACTGTACATCAATTCTTTTCAAATAAAAACCCCCATGTCTTTGCAAAAAATACAATGAAATAAACTATTGTTTACGAATATAGGACTGGCTTTTATAACCAAATGGAAGAGATTGTTTAGGGTTTGGGAATGGCTAGTTTATTATATAGATTGATGTGATTAATTTCTAATTTATTCTCTCTTTTCTATTTATTTATTTATTGTATATAAGAGCAATGCTTTATTAAGATTTTATAAAAGAGTTATTTCTGCATGTGTTGAAACAGTAGTTCTATATATGAATATATCTTTATCAAATTCAAGCTTTGTTTTATTAATTAGCTAGAAGCATAGAAATATAACAAAACTTTCTTGCTTTCTTTCTTTTTGAAATGCGTTAGATAGGCAACAGAATTGTGGCTGAATTTCTTAATCTATATGTCATGGTGTTTCTTGATAGTACGTTTTTTTTTTTTTTTTTTTTTTTTTTTTGAGAGAGATTCTTGATAGTTATTGTAGTCTAAGATTTACTTAAAAAAAGCTTTTTCTAATTCAAGCTAAGCATATAGATGGGGTTTCAAACTAAGGAGCATTAATCCTTAAAATATTTAGAAGGAACATTTGTATGTGGCTTAGTAGTCAAGAGTTTGATTTTCCTACAATTGATTCGTCCTTTTTATTTTTTATTTATATATATATATATATATATAGATATATATATATATATATATATATATATAGATATATATATATATGAACAAAAAAGGGTAGGGGGTGAGGGGCGACCAACGTGGTAATCCTACTTGGGTGTGACCATAATAGCACTCTATCCTCTGGGTCTGGGGCCCTACTGGATGCAAGGGGACAATGGTGAACCATAGCTTTCCAACACCATAAGAGACACTAATAAACCTTGAGCTGCTGAGGAGGGCAACTCAATTAAGTCCACATTCGGACTCGAACATTGGACCCCACACTCAACGCATCTTGTGCATCAACCAAGACCACTAGACCACACTAAGGATGACAATTTTTCCCCGCCCTGCTTAACCCGCCCCTTCCCGCTTTGTCTTGCGTGTGTTTTCCTTGCCCTGTAAAGATAGTGGGGTGGGGATGTGGCAAGATTTTAGCCCCACACCACGAGGTGGGGCAGCAATGAGTTTAGACTTTTTAGACCCACCCTGCCCCGCCCTACGCTGCTAAGGGTTATTATAATTGTAAATTTTTCATTACTTAAAACCCTACTATTTAAACAAACATATCAATATTAGCTGATTTTATTCTACACAATGTGGTTCTTTGCCTTTATTTTGTTATGTGTTATACTATGTATGAGATTTTATTTTATTATAATTGTTTTGTTAAACACTTGGATATATTATTCAATATCTTCTAAAAATTGACTTGATTTAATGGGATAAATTTAGTCGTAATTTCAAGTATACTTTTATTAATGAAATAGGTTTCATTAAAAAAATTGTACTAGTTGTAAGACAAATTAACAAAAAGTAGAGTTTTACGGGGTGGGGCAAGACTTTGCAGGGCTCCAAGGGGCGGGGATGGGGTGAGAAATTTTTCCCGTCATGCGAGGCAAGGTGGAGATGAGGCAAGACAAAACCATGCGAGGCCGGGATGAAGAGCCCATCTTTCAGCCTCGTCAGGGGTGGCTTGATGCATTTGGGGGTCTAAGGTGAAAATTGATTATTTTATTTTAGATGCAAAATTACTACTAATTAACATGAACTACGTAGAATTTTTTCTTTTTTTTTTTTAAGAAATTTTATAGACAAAAAAAATTTTGACAAATTTTTTCATACTTATTGATGTGGTAGATTATAGTGGTAAGTAAAAGAGTAGGATTAGTGGTAGACTTAGATGAGAACTAGTAAAAGTTTGTTAACTCACTTCTTATTATTATTCTTATTTTTTTAGAAGTGCAATATTCACAATATTTTTTTACAACAAATTCTAGATTTTAAGTTGCTTTTTGTTTTCTAATTGAAAACATCACTATAATTATTTTTTTGCTATCAATAACAACTTGTAATAACCTACTACTTAGCATTAGTTGTAAAAATGTTATGAAAAATATTGTAAACGTTGCATTTTTCTCTCTTTTTTATTTGTTTCTCATATGGAAAAAATATTATTTTATTTATTGATTATAAATAACCCTATTGGTTAAAATTTGAGGGCATTTTTTTTACTTGGAGCCTTAGGTGACTGCATCTTTTGCTCACCCATTCAGCCGGCCCTGAGCCCCGCCCCATCCCAACACACCCCTACGTGGTTACAATTGATTCGTCTTAATGGGATAAAAAGTGAAAGAGTATATATATTCCAATCAATTAGTCAATATTGGAAAACTGGGTTTTTTTTTTTTTTTTTTTTTTTTTTTTTTAATACTAATCTTTCCGGTTTAAGGATTTCATCATAATCTCTTTTTATTCACATTTTGTTTATAGGTTGTGAAATATCTAATGTTAAAGAACTACATGGTGATAATATGCTTGATTTGTTGCTTTCACATTTGATACGACGTTCAATTTTAGTTCTAATAAGTAATATCACATGAGTTACTCAAAGAATTTTGAGGATCAGCCATGTTATAACTATTTTGTGTGTGAGCTTTGTTGAGTTAATAGCTCAAGCGTAATGACATTAATGGGCGGCACCACATTGTTTTGTGCCTCCAAACCCAATGACGTTAATCAATGTGGCTTTGTTGGAACTCTAAGGACCAACAAACCGATTGAGGAAGGCAACTGTAACGACATTAATGGACCATTTTGAAGCCTATAATTTTCATCAGGAAGCCCTTGACATTTTGTGCGCAAAATCTAAAAACAAATACAGGCATAATCATCTTGAAGAAAGAATTAAACCTCATAAGCCATGCTCAATGGAAAACCTCTAATTTATTAGCCTGCTTGAGGTGTCACGGCCGTTATCATTTTTATTTAAACTAGTCGTGGATACTACGCATTACACGTGATAATATTTTAGGGTAGTCTCATCAAATTTATTTATTTTGGACTAATTTAATAAATAGTAATGTAATTCATAATCATATTTTTATTTACTATATAATTTTTCTCAAGAATTCAAAAGGTAAATTATCAAAAATATTAATTTTTTAATAAAATTTATTTATAATATTTTGTGTATCATTACAATGTATATAAAATTTAGAAATTATTCTTTTAGTTTTAGAAAAACTTTCTCAAACCCAGTTTTTTCAACCATACAATCAAAAACACCAAGAAACTTATCTAAATATATATAAAACTCAACAAAACCACAATTCAAAATAAAAAATAAAACAAAAAGAAAGGGAAAAATAAAATATTGTAACTCTTTTTCCTTAAAAAAAAAAAAGGGCAAAAATACACTTTTGGTCCCTACATATTGGGCCAAATTCATTTTTGGTCTCTATTTTGATTTTACTACTATTTTAGTCTCTAAAAACAGAAAATCAATTTTATTTTGGTCCTTACCATCAACCCACTGACAAAAAATGCAGCATGGCAAACAGAGTGCTCTATTGGTAGGCTTTCCATAAAAAAAAAAAAAAAAAAAAAAAAAAAAAAATTAATAATTGATCCTATGTGTCATTAGCCACACATCTATATTATATCCACATCAGCAAAAAAATTTCATTTGACTTTTAAATAATGCTATGTCAGCGTTTTACTTATTTTTTTATTAAATTTTTTTAAAAAGCCAAAACACAATAATTAGTCAAAAAAAGGAAGAAAGAAAGCTAAAATTAGTTTAACTTTATTTTTCTTTAGCTTTGTCAAATTAAAACAAAACCCTCTGTCATTTATCCTTAAAAAAAAAAACAAACAACCAAACAAACATATACTCTCTAGAAGTGCAAAAATGGCAATCAAGCGAAAATGGTGGAGAAGTAGTTGTCGTTGGAAGCATTATCGTTGGTGTTGGTGTTGGAGTGGGTGCAGAGGAGGTCAAATTGGAGGTCGGAGGTGGTGAAGTCGTTGGAGAAGAGGTTGTAGCTGCAGGCTCTCAAGGTGGAAAGCATCGACTCCATGTCACCGCTAAAGATGCAGTGGACTGGTTTCACGCTGCCAGGGAGTAATAGTAGCAGAATTACCATGCCTAGAGTCAGAGTCGTGATCTTAATCGCCATTTTTGCACTTCTAGACAGTCAAAGAGTCACTATTTTGATTTTGTTGCTGGTTGTTGAGAAATTTTGGAAGACTGTGGAAGATTTAATTCGGTGGTGGTGCTTTGCTAGTTGCTGGGTTTCTATTCTTTTGCTTGAGTTTGATGTTCATGTTCTTTGATTTGGTGGTGGTGATTTGGAGGTTTTTGTTTGTTTTTTCTATGGGTTTTTCTGTGTTTTTTTTTTACCGAGAAAATTTATGGGTTTGAAGGCTAAGGTTTGCTTTGCTGGAGATATGGGTTTGGGGTTTGGTTGAGATCTAAGTTTGGGGTTTGATTCTTTGCTAGAGATTGATTATGGGGGAAGAACACCAGGGAATAACACAAAGAATATGAAAATGTTTTCTGGAAAAATAGTGAAAGGAATAAAAAGAAAATAAGACAAGAAAGACATTTATTAATTTTTTTTGGATGTGTTTGGTTATAAAGAAAGTACAAGAAAGACAAAGAAAATGATAAGAAAATAAAGATTAATTTGCTAAGAATATGAATTATATCTAGGAAGAACACAAAGAACATGAATATGTTCTTTCAAAAAGAAAAAAGATTGGAATTAAAAAAAAAATCATTTTAATTAAAGGAAAGTAAATTTTTTGTCTAAAAGAAAGTAAAATTTTTTAATTTGTTTTCTATTTTTTTAATTAAAACCAAAATTAAAATTGAGGAATTAAAATTTTTTTAATTTAAATGCAAACGTGGCATTTAAAAAATGCCAAATAACTTCTTTTAATAATATTTTAATGTTAGCGTCATGTCAGCAAGTAGGACCCTCCGTTTGCCACATAAGACTTTTTTGTTAGTAAGTTGATGGCAGGGATCAAAATAGAATTTACTAGAATAGTAGTAAAATCAAAATAGGGATCAAAATGATAATTGACCCAAAATGTAGGGACCAAAAATGTATTTTTGTAAAAAAAAAAAAAAAAACAAGAATACAATTACAAAGAGGAAAAAAGTAGAGAACTTTTTTTTTGAAAAAAGAAGAAGTATTGTGTTAATACTGTCATAATCTAATTTAACTTCTAACCCAACCTGTGAAAAATGAATAGATAAATAAGTAATTTTTAACTCAAAATTGAATTTGTTTTCTTAAAAATCTCAAGGAATATACCAATAAAATAAGGAAGATAAAGAATGATATAAAATATTCGTAAACACTTATAAAAATTACTCAAGCATCTAACAAAGACATAACAATTTGTTACTAATCTCTAAAACAAAATATTTACAAATAGTGAAAGGAAAATGCACAAAAACCATTGTTTTCAACTTCACTAATTGTTCATCAGCTTTTCCAGACTATCCTTTTATTTTCCAAATAAACTAAAATCTAATAACAACACAAAATATGACATATTATAATATGATTTTTCTCCAATTCAAATCAACAATAAACACCATTCATTGAAAGTGTTTAGTATTGTAAATAAAATTATAAAAAAAATACTTACATCAACGAACATATATGAATTAGTCAATAATAGGACAATAAGAGCACAAACCTTTAGTAGGAGATCCTCTTATAGGTAGTTATCAAGTTGTATCTTTTCTACCATCAATGATTAAGAAAAATGCCAACCCCTATGAATACCTTTATATAGAAAATTATTAAAAGTTAGAGTTCTAAAAAAAATACAAATATTAATCAGCATAAGGTAGAGATGCAGGAAGAATAAAAAAAAATCCAACAAAAATTGAAATAAAAATTGAGAGAGAGAGAGAGAGAGAGAGAGAGAGAGAGAGAGAAATATGCATAAAATGTTAGAAACTGGCAAATTTATAGTAAAAAGATGAGAACAAGAAGAGCCAAAATAAAAGAAAATAAAGGGGCAAAATAATATGTAAAATTAAAACCGCCGAAGATGAATATATATAGGCAATAACTTTGTTTTGATTTTCCATCGATTTATTATTTAGCTATAATATCAAAATTAAAGTTGAGAAATATGTAAAGTTAAAACCGACTAAGATGAATTATTAAATCCATATTTATATATTTAATATTGTAAAGAAGTTAAAGGTAAAAAATAAATATGAAAAATACTAATTATGTGGCCAATGATGTGGCGGTGAGGTGGCTCAACAGGAGTGTAGCACTAATAAATGTCATGCTTCAGTTTTTAAATATAAATAGATAGATTGCAAAAAAGGGACGGAACAGGAAATTCATCTTTGGGGTTATAATACAAATGATATTTCTTTCATCATTTTGGAATGAAAATTTATAATGAGTTCAATATTAAATTAATGTAGAAAAAAAGTAGCATCTATTTATTGTTTTAAAAAAATATAAAATAAAAAGATGCAAGGACTCCCAACTGAAGAAGAGGGAGAAGACTCTTCAGAGGTGAGAGAGGAGTTGATACGGGTGGAATCAGTGGGTGGGAGGTGCGTGCATTGCCGCAATGGGTGGTCGATCGTTGCGAGGCATCAATTGTATTTCATTAGCTTAAATAGTTTTTAATTTTGAAAGAATAACACCACAACCTGAGTTTTTTAAAAAAAAAAAAATTTTTCATTTACATGTGGGGATTAGAAAAACATCTATATTTTGCCTTTCATTTGGTTTTTTCACATATTATAATTTTTTGTTTTTTAAAATTTAGATTTCAAAACATATTTTGTAGCTCAAATTTCTTAAGTCTCCACATGTTGTCTTTTATATGTATACCTTAGTACAAAAAAATGTGCATATGTGTTAGGACATATGTGAATCATGTTAGGAGTATATGTCATCTAGAATTGGCTAATCCTATGACAAAACGTACTTTACTTGTAATTGGGTAGATCTAAGATGTGTTTGATGCTTCAAGAAACAAGATTTCAAGTCTAAGTGTTAAAGCCATGCAAATTTGTCCAAGAATCAAGTGAAGAAGTACTGGATTTTAAAACTCAACATATAGCATCTATTGAGATTTAAAAGGCATGTTTAGCCCGATGCTGGATAGATAGCCTATCTATCAAGATTTACGAAAATCAGTTTTTTAGATCTGATTTCACACATATCTATGTGTATTTGTTTATGCTTTCTTTTCTCACAATCCTAAACATATATAAGATTTATTTTAAGGGTTGTCAAAGGGTTGTTGCACTTGTTGTTGCAAGCATATTATGACCGAAGACAAAGTTTCTCAAGTTCATCTTTCTCTTGAAGAAGTTGCTACATTTGTATGCCATAGGGTTTTGTAATCAAGGAGCTTCGTGATCTTCATCATGTGGATGAACTGAAGAACTTTACAGCCAACATGCTTCTCAAGTTGGTATGTTAGTCACATACTTGGATCCGTGCATTGAAAATGAGAGATTGTCACTACAGAACAAGTCCAATTGGGTATTGAGATAAGGGTTCAACTGTAGGTTGGTATAAGGTACTAAAATTTCTTTACTTGTAACCTTGTAACCGCTTATTGTGATAATAGTGGATTCTTGAGAGTAGTGAACTTAAAATCACCTAGTGAGGTTTTTGCCTTGGAGGTTTTCTCCATTCGCAAATAAATCGTTGTGTCAACTTTATTTTCCGCTACATATTAACTTGGTGATTTGTTTGTGCTACCACGCGTATTGCATGTTAATCAGATTAATTAATTAACTTGGCTAATTAATTGGTTAATTCATCACAAGGAGTCAATACATTCTTAGCCTATCAATATGGAATGAATTAAATATATATATATATATATATTAATTTCCTTTGTTACAAGTTTATGTTTAACATGTTTATGTATAAATATATGTTTATAGAAGGATAGTTCATCACTTGTACAACCAAGAACAATCCATTCAAGAAGTATGAAACTTAACAAATTGCTCTTATATCACTAAAACATATCCAACAATAATTAAAATATAAATATGACTTAATTTAACTTAAACTAGCTAAGAAAGGTCTCAAGAGCTCTCCCCCATTTGAAACATCCTAAATTAATGCCTAAGCCCTTGAACCAGCCTTCTCTCCCCTCTTATAAGTCTTCAAACCAGGTTATCTCCAAGTCATTACATTTCTTAGAAGTAATATGTATTCCCTGTGAAGATCTTTTTATAAACTTTTTTTTGGGACATCGAAGTACTTTCAAGGGTGACCATATATATGATGTTTTTTTTTTGGAACATCGAAGTGTTTGAGAGTATTTTTAGGAACATTAAGCGCTCTCCACATCACATTCATTTAATCTTTTTAGGCACTTGAAAGGCAATGGTTGATAGGGTGATTAATATTTTATTATGTTTTTACATTTAGCAAAATCAGGAGTCCCTAGAGAATCAATATTAAAGGTTAGTTGGTTTTATATATGCAAATATGACTAAATTTTCAAAATCTGTTATTCCTTTTAGTCTTCTTTTATCACATTTACCAAATGATGTAGTATGTTTTTATGAACTTAACACTAAATTAGTTGTCTAGATGGAAAAATTTAAAAGTTTGTAGCCAACATCCTACATAAATTCTTCCAAAAATATCTCATAAAGTTGACATCTCGATCCGAAACAATAGTGTTAGGCAATCAATGTAAGCAAACAATTTGAAGGAATATTTTATCTATTTATAAAGCATTTGAACAAGTATATGGCTTGTTCTGAATAATAATAATAATAATGAACATTTTTAACCAAAATGTTAAAAGTCTTTGTAACCATGGTTTGTTAAGGTAAAAATCAACAGCAAAAAAAAAAAAAAAATTATGCATATGGAATGTATAAAATATATATATATATATATATTTTTTTCATTTGTTACATGTTTATGTATAAATATATGTTTATAAAAGAAAGTTCATCACTTACATATATATATATATATATATATATTTTTCATTTGTTACATGTTTATGTATAAATATATGTTTATAAAAGATAGTTCATCACTTGTATAGCCAAGAACAATCCATTCCAGAAATCTGAAACTTAACAATTGCTCGCACATCACTAAAATCGATCCAACAAAAATTAAAATATAAATAAACGTAATTTAAGTTAGACTTACTAAGAAAGTTCCCAAGTTCTCTCCCCTGTATGAAACATCCTAAATTAATGCTTAAGCCCTAGAACTAGCCTTCCCTCTCTTCTAATAAGTCTTCAAACCAAGCTATGCCCAAGTCATTGCATTTCATACCAGTACCTTGTATTCCTTGTGAAAATCTTAGTATGAAGATGCAATGCCACTAATAAGCAAAGGATTAACCATTCATTTCATGTGTCTAAAGCATTTATACATTGTGCTTGTTTCATTATTTGTTAAATTTTAATTTATTATATAAGCTAAGTTTGATTCAATTGTTTCCCTAAATGAGAATGTAATGTACGTGATTGTAGTTGTACTGTGTGTAGATTTTTGTATTGAATATATATTTATTTTAATGTTAGTGTTTTAAAAAATTGTGTTACTTCTTAGCAAAAAAAAAAAAATTGCATTACAATGACATTGTCTTCTCAATCATTGTTGTGTTACTTTTATCAAGGCCGTTATCATTTTTATTTAAATTGCAATAAATGGATGGAAATCTTTGGGGTTATAGTAAAAATGATATTTCTTTCATCATTTTGGAATGAAAATTTATAAAGAGATTCAATATTAAATTAATGTAGGAAAAAAAGTAGCACCTATTTAATGTTAACAAAATATAAATAAAACAAAAAGACACAAAGATTTGCAACTAGAGAAAAGGGAGAAGACTCTTTGAAGATGGATTCAATAGGTGAGAACTCAAGGAAGAGGTCGAGATGGATTAACAATGAGGTCGGAAGTGGAAATATCTTGTGTTCCCACCATACCATATGACGGAATTCCAAAGTCACGCAACTAGATCATAATAACATCTAGATCTTTTTTGTTAAACACTATAGCCAAGGAAATGGTGTTTGAGGTGACAAAACAACAAAGAAATGGAAAAGGGTTTTTTCTGGAGTCTAAGCTCTAATACTAGGGTAAAAGTGTACAAATTGAATTGTGTAAAATATTGTACAAGTTATTGCCTTTATAGAATAACATTTTAATGATATAAAATTAAAATAAGCATATTATTGCGGTGTTTATGAAGAAAACATCTAGGGTTTAAATCTTTCCACGTCAATTATCAACGTATATATATTAAACAAAAAAGAAATGTGTAATACATGTAATATATAATGCACCTAAGCCCATTGGGCTTCTATTCTAAGTTTTAACACAATGAATTAAGGTAGTCTATAAAGAGAGCACAATTGGTTGAGTACCATGTCCAAAGAAATATAATCCATTAAAAGCCATATATATATATATATATAAGGAAAATGGTAAAGCAACAAACTATTTCACAAACTGTTATCATGGTGAATGGTTATGGGTAAGTAAAAAAGTGATGTTTAGTGGCAAGTCTAAATGAGAACCAGTAAGAATCTGTCACACCAATAATTTGTAAAAATGTCATAAATTGGTTTTTAACTATAGCATTACTCAATATTTTGACATAAATGCAATATTTGTTAAGGTGGAACACTAAATGAAGAGTATCAATAAACTTGCTGCATGACAAAAACTTAGGTTATTTCCTTAATATTCTTCTACAATATATGTATATATATCATAATATGTGAATTTACTCCATTGGTATATTCAAAGATCTAATACCATGAAATAAATGCAAATTTTATTAAGGTCAAAGCTTAAACGAAGAGAGTATCAAGGAATGTTCCATATGGCATAACCTCTCTATCACATGTGGCTGTAGCATTTTTCTAAAAGATTAGTTCACTGAATGTTCTAATGAAGTGGGTTTCTCTGTGCTTGGAAGTGGGTTTCATATCTAACTTCCTTACACAGTAGAATTAGTGTGTCCCTTCAACGAAGGTGAGTTAGGTTCCTGGAATAACACTGTTATTTCTAGGTTTGTGGGGTTTTTTTCCGGGGAATTTGGGAAACACTCTTAGTAGTTGTGAGCATGGAAGACTTGACTCAATCATGGAATAAGCTCACTCTTTCAGATAAAGAGGGACCGGGTTGCTGCTTACTTGACGGAGACAGTTGTGAGACCTTCTCCATTGCTGCAAAGTTTCTCACTAAGCGAGCAATTAGTATGGAGGTAATTGCGAAGACTTTTACTCCGCTGTGGAGAACCAGAGATGGTTTTAAGATGCAGAGTTTCGGAGATCACAAGATTCTTTTCACTTTTGAGAAAAAGGAAGATGTTGATAGGATTTTGGAAGGAGAACCATGGAGTTTTGATAAGCACTTGGTGATAATGAGTCGATATGAGAATGAGGTCCCAATGCATGATATAAAGTTTGAGAAGACAAAACTATGGGTTCAGATTCACGGGCTCCCAATCAAATATATGACAATTGAAGCAGCGAAAAAAATTGGTAGTGTGTTGGGAGAGGTTTTTGCCCCGACGGAACCAAAGTTTTTTGATGGTGGTCACTTCATTCGTATTCAAGCTCTTATTGATCTGTCCATGCCTCTGTGCCGAGGCAGGTTGATATCTATTGGAGGAGGAGGAAAGTAGGTGTGGGTCGCCTTTAAGTATGAGAGGTTGCCAAACCTATGCTACTGGTGCGGGGGACTTACACACGATGACAGAGATTGTGACTTATGGATTGATAGCGAGGGCACACTTACACCTGAGCAACGTGAGTTTGGACCACATTTGAGAGCTCCGCCGTTTGTCGCTGCAAGGAAAAGCTCAATTGTAGTTCCTGGGTTCTATGTCGCAAAGAAGAAAGGGAGCTCAGGTGTATCGGAGGGCGGAGTTTCAGGCCGGAATCCTATTTCTGGCAGAGGAACATCACCGGAGCTATCAAATAATGTAACAGTTTGCAATGAAGGGGTTATTAATGTAGCCCATTATTCCTCATTAAGTCCAAATGTAGATGAGGAAATCAATATGGCAGATACGGTTGAGAAAGGGTTTCCTAACGGGAAAAACACTGAGAAAATTGGTCAAACCGAACCAAATATGGAAGCTAATAATGACAGAAATCATTTGGCACATTTATTGGGAGCGGCTAATATCATGGGATCAGACCTAAGAGGAATCAAGTCTCACGCCGCTTCTGAAATTGAGCCAAACGAGTTTGAATTTCATTCAAACACATTTAATGCCTCAATTACCTCACAGTCCGTTGGCCACACTAAATTCCAGGATTTCAATGCTACATTAAAGGAGATTGACACGGCTATTGCTCAGTTTGATAACGGGAATGTATCTGAATTAAAGTCTAATAAGGAAACTGCACGTGCCACTAATTCTGTGCAACCAAAATCTAGTGAAGCACGTGACACAAGCAGGGATGTTCTCTCCTCCACCACGCATCGTGTTCTACCAACCTGGACAAGGAAAAAACGGGCAGCAACAGGCAGCCAAGGTGTGGTTAATGAGCTCCTCTCCAGTAGAAAACGTGAACTCTCAGAGAAGGAGTTATCCTCAGATTTCCCTAGCAAACGTCATCAGAGTATTCACAATGCCAAGGATGATTATCTTGAAGTGGTGGAGGCTGTTGAACAGCCCCGCCAAGCACAATGAATTGCCTCAGTTGGAACTGCCGTGGTTTGGGGCAATCACGGGCAGTTCTTGAACTCACCGATTTGGTGAAAAAACACGCTCCATCCATTCTCTTTCTGATGGAAACAAGATCTAAAGACCACTATCTTAAAAATCTCTGTTCAAAGCTTCACTTGGAAAATGTTTTTATTGAGTCTCGGATTAATACAGGAGGAGGATTGGCACTTTACTGGAAAGAGGGGATTGATCTTAAAGTTCTGGACTCAACACCAACTTACATTGATGCAGTAGTTAACCCAGGAATGGATGACGCCTGGCGGTTCACGGGTTTCTATGGGAATCCAATAACAGCCAACCGGGAACATTCTTGGGCACTACTTAAACACCTTTGCATAAAAATGGATTTACCATGGATATGTGTAGGGGATTTCAACGAGATCACCAAAGCAGAAGAAAAGAAGGGGGGTGCTCACAGACCAGAAACTCAGATGAAAGCATTTAGAGATGCCCTGGATTTTTGTGGATTCCGTGATTTGGGGTTCGTTGGTTCACCATTCACTTGGTGCAATAACCAATTTGATGGAGAAGTAACATGGATTCGTTTGGATAGAGGGGTGGCAACACCGTCATGGTCACATTTGTTCCCCACAGTTCGTGTTCATCACATACCAGGTACATTATCTGACCATTGTCCTTTATGGTTATGCTCTGATGATGAAAATGTTAGATTTTACAAGAAATCCAGGCCTTTTCGTTTTGAGGCGGTGTGGCTAAAAGATGAAAGATGTGAAGGTATTATAAAAAAAGCGTGGAGTGACAGAACTACGGGGGAACCAGTTGACAAACTAATCCGAAAGGTAGATGCCTGCAGATCAAGTCTGCAAACATGGAGTAGAACTTCTTTTGGCAATATCCGTCGATTACTAAACCAAAAAAAGAAACAACTAGCACAAGCTGAAGCTATGTCTATGGCCGGAGATCATCATGATCAGATTCGTGTTCTTAGAAGTGAAGTGTATGAACTCATGGTGAAAGAAGAATGCCTGTGGCACCAGAGATCAAGGGTTGATTGGTTGAAGAGTGGTGACATGAACACAAGTTATTTCCATAGCCGAGCAACACAAAGGAACAAGAGGAATTTTATTTCCAAATTGAACATGAATGATGGATCGGTGGTGACAGATGAAAAACAAATTGGTGAGGCTATGGTAGATTATTTCAAACAGATTTTTGCTTCCACCATGCCCTCGAACTTTGATCAGATTCTCCAAGGCATTGATACAAAGGTCACTCCAGCCATGAATGCAGACCTCACAAGAGAATTTACCGCAAATGAAGTTGAATTTGCTTTGAAGCAAATGAAGCCCCTAACTGCTCCAGGACCGGATGGTATGTCCCCAATTTTCTACAAGTCTTGTTGGAATTTTATTGGTCATGATGTCATTGATGCTTCCCTAGCAATTCTAAATTCGGGTAATATGCCTGCTAGTCTCAATCATACTTACATATCACTCATTCCAAAAATAAAATCTCCAGAAAAAGCCACTGATTTTAGGCCAATAAGTCTTTGCAATGTATTATACAAAATTGTCTCTAAAACCATAGCCAATCGCTTAAAGAAACTTCTCCCCAAATTGGTGTCAGAATCCCAAAGTGCATTCATGTCAGATAGACTTATATCAGACAACATCCTTGTAGCCTTTGAAACCCTTCATCACCTTAAGATAAAAACAAAAGGGAAATCCGGATTCATGGCCATTAAGCTCGATATGAGCAAAGCATATGACAGAGTGGAATGGGCATTCCTAGAAAAAGTAATGGAAAAATTGGGCTTTGATAATAGGTGGATTACACTTGTTAGTTCCTGCATTCGATCTGTCTCCTTCTCTGTGTTGGTTAATGGTGAACCCCATGGTAATTTCACTCCTAATAGGGGACTCCGTCAAGGAGATCCACTGTCACCTTATTTGTTTCTCTTGTGTGCAGAAGGGTTACATTCACTTATCCAACAAGCAGAAATTTCAGGCACAATCAAAGGAGTCTCCCTTTGTAGTACAGGTCCAAAAGTTTCACACTTGTTCTTTGCCGATGATAGCCTGCTCTTTTGTAGGGCAAATTCACAAGAGGCTAGTTCTATCATGGAGATTTTGAAACAGTATGAAGAAGCATCAGGGCAACAAATAAACCGAGAAAAAACTCAACTCTTCTTTAGCCCCAATACGGATCCACATGTGCAAGAGGAAATCAAGACTTTGCTAGGAGTGGCAACCACTACTAATTATGAAAAATATCTCGGTTTACCCTCTTTTGTGGGAAGAGGAAAAAAACAAAGTTTTGGCTACATGAGGGAGAGGATTTGGCATAAGATGCAAGGGTGGAAAGAAAGGTTACTATCACAAGGCGGGAGAGAAGTGTTAATTAAAGCGGTCCTTCAAGCTATGCCCACTTTCACCATGGGATGCTTCAAAATCCCAAAAAGTCTTTGCAAGGATATTGAATCCTTAATACGGAAATTTTGGTGGGGTTATAAGGGGGAAGCACGAAAAATTCATTGGGTGGGATGGAAAAAATTATGCAAGCCAAAGAGCCATGGAGGGTTGGGATTCAAGGATATTGAACTCTTCAATATTGCTATGCTAGGCAAGCAAGTTTGGAGATTGATCCATAACAAAGACTCTCTATTCTACAAGGTGTTTAAGGCCAAATTTTTCCCCAATTGTTCAATTCTGGATGAGGGGGTAAAGGAGAATGGTTCATATGCTTGGCAAAGCATTCTAAAAGCACGAGGGGTGGTGAGGATGGGATCAAAATGGAGAATTGGAGATGGACATTCTGTCAGGATCCGTGGGGACAAGTGGCTACCTGATTTGTTCTCTAGCCGAGTGGTGTCTCCACAGAAAAATTTCCCAAACAACACTCGAGTATGTGCTCTTATTGACGAGGAAAATAGATGCTGGATGAAGGACCGGATACGTGAGGAATTTCTGCCACATGAAGCTGAAGCAATCCTTAGTCTACCTTTGAGTTTTAACGGCAAAGAGGACAGGTTGATATGGGCTGAAACGGCGAATGGTTATTACACCACGAAGTCAGCATACCGACTACTTTTACAGGCAGCAGAGGCAGCGGCTCCTGGCACTTCAAATCCAGCTGATCAGAAGCCTTTTTGGCAGGAGCTTTGGTCACTGAATGTGCCAAACAAAATTCGTCACTTCTTGTGGCGCACGGCAAACGACTCCCTTCCAACAAAAAAGAACCTGCTGAAGAGGAACATCATTCAAGACACAACTTGCGAACGTTGTGGAGGTGAAATTGAAGATGGAATCCATGCAATATGGGGCTGCCAAATGATCAAACAAGTTTGGTGGGAGCTGGAAAAATGCAGAGAATTCTTGAACGAAAAATTTGCTAGTTTCCATGACTTGCTGCAAGGAATCCTTGCCCAGAAAATTCCGAATTTCGCTGAGCTATTTGCCTTTATCGGGTGGAGTATTTGGCATGATCGAAACGCAAGGAGGGTGGGCTCACCTTCTCTGCCAACTGAGAAAATTTACAGAGTCGCCGTGGAGCGCTTAAGGGAGTTTCATTCAGTCCAAGAAGATCCGAGAACTCAGTTACAGGTGCATCACCCAACTCACTGGCTGCCACCGTCGCCCTCAGTCTATAAGGTAAATTTCGATGGCGCCACTTTTCTGGACATCGCTGCTGCTGGTCTGGGTGTGGTTATACGCGATTCAGAGGGTTTAGTCATTGCAGCGCTATCAGAACGAATCCACTTGCCTCCAACGGTAGCAGCTTTGGAAGCGTTGGCTTGCAGAAGATCAATCGTTTTTGCAAGGGAACTTGGGCTGCAGGATGTGGTTTTCGAAGGCGATTCAGAGGTTGTCTTTAAACTCCTCACAGCAGAGCAACCTTGCATGGCAGGATTTGGACACATTATTGATGACTCACGATCCCTAGCAGCAGTTTTCAGGTCGGCTACCTTCACTCACACCAAGCGCCAGGGTAACAAAGTTGCAGACAAACTCGCTAAGCTAGCGAAAAATTTGTATGAACCACAAGTATGGTTAGAGGAAATTCATTGTAGTGTAACAGAGCTTGTAACTGCAGACAGGATTTCCATGCATGTTTAATGACAAGTTTCTTTCCGGTTTCTCAAAAAAAAAAAAAAAAAAATGTTCTAATGAAGTAAATGCACATATTAACTATCAATAGGTGTACATTAATTCCTCTATTCAAAAAAGGTGTACATTAATTATTTATATAAAAATAGTTTACGTGGTTAATTTTTTTTTAAAAGAATTATGTAAGAAAGCATAATCTTATGTAGGAGATCCTGAGGTTATGTCCTGTGATGCTTTGTTATAGTAATTTTTCATTTAACTTTCCACTATACATTCTAAAAAAAAAAAAAAAAAGTTAAGCTCGAGTTAGTCTTACTTAAATTAGCTTTGATGAAAGACAATCAACAAAGAAAGTCCCACATCTAATCATCTTAGAGGTTATTTTCCTTAACTCTAGTCTACGAATTGGGCTCCATTGACTTCATTTGTGTTGATGAGTTTCATGTACAACACAATTATCCATTTCATTCCCTTCATTCCCTTCTTTGACATTGGATATGCCAAGAGATTAGAGCATTAGTATCTGGGCTTGTAAACTCCGGATATCCTATTTTTTTAGCATCAAACCACCAAATACATGCATTACCCAGTGTAGGCACTGCAATTTTTTATCCCTTATGACTTGGGCCCTCGTTCCCTAATGATGTAAGAATTCTAAAACCTAAAGTTGGTTTAGGGCCTAATCAGATAAAAATTGACATGAGGAAAGTATTTGTGGAAAATAAAACTATTTTTTGGACCAAATAAAATATTTTTGAAAAAGAAAAGCCACGGAAAACCCTAGGGCATGCGTATGCATACACGCGTATGTGCATGCATGCTCAAGGTCTACGTGCACATGCTTCATGCATGCTGTCGACGCCCGACCTCGATTAGTAGCAAAAAACTGCTGCTGTCGTGCCTTCATTTGACCACCCGTCGTGGTGACAGCTCCCGCGCACGCAGGGCCCTGTTGGAGGGCCCCTCTCAAATGTATGGTGTTATGGGTGTTCACGCGGAGCTTTGGGTGCTTTCTCTCTCTCTCTCTCTCTCGGTAGAGGAAGGTAGGTCTACCTTTGGCTTTATGGCAGAAATCTGGGCCAAATTTTAAGGGATTACCAAAGGTGAGTAGAGTCGCCACCAATCATTGGGTTTTTCTAAGGTGTGATTGGTCACCTGTTTCTAGTTGATTTTATTACAAATCCTAGGTTAAGAAAAAGGGCATTTTTCGTAATCTAATGTGGATGGCATAAAATCTTGATTCTTAGGTCCGGAAGTTTGCTTACATGTGGGAAAAGTGTTAGGTACCCCACAATGCTTGTCCAAAGACAGTCTTTTGTTTTCATAAAACCTTAAGTTTCGGAGATTGGCAGTAAAAAACATGATTTTGGCATCAGCTTTAGGGGCTTTGCATACATGGGATCTTTGAGGCTTGGCTTTTGAATAGGAGTGGTTCCAATCTATGCTTTCCTAAGGCACTTGGGGAAAGTGTCAGATTTCCATGATGAAAATCCAGCAACATGTCACATTACTTTCACGGCAGAAATTAGGCATCACTTGCCTTAGTTGACACAGACTGTGATGATCACACCGGAAAGGGGCATAAGGTATATATATACATACATCATGCACAATGCAAGCACACAAAGCGGGAAAGTATATGCCTACATCCCTAGAGCATGACCTAAAATATAGGTACAGGAAAGTAAACAGGGGTCATCATACTCTAGAGATGAGAACGAATGGTACAAAGCATGATATACCTAATACAAACCATCTAAGAGAGAAAAGGAGGAGGAAGAGAGGGGTTTTAAAGAGTACACAACCAAATGGGAAAAACCAAACTTCTAAACCTACTGACTGTGGTCGCTTGGCTCAACCACATGCTCGTGTCTGCATCCTTTTTGCTTGCGCCTGGGAGACTGTGCCCTAGTTCCAAGCATCCTTGCTCCATGTGTGTACATGCAAAGGCAAAGTCAAGAAGCCAACAGACAAGAAATGGAAGGAAAATATGTGAAGTGCTTATAAAGAGGCTTAAAGTAGATAAGTGCAAAAGACATGGCAAACATAGGTACAAGGATGCAAGCAAACAAGCGAGAAGGCAAACAATCAAGACAACAAACAAACAAGTAAAAAGGCAAACAAGCAAAAGGTGGTGTCCGTGAGGGACAATTATAGGTTTGGATCGAATGTCCATAACTTCATTTGTGTTGAAGCATGGACGACACACTAGTAAGCAAGACTCATGCATGAACATGTAAGCAAGCGTGTAAAAATGCATATAAAGCCAATGGGTGGCACAAACAAGCATGGCAAGTATATCATCACACGAAGTGGAAAAGGGAAGGGTATGCGAGGAGCGACTCGGCTTCCGAAGATGCCTCCCAAATGGTCACATCCGAATAAGGCCTCATAGGTGTCGGACGTAACCGCACAACCACAAACCCGTTAAGAATGTCAAGCGTGGCAAAGCCTAGAACAAAAAAGGCTAACACAGGCATAAAACACAGAAGCAAGCAAGCATAGAAATGCAAAATGGGGGTGATTCAAACCCTTTGATGTGGGCCGAGGTGTATGGACAATGAAAAAGACCATAAGGTCTAGATTGGGTTTGAACCATTAATCCAAAATCACAAGAAAGAAAGATAAAGTGACAAAAGGGCTACAATAGCACATGGCATGACAAACATAGCCTAGGCCTAGGCACATAAACATGGCATAGAGCACACGAGCACATGGAAAGCTAGCATAAAGCATGTTGTAAGCATAGATCCAAGCACATAAGCATGTGAAAATATAGATCTAGGCATATAGGCATAGAAACATACATGTATGTAGAAATTTAGCACGAAGACATGGTAGAACATGGATCCAAGCATTTAAGCATGTATGGATACAGATCTAAGCATAAAACATGGCGAAAAGCGCATAAACACATAAATCCAAGCAAAGCCTAACAAGCATGTGAGCACATGACCTTGACATCAACATAGAGCAAAAAAGAGGAACGAAACATAGGAAAACATGACATAAAACCCTAAGCATGTAGATCTAAATATACAAACATGTAGAAACATAGATCTAAGAACAAAACATGGTATAAAGCATAAAAAAGTATGGAGATTTAAGCTAGAAACACAAAGAAAGCAAGAAACGTGCTAGAGAAAGCAATAAATCATGTTATTCAAGCAAAAATAGCAAGATAAAAGCTAGAAAAAGATTTAAGAGGTTAGCAGTGTGGATGATAGCTAGAAAAGCCACATCCACACCCCTAAATCCCAAGTCCAAAGTGTAGAACCAAGGAAAGGAAGATTGGATATAAGGACAATATCTTGTGTTTTTGGGGAGGAGAGAAGAATCAAGAAGCTTTGATGTGTGTCTTGGGTGTGTTTTTTTTTTTGGTGTGTGTGTGTGTGTGTGTGTTTTTGGTGTTTAGAAGAGAGAAATGTGTAGAGAAGCTGGGTAGAGGGCAAACTTCAAAAAAAACGTGGTCCCCCCTGGTCTATGGGGTGCCTGGGGCTATTTATAGCCTAGGTATGTTTTTCAAGGTGGTAGCCCTGGGAGGGCCATCGGCCTCAAAAGGCCAAAAAAAGTGAGGATCCTGACACCTTTGGAAAGATCTTGACTTGAAGGCAGCCGCCTCGAAAAGGCCAAAAAAAGTGTGGATCCTGACAGTCCTGGAAAGATCTTGACTTCCTGTTTTTGAAAAGGTATGGATCTTGAAAATCCAATAGTCGAATCAAAAGTTATAGCTCTCGAAAGTTTGCGATGCATCGATCGGTGCGTCATCCCGGTTTTCGTGACATCTTGGCTGTTCTAACTCCAATTTCGACCTATGAATAGTCGTTGGAATGATAATTTGATAATCTCTGCAATGGCGTTGGTTTCAACCTGTTCTGACAACCAGATCAAAATTAGGGTTTTTGGGCCCACTTGGGATCAACTTCGGGTCAAACTTGGTCAAAATTGTTAAAAAGCCTCCGAAAAGCTTGGGTTTGATGTAAAACTATGAAAAGTTTTTTTTTTTTGGCATGAGTTTGGACCTCGTTTGACCTTCGGTTAACCCTAGGGTCAACCAAGGGCATTTTGGGTTATTTTAGCTAAAAAATGCACTTTAGGTGCCCTAGTGTCCGAACGGGTTGCACCACGCCGTTCTGGACGTTCTTGCGGACCTATGGAGAGAAAATGTATTTTTAGATTTTTCGGGGTCTGGCACGCAAATTAAGGGTGGACAAAATATAGTATTAACACATGCGTACACATACATGGGTATGCGTGAACATGCTAGGTTCTATTTATATGTTTTAATGCTCTAATATATTTTTTAATCTAGGTTTGCTTTACTTTTATATTTTAAGCATGTTAGGTTGTTAGATTCTTTGTTTTCGTGTTTTCGCTCTATAGTTTTCTAAGTTAGGGTTCTTAGGGTGTGTATGTATACACATGCAGCTTGCATGCGTGTGCATACTCATAATATGCGTACACATACAGTTGGGTTACGCATGCATGCCCTATGTATGCGCATGCATACTCTTGCCCAAAACCCTAATTTCACATTCTATTTGTTTTCTTTTGTTTTTATTCATATGTTTAGCCTCTGTTAAGCTTAGTTTTCACATTTGTACATATCTGTTTGCTCTGTTTTATCTTTTTATTTAATTTTTTTTTGGCCTTTTAATTGTTTATTAGGGTTCTAGATTATGTGAATACTAGAAACATGCATATACCATGAACATGCATTGATACATAGGTGTTGTGATGTGGTGAGGTAAGTGAAGTAAGTCATGCATTCATATGAACATGCATTAGTTTGAATATAAGTTTGTTTTGATAAATAATATGAATATGCTTGGGTTGAATACCATGCTATTGATGTTTGGATGCCATAAACATGCTTGTTTGATTCTGCCATGTGATGCTTCTGTCCTTGGATATGTTTGCGCAATGCCATGATAGATGAATGATTAGGCTCGGGATGATTGATGTCGTGTTGTATGCCTTAGATGCATGCTAGAGTGTATGTGAGTTAGAATGACGTATTAAACCTGCCTTTAATGAGATTAAATATTTGGAACACAATGAGTGAAAGCCGATCTCACCAACAACCACCCCACCTCGTTAATCCCCACCTTGCCACACCACCAATCAACAAACCCATTACCCATGGCAGCAAACCCCAAGACTAAAATCCACCAACCTATGACCAAAACCGACCCATGGTAGCAAACCTATCCACAACAGCAACTAGAGAGAGAGAGAGAGACAGAGAGACAGAGAGACAGACAAAGACAGAGAAGAGAGAGAAACAAAGAAAAGACAGATAGAGGGAAGGGGGGAAATAGAGAGAAGAGGGAGAAGAGAAGTGTGTGAGGACATAACAGAGAAGAGAGAGAATCAAAATAAAATAGTGAAATTTAGTTTTACAATCTGTGAATAGTAAAGTGTAAATGTAGAAGTGTACTATAGCAAGATTTTAAAAAAAATTATCAAATAGGGTGGCATTTGGGTTTCTTTGTGGATTTTTTTTTTTTTTTTTTCTCTTGGTGGTTCTTGTGGTGGCTATTTCTTGTGATTGTGGTTGTTGGTGGTGGTTTTTCACGATTTCTTTGTGTTTTTTTTTTCCTCTTGGAGGTTCTTGTGGTGGTTGTTTCTTGTGGTTGTTGTTGGTGGCGATTTTGGTGGTTTTTTTAAATCGGTTTCGGTGGTTGGCATGGTGGTGGCTATTGTGGTTGTAATGGTAGTTGCTAGCCGGTGGTGTGTTGGGTTTGCTAGATGATAGTGGTGGTTAGTTTTTTTTTCTACATGGTGGCTGAATTTGTTTAAAATATTTTTTATGGTGGTGGTAATCTTTTAGACACAATGAAATGGAGAGGAAGAGTGGGTTAATGGTGGTGGTTTTGGTTGTGTTAATGGCAGTGGTGGTTTTTTTTTTTTTCCTAGTGGTGGCCTAGGTTTTTTAAATTATTTTTTATGAAGAGGAAGAGAGAGAAAATGTTGGTGAAATTATTATTTTAATGAATAGATGAGATAAATAAGAAATGAGATATTAAATGTGTATTGTAAAATAATATGGTATAATAAATAAAATAGTTTTTGAGATGGTAAAATGAGATATTTTTTAAAAACTGGATGCTAATGCTCTAATTAGTACAGTACTTTTTTTGTTTTTTGGCTGAATGCCAAAGAGCTGTAATTGATGTCGCTATATATATCAAGTGTTCCTGTCATGCACGTAATGGACAGTCTTGTAAATTTGGCTCGTGACTCATTGAGTATATATGCTAATATTGGTTGTCACATATTACAGATTTAAAAAGAAAAAATTAAATGAATGTCACATATTGGAATTACAATTAATCTTTTTATTACTATTTAATAATTCTATAGTTGGGAGATATAAAATTTGAACGACAACAATATATATCTCTAGACACATATTATAGAGTTAGTATTATATTAGAATAACCTCATTGATATATTACTAATTAACAAAAATATATGTCTACAAATATGTATTTATTCACGCATAACTACATAATTTATTAAGTTGATAAGTTATCATTGGTGTGTAAATTTTTTTGGAAAATTTCATTTTAAATTCTAAAATTTAGGTATAGTCTAAATTAAACTTTATAGTCTTAAAATTGATGTACAAATTAAATCTTGAAATTTTGAAAGATAACAAGTTAACAAGTTAATTGAGGGTTATGTTAACAAGTGTTAATTGACCATTTTAAAAAAAAAAATTATACCACTTTTATAAGAAATATAAAAGATTGTAAAAAAATCAGTTATAAAAAATTTCTAAAACTATTTCCTAAACTAATGCCTTTAAAGTATCCATTAACTTTTTCTCATTAATTAAACATCCTAGATTGAACGCCAGCCACCCTTTGCCCACACTCCGTCCAATGCCGCAAGTTTCCATCCTTTACACTCACAATTAAGCAATTATTATTTTTTTTTTCGTTCTTTAAAAAAATGGATTTTGGTATAACGTTGACTATAGGCATAATGTCTTCAACGAGTAGGGTCTTTTGATTTTATTTTTACTTGCTTGTTTGAAAAAGTGATCAGCGAAGGTTGAAAATTTTCACCTTAAACCTCAAATTGAATTTAACCAGCCCAACATTATTGGGTGCAAATGTTTATGAAAAATTCCACACAAGTGGCAATATTGCACATGAAATCCAAAGTACAATGAATTTGGACTACCCTCTACAGGTAATTCCTTCTGGGCGATATGTCCAGCTGCAGATGGGTTGCCCTACAATTGAAGGGCATACTAATTCTTTAAAGCCTTTGCAACAGTTCCTGTAATGTTGTTTTGACAAAGTTGAAGATGAAGCTTGGCACATTTTAGTCAGATTTCCAAGTTGATCAATGATAGAAAATGCTCCTATCGTACTTTCCTAATTAACTTTAGCATGCCATACTACTGATTTGATCAATGAGGCAATCATGTTCCTATCATAATCCACACCGACCTAACCTAAACAAGCCTACTATTTTTTTGGTGAACACGTGGCAAACTACTTCACCATTTTGAAAATGATACTCCTCCACAAGATCTTTCATAATAACAGGATAAGTAAATTATAGCTCTCTCTCTCTCTCTCTCTCTATTGGGTTTGTGTTTTTTGGAATTTATGTTTATCTTCTACTAATAAAAACGGGTTGTTCCCCTACATGCCCAAAAATATGTACAATTTTTCAAATAAAAAAAATGTTAATTGATAAATCATTATTCGGAGGTTAATCAATAGTGCTCTTTTTTAAAATTCAAAAACCACTCATTTCCAAAAAAAAAAAAAAAAACACTCATTTGAAATCTCTCTGACCTGTTTGATTAGAGATTTTTAATATTATTGTTTAAGTATTGTGGAAATACATATAGGATAAAAAAAATATTGTGAAAATACGTGTTTTAATGTTTAAATACTGAAAACTTTTGTTTAAACAACTATACCAAACACTCCTAACACGTTTAATACATAAACTTTAGTATCTATAAGTGTATTTATAAATTTATAATAATCACCTCCAGTCCATCACATAGATGAAAAAAAAATACTAATACTAAATACTACTAGTAAATAGTACTATCTGCTGGCATATAAATAGTAATTTTCCATGTTTTAAATAGTAATTTAAAACGACATGTCCATTTTTCCAGCATGCACCAGTTCCTAGGTTTTGTCCTTGGAATATTCTTCCAGCCACAAGCATATCCTAGCGTGTGAAAATTTCAATGTAGTTCTTTTATGAAAGAGAGAGTGGCAGCATCTTTTAGGAAAGCCTGTCTATTGTCATAACTCTTAACAAAGTTTTGAATGAGTTGTGTTTACATTGAAGGTTGGACTTTGGAGCTCGTATGGTTGCTTAATTTTGATACACGAACCATCTTCCATTGAGTAGATCCCTGTATGCCTAGGTATATTCTGTTTTGAGTGTATACAACAAATTATTATACTCTACTCAAATTAATTCAAATTTTTTGACAAGAAGAAATATTATTATATGGTGGCACTTTGATTGACCCGATATGTTATTAGACGGTATAAAATGGCCCCTTTTGACCTAAACCTGACCTGACCCATTAGCAAAGTTCAGACTCCTAAGTATTTTGGAAAAAATTAAGATAAATTCTACGTCCACATCTTTTTTACAATAAATCATAAGTGTTAAGCTATTATTCTTTCTAATTTAAATTACTTTTTTATCCACCCATAACAACTTTAAGATTTGTTGTGAAAATATTGTAGACATAACATTTCTCGAAAATTAACTGCTATATGTACGTGAAATTAGCATTTTTTTTTAGCAAAAATACAATTAAGAAAAAAATACTTGCAGATAGATATTAATATTTAGGATATAAAATAGAACTTTTTTAGCATCTCGGATGCTAATGCTCTAACTAGTGCAATTTCCGTACATTTGCTGGCTCTCAATGCTATAAACTATATGCTTTAACTTGACGACACCTACCTAGATAACCACCAACTTAAATTCAAGGACCATTCTTTAAGACGTTTAAAGAGTTGTGTTTGGAACTAAAACTATTCAATTTAGCCACGAAATGTAAACGAAAAAAAGGAATATTAATTGTGGTCTTATAATATATATTGATAGTAAGACCTAGAACCACAAGGAAGCTAGCATATGCCATTGGACAATAAGACCACAAGACTTTTTCAATGGATTTTAGCATTTTAGTATCCAAAATCTTGCTTTTATCACAATTAATGTTCTAATTAAAAAATTTTGTGTCAAGAGTTTAGTTATTTTAATTACTTTGGTTAAAATTCATAATCAAATTTTCAATATACTATAATGATACAGAATTTTAACTAAATCAGCGTAGAAAAGAAAAATTCACCAAAATTTTGAAAAAATTTCCTTTTAATTAGTCATGGTGGACTCAAGTGAATTGAAGATAAAAGGATGTGAAAAATACGATACATTTGTTTTGTGTGGGAGTAGAACTCATAAATAAAATGTGAAACACTAAAACACACAAAAGTCAATAAACTAAGGCCAAAAAATATAACAATGACAAGAGTAATCAATAGAATCGACAATCTTATGTACGCAACTCTAATCCCACATGTAAATCATTTGGCCAAACATACAAACTCCTATATTCCACATATATAGGACCCTTACCCACATTCTTGCACTACCTTAATATCCTCCAACGCTCTCACAAAGTTTTCTTATCTTCTTTACCAATCAAATCTCTAAAAAAACTCAAAATAACAACATACTCGTATAAACTAGAGAATCAAAAACCTTGTTTCTGCTTCAGAAACTCAGAAATTCTCTAACCTAGCTATCAAGTGTATATGCACTTTCCTCTTATGGAAACTTCAAGCTCTTCTTGGGTTTTCAAATTTTTCTTCGCCCGCTTACTCATTTTCTTTCTTTCTTCTTCTCCTTGCTTTTCATGGAGGTTGCATTCTTCAATTATCAACTCTACCATTGAACACCAAAATCACACATTTATATCGGAATTCCGGGTAGTAACTAGAAGACTCTTAAACGAGTGTCCTGATCCAAACCCTTATCTCCAAATAGAAGTTACTCCAAATTCCAACCTTGCCGACGAAGAGAATGTCACGGTTACAATTAGCGGAGTTTTGGTTCCTGATGAGCATGATTGGGTTGCCATGATTTCTCCTTCTAATTCAGAGTAAGATTAACATATAAGAACCCATTTTCTAACTTTTTATATACTTTCTTTGTGTTGTAATTATCTCAACTAAAGGTTGGTGTTCACCTTTTTTTTTTTTTTTTTTCAATGAATATGCAGTATCTCAAAATGTCCATTGAATGAAGTTCTATTATAGAGACCGGAGATCTGACTAAACTTCCATTACTGTGCCATTATCCTATCAAGGTAAGATAAATATTAGAATGAATAGAGAGACCTCAAATAGTTTGCTAACATATGTCTTACAATTAAAACCTCAAATAGTTTGCTGGCTGTAATTTTGTAATTATTTAAAATATTTCACCTCTCGGTTTGCATTTCCCTCCTGGAAGACCAACTTTTTTTTCTTTTTCTTTTTTTCCTGAAAATAAGTATATATAGATTTTCGTAGTAAAATATAACAACATTAGTGATATATGGTTCCTTTTTTTTTCCAAAATAAAAGGAGGCATTGTTTGGTTTCATAGGTTTGTTAGTAACTTAATTACATGTCATTGTTTTAGCTATTTCTCATGGAACCGGAATTTTTTTTTTCCATGTTATCCTTTTTCATTTATATTTGGAATGAATATATTCTTTGCTTTTTATTTTTCCACATGATAATTGATAGATGAACGACCTCTAACCTCTCAAATATCACCAATATAAAGTTTGATCAAGATTTCCTACATTGACAACAATAAGAGTTATCACTTTTTTGTTTTGTTTTTTGAGATAGTTACAATATGTTGTTAACATAGCAATTCGAATCCTTCTCCCCTTAGATTCCTAAGCATTTTGTGCATGAAGATATGTCAATTAAACTACAAGTCTTTAGACATTAAGAACCATCACTTAACCACATACTTTGGTGCTAATTTTTTCCCCGGTCAATGCTTTATCCTAATTAATTTTAATATTGAATAGAACTTTACTTTAAAGTTTGATTCAATGAATTCGTATATGTATACATGTATACGTGTATCATTAATTTGAAGGTTAATTTATTTCTATTAGAGCTAGCGTCATGATAATCATATATGTGTGTTTAACTCAATTTTTTAGACCAATCCAAGAAAAAAAAAAAATCAATTTTTAGACCTACTTCACAGTGGCAGCTTCAGGAATTTTCTTTAGGGGGTCATTAAAAAAATTTAATAAAAAAAGAACTTGAATATATTGAGTTACCGACCAAAAAAAAAAAAAAAAAATTAATACATAAAGTTTTACAATTTCCTTCTACAAGTATTCAAATTTTGAATTGTTATATGATAGTTTATTATAAGTATCTATTGCCAATGTGGGTAGCTATGAGCCTATAATCATTTTATTTTGTTAAATTTATCTAACATTTTTATTTTTATGCAATTTTTATAATCTATTTGTTATTATTTTTATAAAAATATTTTAAACTAAATGACTAAACTAAACTCATTGGCTTTGTATTAATTATTGGCGCACACAACCACACTCATTTATACATAAAATTATACACTAGTGTCTACCTAACCAATCAAATGCTTGGACAATCACTAACTTTACTTTTTTTTTTTTTGAATTTTACCAACTTTATAACAAAAAGTTATTATAACATTTTTTTTTTTGAGAAAGAAAAGTTATTATAACATAATAACAATACACACATATAATAAACCATATCTATTTCCTAATTATTAAATTATATATATTTATATTATAATGTACATACAAACATTCACACATATCATAATTCACACAAATAATATTATAACAAAAAGTAATACACACAATCAATATTAGACACACTTATACACATAATATAAATTTATAAAAAATAGTGACACTTACGATTCACAAATACTTACTTTTTATTCTTAGAGTTGGAAATACTTGTAATAAGGGTGTGTAAAATTTAAGTCAGGATGTGTAAATATATTTTTAAGAAAAAAATTATAGTATTAAACTAACAAAAAAATATTTTTTATATATAATATTTTTTTTGGGAAGTCAGGGGGTTCATTTGAACCCCCCGAGAATAGTGTAGCGTAGTTACTTTTCTTCGAATTGTTTCACAACCCTTTGAGTGATGTTAATTGTTAACTTGTTATTTACTACTTATAAAAACTGCATGCAGTAATTAATGGTGCTCTCACTGTCATGCATATATTCCTCTCTTTGTTTTCAAAATTTTTTTTTTTTTTTTAATATCTCTCAGCTAACCCATTTGAAATATTATTTTATTCCCAAAATGTTCTCTCTTTTGAAATAGTTTACACGAAGGGATTATATTCCTATGCAAATGGGTTAGCTGAGAGATATTAAAAAAAAAAAAAAAAATTTTGAAAACAAAGAGAGGAATATATGCATGACAGTGAGAGCACCATTAATTACTGCATGCCATCACTAACTAAAAAAAATGGAAAAATTCTACAATATTCTGGGAATAAAATAACGACATATAATACTGAAATTATCATATTAGGAGGGCCATATTCAATTTACATTTTTATTTTGGAAGACCATTATAATATTTCACTAAAAATTACCTTGTTCTTGCAATTTGAAAATCCAACTCTGGGAAATTTTAAAATCTTATTTTTTCTGGTAGAAAATATAAAAAACTTTGGAAGTCTACGGTCCCCACCATGTGGCATATATATATGGTCCCTGCCTGTTAGTTGTGCCTTCACGATCATATCACTTAAGAGAGGCAAACCAATCCGCTTAATAGTTAAAGGGAAAATAATATTATTTTACATATGTTTAAGTATGAGATTTACCACTGCGCACTCTTAACGTGATGATCACTCCACAAATATAAATGTTTGTTGTAGAGTGTGGGGGGACAAGGGTCAAGGTTCAAGTCTCCAAAAAAAAGTTTCACACACATATACACTTAGATTATTCTAAATTAAGTAGAATTTCTATCTTATATATATAAAAAAATAAAAAATAAATAAAAAAGTATGAGATTTGAGGTCTGTTTACTTTAATTTAAAATGTTCTAACTTATCTATAATTATTTCAAAGCATCATTTTTTATAAGGTATAACTGTGTTTATACATAATTTATTTTTAAGTAACATAAACAAATGAAAGTGGGTTAATCTAAGTACATTCCAAGATTTTACTAAATAAATAAATAAATAAGTACATTCCAAGAAGGGGAGGAAGACCAGCTCTATCTATTTTTTAGCTTGGTTGTAAATGTCAATGAAATTAATTTTGTAATTATATCTCATTAAGTTTGAGTGTGAATCTTCTCCCAAAAAAAAAAAAAAAAGTTTGAGTGTGAAGTGTGAACAAATGAAAGTAAGACCAGCAAGTATTACCCACCTAGCAATTAGCCACTTTTTTGTTTTTACTTCTTTTCAATTTATTTGATATAAAGCTAGCAATTAGCCACATCTGTAACGTAATTATCAGTAATCAATAGAAGCCAAAAACGATCACGCAATATGGAAAATGGCTGGTAATAAAGTGGCCTCAAATTGTCTAATGCCTAATTATTTGTGAGAACAAAACAAAAACAAAAAAAGGAAAAAAAATTATTTGTAAGGAATTATTCCATCTCTCCAATGGTTTATTCCTTGTTGGTAATGAATAATGATGGCATTTCTAGTCATGTTCTTTTCTTCCAATTTTTACATGAAAAAGCAAATCATAATCATGGTTTTAAAAACCGGACTGGAGGTAAACCGGATTTGTTTTCATCATTGAGTATTACTATATTGTTGCCAAGATTAAAGTGATAGTTTAACAGTAATGGTATCTTCTGTGTTACCCCATTATGTGGTTCAAACTCTATCTCTCCTTCTCCATTATTTACTCAATAAAAAAAATTCAATGTTGCCATACTTAAGCTATTATTTGCCTGCCTCCTTCTCCATTATTTACTCAATAAAAAAAATTCAATGTTGCCATGCTTAAGCTATTATTTGCCTGCCTCAATTTGTACACTAACAATACAATTTTTCAGGCCCTTTTATAGTTGTAATTTAGTTATGTAATATATTATAAACCCAATATAAAATACTAATATTATTATTTTTGTGTATGTTCTAATAAGTATTACTGTTTAATAAATAAATAAATAAATAAACAATTTTTTATTAAAGATGAAGGTAGGCGCCTAACTTTTTTTTTTTTTTTTTTTTTTGATACAAGATAGAATTCTACTTTAGTCTAATCTAAGTGTATATGTGTGTGAAGCTCCCTCCTAGAGACTTGAACCCCAACCCTTGCCCCCCACACCCTACAAGCACTTATACTTGTGGAAACTTATAATTTATACACTAACTATACAATTTTTCATCAAACCTGAAGGTAGGCGGCTAACTTATATATAATAAATGAGGTTTTATCCAATTATGACTTTTAATGTTTGACGGTTCTTTTATATATAGGGCCAAAAGATATATCTCTCCAGTACTTGTTGGGTTATTGACTCATCCCAGGAAGAAATCATAACAAGTGAAAAAATGCGGTGATATTTTCCTTGCAATATGAAAATAA
Organism: Quercus lobata; assembly: GCF_001633185.2. Classification (NCBI taxonomy): domain Eukaryota; kingdom Viridiplantae; phylum Streptophyta; class Magnoliopsida; order Fagales; family Fagaceae; genus Quercus; species Quercus lobata. The sequence goes on along the minus strand of NC_044907.1, from coordinate 13,367,853 downwards.
AAATGATAATTATCTAATTGGTTGGCACCTTCATCTAAAGTTCAAATTTCCTCTCCCCCAATGTAATATTGAATTATTAAAAAATTAAATTGATAAAATATTTAAATTAAAATTTTTTTTTTCCTACATTAAAATTATACATGAAATATAAGTTTACAAAGAAAATAGTAAATAACATCTTATAAATATGAATTTTAACAAGCATGCATATTAAGCAGAACAAGATCATTTTTTTTTTTTTAATAATAATTCAATAATTGGGGTTGGTGGGATTTGAATCATGAATGTCTATTTTTAGAAACACGAAAATATACTAATAAGTTGAACTATAAAACTCTTGGCAAAAGCAAGAACCTTTAATCCAATAATAATTATTGAGTGGTGCCACATTAATGAAGATTTACGTTAGGTTAGGTGTACCTTGATATGTCCCAATTTATATAAAATCATGATCAAGTTATGTCACTTATTAACTTTTATTATATTAATATTTAAAAAAATTATTCATATTTAAAAAATCATGATCAGGTAACCTTGTCAATTAGATGTACTTAACATTTTTTTGATGAAATTAGATGTAACATTAATGATGATGTGCAAGTAAAGAATAACAAAAACTTGTAATCTACTTGTAGGATTTTCAAAAAATAAAATAAAATTATTTTAAGTGGTGTAATATTACTAAAGAATCATATCAAATAATATTTGCCCTTAACCCATAAAATATCAAAGAATTATGTCATATAAAAAAAAATTTAAGTAGTAATTATTTCTTGTAGAAAGGAGAAAAAATTAAGAACTCTCTCGGATATTATAATTGGAAAAAAGAAAAGTATGCATTTAGGTAAGCTCTTTGGAACATGTCAATAAGCTAGAGCCAAAATTACAAAATGAAAGTGATCATTTTCCTTTGAACTCAAATGCCAATGATCCATTGGTTCAGTTGTCACCTTCTCCAATGATGATGTTCAGGGTTTCGATCCTCACCACATATTATGACAATGGTGGTCATATAACTAATGGTATTTGTTTTTCATTTCAAAATGTAGGTAATTGGTTGACATCATTATGAATGCTGATTTATGGGGGTATCATGAATCATCATTTGTTAAAATTCTTTGAAAAAAAAAGTTCTTTCACTTACAATTTCAAATTCTTCAATATGGGACAATTAGATATTAGCAGCTTTTTCCCTTGTCAAAGAAAATAAATAACAACTATAGCTAGCACACTTCTAAGTGAAACTAGGAGTCAATATTTCGTTTGCAAACTTAAAAATAAAATAGAAGAGAATGCTAAGATTACTTTTATGTTTTTAATTTCAGGCACAGTACCTGGGCATTGATCAAGATTATCTCAAATGCACAAAGAAAGAATGCAAGGAATATGACAATGGAAAATGTGTGTTAAACACTTGCAGTGGCTCATTGAAGTTTCATATCATTAATATTAGAACAGAAATTGAATTTGTGTTCTTTGCTGGTGGATTCGATACACCTTGCATTTTGACAAGGTCAAATCCTGTGAAGTTTGCTAATCCAAAACAACCATTATATGGACATCTCTCAAGCATAGATTCAACTGGAACATCAGTAAGCAAAAAAAAATTTTGCTATAACACTTGTCTATTTTCAGTTACATAGAGCAGACCAAAATAAGTTTATTGTGGTCCATACATCTATGTTTCCAAAAGAAGTAAATAAATTTATATAATAAAAAATTTGTATACTTAGAAATTAATTGAAAAATTGTTATGGTGGTGCAGATGAGATTAACATGGGTTAGCGGTGATAAGGAGCCTCAACAAGTACAATATGAGAATAGAAAACAGACATCAGAAGTTACTACATTTACACAAGATGATATGTGTAGTGAGTCACTAATCCCATTTCCATTCAATACATATATAATCAATTATTTATGGTAACAATGTGCTTCTCTCTGGCCCAAATTATTAAGTGAAGGATTTTTTAGTACCCTTTGCATGCTTGAATTTATTGAAAACACATGGTTGTTCACATGCTTCTTCTATAATGGCTATCAATCTTCTACTTAGAATTTCTCGGTGACTGTGAAATGGATAGGTTTAATTGTACCAAGTCCAGCCAAGGACTTTGGGTGGCATGACCCGGGGTTCATTCATTCCGCAGTGATGACAGGGCTTCAGCCTTCAAGCATCTACTCCTACAAATATGGAAGGTATAGCAATAATAGCATTTAGTTTTGTTGGCTGTGGTTTCAGCCTTTTTTCAAGTGAAATATTCCCCTCTCCCGAAATGATACACAAATTAGTTTAAAGCACAAAAGACATACATGCACTTTTTGCAAAACATTGAGGGAACAAAAGAGTTATATACTTTATTTTACAGCTGTTGAAGACCATACACATGAACAAATTTTAATCCATACAACTCACCTAACACTGAACTCAAGTTAACTGAATTTAACTCTTTTTAAAAACTAACTAGACTTATACTATATTGTGCAGTGAATAGTGTCATTAATGAGCTGCATGTTACAGCACATATTGCTGTTGAAAATTATGTATCATGGTATTAAAAATGAAGAAATTAAGTTAAAATAACACATAAAAAGTGTGCACCAATATAAAAGTTTGATCAATGTGTTCAAATTATGATTCCATGAATCAAGAATGGTATTGGTGGGAATTATATATGGTTCCTGATAACTAAGTTTTTTTTTTTTTGGTCTTACAAAGTGATTCTGTTGGTTGGAGCGATCAATTCCAATTCCGGACTCCACCTGCAGGGGGATCAAATGAACTTAAATTTCTTATATATGGTGATATGGGAAAGGCTCCTCATGATGCTTCTATTGAACACTACATTCAGGTATGCATTTTATTAGGAATAATCTATATGGTACTGTATTGGTACATCAAAAGGCAAGAATTAAGAGATTATTTGGCACCTCAATTTTCGCTATTTCCTTGTTTAGGGCACAAGAAATATAATACTTGAAACTTGAAAGGACATCCACCTGTTGTCAAAAAGATCCCACCTCTTTATAGTGAAATTCATTTTCCAGTATCTTTCTAACTATGAGTTTCTCATACATCAACCATTGTTACTTGTTACTTCAATATTGATGCATACAAGTAGCACTACCATAATATCAATTAAAACTCTTAAATTCATATTATTTCAATTGAAGAAATATATGCAAAATGTTACCACTAAAATGAACCAAAGATGTCATAAATTTTAATTAATTTTATGATACATATAGCCAGGAGCCCTCTCAGTGGTTCGAGCTCTGACTGATGAAGTAGACTCTGGAAATGTTGAATCCATCTTCCATATTGGAGACATTAGTTATGCCACTGGATTCTTAGTAGAATGGGATTTTTTCCTTCAACTTATAAGCCCAGTTGCTTCCCAAGTTTCTTACATGACTGCTACTGGAAACCATGAGAGGTATCTTTTCTTTTTGATTCTCTTCAAATTATTTGCTGTTGTTGATGCAAATACTTGCGTACATGAACAAGGTCTTGTTAAAACTATTGGAACATTTTGAAAAATTCACCATCTCTTATAATGCTCAAAAACTATAGCACATATATATGTTCTTCATCACTTTATGATGCTCAAAAAATTCTGGAGAAATTGCATTTTCCTTACATGTATTTTATTAGTCAACCAAATTAATTGTTGAACAATTTATGCCAATTATTTCAAAACTAAGTGGAAAACTTTTTCATTCAATATTTTCTGGTTAGTACTTGGGTTGAAAATTAAGACTGGCTTCAAGTAGTGTCTAAATTTCAAATTGGTTGCCACTTTTAGGCATGCATGATTACAAAACCTGTGTTAATCCCCATATGGGAATTAGTTGCTACAAATTATGCACCATTTACATGTGGCTAATCCTGACTTATCTATTAAGGATCTATAGTCAATCCCAACATTCTGGGACTAAATATTGGTTGTCGCTGTTGTTGTTGCAGGGATTATCAAGAGTCAGGGTCAGTATACATTACTCCTGATTCAGGAGGAGAATGTGGAGTTCCTTATGAGACTTATTTTCCAATGCCAACTGCAGCAAAGGATAAGCCATGGTATTCAATAGAGCAAGCAAGTGTTCACTTCACAATAATTTCAACTGAGCATGACTGGTCGGAAAATTCTGAGCAGGTTAGATGGAACAAGTACTTCTATTCACATTCTTCATATTCAGCTGGGATTTAATTACTTAATGTTTGTTTATCTCTTACTTGTGCCACTGGCATAATGTACTATCACAGTATGAATGGATGAAAAGGGACATGGCTACTGTTGATGAATCAAAAACTCCTTGGTTAATTTTTATGGGGTATGTAGACATCAATTATTTTTCTTTTTGTTTTATGAAATGTTTCCATAATAGGCCACTACTCTATGTGCATAGCTTATTTGTCAATGGATTTTGAGTAAAATATTTATTTCTTATTTCTAACAGTGTACATAATGTCATGTCATTTTATATGGCATGGTGCTAAAGACAACTTTAGACTTGAAATATTTATTTGAACCATGAAATGAAAAGGATTTTGTTCCTTGTCAGCGTGCTCGTCTTATTTCACAAATTCCTCCATATATGTGAACTATCATTAAAGTGCAACCGAAAACAAAGTTGTCCAATTTCAATTGCAAACTGAATTTTCTGCTAGAAATAAGTATAAAATTTGCTGATGCAGGCACAGACCCATGTATACTTCAACAGACGGAGTCTTTAGTGTGGATAAGAATTTTGTTAAAGATGTGGAACCATTGCTACTTGACAACAAGGTAAGCTCCCTTGCCTTCTTGAATTCTTATTAAGCCGTTTTTGGTTTCACTAATCTAATAGTGATAGGACTATAAATTAGGTTGATTTGGCTTTCTTCGGCCATGTTCATAATTACGAGAGAACTTGTGCTGTTTATCAAGAAGAATGCAAGGCCATGCCTACAATGGATGAAAATGGCATCAGCACATATGATAACAGCAATTACAGTGCTCCAGTGCATGCAGTTATGGGTATGGCTGGCTTCACCTTGGACAAGTTCAAAACTGATGATGTAAGTAGATCTCTCTCTCTTTCCCAACTATGTATATATGTATGCCTTTGTATGTAGTAGCAAGGTGAGCTTTTAAATTAAATGTTCTTTGGTTTCTTGGGCAGGTGGACTGTTGGAGTTTACGCAGAATTTCTAACTTTGGTTATGTAAGAGGGCATGCAACAAAGGAAGAGATAAATTTCGAGGTTAGTTTGCTCAAGTTTAATATTCAAACTCAGACTAGATGTATATATTGAGGTTAATTCAAAAAGGAAATCAGATATTTTTGTCTCCACACTTAGGAGTTCCCTTTTTTTTTGTTCTTCCCTATCTACACTTGGTTTTTTCTTCAAAGAATTTGTCAAGTATAATCAACTCAAACATAATGTTATGTAATTTGAAATGCTCTATTGTGAAATAATCTGATTAAGTAAGATTAAAGAAGAGAAAAGAGATGAATCAACAAGGTGGTTTGGCAACGTGCCTACACCACATAAGTGAGCAGCTAATAATCTACCATATGAGAAATTAAATAGAGTTACAACAAGTGTTTATATAATAGAACCTTACCTAATGCAAATTCCAAAATTACCCCTGTTATTCATCTTGACAAACAGACTCTAATTAGATGCTCAAGGCCTTATGGATTTCTCTCCATTCCAATTACTCTACTCTACTCTCACTATGCCCATAAGGCCCACAACTCTGGCCCAATATCAAATTTGAGCCTACTACAACATGCTCTCATAGAAAATTAAGAAAAGTTAGATTATTATGTACTTTCATTTATTAGTTTGGTATGAGAGACGACTCAGAGACTAATCAGGGCATGGATGATGAATCTGGTCAAATTTGCACAACATTCATTCCAAAAGTATTAGAATGATAATCCTTCCCTGCTGCAAGGGCTGCAACATATGCATAAAGGTTTTCCATAAGAAATATTATTTGAAAGATAGACAGATACAAATTCATTCACTGCAAAAGTACTATAATGACATCCCAAGCCAAGGTCTGTGGCCTACTATATAAAAGCAAATCATCAATGGGGTATTTTTAAAGATTCTTATATGGACTTTTGGATTTAAGTTCTATTCAAGTTAGAACTTAGAACTTAGAAAGTGATGTACCTTCCTATCTATATTGGTGAAATGAACATTTTTGCACATAACCCCCTAATGATCTACTGGCTTGAATAATTAGGTTAAACTGACAAGCTAGCTAAAGCACCATCCTATTGAATTTAAGATGTTCCTTTGCCAAGAGCATTGTAACTTAATTGGCACTTCTTGGTGTTTTCAATAGAATCTTTCAGAGTTCAAATTTTTCCTTCTCCAACTATCGATGTATCAACCAACAAAAAAAATGCTTTTACAGGCTTTGAGTTCTATTTAATGTGAATCAACACAATTTTATTAACACAACAATTGACATGTTTTAATAGTAAGAGTTTCCAATCCATTTATGAACCCTATATATGACAACTAAGGAACTGTAGAATGGTAGTATACAACACAAACATATATTATTTTTCTTTTGAAAATTTACTGACACATATTATTTTTCTTTGTTTGCTGATGACACATACGTTATGCTTCTTTGTTTGCTGATGACACATACTTTATGCTTCTTTGTATATCTATTTGAGCATGTCTAAAAGTTGTCTCACCACTTTCATTGGATTTTTCAGTTTGTAAATGCAAACACAAGGCAAATTGAGGACAACTTCCGCATAATTAAAAAGCAAAGTTCTGAATTTGTAGATGTCTCACAAATAATGAATCGCTTTGCCGGGATGCCAATGGATGAGCCCAACACACAGAGTGACATATAGTACCTCTTCTTTCTATCTATAGGATGATCTTCAAAGAATATCTCTAATACGAATTCTTTTGGATTTTGTTAAAGAGAGACTAAGGGCACAAATTAATGTGTATTTGATTTAAAAATAATAATAATAAAGTCAAATTGTATATACAAATATCAAAGAAAACACACACACACACTCACCTTAATTTTGTGCACCCAATAAATTATTAAAAGGTATAGTTGTTTTATAATTCATAATTTAATGTAATTATATTTATTTATTTTTTATAAATATAATTTCAATTTATGATGTTTATTCTATAATGATTACTCTTTATCATCATGTTAAGATATTAATCGATTTTTGGTGTATGTCGGATTCAAACACAAGAGACTTTACAAGTTGAATAATTTCAATTTGTACTTTTGGCTCCAAAATTGTTTGGAGCTATATTGTTCCAACCCATGATGTGGATTGAAGAAAACATCATGTGTAGTGTTTGTTTGTTTAGACCCCTTGAAAACAAATTAGTTTAACCTAATGAATTAGCCAAGTATTTACTTAGGTTAATTATGAGATCTAGGTTAAATACATGCAAACATATTGCTTAGTGTGGAAAGGTAAAGAAGACAGTAAATGATGACCCAAGAAAACTAATGAAACCAACCGTTTCAAGATAAAAATATGGGAAGGATTTAACCTAACTATCCTCAAAGTAAACAAATCCATTACAATAGATTTAAACCCTAAATCTAAAGTTACCTCATGTAGAACTTACTAACACGACCACATACAACTCTAACTCCATGGACTCTTCTATCTTGGATTTGCTAAACACAAACTCCCCGTTTATGGCTTTAAGATCCCACTCAAAGGATTCAAATCACCATCTATAGTAGATCTTTACGCAGCAACTTGTTTCCACCAGTTCTTGATTGTAGATCTCATTCCTGTAAACACTTTTAGAAATAAAAGGTTACAAAAACCTCATAGATCTCACAGAAGTAACTCACAAGACTTCCAAAAGCTTATAAAATGTAAGTAGGGTTTTCCTTTTATACCTTGTAGTGTTGGACTAAAACCCTAAACGTTTTCGCAGGCTTGGGATTGATTTAAAATCTGCAAAGCACGATTTTTGATAGGTTGAACCCATCTTTCAATCAGTCAAACCTATCTTTCGATCAGTCGAGCTTCACAGAAATTGAACTCTTCTTTTGGCAGCTTACATATTCTTGAATCTTGATTTGAACCATCATGAGCAATGTCTAACACCTAATCTAAACATGTTTTGATCTCGGTATGTCAACATACATAAATTTAGAAATTTAAACATTTAATCCTAAATATTTAAAACCTACATGTAGTTTTAGTCACATTATTTTTTAAATGAGTTATGTGACTTACTTAAATAATACATATGGATAGTCTTATAAATCACCACATAATGTGTTAGCAAAAATAACTTCAAACCAATTAAGAGCCAAGCTTTGTCCGATTTACATATACCGTTGGTCCTTTGACAAATTGGGGTTTGCAAATACATCTCAACAAATTTGATTAATATTTTACTTTGATTAGAGTGTAACAGACAATCAGGTTCTACACAAAAATAGCCAAATCTGAGTTGGTTTAGAAGAAAACCATGACCATAGAAAAATTGAGTTTAGAGTGTAAGAGATTTGATATTCTATTTCAAGTAGAAGTCAATTGAAAATGTAGACACAAAGCAAATTGAGGGTAGCTTGGTTAATAAATTCAACTCAATTTTAAAATTAGATTTTGGCAATGACTGGGTTCTAAAATTTTCCCAACAAATAGCAAAGTTATATGGAAAAGAAGATAGAGTGATTAATGGAGGAAGAGTAACAGTAAGGTGTGAAATTATGAGGGAGAAAAAGAATCGAAAAAGAGATCGAGAATGGTTGAACAAAGTGCAACAGTAATCTAAGACCGAAGTGGAAGTGTGGGGTAAGAGTACGTGGTAGGTTGTAAAATTATGGGGAAGAAGAAGAATAAAAGAATATGGAGATGAAAAGGTGTATAAAGTGCAACTATAAATTGGCAAATTAAATTGCGAAAAATTTAAAATAACATAAATCGATATGCTAGTGACAACACATGTTGCCAGTGACATGGCGGAACAGAAACTTAACAAAATTAAATACAAAATATCTATTACGATATATTGTATAGACAATTGAAATTTTTTTTATTGTACTTCAGGACTTCGGTTATTTGATAATTGCATTAACATATACCACTGGTTTTATTTGACAAATGGATGTTTGGTTTGCAAATAGATTTCAACAAGTTTGATGGATATTATACTTTGTTTAGCGTGTAAGAGACAATCAGGTTCTACGTACCCAAAATAGTCAAATCTAAGTTGGTTTAGAAGAAAACCATAGATAGCAAATTTGAGTTGATCAATCCGCATGAGGATTTCTGGAACTCTGGAACCATTTTAGTATGCATGTGCTATTATAAACATACTTGGACATGTTTAGTTAAACTTGAGAACAATTTTAGTAGATTTGAGAAAATAAAAGAAGAGTTTGATATCGATGTTGTTCAAGAATGGTATAGAGAATCGATAAGTAAAGCCATAAGACAAAAAAAGTTTAATGATCAAAATTAGCAGAAAAATTATTCATTATTCTGGGAATAATGCAACCTCCTCTTACTTCAATAGTAAATCCCGCCCTGAATTTAGTTATTAGCCAGCCACCCTCCTAGTATTAGAACTTCAAATAATCCAACAAGGCTAGATACGTACTCATGCATTTCTATAAATATGAAACCATCAAATTTTCATTATTAATTTAAGCTTCCTTTTCCTCCTTCCTTTCCTTCTCTATTGGAGTCCTCCACTATGGTTTTCAAATTTTTCTTTTTCTTACTCCTTGTGTCTCTTGCTTCTTCTTCTTCCTCTTCTTCAAATTCCACAAACACATTGTTGCAATCTTTGATAAGCAACTCTACGAATTGCCCCAACGTGAGCCCTTATCAACAAATTACAGTCACTCCCTATTCCAACCATGGAGAGATGAAGTGTACGTTAATGTAACGGTTAGTGGAATTTTGAATCCTTCAAACGGTGATTGGGTTCGCATGATTGCAGCCTCTCATGCTGTTAAGGTAATACAAATGATTGAATTCTATGTACGCATGTGATAGACTTCCTTCTATTTAGTTATTTTCAAGTATGCATGTGCTATTATAAACAAACAATTCGCTTGAGTTTGATATCATTAATATTAATTCTTCACTTTGTTTGTGAGTCAAAGTTTATGGTTTGGTGGTATTATCTAGTTTCTCTAGCTCATAGGGAAAACTTGAGTTCGAATTCCCCTCACCTACTTGTCATAAACAAAAAATAGGGAAGGGGGAAAGGGAGTAAGTAATATTACATTCCTGGAAAAAATTGGCTTTTGCCCCTTTCAAAAAAACAATCCAGCATTTTGCCCTCTTTCTCAAATTAATTAGGGAAATTCCCCTCTTTTGGAACTCGATTTTCTCAAAATCGAGTTAAGCCCTATAGTGACGTTTTTAAGAAGTCTATAGTGATATTTTAAGGACCTATAGTGGCGTTTTGTAATCCGATCTCCATGAAGTCGAGTTATAGGTAAAAAAAAGAAAAAAAATTGCATGTAACTCGACTTCATGGAAATCGGATTACAAAATGCCACTATAGGGCTCTAGAATTTTTTTTTTTTTTTATAACTCGATTTTGAGAAAATCGAGTTTCAAAAGAAAGGTATTTCCCTAATTAGTTTGGGAAAGAGGGCAAAATGCTAGATTTTTTTTTTTTTGAAAGGGGCATTTGCCCATTTTCTCCTTACATTCCTCATTTAGATTAAAGCTCAGCTGAGGTTAAAAAATGGCAACCACCTTTTTTTTTTCCTTAGCCTCCGTTTGGGAGTTCATAAGGGAATGGAATAGAATAATTAAAAGGGAATGAAATGGAATAGAATGTATTTAAGTAAGGGAAAAGAATGAAACAGAATGAAATGAAATAGAATTAAGTACCCATTTGGATTGAGCTTATCAGTGTTTGCGACTAAGTTTTTTTTTTTTTCTTTTTTTTCTTCTTTGAAGCGCTTTTCTGTGACTGGTGGCTTTTCCAGTGGGTCCCATACACTATTCACGAGACCCACAAACTTCTTTTTTTCAATAAAACTTTCATTAAAAATGGGTCCCATGGCACTATTTAAACATTTAAAACTTTTATTCATTTTCATTCCATTCCATTTTCTCCTCCCAAATGAGGCTTTAGTTTTTCTTGAGGAATCAAATATGGGGTGGAGAATGGAGCTAAGATTCTTTTTGGGTAGGTCAAGTGGATGTTCGGGTTGGGTTCGAGTCTTGCGCTATTTTCAGGTTTCAAATTGGTCTTGGGTTTAATCCAACCTGCCTTATCCTGAAAATTCTTCTTCTTCTTCTTTTTTTCGAGTCCAAATCTTCTGTTCCACTTTTCCTGCTCCACCCTATACTCCACCAATAAAAACTTGCCACATGTTCATCTAATTAATTAATTACTACCATTAATTAATAATAGTAGTATTAATAAGTCAATAATTGTAGTATTTAATTTGTTAGGTGAACATGTGGCAAATTTTTATTGGTGGAGCATAGAGTGGGACAGGAAAAGTGGGATAGATGATTTGGACTCCTTTTTTTCCCCTCTCTTGAGTTTTTACACCTTTGACGGGTTTCCTCTTATATTTCCTAATATAGCGTTCTACCAAAAAAAAAAAAAAAATTGAAAGTTTTTATTTCTGAATATAAATATAAAGCAAATTCCTATTATAGATTTTCCACTTATTTCTTTTTCCAATTTAAACCTTGACCAAATCTGACATCTTTTATACTCTCCATGTTTATTTCTAATTCAAATTTGAATTAAACCTTAAAAGGAAATCTCTTGGCATTAATGACTTAACTTATTTGAGTTTACATATCAAATTTTAGTGCAGTAAATTTGAATTAGGCAACTTGCAATTCACTCACCAGTTAAAGCCAATTTGATTTCCTTACACATATGACTGAATTTAAAGGGATTGGTTTCCCTAACCAAACTTTAATTAAAAATGCTTACTGTGTGCAATTAGACAAGTAACTAGTACTACTGGGTTAGCATTTTATCATCATAGTTTTTTTAGAGAGAAATCATAATGTGAAACAGTGATATATGATGTATCAATTTCATTTTTTAAATGTATGTTTGGTATATCTAATGTTATATATTTATATTCCTAATATAGTGTTCTGAAAAAAAAAAAAATTCTAATATATATAGATTTCCATCTTAACGTTTATTCAATTTTTTGCCAACCATAACTATCTCTTGAAATTAAAGTTTCTGAGTTGCATCTTCCTCCATTAAACTTTTATTCAAAGAGAAAATATTCAATCACTCATTAAAAACTTTCCTAATATAAATGTCAAATTAAATTTGAAAATAAGAGCTTAATTTCAATGGAAAGATCTTATCTTTAGTTACCTCATTAAAGCATCTACATTTTCCAAATTGATTTTTAGGATTCAAATATAAAATCCAAACATTGACGGATCTGAGTCTATTTGGAAACACAAAATAAAAACTACCATTTTTGGTCATTTCATGTGTCAACATTTTAAAACTACCATTATTAGACAAGCAATACACATAGAAATGAAAAAATAGTGGGTTCTAGTTAGTTTAGTTGGAAAAGTCTTTAATACTTAAATAAGTAATTCGAGATTCAACTTTCGCCTACACCAAAACCGATTGGTGTCTTGGTCTAATGATAAAGAGCTATCATTAAGAGCAGACGCCATAGATTGAAACTCTCTATATAATAAATATATATATATATATATATATATTTCTATGGATTAGACTCTTTAATTAAAATTAATTTTTATAAAACTAAAAAAAGAATGACCTGTTCTAGGACCCTAAAACCCGCCTGAGATCTGACCCAGCCCAGCACTTGTAAATTCAGGTGAGCTGATTTTCAGGACATTATTATTGGGTCGGGTTTTGGGTCAGGTCTAAACCTGATTCATGCTCAATCCTAGCAGGTTTGATGCTATCTAGACCCCAATAGGATGGGTTTAGGTTTAAGCTTTAAAACCTAATAGACTTTAGGATAAGTTTGGGTTTTAGATCTTGGAAACCCCTAACCCCAACTTAATTATATAAATTAATTACCAAAATATTTCTCATAATAATAATAATAATAAATTTTGTGTAAAAACATCCTAAATTTTTGTAACTAATCCATTATATTTAAAATAATATAATTGCTATTTTGGATTTCAGTATTACTATATGGCTTTGTTCTTAAATATGACGATATTTGTTAAATACGAAATGAGATAGAGTTTTATATGAATTGAATTATTGATATTGTTCAATTTATGTTTATGATTCAATTAGTGGTCTTACAGTACTTCATTAATGTCTGAATGTAACTACTAATAATGTTAGGTTAACTCTATCCAAGCACAAGAAAATTATATCACAAGCAACTTGGGACAGGCCCACATTAAACGAAATCTGTACTATTGCGGTGGGTGTAAAAAACGCCGCTATATGTCGCCTATTGCGGTGTTTTATGGGACCATTGCTGTACATAGGGTCTATTGCAGTGTTTTTTGGGACCGCCGCTATAGGTATACTCTTTTGCGGTGTCATATAGCGGCGGGACATAAAACCGCCACCATATATATGTTTTAGTGGCAGTAACATAGATATAGCGGTGCTCTTGAAACCTACCGCAATAAATACATCATCTTGCACAGATGTTATAGCGGTGGTAGAGAAAAACGCTGCAATATGTGAGCTGTAACGGCGTTTTGTATGACTGCCACAATAGGTACTCCTTTTTGCGGCGTTTTCCCTTGGTTATAGTGGTAGGTTAGACCGCCACTATAGACCTTTGAATTTCCCAACCCCAAAATTTCCCTTTGTTTTTTCGCCTTACCACTTAAAGATCAAATGGTAAATTACATCCGATTAGCATGAAAATTGGCATGCATGTTAAAAACATATAAAAAATGTAATCCAATGGTTGGATTTTCAAAATATGAATTCAATAATAAGTTATTGGTTGGTGTAACATTTTTTAGAGCTACATTAAGTGTAACTTAAACCCAACCCTATATTTCTTAGTTCAATGTGAATTTTGACAAATCTATCGTTAGATTACATTATCTTCATATATTTTTCATGTTTACAAAATTTCAAGGTAATTAAAGATTAATAGTCATGTCATCAATCAATAGTTTAAATTCAAGTTTTTGTGGTTTAAAATAACACATAAAAGATAAGTTTAAAGATCAAATGGTAAATTACACCCAATTGACATGACAATTGTCATGCATTTTAAGAACATATAAAACATGTAATCCAACAATTGGATTTTCAAAATATGAATTCAATAATAATTTATTGGTTGGTCTAACATTTTTTAGAGTTACATTAGGTGTAACTTAAACCCAACCCTATATTTCTTAATTCAATGTGAATTTTGACAAATCTACTGTTAGATTACATTATCTTCATATATTTTTCATGCTTACAAAATTTCAAGGTGATCAAAGATTAATAGTCATGTCATCAATTAATTGTTTAAATTCAAGTTTTTGTAATTTAAAATAACACATAAAAGATGAGTTCAAAAATCAAATGGTAAATTATACCTGATTGACATGAAAATTGTCATGCCTGTGAAGAACATATAGAACATGTAATCCAACGGTTGGATTTTCAAAATATGAATTCAATAATAATTTATTGCTTGGTGTAACATTTTTTTGGAGTTACATTAGGTGTAACTTAGACTCAACCCTATATTTCTTAATTCAATGTGAATTTTGACAAATCTACCATTAGATTACATTATCTTCATATATTTTTCATACTTACAAAATTTCAAGGTGATCAAAGATTAATAGCCATGTCATTAATCAATTGTTTAAATTCAAGTTTTTGTAGTTTAAAATAACGCATAAAAGATGAGTTTAATGATCAAATGGTAAATTACACCCGATTGGCATGAAAATTGTCATGCAGGTTAAGAACATATAAAACATGTAATCCAATGGTTGGATTTTCAAAATATGAATTTAATAGTAATTTATTGGTTGGTGTAACATTTTTTAGAGTTACATTAGGTGTAACTTAAACCCAACCCTATATTTCTTAATTCAATGTGAATTTTGACAAATCTATCGTTAGATTACATTATCTTCATATATTTTTTATGCTTACAGAATTTTAAGGTGATCAAAGATTAATAGCCATGTCATTAATCAATTGTTTAAATTCAAGTTTTTGTAATTTAAAATAACGCATAAAAGATGAGTTTAATGATCAAATGGTAAATTACACCCGATTGGCATGAAAATTGTCATGTAGGTTAGGAACATATAAAACATGTAATCCAATGATTGGATTTTCAAAATATGAATTCAATAATAATTTATTGGTTGGTGTAACATTTTTTAGAGTTACATTAGGTGTAACTTAAATCCAACCATATATTTCTTAATTCAATGTGAATTTTGACAAATCTACCGTTAGATTACATTATCTTCATATATTTTTCATGCTTACAAAATTTCAAGCTGATAAAAAATTAATAGCCATATCATCATTCAATTATTTAAATTCAAGTTTTTGTAGTTTAAAATAACACATAAAAGATGAGTTTAATGATCAAATGGTAAATTCCACCCGATTGGCATGAAAATTGGTATGCATGTTAAGAACATATAGAAAATGTAATCCAATGGTTGGAGTTTCAAAATATGAATTCAATAATAATTTATTGGTTGGTGTAACATTTTTTAGAGTTACATTAAGTGTAACATGAACCCAACCCTATATTTCTTAATTCAATGTGAATTTTGACAAATCTACCATTAGATTACATTATCTTCATATATTTTTCATACTTACAAAATTTCAAGGCGATCAAAGATTAATAGGCATATCATTAATCAATTGTCTAAATTCAAGTTTTTGTAGTTTAAAATAATGCATAAAAGATGAGTTTAAAGATCAAATGGTAAATTACACCTAATTGGCGTGCATGTTAAAAACATATAGAACATGTAATCCAACGGTTGGGTTTTCAAAGTATGAATTCAATAATAAGTTATTGATTGATGTAATATTTTTTAGAGTTACATCAGGTATCACGTGAACCCAGCCTTATATTTCTTAATTCGATGTTAATTTTGATAAATCTACCGTTAGATTACATTATCTTCATATATTTTTCATGCTTACAAAATTTCAAGGTGATTAAAGATTAATAGGTATATCATCAATCCATTGTCTAAATTCAAGTTTTTGTAGTAAAATAATGCATAAAAGATGAGTTTAAAGATCAAATGGTAAATTACACCCGATTGACATGAAAATTGGCATGCATGTTAAGAACATATAATTGTATTGGTAATATTTGAACTGGGTCTTAAGGAATTTTGCAAATAAATTGTGAATTTGTTTGTGTTATGCTAAATTTATAGAACTATGTGGGTGTTCCTTATATTAATTTTTCAAAATATTAAAAAATAAAAATAAAACTTAGCAGTAGAAGAAAATAATATAAATGGGAATTTCTTTTAGGATATAAAATTGTATTAGACCATCTATTAAGTTTGACTGGGTTTAACCAATTTTAATTAAACTTTGACTGGGCCTTTCTCTAAATCTAACCGTTTGATTGTGACCATAATTTACCAAAATTAACCATTCATTACACTCTTCAAATCCAACGGTTAGATTTCAAATCTAAGTATGACACGTGATGGACATTTGTTGTGTACCTGTATGATTATGTTCAGTCAATTTGACCATCCAATTGGTCTCAGATTTCACCAACACTAATATGTTATCATACTCTTCAATCCTAATGATCAAGATTCGAATATGAATTTCAACAATTTCAATGGTCTTGGGACCATCTATTAAGTTTGACTGAGTTTGACTAACTTTAACTAAACTTTGATCGCGCATTTCTCTAAATCCAACCGTTTGATTGTGATCATAATTTACTAGAATTAACCTTTTATAAGACTCTTCGAATCCAATGGTTAGATTTAAGATATTATTAATTTTTATCTGTTACTTATGAATATTCATTAATTTATCATTATCTCTTTCTATTTATTTTAATAAAAATACACTATCTAATCTTAATTTAAGATATTATTATTCTAATTCATTAAATTCTAATTAATTTTCATTTTAAAAATACTTACAGTGATTACTCCATTAGTGTGTGTGTATATATATATATATATTTTTTTAGGAACATTTTAGTGATTAGTTTTTTTTTTTTTAAGTAAATTTTTATCATTAATTTTTAATAAGGGATTTACTAATGTGTGTCCTTAGGGCATATATTAGCAAACCATTTTAGGAAACTTTTTTATAAAAAAATAAAAAAATAATTTACTATTTTGACAGCTTTTTCAATTTCTCATAAAAACTTTCCCTAAATGAATCCTTTTAATAAAAAGGCCGCACGTTAAGTCCACACTCCACACATTTCTATTCATCACTTTGCCCGCATAAAATTTCATTTCCCACTTCACAAAACATTTTATTTTCCCACAAATATTTCATTTCCTACTGCACAAAACTCTCTCTCATTTTCTCTCTATCTCTCACATTCACTCACACACACACACAAATCTTCACATTCACATTCACACTCACACACACAGCTTTCGCTGGCGCCGAGGAGGAGAGACCAACCAAGCGCCGCCGAGCCCAGCGCCGCCGAGGCCGAACCCAACTCAGCCCTCCTCCGGCCCAAATCTCCTTTCGATTGCTCAGTGAATTCAAAGTTCCTTTCATTTCAACGATCTTAGCCGGGTACAAACACAAAGATTCTTCTTCCTTTACCTCTTTTAATGTTGTTTGTTTGTTTGGTCGCTGAAAACAATGACATTACAATTCAATTCTCCAACTTTACCTTCGATTTTTAGAGTTAAGCTTTAACTTGTTATCTGTTTGTTATATGTAAAGAGGTTTGAGAAATACATTTGATTCTTGTTAAATTTTTGCTAATTTGATTACTACTTATCTAGGGTTTTGGGAAATTAACCGACGCTCATAAAGTGTTTGATGAAATGCCGAGGAAGAAAGTTGTTACTTGGACCGCTGTTATTGATGGGTACTTCAAATTTGGCATTTGGGTTTGATCATTTTTGGACAAACTATATGATCATTTCTTGTGGGACAAATTCCTTTGGAATTTTGGGATATGTTTATCTGGGGTTCCTTGTTAAAATAAGCACATCAAGTAGTCAAGAAATGTCTAACTCTTCCTTATAATAATACCAAGTCCCACATGAGAAAATTAGAAAGAAAGAGAAAACATATTTAGGTCGAATGGTTAATATGGATAGATTGGCTATAACCCCTGTAGAATTAGACTTTGTGTAACTAGAGCCTAGAGAAAACTGATACTTACCGTAGTATGCAAAAAAAAAAAAATTTCACTTGAGCCTTGTAAAGGTAGTGACTTTTTGGTAATGAGATTTATCATTTATGTATGCTTCCTCTTAGAAGTTAGAACCCATGTCTTTGCAAAAGACTCCACTAGAACCCAGCTGAGAAGATCTTTGAGAAGTGAACTAGAGATGGAGCTTCAGACTTCCAGCAAAGTAAGGGTGGTGTTTTATTTGCTTTATTGAGTTGACCACACAATCCGAGTAATAAGTAAATAAAGATGAAATTGTATAAAAAGTAGAAATAGAAAGTCATTGAAAAGATAATCACGTGGGGTTGGGTAATTTCTTGGAAGCTTCCTATTTTACAATGCCCAACATCCATGCTTATTTCCAAAAAAAAAAACCAACTAACTATTCTGATTTTATTTATAAAAAAAAAAAAAAAAAAAAAAACCCAACTAACTACTTGGATAAGTTGATTAGGATTTCTTTTCAAACCTCTTTATTGAGTTCATTAGTTAATGTCAAAATAATTGTTCTATTTTGCAATTTTTTTTGTTTTTGTTCTGTTTCCTTTTATTTTCTTGGCGGTTTGTTATGTCCAATTTGCTTGATGCTAAACAATTTTACTAGTGTAACCATTGGACTTCTTAATATAAAGATAAACCATGTCTATTGTCTTTACTCTTATTATCTCTATTGATGATGTCCGTAATTTATTTTCAATTTCTTTGTTTTCTTCTCCCTCTACCAATCCAAAGATTGGTGTTTGGTATAAGAATGCTGATTTTGTGTACCTAATCCTAATTTACTAACCATGGCTAGGCTTATAGTATCTTAAAAATCCTCATCAATTGTATCATTTTATCAAATGTGTCAATGAGATGGTACTCTTGAAGCACTGCTCTATTTCATGTCCAATTGCCTCATGTCCATGAGTTGAACTCATTCCTTGTTTATACTCTACTACATCTCACTCCAATTATATATGGTCTTCTTGACAACCGCATTAAACATTTATTACGAGATAATCTCTTGTTTTGGTTGTGATGGTATCAATTTTTATTCCTATAGTTGTTTGGAAGTTGCATCTTCCATGTAATAACCCCCTCCAAGAATTATAAATGTACTTGAATAGATCAATTGTATTATATCGTCATTCTTTTTTGCATAATAAGCTAATATTGTGGCATTAAGTTGTGATATTTTTTACTTATTTAAGAGCATTCTTCTTGATAAAATTAAAATTTTAAGAGTATTATGCCAATGAGGTCTAGCTCAAATGGCACTACTTCTTTTTGTTAGAGCAAGGTGGAGGGTGAGGTCGTGAGTTCAAGTCTCACCAGGTGTGTTTGTAACTTACTACTAAAAAAGGAAGCTTCAAAGAAAGGTTCAAGTGTACTACCCTTTGCTTGGTTGCTTGTGTTGTGTATTTAGATTTTCCATGTTAATTCAAGTTTTGCTATACCCTTTGTTTCCACCATAGAGCAAAGTTTGCATGTTAATAGCATAAATAACGATTTTTTTTATATTCTGGCATGGTTGTGTTGTGAATTGGAAGTCAATTATTGTGGATTTTTTTTGTTGCAGCATTGGGATTTGGCAGATAATATCCCTTGTTATTATAATTTTTTTACTGGAGAAAAAATTATTATTATTTATATCTAAGCTTTTTAAATTTTCATGATTTAATTATATATTTGAGTGTTTTGAATTCTTGTGTGAAGAGTTTGAAGACATATAAATGAATGGGTATATAAGCTTCCTGAAATTCTTGTTGCTTCAAATATGATTCAGGCCCTATCTATAATATGGTTTGTCACCAGTATGTATCCTTAACTATAACTTAAATCTGATTGTTAGATCACTAAAGAAGAAGTAAATGAACTACTTTTTTTGAGGGCTGAACCTGAAACTTCGGGTGGGCTACTGTGTGAGGCCTGCATGCAACTATCATGTTCATGTCGAGTTCAGCCATATTTTATCTATTGAAACTTATCATATATTGAAAGCAATTAGCAAGTGCTATTTCAAATCCAGATGGCAAGAAAAATAGGGGCTTTAACTGATAACCTTAGCTTAAAGATATATACATAGTCTATATAAATTACTTAGTTAGTTCATGTAAATGTTTGTGTTCCTTATCAAAATCCTCACCTTCTCACTATTTCAAATCATGCATTGCCTCTTTCTTTTTATTTGGAATTTGAACTACTTTTCAATCATACAATCTGAGCATGTCTGTGAGAGATTTCATTTTCTTGTCATTCTATTCCATTTATACGCACTTATTGAGTAATCATAATTTATATGTAGGATGTTCCTCTGGTCTAACAATCTCCAACTCTCAAAAATCATCAACCGCATCCCATCAACCAAGCAACTTATAAGCTTTATCTTGGTGTTCGAGGACTTTTTTGTATACAAAGAACTACGGAAGAACAACCACATTTTTTGCAAGTGTTGAAGGATATTTTTAAACACTTTGGAACTTTGATTATAGTATTATCTTAATTTGAGTGGTTGTTTTATTCAAAGGACCACATCTTTTTTTGTTAATCTTATGATGAAGGTTATAGACAATGTTATGTATTTGATAATATATTTCTATGTTAATATAATGTTAGTTTGGAGACATTTGTGGTGTTGTTAATTAGTTACATTTGTGGTATTATCTCAGTAGAGTTAAAATTATTACAGGATTTTTGTAATAGGTCTGTGGTTTTAAAACCTAGGGGGAAAAAAATTAACCTATAGCAGTGGGTAAAAAGCGCCGCTAAAAGTCTAAAATTATGTTTTAAATGAAGCTCTATAGCAGCATTTATAGCTCGTCGCTAAAGCTTCACACATATAGTGGCGGTTATCTCCGCCGCTAAAAGGTGCTTATGTTCTGTTTTACATGAAACCCTATAGTGGCACTTATTGCCCACCGCTAAAGGTTGTCACCTATAGCGGCACACATAATTTGCCACTAAAGGTCAATTGACCTAAATTCTACTCTCATATGGTGGCAGTTTTCTACTCACCACAAAAAACCAAAAACGCCACTAAAAGGTGTATTAAGTGGTGTTTTTTTTTGTCACTGCCACAATAGAACTATTGCAACAGTGCAAGGCTAGCAAGAGGAACCGCCGCAATAGGCCCAATAGGCCTTCAACGGCAGTTTTTTGGGCTTTTGCGGCAGTTTTGGCCCACCGCAATAGCCCAGTTTTTTTGTAGTGCCAATTGCTTAGGTTTCTTAAATATATATAAGTGAAATGAGTTTTTGAATAGAATTTTGCTAAAGTCTATTTGGGTTTGGGAAGGTTCTCTCATCCCAAAGCCAATCATTGTTGTTTTAGTGAAATGGCCTTATTTTCAGAACTATAGAACCATTAGGAGGTCTAAATATTCATGGAAATAATAAAAATTTCTCAACCTATGCTTTGCCATACATTGGTTGATGGGTGAATGTAAGAAGAAGGTATAGTACATCAGGTTTATATATGGTGGTGAAATTCATTTTTTATAGACTTTTCAACTTTGTCATTTTCTCCTTAAGTGTCCATTGTCTTTAATTGATTTGTTAACTTTTTGGACCATAAATGTTAATTTTGATTTTCTATGATCTCCCATGTTAATATTGGTTTTTTTTAACACAAATTATGTAAAGAGTAAATGTGTAGTGAATACCTACAGTGGTACATTAGCATCTATGTATATCAAATATTAACATTATGTATATGTTTACATTAAAATTGCAAGCAATGTACATGAGTAACGATCCTGACTATCTTAGTTGCAACAAGCACGAATGCAAGAATGAATGTATAGTGAGGACTTGTAGTGGTACATTAACATTTCATGTTATTAACATCAGAACAGACATCGAATTTGTGTTGTATAGTGGGGGATTCAAGACACCTTGCATTCTAGGTAGGTCAGGCCCCTTCAATTTTGCCAATCCAAAGAAACCTGATGTAGAACAGACCGCCATGTCCTTTTTGGACTCTCACACGTGCTTGAAATCATCGTGCAAGGCAAAAAAACACTTGTAGAAATCATGGGCCTTAGAGTTAGAATTCTATGAAATTTGGCAGACTGAAGCGAAACGGCCTTCTGAGCAATACTCATTACTCAACAATTACTCAGGCAATTACTCAGGCTGAATCCTATGAAATTTGCATCTAGCTATGAATTAGAGATCACTAAATAAGCAATTACTTAGGCAGGCCTAAGTATCCAACCTCACAAGTAAAGTATCCCACTTCCAAGGTTACTCAACAATTTAATTTACAAGGCATAGACTCCAATTTATAAAATTAACCCATTCAAGTTATAATCTCTAATATCAAAACCTCAACACTTAATAAGTAGTTCCCATAAGATTTATTTAATATCATCAAGAGACCCATGACACCAAAATCATAATATCTCAAAGACAAAAAATTTGAATCTTTAACTAGCTCCAAATAATCAATAAAATTATATTCACCATCTATTTCTCATTATAAGCAAAAACCCTCAAATCTTCACAACTTAGATAGCCACCATTGTAATCAGTGGCGACTCCAGGAATTTTTCCCAAGATGTTCCTTAAGAAGCATAATTTTTCCCAGTAGCACCTCCAGGAATTTTTCCTAACTGTATTGTTGTTTAGTTGTTTCGTTAATTTGTTTGTTTTTTATAAACTATAATTTGTTATATTGTTGTTTTATTAATTATAAAATTATTAATTGTTGTTTAACCTAACATAATTTAATTTGTTTGTCTTATATAATGTATTGATTAATTAAATTATTAATTATTGTTTATTAGTTGCTTTTCCCAATTAATTATTGGTTAATTAATATTCCAAACAAACAAAATTAATTAGTTCAACTAATTACTATGGTTGTTTGATACTTCCCTACTTGGAATATCACACTATTACTTAACAAAAAAAAAAGGTCAATAAATTGTGCAACACAAAAATATATAGGCCGTATAGCTTAAGTCCAAGTCTAAAAAAGAGTGATTTATTACATATTTTATGACCATTAGTTGAACTAATCAACTAGCACACAGCAAACAACCATATTTATTAATGATTAGTTGCACACTTGCACTAGCACTAGCACACAACACACTTGCACTACCCCGGCCCCATGCCCCCATCCACCCCCTAATTCAATAGACAAGCCCCAATGCCCTATGGCCCTCAATCACAAGACTAGAGTCAATCAGATAAAGCCAATTTATTATATCTCACCAAAAGACACCAACACCAACACTAAAAAACAATTAATAATCTCACCAACACCAACACCGAATAAAGCCAAAAACAGGGTAAATATTAATAAAGAGAGACTGAGATGAAGAGAGAGAGACTGAGATAGAGATGAAATACGGAGCAGGGAGGCTTGAGGCTGATAGGCGGCGCCGTCGGGCACAATGGTGAGGTGAGGAAGACCGATCAAGCAGTACGTCGAGATGTAGCTTCCGTCCGTTTGAATGGGAGATCGAGTTTGAGGCCCGATTTGGCAAGCGATCTCCTTCTCTGTCCGTTCCATTGGTCGTTGCATGACTTGTGTCTGTGAAGTGTTTGAGGCCTAATCTGATTTCCAATGTTAGGCTAGTTTTTTTTTTTTTTTTTAAGAATCTGTGGGTTACTTGGTTTGCTACCATCTGTTGGGCTTGTCGTGGGCTTGCCGCTTGCTCTGTTACAATTTTTTTTTCTTTCAGATTTTAGTTCAAATTTTTTTTTTTTGCTTTTTTTTTTTCTTGAAAGTAGAACAAATAAAAAAAAATTTTTTGGGTGTTCCTAATTTTTTTTAAGGAAAACAAATAAAAATTAATTATTATATATAATATATATATATATATTTTTTTTTTTCAGTTCAGGGTGTTCCTAGGAACACCCTGGGACCAACGTGGCATCACCACTGATTGTAATAACTATAAACCCACTCATCAAATAAATCCACCAAGACAAAATCCATACATACAAACACATGAATATCACTTCCAAAACTCATAAATCACATGGGTGTCATTATCAAAACTTAGATAAAGAAAGCCTCTAGCAAAAGCATATAAATGCACCAAAAGATTAGAAATTTTTATCTCAAATAATAGAGATGAGTGAACTTTTGCTTTTTTCTATTGTGTTTTTTGGTAAACTTTGCCAGAAAAAGATGGTGGAGGTGGTGGTGGTATGGAGGTACACCAGTGGGGCAGTGAGGGAGAAAGTGAGGAAGAAGTGTGTGTTTGTGTGTTTTTTGAAATGAAAAGGAATGAGAGTTGCCCATCAATAGCCAGCCAAGAGGGAGATATTTTGAGAGAAATGAGTGGTTGGGAATTAAGGGGGTAGGTGGGGTCTTGTGAGCCATAAAAATTCTGACTTTTTTTTTATTTTTTTTGGAACCTGGGGCTTTACATAGGATGTCCATGGGGGGGAAAATGTGCTTAACCTATACTTTGTCATGCAATGGTTGATAGGTGAATGGGAGGAGAATCTATAGTACATCAAGTGTATAAAATTTCTCCAAATTTTGATGGAGACTAAATTTTATTATAAACATCTCTATCATATGTATACCTAGCCAGGGAAAGCTATACTCTAAAAAGTAAAACAAGAAGCTATACTTATGACAATAATAAAGATGTTATCATACAAAAAATTGTATTATATTGTAGTTGTCTAATTGATAAATATGATTATCTTTTATAAATGTCTAAATTCTACTATGACTAATTATAATTTGTAAAAAAAAAATGACTCCAAGCACTAATAAGAAAATGACACATGCCCTATAATGTGCAATGCACATGACTCAGTTAGTTGGGTTAAGTGAGTCATATGCACATGACAAGTACATATGTGATCTTTCTATCGGTGGTATTGGAGTCCAATACTCTGAACATGTTTGGAGCTAAACACTATCATATTAAATTCTTTACATGTTAGAGAACTAAATGTTAGTGAAAATTTCATATTTATTAAGACTTTGAAAATGACATATATGACCAAATGGTATCAATACACCATAATGAAGAGGCCAAGAGCCCAATAATTTAAAGATGAACTGTGTTGAGATTTTATCTATAAAGTCACAGTACACCGAAAGAAGAAGAAAAAAAAATTTCAATACGAGGTTTAATCTTTAACATGTATTCTTAGAGCACTCTTTAACACTACCCTTATAGAAATCTAGTGAAAACATTAGGTAATTAATTAAATGGATATGAAAACTTTCTTTGTTCTTGAACAAGAATTTTGAGAATGCACAAGAATGATATTGTGGGAAGGGAAAATGCTAGAACCCATGTGGGAACTACGAAGTCTTTATCCTTTTTCGGTATCTTAATGTCTTTCTCTCTCCTACCCAACAAGAGGTTGCTAAAGCCTTCCTACAATATCATTGCTTGCCCAATTATTATAGAGAATTTTATAAGAAAAATGCTAAAAATACTAATACAGATTTTTACTATAAAAAGTTTACAAACTAATGTGAAAGCACCTCAATACATAATAATAAATAAATACTCCGTATCTTCTTAAAAGGAAAATTATAGATTCCTTTGAAAGTATCATAAATGTGTACTCTCTCTTTCATATATAATCTCACTAATTAAATTCATGGTAAAACTCACAATTCATGTGAGAATGAGGAATATGCATTTATAGAAATCCTAGAGTGAAGACTTATTTAAGACATATTTAATAAAATTTATAATATTACTAATATCACTTATTTAATAACTATGCTAGAAAGGTAAGACTTAAGAGGTAATCATTTAATAAAGCAATTTTACATTAAGAAAGCTAGTATACATTAGTAGAATCTTACTTCTAGATTGGAAACAAATTTTGGGACAATCTATGATGGAAGAGTGAATTTATTTTTTATTTTTGGTAAAAGAGTGAATTTATGATGAACTTGAAATAAGGCAAAAGATGGGGTAACCACCAAAACAAAACAAAATTCACAAAAGGTGAACAAGACGAAATGGAAGTAGTTTCAAGTATCAACGCAATCAAAGATGTTACGTCAAGAAACCAGTATTATTGAATTGGTCGAATTATATATGCATCGCTTGCTGTATTGGACCATATAATTCTCCATCTCCATTATTGTTCTTATCTACCAAAAATAAATTTTTATCAAACTTATCAACCAAATTCAGACATTCCAAGCATCAACGTCCTAGAAAGAAACGGTGGCACAAAAAAGAAGGGGAAAAAAATGCTTATCCAATTATCACAATTCACAAGTCATGACCTTTATATTCTCTCTTAGAATTGCAATATTTTTTCTATCCTTCCAAACATGGTTTTTCCTTGCACTTCTCTCATGGAACCTTGTAGTTTTTCTTGGGTTTTCAGAGTATTCTTCACACTACTCATTTTCTTTCTTGGTTCTTCTCTTTCTTTATCTTGGTCATTGCACCCTTCACTTATAAACTCCACAGCCATGCACCATCATTACACTGCCATATCCGAGTTCCGCTTACTAAATAGAAGAACTTTGAGGGAGTGCCCCAATCGAAGCCCTTATCTCCAAGTGAATGTTAGTTTGAGTTCCAACCTTTCAGATGAAGAATATGTCAATGTTACTGTCAATGGAGCTTTGCTTCCCTCAGAGCATGATTGGGTCGCCATGATTTCACCTTCTCATTCTAAGTAAGAATAAAAGTTAAATAACTTTATTTCATTTATAAGTATGTATTAGACTATGTTTAGCTTTTTTTAACCCCCCCCTTCTTTTCTTGGATCTCTTTTCCTTACACATGCAGTGTTGAAAATTGTCCATTAAATGAGATTCTTTATGCACAAACTGGTGATCTTAGCTCACTTCCTCTACTCTGCCATTATCCTGTTAAGGTAAACACTAAACACAACAGTAGTCTTAAAATAAAATCCAGCTAATGCTACTTGTATCTTTGTTTCTTCAAGAGTTATTTTTATTCCAAGTATATATATATATATATATATATATATATTACTTTTAAATAAAAATAAAAAGCATCAACAGCATGTCTTATCTGTACAATTATACAATGTAGATCCTCAAGTTTTGTGTGATGCTCCAACTAAAGTTTTATTGAAATTTTATTCTTTTCATTATTACCCACATGTTAATTATAAGTGTATAAATTTTTATTTGTTAGTTTCAAATTTGAGGACACAATTTTTTAGATTGAGTCCGCATATGTTACTAATTAAATGAAATATCAAATATTTACAAATGTCATCACTAAGCTAGTATTTTGTTACTATAGATGATTTTCAAGTTTTATATCTACCATTACATTTTTTTTTTTTTTAAGTAGTAAAACATGGAAAATTCTTAGGTATTCTCAGAGCACAGAGAAATGGTGCTCTCTCCTCTCACATTTATGGTGAACCCTACCATGAATTTAATGAATAGATACCACCATGAATATGAGAAGAGGGAATACCATTCTCCGTACTCCAGGAATACCTAAGAATTACTCATAAGACATTACATATAAATGGGATAATTTTGGAAAGTACTAATAGACTTCAATATGTATAAATTTGAAAACAATTATTAATGTTTCGTCTATGCACAACAGCTAACTCACAAAACCTAAATACCAAACATATTCCATTCTTGACCATATAATCATCTCAGTATCTATGAATCCACCAATGAGTGTCCTTACACATTTACTAATAGACCATTTAAAAAAGTTTTAATACCACTTTTATGCGAAATATTAAAAAACTGTAAAAAAAAAATTAATTGCTTTTTTCTTTATCCATAAAAAATTTTTAAAAATATTTTCTAAACTAATGCTCTTAGAGCCTCGTTACCCTTCTCTCATTCCTTAATATTGGTGCTACCTTGTAATCATACAACAAAATATATCTGTTTTTTGTTTTTGTTTTTTTTGGTTAATGAATGAAATTAAATTGGTCAAGAAGTAGGAGCATCATATAAAAACGGCACAGGTGGTCACATTTATAACGTAACTAAAAAAGTCACGTCTAAATGTCATTATGTTCAAGTGACAAAAGGGTGGCTGTAGCTGTGGCTGATATCAAAGTGGAGACATTGGAAATTAGTTAGCAGACAATGCATGACGTAATGGTCATAAATACGTCGTTCACTTGCTTCTAAGGTTTGCTCTTAATTAGTTCCAGCGACAAAGGCATTTCTGGAGTGTACATTTCCTTTCCCTCTCCTTTTCTAGAATGTACATGTAATCATCCACAACATATTTCTTAATATTTCATAACACATTTAAAGTGACAAATTGTTATTAGTTTTATTGATACGCAAAAAAATAATTCTAATAATAAGAGCACAAGTTAAAAACAGTAACGATTTTCCACCTAAAATCAGTAATAATTGTAGCAAGTGCAATTTTGTTAAGCTCATAGGTTACACACTTCACATTTAGTAGGACAAGATTTAGCTCCAAATTAGTTTAGAGTTTTAAAACTATTTATGTACATTATTTAAACAAGTCACATAATCCATTTAAAAATTCATATGACTAAAACTACATATAGATTGTCTCTCCAATTATCACATAGTGGTTTGGAGGAAAATGGTTCTAAACTTATTTGAAGCTAATTTTTTTCCTTACCGAGGTAGGATTGCAACTTGCATGGGTGATATCCCAAATGCTAGGTCTCTTAATGAATGTACAAGGAGAGAGAGAGAGATAGAGAGAGAGAGAGAGAAGTGGAGTTGAGGAAAGAAGTTACAATAAATAACTAAAAAAATATGGGTTTGACTTACTTCCAGTACTTTTTTAACTGAACATGTCCTTTTGTTTTAAATATACAATAGTAAGTGATAGTAGGTTTTATCTCCATCTTTTATTTAGTTAGTAGATAATATGATAATTTCTCATTAAAACAAAAAGAAATTCCAATTAAAAAAATACTAGACATAAGCCAAACCCAAAAAATATGATGGTGAAATTCATTTGTTATAGACTTTTCAACTTTGTCACTTTCTCTTTTAGACTCCATTGTTGTCTTTAATTGACTTGTTTACTTTTTGGTCTTAAATGTTATTAATTAATCATTGATTTTCTATGATCTCCCATGTTCTTATTGCTTTTTTGAACTCAAATTATGTATAGGGTAAATGTGTAGTGAGGACATGCAGTGGTACATTAACATTTATGCATATCAAATCCTAACATTATGCATACGTTTATATTAAAATTGCAGGCAATGTACATGAGTAACGATCCTGACTATCTCAGTTGCAAGAAGCAGGAATGCAAGAAATATGACAAGGGTAAATGTGTAGTGAGGACTTGTAGTGGTACGTTAACACTTCATGTTATTAACATCAGAACCGACATCGAATTCCTGTTGTTTGGTGGGGGATTTGTCACCCCTTGCGTTCTAAGTAGGTCAGGCCCTATCAGTTTTGCCAATCCAAAGAAGCCTTTATATGGACATATCTCAAGTGTAGATTCAACTGGAACTTCGGTAAGCAACCATAGTATAATTATCATTATTTGATATATGAATTAGGAAACCTACTTTTTTTTTTTTTTTTTTGAGAAACATTAGGAAAACCTACTGTTAAAACACAATAATATATAGTTATTATCTTGCAATGAGACTATACTCTTAATTACAAAATTGAGTTTTAGACATAAGAACAGCTTCTTTAACTCAATTAACAAATTTTCATATCCATGTGATCATTATTCTAATTTTAACACTTTAAGTGACTTTTTTTGTGCATACAGATGAGATTAACATGGGTGAGTGGGGATAAGGAACCTCAACAAGTTCAATATAAGGATGGAAAAACAAAGTTATCAGAAGTAACTACATTTTCACAAGATAATATGTGTAGTAAGTTCCTCAACCTACTTTTGTTCTTCTTCTTTTCTTCCCTTTTGTCCCCAAAATTAGGATTTCAAGTTTTCAACTCTTTATATCTTATTCTCTATACATTATTTGTAAACATGATTGCTTCCTTTTAATCTAAAACTAAAATTCCAAAGGCAACAGTGCTACTATAGCAATGCTTTAACTTCCATGCAAACGTAGGGAGTCAGAAATGCACACACAGAAAGTCAGAAATGCGCCATGGAAGTTGCATAGAGTTTTTCAAATATAAATAGGATGGTTGAAAGTCATATTGTACCATTTTCTTACCAACATCTTCTACTGACACTGTGTGTGTTATGTTGTGAAATTAATAGCTTCAGATTTACCAAGTCCAGCAAAGGACTTTGGGTGGCATGACCCTGGATTCATTCATTCCGCAGTGATGACAGAACTCAAACCTTCAAGTACCTTTTGGTACAGATATGGAAGGTTAAGAATACTTTTACTTCAAATAGTTATAATCTTTACTAGGAAAATGCTATTCTTACTTCAAATTATTATTGAATTTAGAAAATGTTATTCCATCACTTGGCTTGTATACTGTAAAATAATGCCTGACATAATTTACATATCATTTTCAAATAAACATGCACACATAATGCATAGGCCACATTATCAATGGGTCCATAAAATTAAGATCCATCGATGTCTTGGTCAGACGATAATAAATATAAAATATGTGTTATAGGTTAAAATCTTATCATATCTATCAAATTTATATAGCGATTGAGAGAAAAAAAAAATTAAGAAAAATCTCATTTGTGTACATATATATATAATATGTGTAGTGATCATTTATATTGTATACAGTGATTCAGCTGGTTGGAGTGAACAAATTCAATTTCGAACTCCACCTGCTGGAGGATCCGATGAACTCAAATTTGTAGCATACGGTGATATGGGAAAGGCTCCTCGTGATCCTTCTGTTGAGCACTACATTCAGGTAGGATGCATTTGCTATTGCAAAATACAACACCCCAAAATTTATTTTGAGAATCTTGTCTAGATCAAAGTCCTGTAAATTAACTAAGTTCTCAGAAATTACGTACCTTGCTATACATTGTTCATTCATGTATGATCAAGCTTGCATTAATTCAAATAAAACAACCACGCATGATAACAAATTCACACTTTTAATTTGATTTTAACTTGAATTTGAAAATTGATACTTCTAGCAACACAAACCTATTGAATATAATACAAACTTATTAATATTATCAATAAGGCTCATGTAGTCATGTACTAACCCCCTTTTTTTTTAATCTTGTGACACAGCCAGGATCCCTCTCAGTGATTAATGCCATTGCAGATGAAGTGAATTCAAACAACATAGACTCAGTCTTTCACATTGGAGATATAAGCTATGCCACTGGCTTTTTAGTAGAATGGGACTTTTTTCTTCATCAAATAAGCCATGTGGCATCGCGAGTTTCTTACATGACTGCAATTGGAAACCATGAGAGGTATCCTTATCACCAAAATATATACTTCTTTTTTGGCTTAAAATCATCTACATATACATACTTGAATAAGCATGTCACTTGTCATTCTTGATAATAATACATGCAAACACTATCAATGGGATTAAGGTTTAAGTAAATTCTACAATCTCTTTAAGAGGCTCAAAAATTATAGACAAATTGTTAGACAATGGGCATATTTTTATTTTCAGCTCTGCATCTCCAACTCACCATATAGGCCTCATCACTCCCTCAAATGTGAACTACACACATTGATTTATCATGACATACTATTTTAAAACCCTAAAGAAGTCAGAAACAAAATACATGTAAGGTACGTGCATATGTGCATATAAAATTTTCTTCTATTTTTCAGGGATTACATATCCTCAGGATCTGTGTATAATACTCCTGACTCAGGAGGAGAATGTGGAGTTCCTTATGAAACTTATTTTCCCATGCCAACCCCAGCAAAGGATAAGCCATGGTATTCCATAGATCAAGGAAGTATTCACTTCACTGTGATTTCTACAGAGCACAATTGGTCACCAAATTCTGAGCAGGTTAGATGAATCAAATGCTTATGTCTTTTATATTCCATGTATAGAGTTTTTTTTTTTTTTTTTTAAATCTAATTTGATATCACCTTCTTTTACATATATGTAATGGACATACTGTATCTTTCAGTATCAATGGATGACGAAGGACATGGCTTCAGTTGATCGATCAAGAACCCCTTGGTTGATTTTCACAGGGTAAGTGAATCTTACATGTAGCAACAATGTTTTTCAAATTAAATTTTTCATTCTTGAAGGTGTAATTTTAGCATCTGTGCATCTTTGTTTGTTCACTTTTTGTGGCTTGTGCATGTTTGCAATAGGAAATTCCTTTAGATTCGGGCCCAACTTATGTATTTCAATCTGTGATTCTCATTATTTCTACCTGATGATACCAGACTCTGCTGATCAAAAATAGTTTTCTAAGACAATGTAATTTAAAAAAAATTAACAATGACAATATTGCAATGTTCTTGCACTATATGATCAAATATTAGCTTTATTTATGATCAAGTGGTTACAATGATCAAAGAGAGGGATGTTCAACTATGATGGTGGAATATGATTTATTTTTGTCCTAATAAAATGAAACATTTAAAAATTGCAGGCATAGACCTATGTATTCTTCTTTAAATGCATTCATGGGCGTTGATAATAAATTTGTTAAGGAAGTAGAACCATTACTATTAGCAAACAAGGTAAGCTCCTTTGGCCTATCTATTAATACTTTGTTAGCTTAACTAGCTAGGTCAAGGTATGAAAATGGGTATTTTTGGTTGCTTTGAACCAGGTTGATTTGGCATTCTTTGGCCACATTCATAATTATGAGAGAACTTGCTCGATTTACCAACAAGAATGCAAGGCCATGCCTACAAAAGATAGAAATGGGATTGACACATATGACCACAGCAATTATAGTGCCCCTGTGCATGCAGTGATTGGAATGGCTGGCTTTTCCTTGGATAAGTTCACAAATGATGTAAGCAGATATCAATCTCTTTCTCCATTTTCTATTATTTGTGTGTCCTCTTTTTTCCGGGTCCGGGTTTGAGACTATCTATAAACAAAATATATGACATTAATAACAAACACAAAAATTATCTGTGTGTGCGTGCACGCACATGCACATGATAGCTAAGTGAACGTATTTTTGTCCATAGGTACGAGCAAATAAATGGAGTTTATCAAGGATTTCTGAGTATGGTTATCTAAGAGCGCATGCAACAAAGAAAGAGATAAAATTAGAGGTAAGCTTGGATGAACAATTCTGAAATCCACCTGAAAATGGAAAAAGAGTTATTTTATTTGAAAAGAGAGAACATTAGTTAAGAGTTTTGGAAAGCTACCCATGTGAGTATGAACTTTTTCTTCTTTACCAACTAGTAATTGTGTATATTCTGCTTTTTTCTTTGGGTTAGATTTATTAAAGTTGCCTCACTCAACTCCTGTAATTTTGCAGTTTGTAAATTCAAATACAAAGAAAGTTGGGGACAGTTTTCGCATCATTAAAAGGTGAAGGTAACTCGAAAAGAGAGGGAGACAAGGACCTCCTCCCTCCACCATGGATCGTTGGATGATTTCTTTTTATAGTTATTTACAAATGTCACTTGATTTATTTTGTCCAAATATAATGATTTGATGGGTAGAAGGTTTTACATCAAAAAATAAAAGATGTATAGAAGGTCAAGAGAAAATAGTAGTGGCTACTCTTTTTTTTTTTTTTTTTTTGGCTGAATAATAGTAGTCGCCACTTTGAGGATTATTCTTTGTTCTTATTTTATCAACTGTTTTTAGATGTAACTTATATTTCTCAGTAATGAAAATTTTAACATTTTCCCTTCAAAAAATATAGTAGTCACTACTTGATTACATTGACTTCCAACATAATAGAAATCCAGACATTAACTCAAATTCAATATGAAGAAGCTTTTATTCTAAGAGCTGACATTGAGATGACATATTAGAGAAAAAAATATACACAGGATGAACCCAATCCATCTTAATCTTAGAGAAAGAGAGAAGATGGCAATGGGCCCATCTGAGTTACAACTAACGGCCCAACGGGCCAAGATATGAAGCACAAAGTTTACATCTCTCAAAAAAAAAAAAAAAAAAAAAAATCTAACAAGACAGAATTAAGGGCAGTCTTTAACTCTGGAAGAAGGGGAGCAATAACCTCGGAGAGGTCTTGAAGAGCATCAATGATACCTTATGTGTGTAAGCATTTAAATACTGGAATTGAAGAATCTAGCATCGTCTTAAACGGTTGAACCGTATGCTTTCCTAATTTGGCAGTGTTTCAGTAAAGAAAATAATTCAACATCGAACAACTTCCAAGGATTAACAAAGCAAATAGTGGACTAAGTTTCCTCTTCTGCAACAAAAATTAATTGCCACCTCAGTGGGAAAAATGAGTTCAAACAAGCAATTATTTCCTAGTTGACCATGATGGAGTCAAAAAATTAATCAGAAGGCTTGATTACCATTGAAGTGCCTCTTAATATGAAAACAACTATTTGCCACAAACGAATAACTCTCACTTGAACTAACTCTAAGAGACATTGGAGTTCCAACTGGTTAGGCAAAACTGGCCCAAAATGAAAACAGAACTAGTTAAGTTAATCCATCAATGTGCAGCTGTAACTATACTAATTGTATGCTAAACAATATGAACAAGATTGATTTGCTTATAAAAATATTCTAAAAGTCCCAAGTCCTATCATCAAAGGCTTTTCTATGGTACTACATCAATATGCAGTTGTAACATTGACTATACTAGTTGAAAAGAACACTGGTTAGCATCAAAAGCTTTTCTACATGCATACACAAGCTGTGCATCTCATTTACATTGCAAAACATGAAGGTTAACTTCAACCAATGAAGCAGATTGCTTTTGCTTTCATCGAATCAAGCTTCATCCTTGTTTAACCTCAAGGAAACTTAAATTAGTTAGTTGCCCCAAACTAACTGAAATATATTCCTACTAGCAACTGCATTGATCACATTGTTACTCTGCCTCCTAAGCATCTCCTCTTGTGCACCTGTGTTGCCCTCCTAGCGAAATACAGATAGTAGAACCCAAAGTGAGATGAATTATGGAAAAATTACCAAATAAAGTATCTTCTTGGCAAACAGAGTCCTTGAGCACAAATAACTGAAGCAAAGTTGAGACAGGTAAAAAACAGTTATTGTGGTTTTACCCTTTTCACTATCCCAAATGCCAAATGCTTTCAAATAAGCAATCATTGACTTCCTAATATAAATTTCAAACCAAGGAAAAGAGAACTCACAAGAAGAGAGTAGGCACGGGCAAGAGATAGAAGGGTTGGGTACAAATCTAAAACAGCAACAGCAATCTCCTCTGTAACTTGTGGGACCTGCATTCAAATTTTTTAAGGATATAACCATCACAGTTATTCACCTGATCAAGACAGACAATTCTTTATTTAAATTCAAGTAAATTACTTGAAGTATGTACTCAGGGTTTTAGACTTGTAGGTAAAAGAACCCAGGTGTGCAACAGGTGTAAACCACATTCACCATTTTCTACGGTTCTAAATTGCTAAAACAATTCAGAACAAACTTAAGGTTCCAATACATCAAGGACAAGAATGCTTCCAGAAATAAAAAGACCAAAATTAAAGGGCAGTTTTATATCTCCAAGTAAAAGTGCGCAATTTTTGTGTAGGCATGGAGCCAGATGTTTCTACAAATGCAACAGAAGATATAACCAGAAAATCATGGGCTTAATGTTCACTAAAACCATTGATAACAGTATTAAGATGTTGTATATGTAATTTATCCCGCCAAAAAAGCCACACACACACACACACATAAAAAAATAAATAAATAAAAAATAAAAAAGAAAAAGAAAGAAAAGAAAAGAAAAGAAGCAGCTAATGTATTGGCTCAAATGACTGCAAGATTTTCATAAGACAAATATTCCCTTCACATGGAAGCAAATCATACCTGCATGAGCTGAATGGCAAATACATCGCTGACCGTCATTTTATCCAGGTCTTGACACCTTTTGACAAATTCATCAAAAGGAGGACATACTCCAGTGCATTTAGAATGATCCTCAGGCAGCACTGATTTGTAGTATTGCAATATTGCTTGGGTAAGATGACCATACTTCTTTAAAGTATCAGCCAAACCACTTGTTCTCTGCACATCAAATCCCTCCAGAATCTCTGTTGTAAAACAACTGCCCAGTGCAGGATTAAAAGGTTGAAAAGACAAAAAATAAAGTAATTCTCTAAATTCATTAACACACAATAAAGGCATTGGAAGTGGGGTGATTTGCCTGAACTGATGCCTCAAAGTTTCCTTGTCAACTTAGATGAAACAGATTTTTAGAAAAATGCTTACGCTGTTTTGATGCTTTCAGCAGCTTCAGAAGAATTTGGGTCGCCCTCCACAACATAAATCAGCTTCTTAAGTCCACACCTCTTACAATATGTAATTTCATGTCCAAAAATATTAGGATGATATAATTCAATGGCATAGAAAATAACAAGATCATAATGAGGCAGAACAGCATATTTGCATCATTTCTATCATTCTAACAAAAGTCAACTTCTTCCTAAACAATGACAAAATTCTTCCACAGGGAAACAAAACCTACATATACAATTATCTGGACCAGGATCCTCTGCATTTCAAATTAAATGTAGAGAGTCCATTTCATGATACACATTTAAACT
The DNA here is from genome assembly GCF_001633185.2 of Quercus lobata. NCBI lineage: Eukaryota > Viridiplantae > Streptophyta > Magnoliopsida > Fagales > Fagaceae > Quercus > Quercus lobata. The sequence continues at coordinate 13,330,965 of NC_044907.1, read as the reverse complement.
TTACAAATCTAAAGATATATGTGGTACCATGTCATTTAAAATTTTAAATGAGGTGATACCATCTACGATATTTGATACAAAAAGCAAAATCTTGACCAAGAAATATTACCCTCCAGTTCACAAAATATATGCATATCTACACAAAATCACATGTGTATGTGTGTGTGTGGGGGGGGGGGGGGGGGGTGTTTAATATAGATGATGCCATGGCTACCTTTCTATCTCTCACAGCTTCTCTTCAGCCCTTAAATACATAATTTATGACTTTCACATCTTTTTCATCTTTAAAAATTTTTATTAGTAATAACTTGCGCAGCCACAAAAATGGGAGTCTTGTGCACTGAGTACAACCAATAAGCCATGCACCCAATGGATCATGACAACATCATCCTCCCTGCTCTTATAAGGGAAGGGGGTGCCTCTTTTATATAAATAAATAAATATTTCATGGCAAAAATGCAAAAAAGGGTTGTGCTAAGATGAGCAGAAAAGTAAAAATCTAAATTCAACTCTCATGACTTCTAAGAACTAGGGAAGGACGTTCCATTTTATCGGTAACTTTCATTTCCTTAATAAAACCAGTTCTTTATCCTCCAATCACATTCCAAACAGTAAATCATCTAACTAAGATGTCACATATTCAGAGTTTAATCAATCCAATGGAATGGAATGCATTAGATTATATCTCTATATTCTGATACAAATTTCAAATATTTTGGAAGAACCCTAAATAATTTGATTTTCATTAGCTAAGGGGCGAAAGTGAAATGCTTTCTAATTGATATAGATTAAAGTAGGAACTCTTACATTTAAAAAGAAAAAAATGTGTGCGTGTGGAGGGGGGGGGGGGGGTAGCCAAAAAAATTAAGGGGGAAGATTTTATCACTATTTTAGCTCATTTTGAGACATATCTTTCTAATAGTTTGTGCTTTATCTTATAAATCCCCCACACCCCCCCCCCCCCCAACCCCAAAAAAAAAAAAAAAAAACTCTTCCTATACTGACTGATAGAGACTAAACTAGGAAAAATCCTAATTCTCACATAACTTAACAAAAGAACTTAAATGGTCTAGTTTTTTTAAGAATGCCCACAACAAATCACAACAGCAAAATTTGTGACAGTAAAAAGAGGAACAACAATATATGTATGTATAAGTATGCTACCAAAAAACAAAAACAATATCCTAACTGCTGAGAAACTTCAACAATGAAAGACAAAGCACTGAGTTATTTGAATATGAATTAGTACCCGAAGCCTTAATTTTTGATCCTTATAGCGATTATCCCTGATTGAGCTGCGTAAATCATCAACTTTCTTCCTCTCAACAATAAAATCAAGTACATATTCACTATCAAGATATTTATGGTGAGCTATCCAGATCCCATCACCAACTGGTAACCGCCTAACCTGCGAAGAGAAAATATTTATATCATTTTAGTATTTAGTTGAACAAAAGAAACCTGTCAAAATCTGGAGAACTGATTAACAAATCTCAAAAATCGATGCAGGCTAAGAATATAAATATATATATAACAGATTCATATGGTTACAAAAAACCTCAAATGTATGTGTAGATAAGCAAACTTGTTTTATATCCTACATGTACATATGTAAGTGTATCAGTGTATGAATTATTGAAAACCTTTATAATCACCAACACGAAGCCACAGATCCAAGGCACTTGTAAACTAATGTGCTCTACATTTTAATCACATATTTTGGGCAGACACTGAGATAGGATTGGGGGAGGTCTGTCAAAGGAGATCATAGGTTTAGGGAAAAATCCCAAAACTTTAATTCATTTTCTAAAGTGTGATAGTTCTCCAAGACTGTTTAATAAAGCATTCTTTGACGCCATGTTAATGCTAATATCGCCTTAGATGAGGTTTCAAGCCATAACAATGGATAATTGCTTAGAAATCACATCACCTACTGACTACAATATCATGTGAAAGTTCTAACTGAGAAATTACTCTCCATTGAAAGTCAGCAAATAACTACAAAGACCTCCACTAAGCCATTGAATCATGAAAGCACTCCTTACTAGTGTTGGTCTAGAATCACTACCAAGCAAATGTATCAAAAAAAGATAAAATATTAGTTAAAAAGGTATAATAAATGAATTATATTCATAGATGTGCGTGCATGTGTATGTGTACACACGTATATATGGTTATGCATATGTATATAGGTTCACTAAAAGGTGATGTGTTTTTAACATTATTTTCCATTATACACATCAAACAATGACAAGGGAAACAATATCAATGCCCTTGAATATTAAAAGAAGAATTGAGAGCTAATAGATAGAAGATTCGTGAGAACTCACCTCTATTTTGATTTTGTATTGACTACAAATATTCTCAATAATTCTCCTAGACCGCGATCTAAAAGCATCCAAAATATATTATCTTCATTAGAGTCAATCATTTTTTTTATAGGTAAGATAAGAATCAGAGTCAATCATTACAAACAACACAAGACAATACAATAAGAACAAAAGACAACAATACCACAAATTACAAAGTTACGGTAAACAACATCACAAATTACAAATTTATGGTAACAAACCCTCCCCCACTCCAAAAAAAAAAAAAATAGAATTGTTTTTTTGGACCTAACGGCATCTCCTCCTCCATAAAGAAGGGGTAGAAGGTAAGGTCATGGGTTCAATCATGTATTTTCATGAAAGAAGTTTTCTCCAACTACATTTACAGGGCAAGTTCGATAAATTACTTGCATTACCCCAGATTAGGGAGTGAATCAGTAAAGAAAATGATAAATATTTACAAAGATTTCCAAGTTAAAATTTAAGCAAATGGATTTTCAAGCCTTTATATGAGGGTCTAATTTATTCTCAATATATTGTATTCCAGTCTATAAATGAGGAAAAAAAATGAAAAAAAAAAAAAAAAAGAAAAGAAAAGAAAAGTTAATTGTTTAATAGAAAACAATGGTAGAAGAAAATTAAATTGGGAATAGTAGTAACTATTGAAAAAAGTGAGCAAACATATATCACTCACCCGCGTGCAAACAAACCTCACTCATCTTATGTCTAAAAAATTTTTTTTTTATAAGTGAATTTTCGCCCCAATGGGAGGGCCAAGGTGAGATTCAAATTAGTAACCTCCACTTCATGAGGCATGGTCCCCAATCAATTATGCAACCCCTTGAAGTCTAAATAAATAAATAATATTTAATGCCTTAGGAAAAACAATAACCAATTCCAAGACCGCATAACAGATATCCTCAACACATCAAGTTCACTGACCCCTGAGTGGCAAATTGTTCTCGATCATCCAATATCAAGACCACTTCATATGCATCCTCAAATCTCTCCCCAAAGCTTAAAGGTGGCATGCTTAAAGAATTCATATTTACTTTCAAACCATCTGTCCTTGACTTTTGCAAAGGTTGATCCTAAACTCAGCAAGACAATGAGCATTACATTATTAATAATTTGCACAATCTATAAGTAAATAAGTTCAACAATACTGCAAAGTTAAAACTTGGGCAGTCTGTTTCTTAAAGCACACTATGTTCTGCACATGCAGATTGCATATCTAAACAGAAATCATCACCATCTAACCATAGTTCCTCTCATAGTGTAACTTGGAACCGACAAAATGGGAAAATTTGATTTCACAATCCTATTTTAACGTGTGATATCAAGATTTGAAAAAATTTCTAAGAGATGGTTCAAATCATTGAACCAAAACAGCTCGACACCCATGCATTGGCATCTCATAAGCAAGAAGTAGGCCCTAAGCTGAAGAGGATCCTCAACTGCCTTTTCTTTTTTGAAAAAAAAGGGTTTTTGAGACAAAGAAGAGAGAAATTTGCAAAAGAAAGCATCATTTTCTCAAGCATATGCACACTTACTGATGATGAGCAAGCTCTCAAGGTAAAAGAGTTCGGTGCAGTAACAGAAGAATAGAACTCTGGCATATGTCCACCATCATGAGAAGACTCTATCAGTCTACCCTCACCTTGACCTGGGAATTTATAAAGTTCTTTATCAAGATAAAAAACTCAGTATCATCCATTAACATATAAGATGAAGTTTATTACCATTTGAATTAGTGTAAGCATTTGACATTGCATGACAATCCTCTCTTACAGATTGGGACCCAGAATGCAAACCATAAACTTGATCCTCTCGAAGACAACATAAAACTGCTGGCCAGAGTGATGAGATCTCCTTCTGAGAACTCTCTGAAACTTCAGCAAAAGCAGCAAGAACTTGTTCCTTGGAGTAACCCATGCGCATAAACTATAGTGTTGGAAATTTGAACAAGAAAATATATATTAAAAAAACTAGTAATAATACAACAAGTCAACAGAAAAATGACATTACCACAAGAGGATTATATTGACCTTTCATATTTATAACTATTGCATAAATATCATGTCCAATGTGATGTTTAAAAATGAAAGGGAAAAAAAGGTTAAACAAAAAAGAACAGAACAAGAAGCAAGTAACAAACTGAAGCAAGTGTTTGTCTTTGCAAAAATACACAGACACAAGCAGATTACAAACCAAATAACAGGAAGAAAGATATTATATATAGACTTTTCTCGCTAAAATGCATATATAAGGTGTGAGTTGATATTATGCTCTAAAACAAATAATTTTACATACATATGCCTACAGAATTTACACTCAAAGCAACAAAAGAATGTATAACACCAATCTAGAGCTCAAACCCACCAACAAAGGGGGTTATCTTAATTTTGTTCTTCTAGTTAGGAAATGAATGTTCCACTTTATCTATAATTAGACTGATAGGAAACTAAAATTTTGTCGTGTTTATTCTAGTTACTAGTGATTAATTGATCAAATTTAACTATGGGTGACAGCATCATGAACAAAGGAGAGTAATTAACACACTAGTGGAGAATAGTAAATTTATTCAAGCCAAGGGTACGAAAAAAGGTAGAGGAGGACATAAAAGTGATAAAACAACATTAATAGTAGTAAAAAATGACATGTCAATTAAATAGGTGACAAAGAGTATGACTTTAGACAGAAAAGAATACATGTGGCTGACCCTGACTAGTCTATTAAGGATCCATAGCCGACCCCCAAAATTTTGGGACAGTTGTTATTGTTGTAACTATGGATAACATGTTGGCCCTTCAAAATATAAGTCTTCGTTACTCTTCTAATAAATAAAAATATAAGTCCATTCTAGCAATCTTAATTCTTTTTCGCAATCAAAGATGACAATTTCCTGATTGCTGTCCTGAAAAAGTGAGTCCCAAGGTTACTGGTTTATTGGCTAACTTGTATAGTCTGTCTGGTGCAGATCAAGCAAATCATAACCATATCTAGCAGGAGTAACAATATCTTTGACTAAATAACAGCAGTTAAATGAAATTCTGACTCTTATAAACTCAAAAAAGATATCCGTCCTCATTAATGACATGTAGGATATCATGGGCTATAAAATCTCAACCAGATTGAAAGTAATGACTGGCAGTCAAAAGAGACTGAGGGCAGAGGCTTCAGGGAAAAGTTTAGGAAGAGTGTTTTCATATATATATATATATATATATATGTGTGTATAATTTAAACCAAACAAGGGAGGAAAAAGGAAAATTGAATGTGGGGATAACTTCTTAGTATACAATTATTTAACCTCACAGTACAAGTAACAATTTAAAAAGTAATTTGAATTTACCCTCTCAAGTGATTCAAGTGGAACATCCATTGATTTCCTACGCCTACTCAAACCAGTAGATGCGGATGGCACTTTTTTCTCAGGGGGAGTAAAATCAATATCTGGTGTATGTGCACCCTGATCAGAATAAACTTCTGCATTAGCCAAGTTCTCTGCTGGATTAACCAAACCAGATCTCATGAGACATTCACGTGCTGCTTCCTGACCTTCTTGCGTTAGCATGTACCTGCAAAATAACTAGGTCACAACTCACCAGTGTCTGCCAAAAACAGCACGTAAAAAATTCACATCTGCAGAATTCCCAACTAAGATTGTGATTCAGGAGTTAAATGACATTTTTTTGGGTTGACAAAATAACTGCTTGCGTATATAATATTTATATGGTTTGAAACAATTTAAGTTATACCATAACTCTCATCTTGAATTAACACAAGTCAAACTGGTAACAATTATCTTCCACCTTAAGATAGAATCATAATCGTTGTGCTAGTAGACAGGGAGCACTGGGGGGAAATTTTCTACTAATGCAGCAACAAGAAAGTTTTAAGAGTCACTGGACATATCCAATAATATAACAAATAATACTTAGCATGCATAAATTCATTGATGAGTGCTACCATTAAATAAGAATATCTCTATGCCCTACTAAATTGCTTCTAAACAAACAATAGAGGAGAATGCTTTTACACAAGGCATGTCATTCAATAAGGAATAAAAAAATCCACATACAATAACTAATGAAAGATATACATATTAAAAAGAGATACGAAATGTGCAAATGATGATCTTACTTTGCAGGGCAACTTGATTTTGCAACTAATCCCTTGGTTATCAATGACTTCATGCAGCTCCATCCCGTATACCAATCTCTTGTGGAACTTCCAAATTGTGCAGGTTTCCCTTTTCCCTTTTCTGGCCTAAGAACAAGACCAGTCCCGTAAACATCAATTGCACCCTCCAAAACCACCTAAACACAACTATTTAACAAAATCAGAAAACAACTATGAACATACCCAATTGGCACCCGAGAAAGCCCACTAGCTTCAGCCGCATCAATAAGCTCCTGTTTACGCATAAATTCATTCCCATTTGTAGTACCCCTAACAAAAAAGTACACATTTCAAAAATTCTGTATCAAGGGGAACAAAATAGACCCAAAATATTATCCAGTTTACCTGTGAAGGGTAATCAACAACGCATATGCCACAGAATTCTTTTGTGGTACATAGCGTTTCATTCCTTTCTTTTTCTTGCCTAAATGAGAATTGAATAGGAGTATCAATTAACTTTTCCAAGTACATCAATGAAATAAAATAAAATTAAAAAAAAAAATTCTGAAATTCCAAGCATCAGCCAAAAACTACCTTTTCCTGCCAAGTCTTCCGGTTCAGAACTGCCTGAACCAGTCTCAAAGAACCCTTGCATAAGTTTTAGGATCCATTTTCCCACACCCCTATAGCACAATTTGAATCATTCCATAAAATTAAAAATTTTAATTAAAAAAAAAAATGAAACAAGCTTTTGAAACATTATATCATTCTTTAAGTTCATAATAAAAAATCAAAATGTGATTGGACAAATACTATAGGACTTTCTTAAGTGGAGGTATTTCTTTCTATCTTTTTCCCCCAAACATTCCAAGACAAAAACTTTCTGTCTTTTCCATTTCTCACATTTTCTCAACAACCAAAGTCAAAGAAAATTCAGAACTAAACAGAAACTTTTGTAGTAAAAATCTAAGCCCTTCATGTCATTTTCGTTTTAAAGAGGAAAAACAAAACCCTGGACAAATACTCCCAACAAAAATGTAATTCTATTTCAATTTAGCAACAGACACAACTATTTCCACAACTTATTGATATGGCAAATTGTGAGTGGTGAACAATCAATTTCACATGAACACACCACTTACATCACTGTATTTTTCCACTACTCACAACCTACCACCTAAACAAGTTGTGGACAAAATTGTGTCCCTAGATTTATTCATTCTATTTACTTATGAATCCAATGGTCTAATTTACACTACGATCAATCATGTATCTTCAATTGGCTCTGGGAAATTATAAGCAAAGCTAAAAATAAAAATAAAAACCAGCAAAAGTTAACTTCTTCACCAGAAAATTTTACTGTTGGAAAAAAGAAACCTTACAGCCATTAATTTCCCAAATTTGTACTCAATAAAGAAAATTTTACTTAATTTCCATTGCTGGATATTGAGCAATCAAAAACAAATAATTCCCACATTCTTAATTTACCCAAAGAAAAAAAGAAACCGAAGTCAAGCTAAAATTTTTACTATAAAACTTAATACAAATTCCCATGACAGCATGATTTGGGCATTCAAAAACAAACACAGTATTAACAAATTAAATCCCCAATTCTCAATTTTACTCAAATGAATAAAAAGAAAAAACCAAGCATAAAATTTTCCTAGAAAAGCCAAGACAAACTTTCCACAAATACACACACAAACTTCAAACAGAAACACAACCTTATCAAATTAAATCCCCCAATTCTCAATTTACTCACCTAAAAAAATGCCATTTCAAGATCAGAACTTTCCTGGAAAACTCGAGAGCTACATTCAGCAGAAACAAACAGAAATTCATTTCAAGCAAAAGAAACCAAATTCAAACTTAAGTTTTTCTAGAAAACCCAATACAAATTGTCATGAATGCACACCAAAAAACAAACAAACTAAATCCCCCAATTCTCACTTTACTCACAACAAAAAACAAAAAAAACAAAAAAAGGAAATGCCATTTCAAGCACAAACTTTCCTAGAAACTTGAGAGCTACATTCTGTGTACAAACAAACAGAAATTCATTCTATTTACTTATGAATCCAACACCCTGATCAACACTATAATTCATAATGTGTCTTCAATTGGTTCTAGGAAATTATAAATAAAAAAATAAAAAAAGATAAAGAAAAAAAGCATCTGCAATAGTTAACTTCTTTGCCAGGAAAAACTCACTATTCAGCAATTAAAAAACAAAAAATTAAAAATTAAAAAACAAAATTAAAAAAATATTCCACATTCTTGGGTCCATTTTGTTATGCATTTTGGAAGCTTAAAAGAGCATTTTTAAAATCCAAAACTTTGTTTTGCAACCACAACTCCTCTCATTTTAAACTCAAAACACATTTCAAACGCAACCTTATCAAATTTTCTCATTTTAAACTCAACCACAACTCCTCTCATTTTCTCGTTTTAAAGAAGAGAGAAAAAAGAAAATGCCATTTCAAACACAACCTTATCAAATTAAATCCCCCAATTCTCAATTTATTCACCTAAAACAATGCCATTTCAAGCTCAGAACTTTCCGGGAAACTTGAGAGGTACATTCAGTGGAAACAAACAGAATTTCAATTGAAGCAAAAGAAACCAAAATTTCAAACTTAAAGTCTTTTTTCTAGAAAACCCAATACAAATTAAACCCAATACCGTTGAACACAATCACGGCCTTATCAAATTAAATCCCCCAATTCTCACTTTACTCACAACAGGAAACAAAAAAGGAAATGCCATTTCAAGCACAGAACTTTCCTGGAAACTCAAGAGCTACATTCCTTGTATAAACAAACAGAAATTCATTCTATATACACATCAATCCAACATCCTCATCAACACTATAATCCATAACGTGTCTTCAATTAGTCCTCGGAAATTTTTTTTTAAAAAAAAACACCTGCAAAAGTTAACTTCTTTGCCAGGAAAAACTAAGTATTCAGCAATCAAAAGCAAATATTTTCCACATTCTTGGGTCCGTTTGGTTAGCCGTTTTGGGAGCTTAAAAGGGCATTTTTAAAACCCAAAACTCTGTTTTACAACCACAACTCCTCGTAGCTTTTTTAAAAACGCTCATTTTAAACTCAAACCGAATTTCAATATCAAAACTTTCTTAGAAAACCCAATACAAATTCCCATGAATGTGTACACACAACAACAACAATTCTTAATTTACCCACACAAAAAAATAAATAAATAAATCCCCAAATTCTCAATTTACTCACAGAAAAAGAACATGCGATTTCAAGATCAAAACTTTCGTGGAAGTGGAGAGAGAAAGAAAGCGTACTTGACTTGAGACAAGTCTTTGAGGGTTTGGATATGGGTTTTGGAGTTGCAGATATTGGAGTAAGCTTTGGAGAGTGTAGCGTCGACGTTCTCCGTGATCCCTTTTGGTTTTTCGGCGAGTTCTTGCCTTTTGCTCAATAGGTACGCCGCCAGCTCCGAGTTTTCTAAGCACAACACGCGTCTATCTTGATTCTCCATTTTCGAATTTCTTTTGATCGATCGATTGATTGATTGATTGAATTTGTGTGTCAGAGAGAATTTACGGAAATTGGGTTTTTTAGGGTTTTTGTTTAGAAGAAGAAGAAGTGTGGAATTATGGCGCCATGTTTTTCTTTTTGATTTTGGAAGAGTTATGAGTCAAAATGACGATTTTGACCTTCTTCCTTCTTCTTTTTTTGGGATGATGTGGCAAGAGCTGGTTGGGTGGTTGATTATTTTTTAAAGAAAAATACTATTTTAATCTTTAGGCTTCGTTTTGGAAGAGGAAATGAAATAGAATGAAAATAATCATTTTATAATATTTTTCCCTTCTCTTGTTTGGAAGTTTTAATAGAGGGAATGGAAAGTTCATTCTCTTATTTGAGAATTTAAGTAGGAGAGAATGGAATAGGTAGGAGGGAACACTCGTTCCTCTCTATTTCCAGAACCTCAAATTTTCATTCCCTCTAAAATTGGGAGGAATAAGATGGAATGAAATTAAATTTAATGATTTTTTTACTAAAACTCCCAAAATACCCTTATATATTCAATTCTTTATTTTAAAATAGGGGTCTAATAATAATATTGTCATAAAATGATTTCATTTTATTCTCTCTATGTTACTCCCAAACAAGATTACTTACATTTTATTCTTTTCTATTCCTTTATTTTAAAACATCCAATCAAAGTTACTTAATTCCATTTCATTCCATTCTTTTTCATTTTTTTTTCATACTTAAATACATTCCATTTCTTTTCCATTCCCTTATGATCATTCCATTCCATTCCATTCCTTTTCCTTATGAACTCCCAAACGGAGCATTAAAGTATCCCTTTTGGAAATAGTTTATTTAGCTGAAATTGAAAATTTTTTGTTGAAAGTCTAGAAAATAAGTTAAAAAATAAGTTGAATAGTATAGTGGACCTATGAATAATATCAAAAATGCAATTAGACCCATAAATAGTAGTAAAAATAAGTTAAAAATGTAGATAAGTTAAATTTTTCAACTCATCCCAAACGGATGCAAAATGAGAAAATCTAGTGCCACAAATTTTCTTACAACTTTTTACCACAACTGCAACGTGGAAAAGCATGAGTGGTAAAGAAAATATGGTAGATCTATGTGTAACTGATAGACAACCACTCATAATCTGCCACATCAAAATTGTAATACAAAGTAATGAAATAATGTGTGGGCCTAAAATTAGTCGCTTGAACCATACCAAAAGTTTGTTTTTGTTTCTAAACTTTAAAAATTTATTTTTCATACTTAAACTTCGTAAAGACTTTTTTTTTTTTAATAATTTAAACTTAAGACAAAAAATAAGAATGAAAAGATAACATTTTTTCAAAGTTTAGGGACAAAAAATAAATTTTAGGTAAAGTTTAGGAAAGCAAAACATTTGTAATTGTTTACAAAAAAAAAAAAAAATGAACTTTACATCATTTATGGACAAAAAACGAACATTTTAAAATTAAGGGATAAAAACAATTTTTTTGCAAAATTTAGAAACCAAAATAGTATTTTAACCTCTTGTTTTTTGTCTCGTTTTCAGTGCAATTTTCACATGTGTGAATCTTACAAAATGTATGTGCAACAAGGTGTCTATAACAAGTATTTCCCCTACAGGAACAGATGAATAAATGATGTTCCCTATTATCCTATCAAACCAATTGTCATCAGATCAAAATAAGTCTTTGAGGGTTTGGATATGGGTTTTGGAGTTGCAGATATTGGAGTAAGCTTTGGAGAGTGTAGCGTCGACGTTCTCCGTGATCCCTTTGGGTTTATCGGCAAGTTCTTGCCTTTTGCTCAATAGGTACGCCGCCAGCTCCGAGTTCTCTAAGCACAACACACGTCTATCTTGATTCTCCATTTTCGAATTTCTTTTGATCGATTGATTGATTGAATTTGTGTGTCAGAGAGAATTTACAGAAATTGGGTTTTTTAGGGTTTTTGTTTAGAAGAAGAAGTGTGGAATTATGGCACCATGTTTTTCTTTTTGATTTTGGGAGAGTTATGAGTCAAAATGACGATTTTGACCTTCCTTTTTTTTTTTTTCTGTTGGATGATGTGGCAGGAGCTAGTTGGGTGGTCGATTATTTTTTAAGTAAAATATTATTTTAGTCTTTAAAGTGTCCCTTCAAACACAACTTATTTAGCTGAAATTAAAAACTTTTTGTTGAAAATCTAAAAAAATAAGTTGAATAGTATAGTGAGACCCATGAATAATATCACAAATGCAATAGGACCTATAAATATTATTAAAAATAAGTTAAAAATGTAGATAAGTTGAATTTTTCAACTCTTCCCAAACGGATGCAAAATGAGAAAATCTAGTGCCACAAATTTTCTTACAACTTTTTGTCACAACTATAACGTGGAAGAGCATGAGTGGTAAAGAAAATATGGTAGATTTATGTGTAAGTGATAGACAACCACTCACAATCTGTCACATCAAAGTAGTGAAATAATGTGTGGGCCTAAAATTACTCACTTAAACTATACCAAAAGTTTGTTTTTGTTTCTAAACTTTAAAAAGTTATTTTTCATACTTAAACTTTGTAAAGAATTTTTTTTTTTTTTTAGAATTTAAACTTAAAGACAAAAAAAATAGGGATGAAAACATAACATTTTTTCAAAGTTTAGGGACAAAAAATAAATTTTGGGTAAAGTTTAAGAAAGCAAAACATTTGTAATTGTTTACAAAAAAATGAACCTTACATAATTTATGGACAAAAAACAAATATTTTAAAATTAAGGGATAAAAAGAAAACTTTCTACAAAATTTAGAGATCAAAATAGTATTTTAACATTTTGATTTTTGTCCCGTTTTTAGTGCAATTTTCACCTGTGTAAATCTTAAAAAATGCATGTGCAACGAGGTGTGTATAACAAGTATTTCCCCTATAGGAACAGATGGATAAATGATGTTCCCTATTATCCTATCGAGCCAATTGTAATTAGATCAAAATAATTCATGTGAATTCCAACCAGTGTCTTTTCAGTTTTGATGCCTGGTGAATTCCAACCTGTGGTTTCCAGATAGAGAACATATATAGCTTTCTTGGGGTGCAGACATTTTTGTTTGTAGTCATGTTGGTCTTAAACATGGACATGCTTAAATATTGCTCCAATACATCTGATCTTTTGTTGGGCATGCCTCATTAATCATTAGTGTCTAAAATGTCAATTAAAACTTTCTTATGTTGGACATCATAAATGTGCCAAGAGATGTTTAAATGGTTTTTTTAGCCAATTGGCGACCAAGAAAGCTCACTAGCTTCAGCTGCATCAATAAGCTCCTGTTTACACATAAATTCATTCCCATTTGTAGTCCCCCTAACCAAAAAATTATATATTTCAAAAGTTCTGCATCTAGGGGAACAAAATAGACCACCCAAGAAACCAAAATATTATCCAGTTTACCTGTAAAGGGGAATCAACAACACATTTGCCACAGAATTCTTTTGTGCTACATAGCGTTTCATTCCTTCCCTTTTCTTGCCTAAATGAGAATTGAATTGGAGTATCAATTAACTTTTCCATGTACATCAATAAACAAAAATTGTGAAATTCCAAGTATCACTATGGCACAACGTAAGTCATTCCATAAGTTTTAGGATCCATTTTCCCACACCCCTATCGCACAATGCAAGTCATTTTATAGAAAATATATATATATATATATATATATATATATATTAGACACATAAAATAACAGAAAGAAAATGAAACAAGCTTTTGAAATATTATATCATTCTTAAAGTTCATAATTTTTATAATTAAAAAAAAAAAAAAAAAAAAACGAAATTTTAAGTGGGCGAATTTCTTTCTATCTTTACCTTTTTCATTTGGCAAATTTTGTCAGAAACCAAAGTCAAAGGAAACTCAGAAATGTTACTACACAATATTGACTCAAAATAGAAACTTTTACAGTAAAAACTCAAGCCCTCCATCTCATAAAACTCAAGCCCTTCATGTCATTTTGTTTTAAAGAGGGTTCCCAGAAAATAAAAATGTAAATCTATTTTCTTATCAATCCAACATCCTGACCAACACATAATCCATAACATGTCCTCAAATGGTTCTGGGAAATTAAAAGCAAAAAATAAAAATAAATAAAAAACTGCAAAATTTAACTTCTTTGCCAGGAAAAACTTACTAATTACTATAGGAACAAATAAACCCTCCTGTACTGGTATTAATTTCCAAATTTTACCAATACAAAAAGCCACAAACACAACCCAAAAAAAAACAAAATTGAATTTACATTGATGGATATTCAGCAATCAAAAACAAATATTTCCCACATTCTTAAGTTGCAAAAAGGAAAAAGAAACCGAATTTGAAGCAAATTTTTCCTAGAAAACCCATTTAGAATTTCTACTAACACATGCCGTTCGCACACAATTAAAGAGTAATTCTAGGACCACAAATTATTCCACAATTTTTTTGTCACAACTCTAATATAACAGACTATGAGTGGTTAAACATTATTCCCACATAGACTCATCATATTTTTTTCACTAATCACAATCTATCACATCAAAATTGTGACAAGAAGTTGTGAAAAATTTTGTCGTCTCCACTTTTTCCACAATTAAATCTCCCAATTCTCAATTTCTTCACAACAAAGATAGGAAATGTCATTTCAAGCTCAAAATTTTCCAGCTAACTTGAAAGTTACATTCCATGGAAACAAAACAGAAACTCTTTCGAATTTCTTTCATTGATTGTTTGAAATTTCTATGGGTTTATTTGTTTAGGATTCTTGATTTTGGTGCTAGGTGAGTGAGTCACTCTGAGTTTTGAATGAAATGTCGATTGTGACCTTTTATGTGGGATGATGTGGTAGAAGTTTTTTTTTTTTTTTTGAGAATGCGGTTGTGTTTATTATTTTTAAAAGGAAATTGATCTTGTTAAAACAAAGGCTTGTGAACGACAACGTTTCCAATTGGCAACACAAAAGTGTGGACCAAAATGTTGTTGTCTCACTTAAAGAAGGGACGCGTGTTAGTCACATGTGTGATCATTGATTCATACGGTGCTGTTTCACTAGCTCATTTCAAGTTATTAAGCCTAAAGACTAAACGTTGTCGTATGGCTCTTAGCCATTGAGTTCAGCTTCCCATATTCTGTATTTTCTTTTGTCAGAAAAAATACAATTTTAATCTCTAAACTTTTCTAAAAATTTTAATCTCTATTTTTCATCCTTATTTACTATTAAAAAGTTCATTTTTAGTCTCTAAACTATTATAATATTTTATTTTCTATTCTTAAATTTTACGAAAAGTTTGTTTTTCGTTCCCAAATTTTTGAGAAAGTTATTTATTTTTTTCATCCTTATATATATATAGGGGTGTCAATTCGGGTTAGCGTGTCGGGTTCGTGTCGTGTCGAGGTAGGGGTATTAGACTAAATGGCTCAACCCTAACCCGACCCATTTAATAATCGTGTCAGGATCCTTCAACCCTAACCCGACCTGTTAATAAGGCGGGTTGACCTGACCCAACCCATTTGACACGTTTAATAAGCGAGTCGTGTTGGGTTGACACGAATGTAACACAACCCATTTCAACCTGCATAATATTAAATATAACATCCATCTATAAATTATTATTTTTTTACATCCCAAAAACCAGTGCATACACTTTAAGTTTTCGACCCACATTCAAAATAATATAGTTCAATAAAAATATAACATTCATCTAGAAATAAGTTCTTTACACTCCAAAAGAAGTGCAACACTTCAACCCAAATTCAAAATAACATAGTTTAATCAAAATAAAATAACATAGTTCAACAAAAATATAATATCCTTGGAACTCGCCAAATGCTAAGTATCAATATTGAAAGAATTTGAGCAAACAGTAGACTAATCTTGACTATGACCACGATTATCATCCATAGATTCTTTGTTGATGTCCAAGTTCATAACATCTTCCACAAGCTCATCCAATTTTAGAGGTTTAGGGTTTGTAGGGTTTAGAGATTTATGGTTTGTGAAGTTTTAATTTTCAATTACATCGCTTGTAAATTTTTGTAATTACTTACTTTTCTTTTTAAATTTAAAATATATGTTGGATATAAAAGGTATTTGACAAATATAAAATAAAATAATTATTTATTTGTTATACGAGTTAAACGGATTGTATTAAGTGGGTCATTTCGGGTTTGACACAAATAAATTGGCGTGTCAAACGTGTCTATTGCGGGTTACGCGAGTTGACCCGCTTATGACACGTTTCTTATCGTGTCACTTTCGGGTCGACCCGTTTATGACCCAAACCCATTAAGGCCCAACCCTAACCCGGAAAAAACTGTGTTGGGTTCGTGTCGTGTTCGCGGGTTGGGTCGAACATTGACACCCCTATATATATATATATATATATATATATATATGAGAAATCAGACTATGGTGATCCAAACAAGTATTATGTTCACCAATCACCATGATATCATCATTTCAGCAAATTCACTTTGTACTGATTGTCCACTTAAAGGTGGAGAAAAAGGTGTGATGTAGACTGATTTTGCTTTTGTTTTTCAAGCATGCAAGTTCATCCTAAAGCACTGATGCACTTGAATATCACTCTTGTTTTTCATCTACTTTGATTTTGCTAATTCCTTCCTATTCTAAGAAACACATAGCTATTGCGTTCAATGGGGTTGGTCAGGATTCAAATTCGATAAAAATTCATATCCAATGTTGTATTTAGACTTGAGCAGATTCAAATCTCATCTCCTTTCGCTGTTCTGTAATTACTAATTACACAAGTATGTGCATGGTATAATAAGAAGTCTCTAAATCCCATGCCACACTATTGTTTCTCTTCTTAAACCGAACTTGGTTGGGTCCATCAAATATGGATTTGAGTTTTAATTCTAGTTATATATTTAATCAGTTTTGGACTAAATTATATCTAATCCAAGCTTCTTGACAGCCCTTACATAGAGCACAAAAAAGAATTTCAGAAATCTTTGAAAATGTTTCCCAATACTTGTTCTATTAAATTATAAAAATAATATGATTGATCCGAAGAGAAAACTATTACAAACAATGCAACATATCATTTTTTTTTTCTTAACATTAGCTTTCTTTTGGATGAAGTTAATCATTCACATCATAAACGATGGTCTTATTGTAACACCCCATAATTTTATATAAATTTATTTCATATGCATAAATTAAAGAGGAGTCCAATAATTAAATAGATTCAATTGATTTGGCCCTAAGATATTAAAAATAAGATAAATATTATGGTATATAAAACCCAAGTAAGGTGGCATAAGTAAATATATGGACCTTGATAAGTTTTTAAAAACCCTAGCCTTTTACCTCTTAAGTTATAGGTATATATACATAAGAAGGTTCCTTTTGTTTCAGTCGCAACACACTATTAAAGTTTTCTTTTCTTCTATGCGGCTGTGCATGGAAACCTATAGGTATGATTTTCTCATGCTCTAAATTTAAGAAGTTTGAATATTCAATAGCTAGCAATTGTCATAAACCTAGACTATCATTATATTAATAGAAAAATGGCTCCTATAATTGTTATTATATTAGATTAGGAATGGTCAATATGGTTGTATGTCAAGAAAGGGTACTCCACAGGCTTTGAAATTGTACATAATAGAGTAATAGGCTTTGACCTTATCAACTCAATTTTGTCACCATGTGAAAGGGAAAAGGTTGCTTTATGGTTGATATTTATCTTCTTATCATCCTTCTAGTGACGTGTATTCAGCTCTAAATTATTGTAGAAGGTAGAATGCTTTTCAAGCCTAGAATATCTTGTTAGCCCCTATAACGTAGGAATAAGATATTATATATTATTTAAGTTAACCAATTTGCCATCCATGCACTGCCATTGTTCAGAAAATTGACTAGCAATATCTTATGTTTTGTGGCATCAAGGGATTTATGGTGGCAGATATAGGTGAACACTATAATTAGAATAGTTGTGAAAATTTTGGAAACCTGATTGACAAGTTCAGGCAACAAACAGGGCATTTCAATGCTCCCATTTATCAATTTAATAGCTGCAATCCCAAGTAGTGATGGCCACAAATCCAATAGCCAAGCCCACTGACAAAGTTGAAATGTATTTCAAAGAAACTAGACACCTCCGTAGGCCTTAATGATGATAAGTTAAACTCTGTAAATGTGAAAATAGATTGTTAAGTGGGAAAATTTTGTATTGAAGGACCTATTTTTGCTAGGTCCTAATTCTACTGATTTATTGTGACTCAAGGGTGGTTGATTTCTTTTATTTTTGCAAATAAGAGGTAAGTGGTGTTTACTAATTTTGGGGGTTTTTCCAAAACAGTGTTGATTATTAAACTATTCTATATCAAAGAAATATATTGATATTTTATAAATGTTTGATATGCACATTGACTATTCGTTTTATGAAAAACTTGTGGGACAACCTAAATTTATTTAAATTTGTATGCGTGAATATATCCTTATATTTTTTAGAATTATGAATGAATTATTTTTGTGAGCATCTTGAATATGTTTTGAAAACCTATGGCAAGTCATGATTAAAAGCTCAATATTGTATTTAGTCCTTAGTAAGGGATAATCATACTGCAGCTAGTCCTTAGCAAGGGATGGTCTCTAAAAAGGGGACAGTGGACATTTGATAGCTCCTTAGTAAGGGAGTATACTATTGAGGATCCAAAAAGAAAGCTCTTTAGCAAAGGAGTGCACATTTAGATTCCAAAGAAGCCACCCTTAAGAAAGGGGACGAAAAGGGGATTCTAGTCCTAAAAGGGGACAACACAACCCTATCAACGGGGTGTAAACGTTGACCACTAGAAAAGCCTAGGAAATTGTTATATATGATGGTATTGATATATATATATATATATATATATTATGATGGCTCACAATATAAAGATATTTTTTTTATAAATGAAATATTTAATAATAAAATGTTGATGAGTTACAAGTTATGAATTTGTTGTAAGAATTATTTATTTGAAAGGTTTGTCCCTACACCCCAATGTTAGCGAATTCCACTTTTTGAGTTATCTCACCCCCTTTATTCCTCCTTACAGATACATTAGAGGGATCATTAAAGTAGAGATTCTTGGAAGACAATAGTTACAAATTATATTGTGAAACTAAGGATTTCATTATTATTTTTATGATATTGAATATTGTACTGGAGAATTATTTTGAGAATATTTTGTCTTTGGTGGAATCAGAGCTCTGACAATTGTAATGAGATTTTAGGGTTGTTGGTTACATTTATTTAATATTTTCATGGATTATTTAGATTGAACAAACATTTATTATTTATGATTTTGGGGCGTTACAATTGTGGTATTAGAGCCAAGTTATGATTCTGTAGACACTTGAAAACTAGGTTATGATCCTGTAGACACTTGAAACTAGGTTATGATCTTGATTTTTTTTTTTTTTTTTTTTGTCAGAGCATTTGGTATCTAGGTTATGTTTGATGAGAAATTTTAAATAATTTTGGCAATGTTACTTCTTATGTTTGGTAGTAATAATTGTTGCATTGTCCATATTTCTTGATTTTTTTGTTAACTAGCTATCATGCCACCCAAAAAGAAGAGAGTAGCTAATTCCAATAGGGAGGAACCTATTGTTAATTTGCAAAGGTCAACCAAAGCAAGGGTTGATACTGAGGTTGAAGTCACTCAAAACGTGAAAGATAATGAACATCCTAGGGTGACACGCACTAATCCTTTGGATCAAGCTGTAACCCGACTATTGGACAAGTTGACCCATGCCTCTAGTAGAGGTGTAGGTAGAGTAGAGGCAAGGGTTGGTTGCTCTTTTGAGACTTTGGTGTGTAATTCTATGCTTAAGTCTTGTGTCATCCAAATTGAGAATAGGGAAATGTTAGCAGAGTTAATTTTGATGGACATGTATGATTATGATATAATTTTGGGGATGGACAAGTTGGCAACTGATCATGCTAGTGTAGATTATTTTGGAAAGGAGGTGGTATTTCAGCCTCCAGGAGAACACAAATTTTGATTTAAGGGCTCTATGATGCATGCTTTACCTAGGGTGATATCAGCCCTTTGAGCTAAGCGTCTATTATGGAAAGGATGCCAAGGGTGCCTAGCTCATGTGGTGGACACTAGGAAAGAGGTATTGAAGTTGGATGATATCCTTGTTGTGAGGGATTTTCTTGATGTCTTTCCTGAAGACCTACTAGGGATACCTGTAGATAGGGAGATTGAATTCTCCATTGATGTGCTCCCCGGAACTTCTCTTATATCGAAAGCACCATATCGGATGGCACCAACTGAACTTAAAAAACTCAAGGAATAGTTACAAGAACTTCTTAATAGGGGGTTCATCAGACCAAGTGCATCTCCTTGGAGTGCACCAATTTTATTTGTGAAGAAGAAGGATGGGACTATGAGGTTGTGTATTGACTACCATGAGTTAAATCGGGTTACTGTGAGAAACAAATAACTTTTCCCTTGTAATGATGACCTATTTGATCAATTGCAAGGGGCACAAGTCTTCCCTAAGATTTACCTACGTTCTAGGTATCACCAATTGAAAATCAAGAGTGAAGACATACCTAAGATAGTTTTCAAGACCAGGTATGGGCACTATGAATTCTTGGTAATGCATTTGGATTGACCAATACTCCTACTGCATTTATGGACTTGATAAATAAGGTGTTTCATAAGTACTTAGACCGCTTTGTTATTGTCTTTATTGATGACATTCTAATCTTCTCCAAAAGCATGGAAGAACATGAAGAGCACTTGAGAATTTTTTTTCAAATTTTGAGGGAGAAGAAGCTATATTAAAAGTTTAAGAAGTGTGAATTTTGGCTAGACCAAGTGATGTTCCTAGGGCATGTGATATCTGAGGTAGGGATTTCTCTAGACCCTAATAAGGTTGAAGTTGTGGTTGATTGGGCAAGACTGATGAATGTGAGTGAGGTTAGAAGCTTTTTGGACCTTGCTACCTATTATAGGAGGTTTGTGGAGGGATTTTCCCGTATTGTAGCCCCATTGACTCAATTAACTTGTAAGAATGCCAAGTTTGTGTGGACAGAAGGATGTGAAAAGAGTTTTCAAGACTTAAGCAAAGGTTGGTCACTACACCAGTACTAACCATCCCTAGCAACTTAGGAGGCTTTGTCATTTATAGTGATGCTTCAAGAAAAGGGCTTGGTTGTGTGTTGATGTAGCATGGTAAAGTCATAGCTTATGCTTCTCACCAATTAAAAAGTTATGAACAAAATTATCCCACTCATGATTTGGAGTTGGCTACAGTGGTGTTTGCATTGATGATTTGGAGACATTATCTGTATGGTGGAAGGTGTGAGATTTATACAGATCATAAAAGCTTGAAGTACTTCTTTACTCAGAAAAAATTGAATATGAGACAACGAAGGTGGCTTGAGTTGATTAAAGATTATGATTACTCAATCAATTACCATCCAAGCAAGGCTAATGTGGTGGCTAATGCACTTAGTCAGAAGCCTTCCAGTTGCTTAACTGCCTTGTTAACTACTCAAAAGGAGATTATTGATGATTTGGAGAGGATGGAAGTTGAAATTGTCAAGGGTGATTCCCAAGCTTTTATGGCTAGTTTGACAATACAACCCACTTTGATTGAGAGAATTAAGACTTCACAAGTTGATTATGCATAAATTGTAAAGATCATAGCAGAAGTACAAGAAGGGAAGAAACCCGAATTTAATGTGTTGAATGATGGTGTTTAAGGTTTGAAAATAGACTTTGTGTGCCAAATGATTTTGCATTAAAGAAGGAGATTATGGAAAAAGCCCATCGTACCCCATATTTCATGCACCCTGGTACCACTAAAATATATCGTGACATTCAAGAAACTTATTAGTGGAATAACATAAAGAGAGAGATAACTCAATTTGTGGAGCAATGCTTGACTTGTCAACAAATTAAGGCACTACACCATAGACCTTCAAGATTATTGCAACCACTTCCTATTCCCAAATGGAAGTGGGAGCATATATGTATGGATTTTGTGACTGGTTTGCCAAGATCTCTAAAGGGACATGAGGCCATTTGGGTAATTATGAATAGGATGATGAAAATATCACATTTTATTCTAGTTAAGATAAATTACTTACTTAATCAATTAGCACAGATATATATTGATGAGATTGTGAGTCTTCATGGAGTTCCGGTATCAATTGTGTCTAATCGAGCCCCAAAATTCACCTCTAAGTTTTGGGAAAGCTTACATAAGACCTTGGGTACTAATCTCAGTTTTAGTCCAACCTTCCACCCGCAAGCAGATGGACTATCAGAAAGGACTATTTGGACTTAGGAGGATATGTTAAGGGCTTGTGTATTGGATTTCAAAGGAAGTTGGGAAAAATACTTGTCTTTAGTGGGATTTGCCTATAATAATAGTTACCACTCTAGTATTGAGATGGTTCCTGTGAGGCTTTGTATGGTAGAAAATGCAGGTCCCCATTGTGTTGGGAAGAGATTGGTGAGAGACAATTGTTGGGACCAAAAATCATTCAGATGACATCTGAGAAGATTAATCTAATTCGTAAAAGATTGCAAACAGCACAAAGTCAACAAAAGAGTTATTATGACTACTCGAGAAGGGAAGTAGAATTTGAAGTTGGAGATAAGGTATTTTTGAAAGTCGCCCCAACGAAGGGTGTGATGAGATTTGGGAAGAAGGGGAAGTTGAGTCCCAGAATTGTTGGTCCATTTGAGATCCTAAAACGCATTGGTAAAGTTGCTTACGAGTTGGCCTTACTGCCTACACTTGTAGGAGTGCATAACGTGTTTCATGTTTCCATGCTAAGGAAGTACATCCCGGATCCTTCACATGTTTTGAACTATGAGCCACTCAAGATCAAAGACAACTTGACTTATGAGGAAGTTCCAATCCAAATTCTTGACCGCAAGGATCAAGTGCTACGCACCAAGACCATATCATTGGTTAAGGTCCTTTGGAAGAATCGCACAGTGGAGGAGGCATCTTGGGAGCGAGAAGATGAGATGAAATCAAATTATCCAGAGTTGTTTTTTAATGAAGATATGTATAATTTCGAGGAAGGAATTTTTTTTAAGGGGGGAAGGATGTAACACCCCATAATTTTATATAAATTTATTTCATATGCGTAAATTAAAGAGGAGTTCCATAATTAAATGGATTTTTTTTTTTTGGAGAGAATTTCAATTAAATGGATTTAATTGATTTGGGGCTAAAATATTAAAAATAAGATAATTACTATGGTATATGAAGCTCAAGTAAGGTGGCATAAGTAAATATATGAGCCTTGATAAGCTTTTAAAAAACCTAGCCTTTTACCTCTTAAGTTACACGTGTATATAAGATTTCTTTTGTTTTAGCCGCAACACACTATTAAAGTTTTCTTTTCTTCTGTGCGGCTGTGCGTGGAAACCTACAGGTATGATTTTTTTATGCTCTAAATTTAAGAAGTTTGAATATTCAATAGCTAGCAATTGTCATAAACCTAAACTATCATTATATTAATAGAAAAAAGGCTCCTATAATTGTTATTATATTAGATTAGGAATGTTCAATATGGCTGTATGTTAGCAAAGGGTACTCCACATGCTTTGAAATTGAACTTAATACAGTAATAGGCTTGGACCTTATCAATTCAAGTTTGTCACCATGTGAAAGGGAAAAGGTTGCTTTATGATTGATATTTATCTTCTTATCATCCTTCTAGTGACGTGTATTCAACTCTAAATTATTGTAGAAGGCAGCAATGCTTTTCAAGCCTAGAATATCTTGTTAGCCCCTATAACGAAGGAATAAGAAATTATATATTATTTAAGTTAACCAATTTGCCATCCACACACTGCCATTGTTCAGAAAATTGACTAGCAATATCTTATGTTTTGTGGCATCAAGGGATTTTTGGTGGCAGATCTAGGCGGACACTATAATTAGAATAGTTGTGAAAATTTTTGAAACCTGATTGACAAGTTCAGGCATCAAACAGGCCATTTCAATGCTCCCATTTATCAATTTAATAATTGCAATCCCAAGTAGTGATGGCCACGAATTCAATAGCCAAGCCCATTGACAAAGCTGAAATGTATTTCAAAGAAACTAGACACCTCCGTAGGCCTTAATGATGACAGGTTAAACTCTTTAAATGTGAAAACAGATTCTTAAGTGGGAAAATTTTGTATTGATGGACTTATTTTTTGTGTTGCTAGGTCCTAATTCTACTGATTTATTATGACTTAAGGGTGGTTGATTTCTTTTATTTTTGCAAATAAAAGGTAAGTGGTGTTTACTAATTTTGGGGGTTTTCCCAAAATAGTGTTGATCATTAAACTATTCTATATCAAAGAAATATGTTGATATTCTTTAAATAAATTGATATTTTATAAATATTTGATGTGCACATTGACTATTCGTTTTATGAAAAACTTGTGGGACTATCTAAATTTATTTAAACTTGTATGTGTGAATATATCCTTACATTTTTTTTAGAATTATGAATGGATTATTTTTGTGAGCATCTTGAATGGATTATTTTTGTAAGCATCTAGAATATGTTTTGAAAACCTATGGTAAGTCGTGATTAAAATCTCAGTATTGTATTTAGTTCTTAGTAAGGGATAATCATACTGCAACTAGTCCTTAGTAAGGGACGGTCCTAGAAAAGGGGACAGTGGCAAGGGATACTATTAAGGATCCAAAAAGTAAGCTCCTTAGTAAGGAAGTGCACATTTAGGTTCCAAAGGAGCCACTCTTAAGAAAGGGGATGAAAATGGGGTTCCAGTCTTAAAAGGGGACAACACAACCCTAACAATGGGGCGTAAATGTTGACCACGAGAAAAGCCTAGGAAATTGTTATATATGATGGTATTGATATATATATATATATATATATATATCATGATGGCTCACAATATAAAGATATTTTTTTTATATGAAATATTTGATGATAAAATGTTGATGAGTTACAAGTTATGAATTTGTTGTAAGAATTATTTATTCCCACACCCCAATGTTAGTGAATTCCACTTATTGAGTTATCTCACCCCTTTTATTCCCCCTTAAAGATACATTAGAGGGATCATTGGAGTAGAGATTCTTGGAAGCCAACAATTACAAATTATATTGTGAAACTGAAGATTTCATTATTATTTTTATGGTATTGAATATTGTATTAGAGAATTATTTTGAGGATATTTTATTTTTGGTGGAATTAGAGCTCTGACAATTGTGATGAAATTTTAGTTTGTTCATTACATTTATTTAATATTTTTATGGATCATTTAGATTGAATAGACATTTATTATTTATGATTTTGGAGCGTTACACTTATAACAACATATTTTACACTCGAAGTGTCATGCCCCAAACCCAAAAAAAGGTCCAAAGCTTGAGGAAACTACAACCCAAAAGTACTTGTAAATTTTTTTACAATTCAATCCAAAGAATTTCCATCAACATCAAGAAATTTTGACAACAATTTCATTAAGAGTGCTTCCAAAGTAAGTTAAAGGTCTAAATAATTATAAGGACCACTGACCACAAAAGAATGGAGGTTTGAAAAATTATAATTACACATCAATAACTTGTCCCATTAGGGATAAAAGTCATCACTACTATTAGTTACAAAAAAATGTGTCAAGTATTCTCTAGAATGTACAACACCTAAGGATCATTGCCACAAAAGTCCAGCCTCCATCAGTAGTTGTCTAACTATTGCTAGCCACAAAAACCTATTACAAAAGGGTCGCTCTAAAAAGTTAGTGAAAGAATGGGATGAGACATAGCTCAGTAAATAACATAATTAATAGGGATGGAGGAAATGCAAATTCCATTAAGATGATTATAGCCACAAAGACGTCAAAAAGATGTTGTTACAGTGGCAAAATCATATCAAAAGCTCACAAGTATTCAAAACACATATTTTACTTCAAGTATTTTCATAAAATTGTCCAATAACCAAGACATCCATAAAATTTACAAGGTCTCTAAAACTGTTCATTATCAATAATATTTTCTATCAATTTTTCCAAATATTACTAGTCAAGGTAAACGCATCTTTAGAAATTGCAACAATACAATAATTTCATGAAATCCATTATCAAAAGAATTCAAAGATGCTTGTCTTTGTCATGCCAAATATTTATGCATTTTCCCATATGCAATATTAAATATAATGTGTTTTTCATATATAATCATATATAGTAGGGTTACAACACGACACTTTTTAGAAAAACATAGCTCCACAAATAATTTTCCAAAATATGTTACCCAAAACCAAAGTTTTATGCAATATGATTATCTTTCTAAAAAAATCCCATTAAGGAGCTATTTACCTTGTAATCCGCAAAAAACCTAACTTCCAAAGCTTCAAAAATGAGTCAACTAAGACCTAAACAATGTCAAGCAAACCTATCACGATAAGTATCACTCTTGATAATATGTCTAGCTATGAAATGGAAAGTTACTAACTAAGCAACTAAATTAGCAAACCTAAATATTTAAAACGTCTTGGATTCCATCCTACTCACTCCTTTTATAATAAAAGTCCTAATACTTTATAAGTTGCTCCCTTAAGATTTACCGAACATCATTCTCAAAAAAAAAAAAAAAAGATTTACCGAACATAACTAATATAGACCCATGAAACAAGATATATCACAAAATCCACCATTACAAGCCAAATCTAAACTTTCAACTAGCTCCAAATCAAGCTCTATAGAAATAAAAATTAGATTTACCAATTATTTCACATTAGAAGGCCAAAGTCAAATTTACCATCGGTAAACCTCAACTGGCCACCATTTAAAAAAAAAAAATATCCACAACCATTCACAATGAAAGTACACAAAATCAAAATCCTAAATTGAATCACATAGATATCACCCAAGAAGCTCATATTAGAAAGAAATCTAACCACAACATGAAAATCCACCAAAAAGTTAAGAGTTTACCTTAAAAAAATGAGATAGTGGAGCCTAAGAGCTTCCTATATATGGTGTTTTCGGGTGAATCCCGTCAGAAAAACAATGGTGGAGTGAGCACCGGCGAGAGAGTGAGAGAGAGGTGTGAGGAGTGTGTTTGTGTTTATGCTTAGTTGGCCAGCCAAGAGAGAGATATGAGATGATATTTGTGTGGCGGCGGGGAAATAGTCAAATAGATGGGATAGGTGGGTCTCCAAAGAAATCTGATGCTTTTTCTTTTCAAAGCTTGGTGAAAGCTGTTGGCTCAATAGGACCTTCTATCGAAATATGGGATCTTGACATTGTATGTGTGGATTATTGATATTATTAATCCAAGTAGAATATTGATATTTCCAATTACCATGTGAAGTAAAAGGGACACATAAATTGTGGAGGAAAAGACTTTTACATAAAGAGTTTTATGGCCGAAAGAATTTCTTACCTCCACAGGGGCTAGTGGCTTTGCCACAGGACTTTGGTACAAAGACCACTTTGTCTATGTCAATCGTCTTGCAGGCGCAAACTTGCACACGCATGAAATGTTCGCTTTCTAGACAACAACATAGCATTGTGGATATGGATTTATCTTTTGGCGTTGAGTATGAATCAACAACTTTTGCCTAAGATTGCAATAATCAACAGTTTTTGGTTGCAATCTTAGACAGAAAGTTGCTGATTCTTTACTCAACGCCATGTCTTCAATAATATGTTGTTTCTCTTTTTGAGATTCCAATATTTTTTCTTAAAGCTCATTGGCTAGCTCTATGAATAATATGGATATTGTCTAATAATGTATATAGTGAGAGACAAACGAAGAGAATACGGCTATTATTTATAGGGCAGAGAGGAGCTGGAAACAGAGAAAAGTCCATTTCAAGCTTCAAGTACTTGGAAAAAAAGAAAAAAGAAAAGAAAAAGAAAGCTAAGAAGATAAAAAGGTAGAGGTGGAGAGTTTTAGGTGTTCGTATTGGTCAACAAGAGTAATTGCTTGCGTGCGTGATTACTCATGATTGCTTTCGTATTGGGAATCTGTGAAGTTTCCACGAAATGCCTTATTCTTGGCGATTTTTTAGACTAAATCAAACTTAGGATTTTCGCATCAAGTAAGTGAAAAACAAAAGTATTACGTAATTAAATTCTCCCTAACCAAACAACAGGCAATGCTATTTGTAAGTAGTTTAGAGTTAATCATTTAAGCACCTAACCAAACAACAGGCAATGCTATTTGTAAGTAGTTTAGAGTTAATCATTTAAGCATATATCTTATCAGGGGCGGCTTAATGCATTTGGGGGCCTAAGACGAAAATTGATTATCTTATTTTAAATACAAATTTTCTACTAATTAATATGAACTACATAGAATTTTTTTTTTTTTTAGAAATTTTATAGATAGAAAAAGTTTGACAAAATTTTTCATACTTGTTGATGTGGCAAATTGATAGTGATAAGTAAAAAAAATAATATTAGTAGTAGATTTAGATGAGAACTAGTAAAAGTTTGCAAACTCAACTCTTATTATTATTCTTTTTTTTTTAGAAGTGCAACATTCATAATATTTTTTACAACAAATCCTTGGTTTTAAGTTACCTTTTGTTTTCTATTTGAAAATATCACTATAATTATTTTTTTGTCATCAATAACAACCTACTACTTAACATTAGTTGTAAAAGTGTTGTGAAAAATATTGTGAACGTTGCATTTTTCTCTCTTTTTTATTTGTTTTTTATCTGGTAAAAAAATATTATTTTATTTATTGATTATAAATAACCCTATTGGTTAAAATTTGAGGGGCCTTTTTTTTACTTGGAGCCTTAAGCGACCGCATTTTTTGCTCTAACATTCAGCTTGTGCTATATCTTATTTAACATATTCGTATAGTTGAGCCTATATTTTCTTTCATGCATGGAAGAATTTGACGATGTAACTAAACTACAAGGCTCTGGACCAATAAATATATTATCTTAGCAGATCTATTTAATGTTGAGTACATTTAGAAATAAATCTACATAAATTTAAAATAAAGAAATTAATATGAACTCCAACTAGAGAAGGTATCAACTCATATATGTTCATCACTCTTCCCGTGTGTAGGTCCTTTAAAGCTAACAAAAAGTAGTGTGCCCTGCTAGCAAATATATTATTTTTCTTGCATTTTTCAACATAAAACATTTTATATTAGAAAAAACTGAAAATAAAATATTAGATTACTATATTGTGACAAACTTGGTCGTTGTTACAACTTATATAAAGGAATGGAATAAGTAAATTATTAGACTAGTTGATCTAAGTTGAGAACAAGTTGCCTCAATAATTACTTTAGGTTTAAAACAAGTATGATCTTGAAAATAAAAGTTAAGGATAATTACGTACCATGTTTCTATGATTTGCACTCTATCACAATTTGGAACACAAAATCACAAATATTTATATTACATTTGATCCCTAAGATTTACACTAAAATGAAATCGTTAGAGTTTTCTCCAAATTATCCCTAACAGTTTCATTTCAATCCAAGTTTTAGGGTCAAGAATCATGTAACTTAGTAGCATAGCACATTCTTCTTTATTAAGAGAAGTACAATTTGAATCTCTCCTCCTCATTATTGTAACTATTGAATATAAAAAATAAAAAATAAAAAAAATCAAACTTTAGGGAGTCAACATGTAGTAATTAATTGAGAAAACTTGTGAAGCTAGATTGTGTTAGGCCATACCAAAAGGGGAAATTTTTATCCACAACTACAAAATCTAATAATTTGAAGAAACCCAAACAATTTATATTTTAATTCAAACTTTTGAGAGATCAAATATAGCAATTGAAAATTCAAATATTTATTGAATTATGATAAAACCAAACTAAAAGGGAGTAATTTGTAATTTTTCCTAAAATTTATTGTAAAAGAAACATTTGGCTAAAACTACACAATAAAAGAATAAGATCGTCAGATTGAATACATGTGATCATGATCTCTTAACTTATAAATATATTTTTTTTTCTTTTGTCTTTTTTAATAATTCAATTCAGGGATGGGGCCAGGACATTGATTGGGGGTGGGGGGAGTGGGGTGAAGTATTAAAAAAATTTATGAAAGAAAGAGTCTTAAAAGCTACAATGATGATTTGGTTGTCTGAGTTTTTTGAATGTTGTAAGAGGAGGTTAGTATGGAACAAATTTAATGTAATCTTGTTGAATTGAATTTCGTCCCGTTGAACAGCATGATACTCACATATATGCATACGCAATTTGAGATGCTGGTTCAATGAACTAATATTATTTGAATTATTTTTGTAAAAAAAGTCAAATATTGTAGTTATTTTTCCCCCAAATCTACAAATCCAATAAAAGTTTCAATAATGTTCTAACAAAAATATTAATTATACTACTAAGATTAATTAATTATAAAGTATGTCAGGACAAATCACAAATAAATAAACAAAAGGAGGACAAACAAACAAACAAGATACCCACTCCAACACTACGCAGTGTGCACGGCACTACAATCCACACAGACCACATAGGGCCGGGGTTTAGACTTATTGAAAATTTGAGCTGTACACCTCAAAATTTCAGTAAGTCTAAGAGCATCCACAGTAGATATGGAATATGTGCCAAATGCTAAATATTTGGCACATATCTCACACCAAACACAAAAAATAGCTCCCTAGCAGATGTTGCATATGTTGCATATATTTGGCACATATACCATTTTGTGTCCGATTTGCAATGGTACGGACAAATGTGGTAAACCAAAATAATGTATTTTAATGTGTAGTAAATATTATTTTAATATATAGAATTGAATTATAAAATATCTGATAAATGAGATATTGTAAAATGATGTGGTAAAATAATAAAGTAAGCATTTGGTGTGACAAAATGGCATAATTTTTGCACTAGCTGCTACGGATGCTCTAATGCACACCAAAACTTTCAGCAACAAACCAGTCAAAACTTTCAAACTCAATCAACTTCACATTAAATGTCTTTTCAAAAAACTTTACAATAACTTAATGTAAAGTGTGCTATTTCTTTGAAAATTAGAAACTGAAAATTGAAAACAATGAAAAAGTTACTATTTGAGCTTTGGTTATTGTTCATATGCTTGATTGCACTGTTCATGGTTCATGTCCCATGAATAGTGCAACAGGCGCTGGACTTAAAAAAAAAAAAAATGCCAAAAACGCAGACTTGGAAAATGCAGACGCCAAATCCAAACAAATACAAAGGTGGAGTTTGAATACAGATTATTCAGTGCACGTCTGCGTCTGCGTTTAAAAACAGTGAGTCCCGTATACTGTTCATGGGACCTACAAATTACTTTTTTTCAACAAAAACAACTTTAAAATTGAATCCCACAACACTATTCATATATTTAAAAATTATTTTGCTATAATGTTTTTAGTTTTCAATAATAAGCAGTATCCAAATAGACCCAAAGTCTTTACTTTCAAATAATTAAATATTCATGCATTCAAAGCAATTGAAATAAAGCATCAACCCCCAAAAAAAAAAAGTTAGACTTTAACAGTACAAATAAGAATGGAAAAAGCAAATTACTCAAACCTTAGCTAAATATAGGTAAGAACGGAAAAAAAAAAAATTTACCTATATATATTAGCTATATATTGGTAATTTAGTGGTTAATTACCTATATATACTCTTCAGTCCCTGATTCAATTGTTACAATAAGAGTGGAAAAAATTATTCAAACCTTTTTTTATTTTTTATTTTATGAAATAGATCAGGTAATATTACTTTGCTATAAAGACTGTAAATTTTAAATATGTTTGTACCTCTTATAAATTTTTCTTATACATCAATTTTATATATTCCTCATTTCCTTTTACAAAATAGTGGGGTTTCTATCATGTTCTTTTTCAGTCCAAAAAGATAAAAAGGAAACAAACAAGTTTAAGCTAGCTTTTTACACGTCATCGACAGAGAATTTTGAACGTTATGCATGCATTGCATGCGAAAGGCTCCTACTTCCAAAAAAGGTAACAAAAAAGTAAGCTTTTTGCTTGTATTTTAGTGTGACGAAATAAGTTTGTTCACATGCATGTCAACCCATTTGCACCACCAAAACCGTAAGTAACGCATGGTTCTGCATAAAATGAGCCCAATTTCAAGGCTCAAAAGCTAAGTTTTTCATCCTAATCTTTCCCTCAAAACCCCTATAAAAACCATCTCTCACCACCCCAATGAACCAACCAACACACACACATACAATATAGTAAGAGAGATATGGCAATGTACTTCAATACTAACATCTTGCTCTTGGCTTTCTTCGCCATTACTGGGATTCTGTTCTCCGGTAACAACAACAACAACATGGTTGTTGGCGACGACTGCCAAGGTGACATGCAGGGTTTGGTAGCTCAATGTTCTATGTACGTTCAAAAGGGTATGCCAAAGATGAACCCATCTCAACAATGCTGCAGTGTTATCCAGAAGGCGGACATGCCATGCGTGTGCCAGCACATGACCGCGGATGTTGAGAAGATGATTGACATGGACAAAGTGATCTTTGTAGCACAGTACTGTGGCAGGCCAGTGGCCCCTGGAACCACCTGTGGAAGTAAGAAACTCCTAAAACTCTTTATATATATAAGAGAGAGGGTTGTATTAATGGGCACGGCAAGTTAACAACTTTTTTGAAATTTTTTTGACAAATTTTTTGTTTTTTGTTTTGTTTTTTTTTTTTTTTTTTTTTTTTTTTTTTTTTTTTTTTACAATTTTATCTCATTTTTTCAGCTTTATAAATACTGCTTGGTGTATTTTTTAACTTTTTTTTTGTCTTTTTTGCACCTTAACAAACACTGGTTGGTATTTGTTAACATTTCTCATATATATATATATATATATATATATATATGAACCTATTCTCCACGATTTATGTGTTCCTTTTATTCCGTATGGTAATTGGAAATGAATGTTGTGCGTGCGTATGTTTTTTGTTTGGTGATGAGTTGGTAAATTAGCATAGTTTGGATTAGTTTTTTATTTTGGTTATTTGGTTAAGTACAACTTTTTAAAGTTTTTAACTTATTTTATAATGTTTTTTATTTTTATTTTTTTGGGATTAGTGTATCATAGTTTAGCATTAAAAAAATAGAGTGTGGCTATTTAAATTTAAAAAATAATAAGAGATAAGGAGGAAAATAGGGTGCATCTATTTAAATTTCAAAAATAATAAGAGATAAGAAGACTGTAAACTACTAAGAACATGAGTTAGTGAGAGCTTTTAAATTGTGAATTTTTATTTTATAGATTTGCCCCCCTTAATTGAAAACCTATAAGCAAGCAAAGAAGGGATATTTTGAAATATTCAAGACAGAGTTCACAGCTTAATAAATAGCTTAAAAGTCTTTTAAATTGTAGTATAGATAACCAAATAATTGAAATAAACAAATAGACTTTCACAATAATTAGTTAATTCAAATACACATATTCGAACTTATTTTGACTTAGGTAAAAATGAAATTATTCCTTTTGTCTTTACTTTTTTGGAGTCGAAAAAACGAAAAAGGGTTGCTTTGCTTAGTCGTTTATGGAATCGCAATTTGGGTTTATACATGTTTTGCTTAACTCTTGTTATATCTATTGCAGGTTACACTGTTCCATCACCACCAACAATAGCATGAAGTTAAATAAAGTGACTGCATGCAAATTTAAGAGCTATGACTTATGTAATGTCAGAGAAGAAAAAATGACATAAATTTGGAAATCATATGCTTCTATGTTTTATTACTAAAAATATCTATCATTACTTGTGTGAATTTAAGTTTGCCGATGGAATGAATTTGTTAGATTAAATTTTTAAATCCATCATTTCTAGACCTTTGGGACAATGTTAACTTAACATGGAGAATCTTCATAGCTTTTTGAATAATTGAAAATTTAATATAATTAATTGTTAAGAACAAATC
Organism: Quercus lobata; assembly: GCF_001633185.2. NCBI lineage: Eukaryota > Viridiplantae > Streptophyta > Magnoliopsida > Fagales > Fagaceae > Quercus > Quercus lobata. Next base: position 13,297,101 of record NC_044907.1, on the reverse strand, counting down.
AATGACATTATTTAAAACTCTATGGTTTTTTAGGGTTTTTGTTTAGAAGAAGAAGAGTGGAATTATGGCGCCATGTTTTTCTTTTTGATTTTGGGAGAGTCGGTTATGAGTCAAAATGACGATTTTGACCTTTTTTTTGGATGATGTGGCAAGATCTGGTTGGGTGGTAGTTTATATTTTGACAAAATACCATTTTAATCCTCAAAATGAGAAAATATAGTATCACAAATTTTCTTACAACTTCTTTGTCACAATTGTGACGTAAAAGAGAGTGAGTTATATAGAAAAAATTGTGGGTTTATATGTAAGTGATAGACAACTAATTACAATTTACCATATCAAAATTATGATACAAAGTTATAAAATAATTTGTGATCCTAGAAAACTAGAACTACTCACCTAAATTTTACCAAAAGTTTTGTTTTGTGTTTTTTTTTTTTTTTTTTTTTTTTTGTTTTTTTTTTTTTTTTTTTTTTTTTTTTTTTTTTTTTTTTTTTTTTTTTTTTTTTTTTTTTCTGGTTCTTAAACTTTGAAAAGTTCTTTTTTTTTCATTCTTAAACTTTGTAATGAGTGTTTTTTTAATAATTTAGACTTAAGATAAAAATAGGGATGAAAAGATAACTTCTTTTCAAAGTTTAGGGACAAAAAATGAACTTTACATAATTTATGAATGAAAAATAAACTTTTTAAAATTAAGGGATAAAAGCAAACTTTTTGTAAAGTTTAAAGACCAAAATAGTGTTTTAACTTTTGTTTTTTTGTCCCGTTTTCAGTGCAATTTTCATGTGTGTAAATCTTAAAAAATGTATGTGCAACAAGGTGTGTATAACAAATATATATTTCCCCAACAACAACAGATGGATAAATGATGTTCCCTGTTATCCTATTGCGCCAGTTGTCATTAGATCAAAAATTCATGTGATTTCCAATCAGTGTCTTTTGAGTTTTGATGCTTGGTGAATTCCAACCTGTGATTTCCAGATAGAGAACATGGCTTTCTTGGGGTGCAGACATTTTTTATTATAGTCATCATGTTGGTCTTCAACACGGATATGCCTAAATATTGCTCCAATACATCTGATCTTTTGTTTGACATGCCTTATTAATCATTAGTGTCTAAAATGTCAATTAAAACTTTCTTACGTTGGACATCATAAATGTGCCAAGAGATGTTTAAATGGTTTTTTTAGCAAATTGGAGTAACAAAAAAAATATATATTTCAAAAGTTCTGCATCAAGGGGAACAGAATTGACCCAAGAGACCAAAATATTATCCAGTTTACCTGTAAAGGGAAATCAACAACGCATTTGCTACAGAATTCTTTTGTGGTACATAGCGTTTCATTCCTTCCCTTTACCTGCCTAAATGAAAATTGAATTGGAGTATCAATGAACTTTTCCATGTACATCAATAAACAAAAATTGTGAAATTCCAAGCATCACTATGTCACAATGTAAGTCATTGAGTTTTAGGATCCATTTTCCCACACCCATATGGCACAATATTCCATAGAAAAAAAAAAAAATATATATATATATATATATATATATATATATATACACACACAAAACAACAGAAAGAAAATGAAACAAGCTTTTGAAACATTATATCATTCTTAAAGTTCATAATTAAAAAAAACAAAAAACAAAAAACGAAATGTAATTGGACAGATACTATAGGAACTTTCTCTCTATCTTTACCTTTTCAATTTGGCAAATTTTCTCAGAAACCAAAGTCGAAGGAAACTCAGAACTGTTACTACACATTGACTCAAAACAGAAACTTTTACAGTAAAAGCTCAAGCCCTTCATGTCACTTTGTTTTAAAGAGGGTTCCCATAAAATAAAAAATAAAAAAATAAGAGAAGAAAATACACTTGCGGTCCCTACATTTTGGGCTGATTCTCATTTTGGTCACAATTTTGATTTTGCTATTATTCTAGTCCCTAAAAACAGAAAATCAATTCTATTTTGGTCTCTACCGTTAACCCACTAACAGAAAACTCCTACGTAGCAACGGAGTGCCCAATTAGCACATTAAATGCTAACGTAGCTATTAAAATTATAATAAAAAAAAAATTTATTTGGCATTTAAAAATGCCACATCAGCATATAAATTATTAAAAAAAATTAATTTCTTAATTTTAATTTAAATTGAAAATTAAAATTTGATTTGAATTAAAATTAAAATTTCTTAATTCTCATATTTTCTTGCATTATATTTTTTTTGAACTAAACACAAAAATACAAAATGTTTGGTTTTCTCTATCTCTACCTCACAATCTCACTCTCTCTAATCCTTCAATACTCACAAATCGGCAAGGCCTTTATGGTCAAGTGGAGAAAGCAAAGGAGGTGGAGGTGATGGAGGTTATGATCAGAATTTTATTCACTGGTTGGAGAGTTTCTACAATGGTTCGTCATCTTCGTTATCTTTGTCTTTGTCAAGGAGGGAGTTTTTGAAGGGGTTTAGATTGCAGTGGCGTCTTAGGGTTTAGATCGGTTGAGCGTGTTGTCGTGGTGGTGGTTCGACAACAATGGGAATAAGGATTTGATGGTGTTATGTTGTTGTGAAGCCTAGATTGGTGGGTGTGTTGTGATGTTGTGAAGCCTAGATCAGTTAAGGTGGTGGTCGGTCCCTATGGCGAAGCCTCAGGCAATGGCTCTCAAACCTTTCTCTACCTCACCCTCGCTCTTTTCCTCTCTCAAGCCCAATCCCAATCTTTGATAGGAGGTTGTTTGGGTGATTTGGGGTGTGAGTGTACCTCTTAGGCTTCTCCCTCGTCCAATGACGAGCATATCATCATCTGTGGGGGTCTTGTCATTTGAGATTTTGATCATGGAAGCCACATTTGGACCTTATTCGTGGGTTATCTTTGAGGTTTTGATCATGGAAGCCATGGGGTCTTGATACAAAGAAAACGATGAGCAACATTTGGGTTTTTTGGATTTTAAAAAAAATCAATTTCAAATGTAGATCTGCCTCAGGGGTTTGTTGAGATCTGTGGTTTGATGATTTTGGCTAGAATTTGTGGAAGCATAGAGGTTGGGTTTTTTTGGTCTGATTGGTGATATGTTGTTTTGTTGTTGATTTTGGATGATTTAGATGTTTTGTTGTTGATTTGGTTAGGTTTTGATTTACTGGTTTTAGGGATATGTTTGGGATGAAATTCTATGTATTTAGTTGAATTTGTGATATGAGAAATGTTGGAAAAGAAAATCTTTGAGTACTATGTTCTTGTGATTTGGGTTTGTCTTCTTGTAATCTGGGTTTAAGTTCTTGTTTATTCATGTTCTTCAACATGATTTGAATTTATGTGTTTTTACGTTTTTAATTTTGTTTTTACATTTTTTTAATTTTGTTAAAATTGATAAATTAGTTTTTAAAAATAAGATGCTGATGTGGATGTTGATGTGGATGCTAATGTGGTATTTTTTAAATATTATTGTAATAGCCATGTTAGCATTTTCTATGCCAACTGGGCTTCTGTCTGCCACGTAAGAATTTTCAGTTAGTGAGTTGACAGCAGAGACCAAAATATAATTGATTTTTTTTAGGGGTCTATAATAGTAGCAAAATCAAAATTGGGACCAAAATGAGAATCAGTCCAAAATGTAGGGACCAAAAATATATTTTTGCCCCAAAAAAATACAAATCTATTTACTTATGAATCCAACATCTTGACCAACACTATAATCCATAACATGTCCTCAAATGGTTCTGAGAAATTAAAAGCAAAAAATAAAAAATAAAAAACCTGCCAATGTTAACTTCTTTACCAGGAAAAACTTACTAATTACTATAGGAACAAATAAACCCTACTGTACTGGTATTAATTTCCAAATTTTACCAATACAAAAAACCCACAAACACAACCCAAAAAAACAAAATTGAACCTACATTGATGGATATTCAGCAATCAAAAACAAATATTTCCCACATTCTTAAGTTGTAAAAAGAAAAAAGAAACTGAATTTGAAGCTCAAAGTTTTCCTAGAAAACCTAGTTCAGAATTCCCACTAACACACACCATTCACACACAATTAAAGAGTAGTTCTAGGACCACAAATTATTCCACAACTTTTTTTGTCTCAACTCTGATGTGACAAACTCTAAGTGGTTAAAAATTATTTACATATGGAATTACCATATTTTTTTCACCAATCACACTCTACCACATCACAATTATGGCAAGAAGTTGTGAAAAATTTTGTGGTCTAGACTTTTTCCACAATTAAATCCCCTAATTCTCAATTGCTTCACAAAAAATATGTAAATGTCATTTCAAGCTCAACATTTTTTAGCTAACTCAGAAGCTACATTCCATGGAAACAAAATGGAAACTCATTCGAATTTCTTCGATTGATTGTTTGAAATTTTTATGTGCTTATTTGTTTAGGGTTCTTGATTTTGGCACCAGGTGACTGAAGGGGTGTTTGGTTTAGCTATTTTGTTTATTTTTTGTTTTCAATTCTCATAACTCATTACTCAAAAAAATGAGTTAGAGTTATAGAAACTGAAAACAACATTTTTGTGTTTTCAGATTATGAGAATTGAGTTACAATGGCAATTTTATAAATATAATCAATGAGTGGGGCCCACATGGCTGAGTTGTCTCTATCAGCAAAAAATGATTTCTCTTTCCAAAGCTTTCTCTCTCTTATCCCTTTGTCTAGAACACTCTCATCTCTTGTCTCTCTCTCTCTCTCTCTCTCTCTCTCTCTCTCTCTCTCTCTCTCTCTCTCTCTCTCTTACATGATTTGCATCTCCTCTAGTTCACTTCCATCCCTCCAACTCAACAGATCCTCCACCATGAGACTGATCAACAAAGAAGCAAGTTAGATGCGGAGTGGGTTATGGGTTTCGATGGTGAGGGGTTGGGTGCTATGAGTTGGGTTTTTAGGGGTTGGGATCGATGGGTTTTTGTGGGAGGTAGTTATTGTCAGTGATTGTAGGAGGTAGAGTGGAATTTTTGGCCAAGGCTGTGGCGGAAGAGGTGGAGTTAGGTGGGACAAGGGTTGTGTTTTGTGTGGTGGTTGGGTGCTGTGAGTTGGGTTTTTAGGGGTTGGGATTGGTGGGTTTTTGTGGGTTGTAGTGGTTGTTGGTTGTGGTAGGTGGCGGAGTGGAAGAGGATCTTGGCAGTGTGACACAGCTTGACATGTTTTTGAGGGAAGGAGGAGGAGCAGTGGTGGCTGAGGGAAGGAGGAGGAGGAGAATTGTGACTTCTGTATTTTTACCATTCTGACTGGTCAAACTTGTGGGACCTATTATGTTGACTTAAAGATGAGTATTTTTAGCAGAAAACTGAAGCCAAACACATTGGAAACATGTTAAGAGAAAAAGAGAGAATAAAATATGAGATATGGGAATGAGTATTGAGTAATGAAAATTGAGATATGAGAAGTGAGATATGAGTGATGTGAGAATCAAACAGGCCCTAAGTCACTCCGAGTTGTGAATGAAATTACAATTTTGACCTTTTATGTGGGATGATGTGGCATAAGCTAATTGGGTGGTTGTTATGTTTAATTTTTTTAAAAAGAAATTGATCTTGTTAAAACAAAGGCTTGTGAACGATGACGTTTCCAATCAACAACACAAAAGTGAGAACAAAAACCCTATCGTCTCACTTCAAGAAGGAACGCATGTTGGTTGCACATGTGATTAGTGATTCATATAGTGCCGTTTCATTGGCTCATTAACAGTCATTAAGCCTAAAGATTAAACGTTGTCATATGGCTCTTAGCCATTGAGTTCAGCTTCTAATATTCTGTATTTTTTTGTCAGTAAAAATATAATTTTGATCCCTAAAATTTTCTTTTAAAATTTTTTTTTATACTTTAAAAATTACATTTTCAGCCTTATTTACTGTTAAAAATTTTGTTTTTAATCCCTAAACTATTATAATATTTTACTTTTTGTACTTAAATTTTACCAAAAGTTTATTTTTAGTCCCCCAAACTATTGAAAAAAAAGTTATTTTTTTTCATCCTTTGAATATATGAGGGATCTGATTATGGTGATCCAAACAAGTATATGTTCACCAATCACCATGATATCATCATTTCAGCAAATCCACTTTGTATTGATTGTCCACTTGGAGGTGGAGAAAAAGGTGTGATGTAGACTGATTTTGCTTTTGTTTACCAAGTATGCATGTTCATCCAAAAGATCTGATGCACTTGAATTTCACTATTTTATTTCATTTACTTTTTTTTGATAATTCCTCCTATTCTAATAAACACATAGCTATCACATTCAATGGGGTTGGTCAGGATTCAAACTAGGTAAAAATTCATATCCAATGTTTGTATTTAGATTTGGGCAGATTCAAATCTCATCTCCTTTTGCTGTTCTGTGGTTACTAATTACACAAGTATGTGCTTGGTATAATAAGAAGTCTGAATCCCATGCCACAATACTGTTTCTCTTTTTAATTTGAACTTTGTTGGGGGTATCAAATATAGATTTGAATTTGAATTCTAGTTATTTAATCAGTTTTGGACTAAATTATACCTAATCCAGACTTTTTGACAGCCCTTACGTAGAGCACAAAATTTTTTTCAGAAATCTTTGAAAATGTTTCCCAATACTTGTTCTAATAAATTATAAAAATAATATGATTGATTCGACACTACAAAACACGCGGGTCTTAGGCCGCGTTTGTAAAAACCCAGCCATAGAAGGACTAAAGCCACGTTTTTAAAAAATGTGGCTTAAAGAAAACAACAGTAGCTGCGTTTTAAACGTGCAGCCATAGAACGCGTCTCAGGCCATGTTTTCTTGAGCTATGGCCGCGTTTAAAACATTTGGCTATAGGACCTTCCTATTTCATTTTTTTTTTCTTACCTATAGCTGCGCTTATAAAATGCAGCTCTAGCTTGCCTAAAGCCGTGTTTTATAAACGCAACTTTAAATTTAGTTTGAAGCCACGTGTTTAAAACGCGGCTTTAGTTTGGGATGGGGCCGCATTTCTTAAACACGGCCTCAGATTTTGCCTATAGCCACAAGTTAAAAACGCGACTTTAGACTTTGTATAAATATATAGTAAACTAAGAACACTTTTAACCCTAGCCTCTCCCCCTCGCACATCAAGCCTAATCGATCTCTCAAGCCCGATCTCAACCCTCACCCTCCAAGCCTCCCTCTCTCAACCCCTCACCCTCCATATCTCATCTCAACCCTCACCTTCCATCTCTTCGATCTCAAGCCCTCTCTTACACTCACACACACTATCCCCACACGAGCTTTCTTCAAACCTCCGCTCGTGCCAAACCCCCCTGCAATTCACTTTCCCCATGACCTAACTTGTTGGATACCTAGACGCTTAACAGTGGTGACACACTTAATGGAGGTAAGTGAGTTTCTGTGAAATGGGTTTTTTTTTTTTTTTTTTTTTTTTTTTGAGTTTTATCATGTTTCGTGGGTTGAGAACGCTTCTAGGTCATGTGGGTTTGAAAGGTTTGGAGGGAATAATGTCAGATTTGTGTATGCATGTTTGATGTTCGATGAGATTCCCTAGTGTGGTTTTAACTGTTTGAGCTAGACATTGTTTTCCGATTAAGCATTAGCAATTCATACTTGTGTATCGTGTATGGTTCATTTAATGTAAGTAAAAAATGAATTGTGGATATTTTAAGGAAACATGAAGGTTGAAAACTTGAAATTTATATTTTTCCAAAGAGATAACAATTGCAATTGTTTGTTGAAATTTGTGTTTTTCCCAATAAAGAAATGAGCATGTGTATTACTCTAATTTTTTGTTTCCTATTCTTTTTTGTTTACTCTAATTTTGAAACGCAGCCTAAGACCAGGACCTATGGCTGTGTTTAAAACAGGGCTAAGGTGAAAGCTATAGCCGCATTTTAAATGCGGCTAAAATATGTCTTCGAAGCTGTCAACAAGGGTCCTATGGCCACACTTTTTCAAACGTGGCCTAAGGTGAAAGCTATAGCCATGTTTTAAACATGGCCATTGGTTCGATCCTATAGCCACGTTTTAAATGCGGCTATAGGTCCTAGTCTTAGGCCATATTTGAAAAAGTGTGGCCATAGACCCTTCAGGCCTATAGTCACGGGGTTTAGGCCACATTTGAAAACGCAGTCTAAAAAAATGCGACTATAGGCCAAATGGTCCTATAGCCATATTTTTCTGACCTATAACCGCGTTTTAAAAACGTGGCTATAGTACACTTTTTTGTAGTGCGAAGAGAAAACTATTACAAATAATGCAGCATATCATTTTTCTTTCTTAACCATTAGCTTTCCTTTGGATGAAGCTAATCATTCACCTCATAAACGATGGTCTTATAGCAACATATTTTACACTTGAAGTGTCATGCCCCAATCCCAAAAAATGGTCCAAAGCATGAGGAAACTACAACCCAAAAGTACTTGTAAATTTGTTTGCAATTCAATCCTAAGAATTTTCACCAACATCAAGAAATTTTGATGACAATTTCGTTAAGGGTGCTTAAAAAGTAAGTTAGAGTTCTATGAATAATTATAAGGACCACTGACTACAAAAGAATGGAAGTCTGAAAAATTATAATTACTCATCAATAATTTGTCCCATCAGGGATAAAAGTCGTCATTATTATTAGTTACAAAAGAATGTGTCAAGTATCCTCTAGAATGTACAATACCTAAGGATAATTACCACAAAAGTCCAGTCTCCATCAGTAGTTGTCTAACTATCTAGCCACAAAAACTTATTACAAAAGGGTCGCTGCCTACTCTGAAAAAGTTGGTGAAAGAAGGGGATGAGAAGAGCCTAGTAAGTAGCATAATTAATAGGGGTAGGGGAAATGCAAGTTCCATTATGATGATCATAGCCACAAAGATGTCAATACAAAGACAAGATAATCACACGTCACAAAGACGTCATTACAAAGGCAGGGGCAATCACACGTCACACAGAAGCTGTCACAAAGACAGGGCAATCACCAATATCATTGTACAATGGCAAATCACATCAAAAGCTCACAAGTTAAATATATTCAAAACACATAGTTTACTTCAAGTAGTTTCAAAAAATTGTCCAATAACCAAGAAATCCATAAAATTCTCAAGGTCTTTAAAACCATTCATTGTCAATAATATTTTCTATCAATTTCCCAAATATTACTAGTCTATGCATCTTTAGAAATTGCAACAATACAACAATTTCATGAAATCCATTATCGAAAGAATTCATTAAGAAGCCACTTATCTTGTAATCCACAAAAGCCTAACTTCGAAAGCTCGAAAAAGAGGTCAACTAAGACCTAAACAAAGTCAAGCAAACCTATCACGATAAGTATCAAGCTTGATAATATGTCTAGCTATGAAATGGAAAGTTACTAACTAAGCAACTGATAAGCAAACCTCAATATTTAAAACGTGCTTATTTTTTTGATGAACGTTTAAAACGTCTTGGATTCCATCCCACCCACTCCTTTTATAATAAAGTCCTAATACTTTATAAGGTGCTCCCTTAAGATTTACCGAACATAACTAATAGAGAACCATGAAACAAGATATATCTCAAAATCCACCATTACAAGCCAAATCTAAACTTTCAATTAGCTCCAAAACAAACTCAGTAGAAATAAAAACTAGATTTACCAATTATTTCACATTAAAAGGCCAAAGTCAAATTTACCATCGGTAAACCTCAAATGGCCACTAATTTTCAGAAAATATCCACAACCGTTCACAAAAAAAGTACACAAAATCAAAATCCTAAATTTAATCACATAGATATCACCCAAGAAGCTCATGTTAGAAAGAAATCTAACCACAACATGAAAATCCACCAAAATGTTAAGAGTTTACCTTAAAAAAAAAAAGAAAAAAAAGAAAAAAAAAAAAGAAAAAAATAAAAAAATAAAAAAAAGAGAGAGATAGTGGAGCCTAAGAGCTTCCTACGGTTTTTTCGGGTGAATCCCGTTGGAAAAAACAATGGTGGAGTGAGCACCGGTGAGAGAGTGAGAGAGAGGTGTGAGGAGTGTGTGTGTGTGTGTTTGTGCTTAGTTGGCCAGCCAAGAGAGAGATAGAGATGATATTTGTGTGGAGGCGGGGAAATAGTCAAATAGATGGGATTGGTGGGTCTCCAAAGAAATCTGATGCTTTTTTTTTTTCAAAGCTTGGTGAAAGCTGTTAGCTCAATGGGACCTTCTATCGAAATATGGGATCTTGACATTGTATGTGTGGATTATTGATATTAATCCAACTAGAATATTGATATTTCCAATTACCATATGAAGTAAAAGGGACACATAAATTATGGAGGAAAGACTTTAAATTTATATAAAGAGTTTTATGGCTCAAAGAGTTTCTTACCTCCACAAGCTAGGGCTGGTCGCTTTGCCACAGGACTATGCTACATAGACCACTTTGTCCATGTCAATCGTCTTGTGGGAACTAGCTTGCACACGCATGGAATGTTGGCTTTCTAGACAATAATGCAGCATTGTGGAGATGGATTTATGTTTTGGCGTTGAGTATGAATCAACAACTTTTGTCTAAGGTTGCAATAATCAACAGTTTTTGGTTGCAATCTTAGACAGAAAGTTGTTGATCTTTACTCAACGCCATGTCTTCAATAATATATTGTTAATTAAAGCTCACTAGCTAGCTCTATGAGTAAATGGATATTGTCTAATAATGTGGCTATTATTTATAGGGCAGAGAGGAGCTGGAAACAGAGAAAAGTCCATTTCAAACTTCAAATACTTGGTAAAAAACGAAGGGCCATGTTTAATGCAGTCGTTAACAATCCATTTTAAGAGAGTTTTGATATTATTTTTTATAAAAAATGAAAAAAACTGTTAAAATATTAATTTTTTTTTCTTTTCTTATAAAAATTTTCTTTAACTAGATTTTTAATCAGTGCCCTAAGGACACTCATTAGTATTTCCCAAAAACGAAAACTAAGAAAATAAAAAAGGTAGATTAGGCAATTTTTTTAGGGCCCGTTTGGTATATGTGTTTAAATACATGTTTTTAGTTTTTCAACAACATTATGCATATTTTTACATATTTTTCACCTACGTGTATTTCCAAAAAACCTATAAACTTTTGTTTAAACACACGTATCCAACAAGCTCTAAGTGTTCGTATTGGTCAACAAACGTAATTGCTAGCGTGCGTCCTACTCATGTTATCAACCATTAATTCCACGTGAAAAACAGAATTATTACTACTTTTGATAATCAAGTTTTGGGCAAAAATGCACAAAGTGGCTGCATGTTTTTCCTATACAACTACGCTAGATGTAAAAAACACTTCGTCAATTAATAAAAAAAAAACATGTAGTAGTAAGAATTGTTAACATTAAATATAATGTTATCAGAAATAATATTTTCCATACAAAAATTCAAAAAAAAAAAAAAAAAAAGATCAAATACATTGCACAAAGCTATTTTCTAGCTAGTTCAACTTTGTCAGTGATCATGACAATTGAGACAACCATGTGCTTGACTTCGCCAGTACAATTAATATGACTCTGATCCTATTATTTGTAACGATACATGGGCAATTCTTAATGATAACCTATATTCACTATTTCGGTCCCCCTTGCCCCTTTGACCAAGTATAAGGGCCTTTGGTTTATAGCTAGTTGAAAGTCACATGTTTAGAACCTAGCTAGCATGGGTTACTACTGATTTTAATGGATAAAGACTTAAACCAAGTAGTTATTTAGTCAATATTCAGAAATATATAAACTGGAAACAAATACCACCGCTCATCTAGGCAAGTTGGTACCTGAGTTCTATAGTGACCTGTTGCTTGGAAGTTCAATCCCCCACACTTAGCCAGAAAAAAAAAAAAATTGTAAACAGATCACCACCGCACGCACATAGAGACCAACATATATTGAAAAAAAAAAAAAAAAAACTCTTTAAAGTCATGTTTAGTGGTGAACTCAAGAATTTATTTTTGGGGGAGTTAATAATAAATAAGATGGCTAAATCTTTTTTCTTTGTATAAACTACAAAGACAATTCAATACAGAAATTTAGTACTTTATAAGTTATTGGGTATTCATTACTACTTTTCCCATGTATATATGAATCCTCTTTACATGTCCAGCAGGTTAATTACAGGGTTAGGTATTTCATTTCTGTTGTTCTAATGAGAAACTAGTTTAATTAACACTACTCCATGGAAAATAAAATGCAGGGCAATCTGTGAAGTTTCCACGAAGTGCCTTATTTTGGGCGATTTTTTAGACTAAATCACACTTAGGATTTTCACATCAAGTAAGTGAAAAACAAAAGTATTACGTAATTAAATTCTCCCTAACCAAACAACAGGCAATGCTATTTGTAAGTAGTTTAGAGCTAAACATTTAGGCATATATCTTATTCAACATATCCTTATAGTTGAGCCTGTACTTTCTTTCATGCATGAAAGAGAATTTGACGATGCAACTATTCTACGAGGCTTTGACCAATAAATATATTATCTTAGCACATATGGAGTTTGTTATATGAGATCAATTAATGTTTTTGTCAATATGTTATTTACATATAAACCACAACTGATCTATTTAATGTCGAGTACATTTAGAAATAAATCTACATAAATTTAAAATAAAGAAAATTAATATGAACATCCAACTAGAGAAGGGATCAACTTATATGTGTATCATCACTCTTCCCGTGTGTAGGTCCTTTAAAGCTAAGAAAAAGTAACGTGCCCCTTGCTAGCAAATATATTATTTTTCTTGCATTTTTCAACATAAAACATTTTATATTAGAAAAAACTGAAAAAAAAAAAAAAAATTAGATTAGTATATTGTGACAAACTTTGTCGTTGTTACAACTTACGTAAAGAAATGGAATGAATAAATTAATAGACTAGTTGATCTAATTAAGTTGAGAACAAGTTGCCTTAGTAATTACTTTAGGTTTAAAACAAGTATGATCTTGAAAATAAAAGTTAAGGATAATTACATACCATCTTTCTATGATTTGGTTCTATCACAATTTAGAACACAAAATCACAAACATTTAATTATTACATTTGATCCCTAAGATTTAGGCTAAAATGAAATCATTAGATTTTTCTCCACATTATCCCTAACAATTTCATTTCAGTCTAAACTTTAGGGTCAAGAATCATATAACTTAGTAGCATAGCAAGTTCTTCTTTATTTGGAGAATTACGATTCAAATCTCTCCTCATTGTTGTAACTATTGAATACAAAATAAAAATAAAACTTTAGAGAGTCAACATGTAGTAGTTGACAAAACTTGTGAGGCTAGATTGTAATAGGCCATACAAAAAGGAGAAATTTTTATCCACAACTACAAAATCTAATAATTTGGAGAGAAAACCCCAAACAATTTATATTTTAATTCAAACTTTTGAGAGGTTAAATATAACAATTGAAAGTTCAAATATTTATTAAATTATTATCAAACCAAACCAAAAGGGAGTAATTTGTAATTTTTCCTGAAAGTCATTGTAAAAGAAACATTTGGCTAAAAGTATATAATAAAAGAATAAGATCAATTACATGTGATCATGATCTCATAACTTATAAATATTTTTTTTCTTTTGTCTTTTTTAATAATTCAATTCAAGGATGGGGCCAGGAGATTGATTGAGTGCGGGGCGAGAAGAGGTGAAGTATTTATGAAAGAAAGAGTCTTAAAAGCTACGATGATGATTTGGTTGTCTGAGTTTTTTGAATGTTGTAAAAGGAGGTTAGTATGGACCAAACCTAATGTAACCTTGCTGAATTTCGTCAAGTTGAACAACATGATACTCACATATATCCACATGCAATTTGAGATGCCGTTTCAACGAACTAATATTATTTGAATTATTTTTGTAAAAATAGTCAAATATTGTAGTTATTTTCCCCCTAATCTACAAATCAAATAAAAGTTTCAATGATATTGTTCTAATAAAAATAATTATTATTATTACTAAGATTAATTATAAAATATGTCAAGACAAATAACAAATAAACAAATAAAAGGACAAACAAACAAATTAACAAGATACCCACTCCAATACTATGCAGTATGCACGACACTACAATTCACACGGACCACACCTCAAATTCTCAATAAGTCTAAAGGCGCACCAAAATTGATAACAAATTTTACATAAGTGGCAAATTGTCAACAGTAAATAATAAAGTAAAATTTGTTATAAAAATGATAACTTATCAACTCAACAGGTGTAAAATCTATTATTAAATTGTTGTGTATAGAGTTTTATTAAATTTCAACAACAAACCAGTCAAAACTTTCAAACTCAATCAACTTTATAGTAAGTGTGCATTTTGGATACAACTTATTTTACTGAAAATTAAAAACTAAAAACAATAAAAAAAATATTTGTTTATTGTTTATTATTGTTTGGCACTGTTCATTGGCCTAAATTTACTGTTCATGACCAATGAACAGTACATAACACGCTGGTTAAAAAAAAAAAAAAAAAAATGCTCTAAACGCAAACATGGACATGAATCCAAACTGGCCTTAAATGTCTTCTCAAAAAACTTTACAATAACTAAATGTAAAGTCTTTACTTTCAAATAATTAAATAATCATGCATTCAAAGCAATTGAAATAAAGCATCAATCCAAAAAAAAAAAAAGAAGAAAATAGAAGAAGAGAAAGATAGACTTTAACGGTACAAATATATATTTTGTAAAACAAAATATTACTCATTTTCTCAGTGAGACTCTGCTCTTATGACCATCTATGTGAGAGAGAAAGAGTGACTGAGATCAGTGGCTGAGCCAGAATTTCAAGTCAGGAGGGGCAAGATTTAAAGACAAGATTGAAGGTAAAATTAATCTAAGAAATATTAATCAATACTGATAACAAAATAAATAAACAACTATATGCCAAAGTCATTGTCATACATAATCTAATATGAAATTTTACTTTAATTCATTTTTTTCATTTCAAATTAAATTTACTCAATTGCAAAATCTACTTCAACACGAGCTCATTTAGAATTTGACCTGGACATATTACTATGAAGTATATATGTGTTCCTCAATGCCATGAATGCTTTTAAAATCTAATGTAGACATTCGAGTTTATAGCAAAAACTCAGTTTTTTTTTTTCTTTTTTCTTTTAGATCAGCAAAAACTCAGGTTGAGACTGAAAATGGTTGATTACAAGAGAAAAAAAGTTGTAAATAAGAGGCTATTTGGTGAGGTGCTACAGTTTGGTATCACTATATTTTTTTTCCAGTCCTATTCAACGAAGTTGTGTGCAAAACCAATGTACTAGTAGGTGGGACCCATTATTTAATAAAAGTGCTACTTCAGTGCTTTGTGCATGTAAAATTGTCTTCTTGTTGACTAAAAGGTTGCTTCTGTTAGGAGGGGAAAATAACCTTTTACCACTTTTATTAATAGTATACTACTAATACATAGAAAATTTTTGAGAAGGTCAGGGGGGGCAACTGCCCCCCCCTCGACCCCCCCTCTCTACGCCCCTGACTGAGATATATGCGACGCGACAGAGAGATAGAGTTAGAGAAATAGAAAATCAGTTTAATGGGCTAATTCTTTTAAAATTTTTGTTGGTAACTTTTGTTGATTGGGCTATTTTTTCTTTTGTTGTTGGAATTTTATTTTTTAGATTGATAAACTTTTGTTAGTAGGCTAATTTTGTTGTTACCTATATATACTCTTTAGTTAGTCCCTGATTCAATTGCTACAATAAGAACGGAAAAATTATTCAAACCTTTTTTTTTTATGAAATAAATCAGTTAATATTACTTAGCTATAAGGCTGTAAATTTTAAATATGTTTGCAGTTTTTACCTCTTATAAATTCTTCTCATACATCCTTTTTATATATTCCTCATTTCCTTTTACAAAATAATGGAGTTTCTATCATGTTCTTTTTCAGTCCAAAAAAGTTAAAAAGGAAACAAACAAGTTTAAGCTAGCTTTTTACAAATCAGCGACAGGGAGTTTTGAACGTTATGCATGCATTGCATGCGAAAGGCTCCAACTTCCAAAAAAGGTAACCAAACAAGTAAGCTTTCTTGTATTTTAGTGTGAAGAAATAAGTTTATTCACATGGTTCTCACCACCAAAACCGTAAGTAACGCATGGTTCTCACCACCCCAAATTCCAAGGCTCAAAAGCTAAGTTTTTCATCCTAATCTTTCCCTCAAAACCCCTATAAAAACTCTCTCTCACCACCCCAATGAACCAACCAACACACACATACAATATTGTAAGAGAGATATGGCAATGTACATCAATACTAACATCTTGCTCTTGGCTTTCTTCGCCATTACTGGGATTCTGTTCTCTGGTAACAACAACAACATGGTTGTTGGCGAAGATTGCCAAGCTGACATACTGGGTTTGCAAGCTCAATGTGCATTGTACTTTCAGAAGGTTTTGCCAAGGATGAACCCATCTCAACAATGCTGCAGTGTTATCAAGAAGGCGAACATGCCATGCGTGTGCCACCACATGACCAAGAATGATGAGAAGATACTTGACATGAAGAAAGTGATCTTTGTAGCACAGTACTGTGGCAGGCCAGTTGCCCCTGGGACCAAATGTGGAAGTAAGAAACTCTTAAAACTCTTTATATATATATATATATATATATATGAACCTATTCTACACAATTTATGTGTTCCTTTTATTCCATATGGTAATTGGAAATGAATTTTGTGTGTGTGTGCATGTTTTTTGTTTGGTGATGAGTTGGTAAATTAGCATAAGTTTGGATTAGTTTTTTATTTTGGCTATTTGCTTATATACAACTTTTTAACATCTTTTATAATTCTTTCTATTTTTATTTTTGCGGGATTAGTATATCATAGTTTAGTATTAAAAAAATAGAGTGTGGCTGTTTGAATTTAAAAAATGATAAGAGATAAGGAGGAAAATAGGATGCATCTGTTTAAATTTCAAAACTAATAAGAGATAAGAAGATGTTAAATTACTAAGAACGTGAATTTACTGAGAGGTTTTAAATTTTGAGCTTTTATTTTATGAATTTGTCCATCTTAATTGAAAACCTATAAATAAGCGAAGAGGGAATATTTTGAAATATTCAAGATAGAGTTCACAGCTTAAGTAGCTGAGAAGTCCTTTAAATGGTAGTCTAGATAACCAAATAATTGAAATAAACAAATAGACTTTCAACAATAGTAAGTTAATTCAAATAGACATATTCGAACTTATTTTGACTTAGGTAAAAATGAAATTATTCCTTTTGTATTTTCTTTGATCTATGGCTTGAGTTACTTTACTTTTCTGGAGTAGAAAAAACAAAAAAGGGTTGCTTTGCTTAGTCGCTTATGGAATCGCAATTTGGGTTTATACATGTTTTGCTTATCTCTTGTAATATCTATTGCAGGTTACACTGTTCCACCACCGCCTCCAACAGCATGACGTTAAATAAAGTGACTGCATGCAACTTTAGGAGCTATGACTCATGTAATGTCAGAGAAGAAAAAATGACATAAATTTGGAAATCATATGCTTCTATGTTTTATTACTAAAAATATCTATCGTTACTAGTGTGAATTTAAGTTTGCCAATGGAATGAATTTGTTACATTAAATTTTTAAATCCATCAATTCCTGACGATTGGGACAATGTTAACTTAACATGGACAATCTTCATAGCTTTTGGAATAATCGAAAATTTAATATAATTAATTGTTAAGAACAGATCAAAAGCATTATTTAAAAGTCTATGGTTGTCAGATAAGAGTCCTAGGATCAAATTCTACCAACATAAAAAAAAAAGAGGACAATTAGTGTAAAAATCATGTCAATGGGTCAATGGACATTCCGGTTGTACGTCCTTCTTCTTATTAATAGATACAATAGAATTTTAACACACACACACACACACACATATATATATATATATAGACACACACACACATATATATATTACGTTAACTACATGATAATTGTTCTCTATAAGCAAGTCAAAACGCCAATTAATTATTGGTGTAGGTGGTATTTGAATCTCGATATCTTAAATAAAATAAAATAATATAATCATTTTAATGGGTTACCCACTAACCGCTGCTATTGTGTTTACTTGTTAGTACTACTTATTAGGATTTCTGTTGAGAGGAGAAGAGCAAAATTATTGCGTCACACTTCTTTTTTATTTTGTTTGTGGTGTGGGAGAGTTTGGGAGACTCACACCCCAAGTTGTGTAACTTGTGTTTGATAGAACTTTTTTTTTTTTTTTTTTTTGAGAGAGAGAGAGTTCCAACCTATGATGTCTACTCCTGATAGTACTTTTTATTATCAGATCATGACACCAATCGGTTTTTGATATATGTGGGGATTGAACCTTAGACTCTTATTCAACCATTAGAAACTTTACCAGTTGAACTAATTGAAACACACATGTTTGATAGCACTATGTTTGTGAGAAGTTATGCACCATCCCTTTCATAGTTTGGGAGTTCCACGGCGCTCTAAAGTCAAGAGCAATGATGCACATATTCATGTTAATTTGGAGAGAATGGGGTAAGAGATAATTAATAAAATGCGAGGTGAAGGGGTTATCACTTATCAATCAGAATCTAATAAAATGAAATTACAAATTTTCCCCTACTATAATTTAGTTCTTAAACATTTAAGTTTTTATTCTTTTTTTGATAGTTTGATAGTTAAGAGAGAGGGGTTTGAACTATGAATATCTCTACTAAAAATACCAAAGAAAAAAAAAATGTCAATTGAATAAGGCCCTTGTCTTTTAAATGTTATTTTTAACTTCTTTAAAGTATGAGTTAAGAAACAATTAACAGGTTTTTGTTCAAATACTACTTAAAAAATTTATCATAAAAGTCACTCAGGTATATATAAAACTGTGGGGGGTAAAAGACCAGGAGGTCCATGTTAATGTCTACAAAAGACCAAGGACCCAGTCCAAAGAAAAACCCCTCCTCGGCCATGGGAAGAACCCTCCTCGGCATGGATGTAGCCGAGGACAAAGGGAGCAACCTACTACTGGTAGTGACGCTCTAGATCATTCCACGAAACAAGAAAAGTACTAAAGCAGAAAAGGACAACGGAGAAAACGGAAATGTCTGAGGGAAAGGCTGCCATTATTGCACTCAGTGCCTTGTGCTTGACATAGCCATACTTTTCTGCCTTTACAACCACTCCTAACAACTAGAGGGAAGGGCTAATGGGACAAGTACCTACCCCAGGAACCCAATTCAGGAGGAAGGAACCTACTATAAAAAGGGAGTGGAGGGAGACATAGGGGAGGGGCTGAGACCCCTAACACACCGGAGGCACCAGAAAAAGCTCCTCGGACTGCGCCGAGGACCAATCTCCTTTGGTAAACTCAGTTAACCTCAACTTGATCATGAAGAACACCATGTTAACTATTGTCCATATACTAAAGTCTAGCTCTTTAACCCATTCTCTACAAATTCATTGTACCGGTCTCACTGGTCTAAGGTCCATACATCTTGGGCCTGGGCTGAAAAATGTGACCCTATAATTGGCGCCGTTTGTGAGAAGAGCTTGTGCGTTAGCGAATGCAACGGTTAATCACGGTGGGATCAAGCTCCTATTAGCAGGAGCCCCTCAAGAAGACCATTTTGGCAGTGGTACAAGCTACACGAAAGCCTTCCCATCATTTCCAAGAACACATCGTCATTGTCGTAACTTAGCTTCCACTTAGGTCTACACTTCGAAGCGTTGATTACGTGGGAAGGATTGCTAAACGGAGCGCGGTTCTAGGGGCTTCTAACGTCAGATGTGTGCCCCGTACACTTGTCAAATGGCTGATTCTCACGGGCTTAGTAGTCTGGTTCGCTGAATTCCTTTCAAAGAAAGAAGTCGAGGGCCAAATCGGAATCTTTTGAAGCGGTTAAACAGAACCTTAGCTATGTCGGGTCTCTAGACCTCCGACTTTGAGGAAATAAACGCATACTAACAACTTTCTAAACGACTAAGTACTAGACAGAACCAAGGTCTTGCATGGTCCTCGGACTCAAACCTATGGGGAAACTAGCTACTTTAAGAAAATCTAAGTGCTAGACAAAACCAAGGTCTTGCATGGTTCTCGGACTCAAACCTATGGGGAAACTAGTTACTTCAAAGAAGAATCTAAGTACTAGACAGAACCAAGGTCTTGCATGGTCCTCAGACTTAAACCTATGGAGAAATTAGATACTTTAAGAAAATCTAAGTACTAGACAGAACTAAGGTCTTGCATGGTCCTCGAACTCAAACCTATGGGGAAACTAGCTACTTCAAGAAAATCTAAGTGCTAGATAAAACCAAGGTCTTGCATGGTCCTCGGAATCAAACCTATGGGAAAACTAGTTATTTCAAAGAAGAACCTAAGTACTAGACAGAATCAAAGTCTTGCATGGTCCTTAGACTCAAACCTATGGGGAAACTAGCTACTTCAAGAAAATATAAGTGCTAGACAGAACTAAGGTCTTGTATGGTCCTCGGACTCAAACCTATGGGGAAACTAGCTACTTCAAAAACAAAAAAAAAAAATCTAAGTACTAGACAAATCCAAGGTCTTGCATGGTCCTCGGACTCAAACTTATGGGGAAACTAGTTACTTCAAAGAAGAACCTAAGTACTAGACAGAACCAAGGTCTTACATGGTCCTCGGACTCAAACCTATGAGGAACCTAGTTACTTCAAAGAAGAATTTAAGTGCTAGACAGAACCAAGGTCTTGCATAGTCCTCGGACTCAAACCTATGGGAAACTAGTTACTTCAAAGAAGAATCTAAGTGTTAGACAGAACCAAGGTCTTGCATGGTCCTCGAACTCAAAGCTACTTCAAGAAAATCTAAGTGCTAGACAGAACCAAGGTTTTGCATGGTCCTCGGACTCAAACCTATAGGGAAACTAGTTACTTCAAGAAAATTTAAGTGCTAGATAGAACTAAGGTTTTGCATGGTCATCGGACTCAAACCTATAGGGAAACTAGCTACTTCAAGAAAATCTAAGTGCTAGACAAAATCAAGGTCTTGCACGGTCCTCGGACTCAAACCTATGGGGAAACTAGCTACTTCAAGAAAAACTTAAGTCATAGACGGAACAAAGGTGTCGCGTGGTCCTCGGACCTCCGGTTTTGTGGAAACTAACACGCGACGGTACCTTTCAAAGCGTTTAAGCTAAGTTCAATCATGCCTCAGTTCTCGGACTAGACGCCTAAAGCAGGTTAAAGTTATAAATATCATCAGAAACGTGGAAAAGAACCCTAGTACCCGGTGCTCCCCTCGGACAGTTTACTTTAGGTTACACGTCCTTGGGCGGTCACCCTGTTCACAATGCAGAACATGCGGTTGTTTTCCTGGTTAGTCTTATATAGTTAACTTACTTAAAGTCGACATTGTTGTGCCCGTCAGTTTTGATAAGTTCAAGGTGACAACTCTTTACCATCAACGACATCAGTTCTAAGTACTATTCAAAAGAAAAAACACCAGCACACCCATTCATAAAATAATTATTGCAGAAAAGAAAAGGTACACAAAATGAAATAAAATCGTCTTTTTATTGGATAAAGAAGAAGTACAATATACATAAAAGGGCTTAGACAAGCCTATATCATAAGCTAACTATAAAAAGCAGTACACGGGAGTGATAAATCCTCAATCTTGCTCCTGCAGCAATTAAGCAAGTATGGATGACACCGGCGATGGAAGAGAAGAAGAAGCAGAGATGCCCAATCCACGATCTTGCTCCAGCAGCAATCAAGCAAGTATGGATGGCACCGGCGGTTGAAGAGAAGAAGAAGCAGGAACGCCAAATCCACATACTTGCTCTAGCGGCAATCGAGCAAGTATTAGTCTAGCAACAATCGAGCAAGTATGGATGGTACCGACGATGAGAAATCCAAACCCACAAACATGTGACATACGGCGCTAGAAGAAAATCCATATTTTGTCGCACCAAAAATCTGATGCGACCTACACCTGCTTCAGATTTTGGCTGAAGGAAGAGAGACTTCTTTCTTGTCTAGTCGAGGGGGAGAAATATCTTTGGCCTCTGTCTCCCTTGTTCTAACTGGGTCATTCTGAATCCCGGAGACACTTAGGGTTTCTGAAGAGGGTCACCCTTATCCTGGACCATTTCACTACCTAAATCTCAATCACTATCATAGTGGAGACTTTGGGAACATTCGGAGAGTTAAAAGCCTGAAAAACTCAAAGGTCTACGAATAAAGAAGAATGATCTCCCCCTCATGTGTCTTATATAGGGGACAAACCTGGTGGTAATCAATTTGCCCAAATCTCCAAGAAGGAATTACAAGCGAGATAAATCTCGCTCAATTTCCAAAGCAATCTTCAGCCATTGGATTTGTGTCACCTCGTGAAAAGACCTTAATGAAAGCGCGCCTCGTGTATCGAAACGGCAGGAACGCGGCTTGGATAAACTAGAAGAATGTCTCACAGCCAAGAACGTGCCTCAGGCAAGTGAAGAGGCACTGGCACTGATGAAGGACAAGATTAGACAAGCCATGACAGAGGCCCGATGTCACCAAAACCCTCCTCTCCGTCCGAGGAGCCGAATAGTAGGATTTTGAGTGGCTATTGTGGGGGGTAAAAGACCAGGAGGTCCATGTCAATGTCTACATAGGGCCAAGGGCCCAGTCCAAGGAAAAACCCCTCCTCGACCATAGGAAGAACCCTCCTCGGCATGGATGTAGTCGAGGACAAAGGGAGCAACCTGCTACTGATAGTGACGCTCCAGATCATTCCACGGAACAGGAAAAGTACTAAAGCAGAAAAGGACAACAGAGAAAACGGAAATGTCTGATGGAAAGGCTGCCATTATTGCATTCAATGCCTTGTGCCTGACATAGCCATGTTTTTCTACCTTTACAACCACTCCCAACAACTGGAGGGGAGGGCTAATGGGACAAGTACCTACCCTAGGAACCTAATTCAAGAGGAAGGAAACTACTATAAAAAGACAGTGGAGGGAGACAAAGGGGGGGGGGGGCTGAGACCCCTAACACACCAGAGGCACCAAAAAAAGCTTCTCGGACTGCACCGAAGACCAATCTCCTTTGGTAAACTCAGTTCACCTCAGCTTGATCATGAAGAACACCGTGTTAACTGTTGTCCATACACTAAAGCCTAGCTCTCTGACCCATTTTCTACAAATTCATTGTACCGAGCTCACTAGTCTAAAGTCTCATGCATCTTGGACCTGGGCTGAAAAATGTGACCCTACAAAAACTATGTGTCGATAAATAATTTAAATATTATCTTGAAATGTGGGGTGTAATATGTGAGTGCATTAATTGGTGTGTGTTTCAATAAGATATGTTAGGACTAATCTGTTTGTAAATATGATACAAACATCAGGGCTGGCTCAATAGGTGATGCAATTGCCTAAGGCCCCTAAATAAAAGAAGGCCCCCATTTGTAAAAATATATATATATATATATATATAATATTTATTTATATATTTTAGTTAAAAAAAATTTTAAGCATTTTTATTGGTCAATAAAATACATTAAAAAGGCCCCGTTGTATCTAAAATGCAAAAAGTTAAAAAGGAAAAAAAGA
Source organism: Quercus lobata (assembly GCF_001633185.2). Classification (NCBI taxonomy): domain Eukaryota; kingdom Viridiplantae; phylum Streptophyta; class Magnoliopsida; order Fagales; family Fagaceae; genus Quercus; species Quercus lobata. The sequence goes on along the minus strand of NC_044907.1, from coordinate 13,273,580 downwards.
GAATAATGAAAATAGTCCTAATAATATTCAAACATCTGATGTAACAATAATTGATAATGAAAAACAAAATAATTTAGAAGAAAATGAAAAAATGACTAACCTACTTACTAATAATATCTATGATCCAAGTCAATGGGAAAATATTGATACAAAATTAAGAGATTTATTAGTAGAAAAGGGTCCAATTAGAGACAATGATCTAAAATTTCCTTTAGATAAAGATCGTAGACATTTTTCTACTACATTTTATTTTAAAAAGTTATCAAATGGGGAGAAATTTGATAGAAGATGGCTAGTGTATTCAAAAGATTTGGATAAAGCATTTTGTTTTTGTTGCAAGTTGTTTAATTCAACAACACATGGTAGTAGTACAAATCAACTTACTAATGAAGGAACTAATGATTAGAGAAATATTAGCAATAAGATTAAAAATCATGAAACAAGCAAAGAGCATGTTACTAACATGAATGCTTGGATTGATTTAGAAATGAGATTATTGAAAAATAAAACAATTGATAAAAATTTCCAAGAACAAGTTAACAAAGAGAAAGATAATTGGGAAAAAGTGTTGTTAAGAATTATTGTTGTAGTAAAAAATCTTGGAAAAAATAATTTGGCCTTTCGAGGAAAAAATGAAAAGATCTATCAAGAAAATAATGGAAATTTTTTAAGTCTAATTGAAATGCTTGTAGAATTTGATCCAGTAATGCAAGAACATGTACAACATATTCAACATGGTGCAATTCATAATCATTATCTTGGACATAATATACAAAATGAATTGATACAATTGTTAGCAAATGAAATTAAAGGTAAAATTATTAAAACGATTAAGGAAGCAAAATATTTTTCAATTATACTTGATTGTACTCCTAATGTAAGTCATCAAGAACAAATGACTCTAGTACTACGATGTGTGAATATTTCAACTAGTCCAATAAAAATAGATGAGCATTTTGTAGAATTTTTAAAAGTAGATGATACTTCTGGAAAAGGTATTTTTAATGAAATTATAAGTGTAATAAAAAGTCTTGAACTTGATATTAATGATGTACGTGGACAAGGATATGATAATGGGTCTAATATGAAAGGAAAAAAACAAGAGGTACAAAAAAGAATAATTGATATAAACCCTAGAGCACTTTACACACCGTGTGGGTGTCATAATCTTAAACTTGTGCTATGCGATGTGGCTAATTCTTGTCCTAAAGCTATATCTTTTTTTGGAGTAGTACAACGTATATATACATTGTTTTCTTCTTCCACAAAGCAATGGAAAATTTTACAAGATAATGTTTCAAGTTTAACTCTTAAACCATTGTCACAAACACGTTGGGAAAGTCGAATTGAAAGTGTAAAAGCAATAAAATTTCAAGTTTTAGAAATAAGAGATGCTTTGTTACAATTAGCAAAAACGAGTGAAGATCCTAAAACAAAAAGTGAAGCTGATTTTTTGGCAACATATGAGCTTGAAAGTTTTGAATTCTTGTTAGGCATGACTATTTGGTATGATATATTATTTGCCGTTAACTCTGTTAGTAAAAATTTACAATCAAAAGACATGCATATTGACATTGCCATAGATCAACTAAAGGGTCTCATATCTTTTTTTAAAAAATATATAAAGAAGATGGATTCACATCTGCTATGATTTCATCTAAAGAGATTGCAATCAAAATGGAAATAGAGCCTATATTTCATGAAAAACGTATAATTTGTAGAAAGAAACAATTTGATGAGAATGTCAATGATGAGATAACACAATCTGCTGAAAAATCTTTTAGAATTAATTATTTTTTATATATAATAGATCAAGCTATTTCATCAATTGAAAGTAGGTTTGAACAATTTCAAATATATGAGGATGTTTTTGGTTTTTTATTTAATTTTGAAAAACTAAAAGCACTAGATGATAATAGTTTGAAAAAAATATTGTCTTAATCTTGAAAGTTTTCTCAAACATGATGTTTATTATGATATTAATGGCTTAGATTTATATTCAGAACTAATAGTTTCAAAAGAAGTTGTGAAAATAGATGAAAATACTCCAATTAATGTATTTAATTATTTAAAAAGACTAGATTCTTTTCCAAATGCATATATTGCTTATAGAATATTACTAACAATACCTGTTACGGTTGCATCTGCAGAATGAAGTTTTTCAAAATTAAAATTAATAAAATCTTATTTAAGGTCTACTATATCACAAGAAAGATTAAGTGGATTAGCTATATTATCAATTGAAAAAGAAATGTTAGAGGAACTTAAATACAAAAACTTAATTAATAATTTTGCATCTCAAAAAGCAAGAAAAATAGATTTTAAATAAAAAATTTTAATATATATATATATATATTATTTTATTAATATTTAATTATAAAAAGGCCCCCTTAAACTTTTCACCTAAGGCCCCCAAAGTTGTTGAGACGGCCCTAACAAACATACAAGTGCTTTTATTAAAAATAATGCTAGTTGGAGAAAAAAACTTAAAATAATAAAACAATGCTTCTCTTATGGTGGATTTGATAAGAGATCTGATTTTAGGACAATGTGAAATTAATTAAGTTTCTACGGAGAGATGAGAGAATGTGATTAAGGACAGAGAAAGGTTGAATAATAAATTGTTTTAAAAAAAATAGAGAAAATAACAAATGCATGATGCTACAATGCTGCTTTAAATTTGATGATATTAATGTAGCATATTGTAAAAATTTAAATAGTGTTAGAGTACCAAATGTGGAGGTGATTTTGCAATAGAATGTTCTTCTTTATTTGATCCCCAAGGTTTAGACTAAAGAGAATTTGTCAACCAAAGTATCCCTAATAGTTTTATTTTAATCCAAACTTTAGGGTGAAGAGTCTTGTACCTCATGATAGCATAGAATGTTCTTTATTAGAATAACAAGCATTTCAATTCTCCTCTTCATTGTTGTAACTATCGAATATTGAAAAAAAAAATCATACTTTAGTGTGGTCAAAATGTAGCAATCGAGAAAACTTGTGAGACTAAATTGTGATTAGGCCAAACCAAAAGGGGAATATTTATATTCACCATTGCAAAATCTATAAATTGAACGGAATCCTAACAATTTTTGTTTTAATTCAAACTTTAAGAGAGTCATATATAACAAAATTTTGTAGACTGTTTAAATTGCAATAAAACCAAACTACAAGAAAGCAATTATATAATTTTTCTAAAAAGTCATTGTAAAAGAAACATTTTGCTAATTGTATTTTTACATAATAAAAAAATTAGATGAATTACGGGTGATTATGAACTCATAAATTATAAATACGGTTATTTATTTATTCAATTGTTACAACAAGTAAAAAATGCATAATTTGAATCATGCATGGTTCTCCTTATTAAAAAAAAAAAAAAAAACAACAACAACAACTCATAAAATCCCACTTAGATAGTATCTCTCTTATAAACTCCAATTATACACCCTCCTCAAAAATAAAAAAATCTTTTTTTTTTTCATTTATTTCATTCTAAAAAATAAAAAGAAAACAGACAAGTTTAAGGAAGCTATTACCAATAACTTTTTTACATCATTAATTACAACAGGTTTTGAACGTTAGGTTTAGACCTCATGCATTGCATGCCAATGGCTCTAACGTCCAAACTTCCAAAAGGTTACAAAATCTCAGGGCCGGCGTTTTCGGATTGCCCATATGATTTTCGGGAAGCCAAGATTGAGACTCAACTTTGGGCTTAGAATATGGCCCAAAGGCTATTGGTGAAGTGTGAAAGACTCATTTTTGCTCAAAGTCCGGGTTGCATCCAACAAAGATTATAATAAAACTCCAAAAGTACCTTTTGCAAAGATTAGCTAGCACAATGAATGACACACCACAATAAGTGCTTAAATAATAGTCTAGCAGTAAACAAGAGAAACGTCCAGTGGTAGATGTCTGGAAAATTAATAAATGTATTTGCACAATAAAAATTATGCATTTTCTCTGTAGTCGGTTAATATAAAAGTGGGTCTATTATAACAAATACACAAGAGGAAAATGGTTCAATAGGAATATGAGAGATCTCCAACGATAGACGTCTGACAGATTAATAGGTGTGTTTACATGATAAAAAATCATATAGTTTATTCATTATTATTAAGTCAACATGAGGGAAAACTTCCATCGTATCCAAGACATAATGGCCTTCATTATAATAGCAAAAACAAGGATTAAAGGCCTTATAATTACAAGTAGAAAAGGAAAATTAGGATGGAATGAAGGGAGAGAAAGAGTATCCATCTAGTGCAGCAAATGTTTAAAAAAGATCTCTATGTGCCATACTATGCCCATAATGATGAATATATGTGTATAGTAAGTGATAGGAATGACTTTATGGAAAGTATGAGTGAATATATGGAAATATGGAAGAGAGTTTGAACATTTTCAGGTATGGTGTAAAAAGTGTTGTTTATGGCTATTTCAAGGTGTTGAGAGTTTTCTAAGAAGATGGAGTGTGATATTTATGGGTAAGTGTACATGGATATTTATGAATCAAATGCTGATTTATGAACTAAAAAGTAGACTTATGAACTAAAAATGACATGATAGATGAAAAATTTCATGATGAGATGTTTTTTTAATGTGTTGATGGTAGTTCCTTTTATAGTGAAGCTTAAGGGATTAATTAGTGAAATTTAGAGAGGACCAAGTCTGACAGTAGCAAAATCCTAGAATATCACTCCTGAGATTTGGCCCAAAATGGTGAGACTTGTTGTTAGAGTGTTTTGCTTATTTGGGTAATGCTGTTAGAGGCTAAAATGCTCCTAATCTAGGCATTAATGCTGGGATTTGAAAATTAATTTTGTCCAATAGGATTAAAGTAAGTATGAGGACTCGAGATCTTGCTTGGTGCAACTAGGATTATCAAAGCTCAAAAAGGTTGGTTGACACTCCAAACCAAGTGTCAATCTTTGCTGCCTCTACTGGGAGCTTTTGCTGGACAGCCCTTTATGCCCTCCAAACCACTTTTCCCTAATTTTCCCCTTTTAGGATTCATGGGATTGTTTCATGAATCAATTATATATGGTTTTGGTAATAAACTAAACTATTTAGTTGAGTATTTCATGAGTTTGGAAGTCTTGGTTATAGCTTCCTTGAGCTGTGACCAAAACTTGGAGAAGAAGGGTATTTATTGCCCATTAGCTTTTAGGTGTTAGCCTAGCCTCTGGTACTGTTCATGTCAGAGGTGGCAGTGGCAAAGAGGCTGATGGGACAAGTGACCAGCTCCTAATTTAGTTTGAGAGCTTGATTGCTTCTTGAGATGCTCTCCAACGGAAGATAGAACTGAATGGAGTTCTCCCGCTAGGTTAGTTTGTGCACAGGGACTGTTTTGGTTGAGATTTCATGTTAGGCTTGGCCATGAGGGTTGAGTATTTTGGTGGGCCTCTGACTTGGTGGTTCTCTCCACTTGGGCCTATCTTTTTTCTTTCTCATTGTGACCCCTACAAATTGGACAAATCTACTATATATTGCCATGGATTTTTATTCCACATGGGCTTTAGTTGTTAGTAAAAATTAAATGTATTCATGGGCTTTAATAAATATTTATGATAGGTCTTGGGTATTAATTTCCATGGGCTTTAAATAACGAATTGCATAGTTTCTCATAATTTTTGCCATATATTATTTTGTAAATGATATTTTCTTTAGGGCTTTTAAATAATGACCTCCAATGTTTCTTATAAATAATATTTACCATGGGTTTAAATAAAATATGGTAACAACCATTGTAATGAAATAATGTGATATTCTCATGTGCTTTTCTATAGATAATCATAATTGGCTTGTAACATGAATAGTTACCATGAGTTTTGGAAATAAACATTATGAATGTTCTAATATAAGATAAATAGTGACCAGGGGTTTTTATATAAATTCCATCGGTTTATAATATGGTATGAAATAAATAAATGTAATGGGTTTAAGATAAATAATCATAACTTTTCATGGGCATTTATATTAGTAACACAAATTCATAATTCTCCATGGGCTTGATATATGTTTGCCATAGGTTTTGGAAAAATGAATTGTGTTACATAACATAAATAGTTACCATGGGTTTATAATATAGTGTGAAATAAATAAATGTCATGGGTTTAAGATAAATAATCATAACTTTCCACGAGCTTTTATATTAGTGACACAAATTCCTAATTCTCCATGGGCTTGATATATGTTTGCCATGAGTTTTAGAAAAATGAATAATGTTACATAACATAAATAGTTACCGTGGGTTTTATAAGATATATTCCATGGACTTGCAATATTATAGTAATAGGTTTAAGAACTTAAAGAATTGTTCATCATTGGACTTTAAGTGAAATACTTGTGATATAGTATTTTGCCGAGTATTGATAACCTTGGGCTTTTTACTAAATAGTGTCAAGTAGCTAGCTTGGGCTTTTAATAGTGTTAATGTAAATTAGGCTTTTGTTATTGTCAATGAGAATTGGGCTTTTGAAATATTGACAAGTATAAGTAGTCTTGGGTTTTATAAAGGATGGGATGTGTGCATTGAGCTCGTGGGGTCGATTTTGGGCTTAGTTAAATAATAATAATGAAATTAGATAAGATATGAGTTTTTGGGCTTTTGTGATAGTTTATATCGTGACCCAATTTAAATAATGCAATATGAAATATTTGTGGGCCAATGGGATGAGAAATATTCATGAAGGCCCAAAATGATTTATGGGTGATATTTTGGTATTTTTCTAGTGAATAAATAAATGTAATTAAATAGGATTGGGGCACACAAAATGAGTGAAAAGAAAAAATGTACCTGTAGAAAGGGAAAATTCCCGACCTATCACAAGTTGACACGTCACATTATCAAGTCCACAAAATACAGCCAATTACAGAGCACCATGTATTGCTGCTAGGTTTTGCTATCACTATTCAGAAGCCAATAGAAATTTGCCAAGTGTCATGCAAGAACCAATCACGCATCAGCGCACGTGTAAGCGATGACTCAAGCAACCTCGCACGTGTAAGCGATGACTTAAGCCGACCAATCAAGCTGTGACATGTGTCACCAATCAAGCTCCCCCACGTATCGCTCACCCACCCCAAAACTCCTATAAATAGAAGCCTTCTTGAGACATTTAGAAGGACGAGAATCCAGAAGTGAAAAAGCTCTGTGAAGATCAAGCCTCAAAGCCTTCAAGAACTTCAAGAACTTCAACCCCAAAATCGGAGAACATTCGAAGCAGAATCATCCAAATCATCTGCCTAGATCCTAAAGTTCACGGGAATCAAGCCAAAAGTGTCCGAAAACATCAACAAATCACAAATCATTGAAGCTCAACGGATTCAAGCCTCTAAAACTCCGAAGAACTAACACCACAAACCTTCGAAGACGAAGAACACACGAAGAACGCAAAGAACAAAGGATTTCTAAACAAGCTCATAGCCAGAGATTCATTGTAATTCAGTTTCAGCAATCTTCGATCCATCCCTCAACCAAATTGAAGGATATTTTGTGTTCAAGTCAAAACCACATTACCACAAATCTAATCAATAAGTTTTGCAAGGAGATCGAATCAGAGGATCACTCTTTTGTAATTCCAGAGAATTGTACCACACAATCATCAATACAAATTCGCATTTGTGAAACTATTTTACTTGTTTGATTAATTTCAAACTAGAAATTTAGTCGCTTACAGTACCTTAACACCAAACAAGTAAGCTCTTTGTTTGTCTTTTAGCAGGAAGATATAAGTTGGTTCACATGTATCAACCCATTTGTACCAAAACCGTAAATAACGCTTGTTTCTGCACAAAATAATTCCAATTTCAAGGCAATAATGCTAGGTATGCAATGAATATATATATATATATATATGTGTGTGTGTGTGTGTGTGTGTGTGTGTGTGTGTAATTCACAACATTTTTAATTAGCCTACCACCTTACACATAATCCATCTCAATGTGCAATTAATTAATTTATTTTCATGGGTTCCATTTAACTCAACTGGTAAAATTTCTTGTCGAGGAGAAAAAGATCTGAGGTTCTATCTCACCTACATAAAAAACCAATTGGTTTCTTAGTCTGATAATAAAGAGCAATCATCAAAAGCAGACATTAAAGGTTGAACTTCTACCTCAAAAAAAAAAAAAAAAAAAAAAATTAGTAAGCTATGTGTGAGGTTGTACACTAATTTGGAATGTTGTGAAATTATTATGATTTTTTTATTGTGTTCCACGAAAGACTCACTCATCAAATGGTAACTAAAACAGGTTTCTACACAAAATAATTCCAATTTGAATGCAATAAATGACTCGCTCCTTAAATGGTAAGTAACTCAAGTTTTTGCACAAATTAATTCAAATTTCAATGCAATAAATGACTCGCTCCTCAAATGGTAAGTAACACATGTTTCTACACAAAATGATTCCAAATGGTAACTGTGGGGCCCAATAGTTTGTGGCCCTGACCCATTTATTCATTGGGGTCTAAAGGCCCGAGCCGAGAAGGGTTATAGCCCAGGATTGGTAATACAAGTACAAAATAGCCTTGGGACACAGCCGAGGACGATTCAGTCCTCGGCATGTCCGAGATCTCACAGGAAGGAAGGGCAAAAATGGTATAGAAAATAGTTTGGGAAAAAATCTAAAAATATATGTGTCAATAGAAAAGGGTACGCTGGAAAGTATAACGACCAGGGAAAGCTGCCCTTACTGCCATTCAATACTCTGCACCTGACAGAGCCATACTCTCTAGCCTTTACAACCACCCCCAACCACTCTGAGTATGGGTTGATGGGACAAGTATCAATCTTGGAATGCCGATCCTACACGTGGACAAAGGATAAGGAACACAGGCTAGTATAAAAGGAAAAGTAAGCAATCCAGAGAAAGAGGCTGGGAGAAATGGCCAAAAACCAGAGCCTCCCAACCCGCCTCCAGGAGAAAGACTCCTAGGGCGAAAATGACTTAATCAAGTATGAATACCACGAAAAACCCACCGTCTGGTGACTGAGGCCTAGCCTTTCAAACCCACGCTCTACAAATGATATTGTTTGGATCTTTTTACGTACGAATCCAACACTGTTATGGGTTGTTACAAATCGTGTCCTTACAATTGGCGCCGTCTGTGGGAAAGGCTTGTGTGTTGGCATAGGCGGTAGGTCAAGACAGTTCCCTTGTCATTTCTAGCGGCTGGTTGTTGTGTTTTAGCGTAAAGTTCCACTAGGGGCTATGTTTCTTTACTAGGGGCTACGCTTTGTAGCGTCAGCCGCACAGATGGTTCTAGGGGCTCGGTCGAGGAGATAATTCCCTCAAAACCAAGGTCTCATGCCATAGCCGAGGGGTTATTTTCCCCCGACTACTTATAAATATTTATCGAGTTTTGGACAGAACCAAGGTATTGTATGGTCCTCGGACTCAATCCTATGGGGAAACCAATTACTTGGAAGAAAAACTGAGTTTTGGACAGAACCAAGGTATTGTATAGTCCTCGGACTCAAACCTATGGGGAAACCAACTACTTGGAAGAAAAACTGAGTTTTGGACAAAACTAAGGTATTGTATGGTCCTCGAACTCAAACCTATGGGGAAACCAACTACTGGGAAGAAAAACTGAGTTTTGGATAGAACCAAGGTATTGTATGGTCCTCAGACTCGAACCTATGGAGAAACCAACTACTCAAGGAGAATTTTAAATTACTCAATCCTCGGACCAAACACCAGAAAAAGGTTAAGGCTACGAAAGTCATTAGGAAGATGGCAAAACGCCTTATTATTCAACAACATACAGGTGCTGTTCATTTTGGGTATCCTCGGGTGATTATTTCCTACACGGCATCAGGCATTCCGCCATCACCTCGTTTACGTTTGGGGCATACCACCCATTTTTCAGGTCGGTCTTTTTGTATACAATACCTCCAATACATTTATAATAGTATTTTTTATCTTTAGTAAGGATCTTCGGCCCTAAGTATCGTTTTCTCGGGTCGGCATTATTGCGCCAGATAACTCTAAATAAACCCATCATAGTATACTTTTCTTTTTCCTGGTAAAGATTTCTGCCTTAAAGTATCATTTGTTCAAATCGGCATTCTTACGCCGACCAACTTTGATAAACACGGAGCAAGCTCCTTTTATTAGTGGGGGTTTCGGTCCTAGGTATCGGTCAAAGTGTAAAAATAAAAAGAATTCACAAGATAGTATGTTTATTCGCGATGTAACCATTTCGGAAATAAAGAGATAGAACATGTGAAATAAAGTAATAACGAATTTTATTAATATAAAGAGGTATTACAACGTACAAAAAAGGGCTTAAACAAGCCTATACAGAAGGTGGATTACAAAAATAATAAAAGGAAAACAACAACAATATAACAAATAAACAGTCAGATGTCTTTTTAAACTCGTCTCCGAAATCCTTTCAAACTCTGTCCCAGTAGCGCCCATATTGAGAGGAGGGCCTTCTTCAGAAGAAGATGGAGGAGATGAAGAGAAAGAAGGAGGAGATGAAGAGAAAGAAGGAGGAGAAGAAGAGGAAGAAGGAAAAGCGCCAGGATGGATCTGGCGGTGAAAAGAAGAAGAAAGAGAGGCCAAAGGAGGCACCAATGAAGGAAGAGAGGAAGAAGCAGGGATACTTTGTCCCTACATCAGTCCTGACTCCTAACACGCTGGTGCCATGTTAGCTATGCTCGTAAGAGAGCGGCTGGTACTGATAATGGGTGACGCCAGCTCAGTCGTGCCAAAAGTTTGACGCGACGAGCCCCTATTTCGGATTTTGGCTGAAAGGAGGGTAAGAAGGATCTTGAGTCTCTGCCATCCCTGCCCTGACCGAACCATTTTGAGCTTCACGAGAACATGGTATTTCTGGGAAGGGTATAGTTCTTTCATTACTTGCTCCTATCTCGAATGTATCACCAGTTAAGATGCAACTAGCGGATAAAGTAAACTCTGGAGGAAGCTAAGTGTTTCAGATTTCAGAAGGATTAAAAGGGTCTCTGTATAAGAGAAATAACCTCTTGCCTTCCTTCTTATATGTAGGGTAGAACGGGAGGTATTTAATCTGTCTAGATTTCCAAGAAAATTTATAAACGAGAATGTACCCGTTCCACTTCCCACATCGTCAACAAACCGTCGAATTTAAATAGTCTCGTAAATGGAAGTCATTAAAGGCGCGTTTCGGATAATCAAACGGTGGGGACACATTGTGAATGAATTCACAGGAATGTCTCGTAGACCGGTATGTCTCCTGGGTAAATGAAGAGACACTAGCATTAATGAAAGACAGAGTTAAACGAGCCATAATAAAGGCTTGGCATTACCAAAATCCTCATCTCCCAACCAAGAGGTCGGACAACAGGATTTTGAGGGGTTATTGTGGGGCCCAATAGTTTGTGGCCCTGGTCCATTTATTCATTGGGGTCTAAAGGCCCGAGCCGAGAAGGGTTATAGCCCATGATTGGTAATACAAGTACAAAATAGCTTTGGGACACAGCCGAGGACGATTCAGTCCTCGGCATGTCCGAGATCTCACAGGAAAGAATGGCAAAAATGGTATAGAAAACAGTTTGGGAAAAAATCTAAAAATATATGTGTCAATAGAAAAGGATACGCTGGAAAGTATAATGACCAGGGAAAGCTGCCCTTACTGCCATTCAATACTCTGCACCTGACAGAACCATACTCTCCAGCCTTTACAATCACCCCCAACCACTCTGAGTATGGGCTGATGGGACAAGTATCAATCTTAGAATGCCGATTCTACATGTGGACAAAGGATAAGGAACACAGGCTAGTATAAAAGGAAAAGTAAGCAATCCAGAGAAAGAGGCTGGGAAAAATGGCCAAAAACCAGAGCCTCCCAGCCCGCCTCTAGGAGAAAGACTCCTAGGGCGAAAATGACTTAATCAAGTATGAATACCACGAAAAACCCACCGTCTGGTGACTGAGGCCTAGCCTTTCAAACCCACACTCTACAAATGATATTGTTTGGGCCTTTTTACGTACGAATCCAACACTGCTATGGGTCGTTACAAATCGTGTCCTTACAGTAACTAACATAGGTTTCTGCACAAAATGATTCCAATTTCAATGCAATAAAGCTAGGGACACTATGAAATTTTATTACAAATTCATGACATTTTAAAATTAGTATCACCGCACACCCTTAGTGTAGTGGTCACTCCACAAGTATAAATGCTTGTGAGGTGTGGGGGGGACAAAGGCTAGGGTTCAAGTTTCCAGGAGAAAGTTTCACACACATATACACTTAGATTAGGCTAGAGTAGAAATTCTATCTTGAATCAAAAAAAAAAAAAAAAATTAGTCTACTGCCTCACACATGATCCATTGCAATGTGCAATTAATTTAATTATTTTCAATAACCTATGTGTGAGGTAGTATTCTAATTTGAAAATATTGTGAAATCATTATGGTTTTTTTTTTTTTTTCTTTCCCCAAAAGTCTCACTCCACAAATGGTAAGTAACAAAGGTTTCCGGACAAAATGATTCAAATTTCAATATAATAAAGCTAGGGACACAATGAAAGCTTATTATAAATTCACAAAAATTTTAAATTAGCCCGCGCCTTACACATGGTCCATCACAATGTGCAATTGATTTATTTATTTTCAATAATCCATGTGTGAGGTAGTATTCTAATTTGGAAATGTTGTGAAATTTTTCTGATTATCTGTTGTGTTTCCATGGAAGACTCAACTCCTCAAATGGTAAGTTTCATCCTAATCTTTCCTTCCTATTCCCTATAAAAACCACCTCTCACCAACTCAATGGTCCAAACCAGCAAACACATACATTCAAAGAGAGAGATATGGCAATGTACTTCAATACCAACATCTTGCTCTTGGGTTTCTTTCGCCATTACTGGGATTCTGTTCTCTGGGAACAACAACAACATGGTTGTTGGCGACGATTGCCAAGGTGACATGCAGGGATTGGTAGCTCAATGTGCTATGTACGTTCAGAAGAGTTTGCCAAAGATGAACCCATCTCAACAATGCTGTAGTGTTATCCAGAAGGCGGACATGCCATGCGTGTGCCAGCACGTAACCAAGGATGTTGAGAAGATAATTGACATGGAGAAAGTGATCTTTGTAGCACAGTACTGTGGCAGGCCAGTGGCCCCTGGGACCACCTGTGGAAGTAAGAAACTCTTAAAACTCTCTATATATATATATATATATATATATATATATGAACCTATTCTCCACAATTTATGTGTTCCTTTTATTCCACATATGGTAATTGGAAATGAATTTTGTGTGTTTATGTTTTTTGTTTGGTGATGAGTTGGCAAATTAGCATAAGTTTGGATTAGTTTTTTATTTTGGTTATTTGCTTATGTACGATTTTTTAAAGTTTTTAACATCTTTTATAATTATTTTTATTTTTTTGGGATTAGTATATCATAGTTTTGTATTAAAAGAATAGAGTGTGGCTGTTTAAGTTTTAAAAAAATGATCAAAGATAAGAGAGAAAATAAGGTGCATCTGTTTAAATTTCAAAAATAATAAGAGATAACAATATTGTAAACTACTAAGAACGTGGGTTTAGTGAGAGGTTTTAAATTGTGAGCTTTTATTTTACAAATTTATCCTTCTTAATTGAAAACTTATAAGCAAAGAGGGAATATTTTGAAATGTTCAAGACAGAGTTCACGGCTTAAATAGCTTAGAAGTCCTTTAAATGGTAGTATAGATAATCAAATAATTGAAATAAATAAATAGACTTTCAACAATAATAAGTTAATTCAAATACACATATTCGAACTTATTTTGACTTAGGTAAAAATGAGATTATTCCTTTTGTATTTTCTTAGATATATGGCTTGAGTTGCTTTACTTTTCTGGAGTAGAAAAAACAAAAAAGGGTTGCTTTGCATAGTCGTTTATGGAATCGCAATTTGGGTTTATACATGTTTTATTTAACTCTTGTTATATCTATTGCAGGTTACACTGTTCCATCACCACCACCAATAGCATGAAGTTAAATAAAGTGACTGGATGCAAATTTAGGAGCTATGACTTATGTAATGTCAGAGAAGAAAAAATGACATAAATTTGGACATCATATGCTTCTATGTTTTATTACTAAAAATATCTATCAATACTTGTGTGAATTTAAGTTTGCCAATGGAATAAATTTGTTAGATTAAATTTCTAAATCCATCATTTCCTGATCATTGGGACAATGTTAACTTAACATGGAGAATCTTCATAGCTTTTGGAATTATCGGAAATTTAATATAATTAATTCATAAGAACAAATCAATGGCATTATTTAAAAGTCTATGGTTGTCAGATAAGAGTCCTAAGATTAAATTCTACCAACATAAAAAATAAATAAATAAATAAATAAAAAAAGAGAAAAAAAGGAAAAAAAGGACAATTTAGTGTAAAAATCATGTCAGTGGGTCAATGGCTGTTACAGTTGTACACGTCCTTTTTCTTATTAATTGATACAATAAAATTTTAACAAACACAAATATATTTATATACACACACAGATATATATATATATATATATATATATATATTACGTTAACTACATGATAATTGTTCGTTATAAACAAGTCAAAATGCCAATTGGTTATTGGTGTAAGTGGTGTTTGAATCTCAATATCTTAAATAAAATAAAATGATATAATCATTTCAGTGGGTTACCCACTAACCGCTGCTATTGTGTTTACTTGCTAGTACTATTTGTTAGGATTTCTGTTGAGAGAAGAGCAAAATTATTGCGCCACGCTTCTTTCTTATTTTGTTTGTGGTGAGGGCGAGTTTGGGAGACTCACACCCCAAGTTGTGTAATTTTTTTTTTTTTTTTTTTGAGAGAGTTTCAACCTATAGTGTCCACGCCTGATAATAGTTTTTTATCATTAGACCCATGGGCGTAGCTAGGAATTTTTACATGGGGGGGCCGATTCGAACCATGAAGGTTGAAATCGACGACGATGAGTATCATCGTTGTATGGATAGTCTATATTTTTAGGTTGATATGAACATTCTTTGAGATAAGCTCGTTGGATTTCATCTTGTTTGTTGATAGGGAATTTACATATTTGTTTACGTGATCCTGAATCACGATCTATCTCTTCAGATTGAATTCTTGAACATTTGGAGGGGTCAGGGTGTTCATCAGGCATTGAAGTATCAACATTTGTTTCTACAGCCACAGGTGTCCTAATTTCTGAATTTCTAACATCTTTTTTCTTAAAGAATGCATCAATTTTTTTTTCGTTTGCTCATAATTCTTTTAGCTTTAAGAATATGACTCAAAAATAAACCTGAAAAGAAGTTTAAAAAATAAAATTTTAATTAGAAATTTTTACTTAGTTATATGGATGTTATTCATTCTCAAGAAAAAACAAAATTTCCACTATAATTTAAACATACAACCCATTTTTAATACGACTTTAATTAATAATAACCCCTCAAACAAAAACAAAAATTAAACACACGAGTATTGGTATACAACATAAACCAAATAATTTAACAACACCCATAGCCACATTCACAGCGACATGATATCTAACTAATCAAAAATAGGTAATAAATCAAAACAATTTTACCTTAGAAACTTTGTCTGCACAAAGTGCAAAGATGGGTCACCCATATGGCAATGCCTACTGCCTCTGCCTGACTGCCTTCAACTTTAGATCTTCCCTTCAAGACTCATCACAAACAATCTCCCCATGCCTTCAATTATGTATTTCTCTAAAAATCTATGAAAATATAAAGAGCATGTGAATATTTAGGTGTAGATAGTTGAGAAAATCAAAAAAAGACATTAAAAAGAGATGAATGTCTAATGGAAAGAGCAGAAAATTCACCAGTCACCAAGTAGTCACCAAGTTCCAAAACTAAAGCTGATGAAGAAAGAAAAAATTGGTTAGGATTTTTTTTTTTTTTTTTTCCCGGGACTGTGAGTAAAGAGGACTGGAGTTTTGGGGGCTGGGAGGTAGGCAAAGGTACCAGTGCAAATGAAAGTGTATCAAAGAAGACAAAACAAAAGAATAAGAAGTAAAGAAAGGGATTCCGTGGGTCAGTGGGTGGATTTTTCGAGATGAAGAGAGTGAAATTTTGTTTTTAGTGTTTGGATTTGAGCGGGCCAGCTTGTTTTATTTGGAGTATATAAGGTGATAAGGCCTAAAAATAAAGCTGGGCTTGGGAGTATATTTGAGCTGGGCTTGGGAGAATAGTTGAGAATTGGGCATTTGGGGGGGGGGGGGGGGCCCAATTTTTTTTTCTACCTACTCTAATGGATTTTTTTTTTTTTTTTTTTTTTTTTTTTGCAGGGGCTGGGGCCCCCCCAAACCACTACATGGCTCCGCCCCTGATTAGACCAAAACACCAATCGGTTTTTGGTGTAGGCGGGTGATTGAACCTCAAATATCTTATTTAACAATCAGAAACTTTATTAATTGAATTAACTAAAACCCACATGTTTGATAGCACTATGTTTGTGAGAAGTTATGCACCATCTCTTTCATAGTTTGGGAGTTCCACGGGGCTCTAAAGTCAAGAGCAATGATGCACATATTCATGTTAATTTGGAGAGAATGGGGTAAGAGATAATTAATAAAAGGTAAGGTGAAGGGCTTATCACTTATCATTCAGAATCTAATAAAACAAAATTACAAATTTTCCCCTACTATTATTTAGTTCTTAAACTTTTAATTTCTTTTTCTTTTTTTGATAGTTCGATAGTTGGAAGAGGGAAGGTTTGAACTATGAATATCTCTGCTAAAAATACCAAAGAAAAAAATGTCAATTGAATAAGGCTCTCGTCTTTTAAATGTTATTTTTAACTTCTTTAAAGTATGAGTTAAGAAACAATTAACAGGTTTTCGTTCAAATGCTGCTTAAAATATTTATCGTAAAAGTCACTCAGGTGTATATAAAACTATGTGTCAATAAATAATTTAAATATTATCTTGAAATGTGGGGTGTAGTATGTGAGTGCATTAATTAGTCTGTGTTTGTGTGTTTCAATAAGATATGGCAGGACTAATATGTTTGTAAATAAGATACAAACATACAAGTGCGTTTCTTAAAAATAATGCTAATTGGGGAAAAAAACTAACAATAATAAAACAATGCTTCTCTTGTGGCGGATTTGACAAGAGATCTGATTTTAGGACAATGTGAAATTAAGTTTCTATAGAGAGATGAGAGAGATGAGAGAGATAGAATGTGATTAAGGATAGAGAAAGGTTGAATAATAATTTTTTTTTTTTAAAAGAGAGAAAATAACAAATGCATGATGCTACAATGCTGCTTTAAATTTGATGATATTAATGTAGCATATTGTAAAAATTTAAACAGTGTTCTAGTACCAGATGTGTAAGGTTGAATTTAATCAACCATTTTATTGGCTTTATTCCGTGCCAAATTTGCTTGTATTTCAGCACTTAGTAACCCTGTATTTAGGTGGGTTTGTTGTAAGGGTAGTGAGTGAGATAGAGTGAAGTTTGCTCAAGAGTGTGCAAGAAAACAGAGACTCGCGGCTTGGCCTCGCGGGTGACTCACGGCTGCAAACCGCCAGACGCAGCACACGTGCCAAGCATGCCAGAAGGTGAACAGTCATGCTAGCTGGAGCACTACAGGACAAAACAGGACAACTGGCCATACGGTTATCTCGCGACTGGATCTCGCGACTCAGTCAAGTCGCGAGGTCAAGCCACGAACCACCCCTGTTTTGTAAATCCTGACGTTTCACATTCCTCTCTCACTCCAGTATAAATACCCCTTTTACCCACAAATGTAAGAGAGCTTCTAGAGAGAATTTTAAGGGAGAAACCCTAAAGAAAAACAAGATTAATTCACCCACAATCTATATATTAGAGTCTCTTCAAATTCCTCAACTCTCTTCCTCTTTATTGTCAAATCCTTGAGAGGCATTTTACCAAACCTTGTTTTCACCATATTCATCACTGTGAGAGGGCTGTTTGGATTTCTGGGAAGCAGTTAGGAAGGAACCAATCTACATTGGTTGATGCTACGGTCTAGTAGCGGAATCCGGGAAGCTAGAAAAGAAAAAGGTTCGGCGCAACCTCGTTGGAGCAAGAAGCTTGGAGGGCTTAGGTGCACTGGGTAGATTAGGCTTGGAGGGTTTATTGCTGTCCATGTATCCCAACTACATTTTCTAATGGATTGTTTACCGCTTGGAGTGCGGCGGAGAGGTTTTACGCCGAGGGCTTCGGTTTCCTCTTCGATAACATATCGCCTGTTGTCTTTGTGTTTGCATCTTCCTTTCCTTTTATCTTTGCCTTTTATTATCTGCTGTGGGTTGTGATTTTAATTTGGCTTAGATAGTTTTTCCAATTCCATATTATAGCTTATGTTTATTTTCCGCACACTAGTTGTTTGACATAATGCTTGAATTGGTTAAGTTGTAATTTGGGGGTCTAAACGTTCAAGGTTGTTTATACACATATTTGAACTTTCAAGATGTGGAGGTCATTTCGCAATAGAATGTTCTTCTTTATTTGATCCCCAAGGTTTAGATTAAAGAGAATCGTTAGGGTGTCATCCAAACTATATGTACGTTTTTAGACTCGTTATCATAAGTTGATTAACCTAGTTATTTAGTCAAATGATTACTTAGATAAATTATTCAGTTCCAGGTTAACACAATAAAATCATATTATGTAAATAATGCAAAAATATAAAGAACACAACAATATGATAACCCAGGAAAGTCTAACCGGTAAAAAACTTGGGGAAGATTTAACCTAACTATTCTCAAGGTAAAACATATCCATTATGAAAGAATTGAAGTTTTTACAATATAACTTAGACCACTAACATTCTATTACTACCTCTAGTAGAAGACTTACTATCACGACCACGTGACAACTCCGAGTCCACGAACTACTTTTTTTGATCCATAGCAACCACAAGTTCTCCTACTTGTGACTTTGAGACTCTACTCAAAGGTTTCATATCTTCTTTAAAGTTCTTTGTGCAGCAACTAAAGAGATCTTCAAATTTTTGACGTGAATCTTGATCATGACAATTCTATGTGTGTGTATGAAGGTAAACACTTTTAGATCTCATAGAAGATTCAACACACACCTCTTCAAAGATTTCTAAAACGTAACTAGGGTTTTTCCTTTTATTCTTAAAGTAAAACACAAAACCCTACACGTCATATGGGCTTGGGCTTATTGGAAATTCTGCAAAAAAATAAATTTGCACGAGTTTCGTTCAATAGAATATAATTTTTGATCGATCGAGTCTTGCAAATTTTGTCCAATACTTTCTGCAATCACTCGATTCCAATTTTAAAATTAAACACACTTTGAGCAAGCCTAAACCGAGACTCTATGTTTTGATCATGGTTTACCAACATATTACAAATTGAAGTTCTAATACATTAGTTCCTATAGTCTTAGAACCTAATAAACTCTCCTTTTGGCAATCCGTGACAAAACACATTACAAAAATAAAATGCTCAGAGTAAAAACAGCCCATTCAATTTAAAAAGCCCTAATTACATTTCAACCTAAACCACTATCTCTCAGTTGCAAAAGTAGACAGCAGCCACGACTGAATTAACCTATAAATTCCTGAAACACTAAACAAACACGTAAACGCATTTGTGGAAAATACAAATAAAACAAAATAAACTTCTTGATTTCACAAAACATAAAATAAAAGACATATACCATGAATAACCTCATAATATAAATCAATAATCAATGTACCATATGTGAAACAAGAAACAATAAAAACATAAAAATACATAAACATAATGTCTCCCCCTAACCTATACAACCCATATATCATGCCAAAATGAAATCATAAGCCAAAATAAACCGAATACATCAAAAAAAAAAACCTAGATACAATCTACCAAAAAAAAAAAAAACTCCCCCTATCTCCATATGTATGTACTCCGCCTTTTTGTAATGAATTGCCAAAGGGCAATCATGACTCATCAAAGGGTGGAGCTTGTGGAGTAGAACCTCTAGCAACCACCAAATATGCTTGTAAAGCATTGTTGAGGTCTAAAAAAAATCGTAACACCAAGGCCCAAAGAAATTACACAATGGGCCAATCCCATGGAAGGTGATATTAAAAAGGTTGAGCCCACCACAAGGAAAAAAGGATGGCAAGCCCAAAAGACTTGAAGCCCAAAATCCATGAAGGGATAGGCCTAAGAGCCCATGAAACAAAGGGAAGAAAGAAAAGGGCCAAGCCCACCAAGATCAGAGGATAAAAAGAAAGAGTCCAGTGGAATGGACTAGGCCAGGATCCCCAGAGGCTGCCAAAGGTTCGGGATCCTCGGGATGCGTAGCACAGTTGAAGTGGGATTGAGACAACTCAAAAGGGGTTCCATGAAACACAAGAAACGAAGGGAAGATATGTCATTCTTAAGCACCCAGTGATGCAGCAAAGAACTAGAAGGTTTGGAGAGCAACAACTCGTGAACAAAAGGTTGGTACCTTAGGGAACCCAAGAAGAAGAACCATTAGGGGAAGTAGCTGGGAAAACCTTCAACCTGGCAGGGATGGATTCGGCTCACTTGGGAAAAATAACAAAAAGGAAGGATGGCCAAAAACTGAGTCTAAAAGGTAAGAAGCCTTGAAAGAAGAGAGATTGAGGATCAGCTTTCCAAGGACACCCCGGAATGGAAAGTCAACAAATGGCTTTTAGGGAAACAGCACTAAAAGAGGAAAACTATGAGAAATAGGGAAAGAGCCAACCATCAAAATGGCAGGCATAATAGAGACTTTGGTACCCAGGGAGCCAAGGGGGAAGAATCAGTGGTACCCCGAACCCTAGAATGACACTATAAAAGGGGGGGAAGCAGCCAACATTAGGGATTCATTTTTTTTTTTCAGCAATAGAGAATCATAACAGAATCATTGAGAAAACACTGTCTAAAACTCAAAGAAAGTAGAAAAACAATGCCTAGTATCCCAGAACAGCTACTATAGAATATACTTGGATTCAAAGGGATTCAAACTTTGCAAGTCTTAGAGGCTTAGATAGCCATCTAAGTTTGTAATTTTTGAGCTTATTTGGACTTTGTAACACATCATAGTGAGCACATTGTAATTCACAATTAAGAGAAAATAATGAAATATTTCATACTAATTTAAGGATCCTTAACAATTATTTTGTGTGTTTCTTTATTAAATTGTCTTCCTTTACTGTTTTCTTGTTGTTCAATACATATATTCTTACTTGCTAGTATGTATGTATTGTAGGATTCTTACTATGTGCCCCACTTGGTTTGTAAAACAGCCTAGTTAGCTGCGGTGAACCAAGTCCAGTCCCTTTAAACTACAACAGGAGGCCTTGGGGTCCTCGCTTCAGCTTAGGCTTGGACATTGTCCAAAAAGAGACTCTCACAAGCATGAAGCTCATTGAACACATCCAATTGAAGCTATCCATGCGCTGCTTGAATGGTCATAACAGTATCCAGCATACTACACAAGGAAGAGTCGCTCGATGTAGATGTTGGAGGATCCATAGCAGCTGTAGGGTCTACATACACCTCAGCAGAAAGGTCACCAGAAGGAGGAGGCTAAGATGCATCACTTATAGAAGACTCCACTCTAGGGTGCTTAGAGCTAGCTTTCAACTGAGTTGCTCTTTGCCTAAGGAAAGTGGCACCTATAGGAGCTATGATACGTATCAGCTCAGATACGGGAAAGTTTTCTAATCCTAAGTCCCAAAGAATCCTATGAATAAAGACTGAAAGAACAAGCCATGAGATTTGGCACTACTCCTATGAACCTTAACAAGTGAGCAAATGAAAAGAGTGGGAAAACTCATAGAAGCATTAGTGACGAGAGTGACATCTCTCAATGGGGATAGTATGAAGATGAGAGATATGCCAAATACAAAGATAAGAAATCCTGAAAAAAATAATAATAATTGAGCTTAGTAAGCTCAGTAGAGGTAACCCTAGGATCAGTACCCCAACTAATGGAAGTACAAATGATGAAGGACACGATGTCATCAAGAGGAGGAGACTCTGTGTAAGGGTACATAGGATACTGTACCAAAGGTACACCAAGAGTAGAGGCCATGACATCAGGAGTAATAACATAATCTTGACCCCTTATCCAACTCTTCACAAACTGAATGTTGGAATCATCGGAGTGGACAGAGAGGTCGAGTAGAACTCTCTAATCAATGCAGCCAAAGAAGGATGCTCTACCTCTAAGAGTGGTAACCAACCCCTACGCCCAAAAGTTCCTATGAATTTCTGGATCCACCTCATCTAGGAGAACCCTACGCTCAGCCTAAATAGGTCTAAACACAATTAGCTTCTCATAAGCTTCTTGGTTTTTCTCAAACTGAAACCTATCACTTTGAAAGGCAGAAGAGGATTGGGTAGAGGTTTTCTTAGCCCTAGTCTTCCTAACCATGATGCTAAGAGATTAGAGGAAAGGAAAACAAAAAACAAAACAAAAAACCAAGAGCAGACTACATTAGAGAGGGTTAGAGCACAAAAATAACAACAAATAACAATCTATATGGTGCATGTTATGAATGCACATATGATGCATGCTCTAATGCATTAAGATTTGTTCAATATCACTTTCTAAACCAACAATTTACTTGAACATAGAGTTTTAATCCAAAAACCCCAAATTTTGAAAAACCCAATTTCAGAAATTAAACAAAATTGATCAATTAACCATTATACTAGTTATAAAACATCATATAATGAATTAATCCATCAATTACACAAGTCAATTTCATCAATTATAGTCCAATTGAACAAAAACTCCAATTTCTCAAAGTTCCAAGCCCTAGAATTTTCAATTCTCCTCAAATCACAAAATTGATCAAATTAATGCATGGGAACCACTTGTATATGAACTAAGAACAAAAACCTAGTGATCAAATATGTTTAAAAACAACCTGAAAATAAAAATCCCAAATTTCCTATGTTCGAAAATTTTAAAGAAAAATGCATGAAACATGTAATTAAATTGAAAAAGAAAGGGTATAAAGGTCTTACCAATGCTTGAGAACAAAAACCTTGGAGCAATTTGTGGAAGAAAAAAACAAAAATCCCTTAGATTGGATCGGTCAAAGTGAGAAAGAGAGAAAAAGTCTGAAAAACTTTTGAAATAGTGAAGAACATGTGAAGGTGAAGCTTTTTAAAAGACTTAACTTTTGAATTTCAATCAGTCGAAATTGGGGTTCGATCAATCGAAAAATAGATTCGATTGATCGAGCACCAATAGAGCCAAGTAGATTCAAACCAAATTTTTTAATGTATTTTCAATCAAATCGAAAAATACATTCGATTGATCAAAAATCTGGAAAATTGAAATTTTTGAAAAAAAAGGAAGTTTTATGCAAAAGCCACTCAAACCAATTTATTTCATGAATGAAATGCATGATTATGAGTGTAAAAGTTTTTCAAAAACATTTAAATTCAACCCAGATCTTCCAAAAACAAGACTTTTACACTTTTTGTCCCCAAAACACAATCAATAAACATGTTTTGTATCAAATCATGGAACATATAATCTTGGATGGCCATACCAACTTCACACACAATTTCATGTACTAAGTTTAGCAAAGAATAACTTGTGTAGTGTGTGCAACTAGTAATAGCATGAGATACATGTGAAGTGATATGTAGATAGCAATCAATCACAATTTCTACATTATTCATCATATAAGTTTGAAAGTGACTATTACCTAAAGAGTTGCATCATATAACTCTCACATCTCCTAGAAAACAAGCTTGCATTCATGTAATTTTTTTTATTTAGCCTCATAATGTACACATCATTTTTATTTCATTGTGAAATTGTTATTTTAGCCAGATTAATGTACACACCAATTTTATTTCTTTGTGTAATCTTTATTATAGCCAAATAATGTACACACAAATTTTATTATTATTCCAAGACTACACCTTATTTTTTTAATGTACATGTGCTACACTTTCTCAAACACAAAATCTTACGATATGCACTAAGATGCTCATGATTAGCTAGTAAACAATGATGAGATGGTTATTTATGTCTTTCTTTTGGGATTTTCTAGTCCTAACAATCAAAAGCATGCTACTTCAAAATCAAGATCATGTGATCAAAAACTATAAACAACTCTCACACAACATACACTACATAGCTAAAACTAGCAAAGTGCAAAAAAAAAAAAAAAAAAAAAACACTCATCCAAGCTAAACAAGGTATACAAGCATGTTATGAAACAAACATGGCCAACCTTAACTATAAATCCAAGATATATAATACAAAACATACCTCTCCTTTCTCCTTCTTTCCTTTTCTTCTTTTTTTTTTTTTTTTTTTTTTAATAATAACAAAACAACCAAATATGAAATGCATGGATGTTATACAATGCAAATCCTAAAAACAAAAAGAAACAAAACGTTAAATGAAGAATGGTCACAAAGAGTATTGAGATGAAGTACAAGGACCATATCAAAAAGACTCGATTAGATTAAGCCTTTTGCATCTAAAACTTCTTAGATGAAACTTTGGCTTTAGAGTTATTATACATATTAGAATGATGTGTAACTCCAGGATTGGTATAAAGGTTTAAAACCTTTACCAACTCACCAATAAGTACCATAAGATCTTGTGCTTGAGGCACAGGTACTCTTGGCTTATTTGCTTGCTTTGCAGCTTGCAATTTGAAACAGTTTGAGTGAGTATGCCCAACCTTTTCACAAAAATGACAAACCTACAAATGTCTATCATGCTTCTTATCCTTAGGAAGGTTAGGATTTTTAGGCTTAGACTCTTTAAAATCAACCCTAATCTTCTTAGGAAGTGGTGTAACTTCTACTGGTTTGACAGTCTTACTCTTGGGGGGCCCAGAAGAAAAAACAAAGTTTATGGAATGAGTTTCAAACACTGAGATGCTATCGACAAAACCTAGACCTGTTTTGTCTAAGGGAGATTTCTGAACACTCAACTTGTGATCAAGTTTAGAACTAGTAGACCTATTTATCTCTAGCAATTGATAATTCTAGTTCTAAGTTCTTAATCTTATTAAGCAACATCATATTTTCAGTATTCACCTTATCAATCAAATTATTAGCATTAAGCAATTTCAGCAACAAATTTTTCTCTTCAAGTTCAAGGGAGGCAATCTTCTTTAAACCTAAGTTTACACTCACAACATCCTTTGCAGCAACCTTGCATAGCTTATTAAAAGTTTCTTGCAAGTTAGCACACTCAGAGAGTTCCTCATCAAAAGGGTTCTCTTCAACCACAACACTTTCATCAACTACAGCAGTAGCTGTGAATGCAATGAAGTTTCCATCTTCATCACTACCAGACTCGTGATTAGAAATTTCATCATCACTAAGGATTATAACCATAACTTTACCCTTTGACCTCAAGAATGTAGGACATTCAGATTTCACATAACCATACCCATGACAACCAAAACATTGTTGACCTAGAGAATTACTAGAGGTTTGACCAACTTTCTCTTTTGATTTATTAGTATTGTCAACTTTAGTTGATTCATTCCTTTTAAAATTCCTAGGTTCAGTATTGTTTTTACCTTTTGCCCTTCTGTTGTTGTTTCTAAGAAAATTTCTAAAGTTCTTGGCAAGATATGCAATCTCTGTAGAAGAGAGTTCATCATCAAATCCATTCCCATCAACATCATCAATTAACTTAAGAGCCATTGATTTGGATTTGTTTGTTTTGGATAGGTCTAGCTCATAGGACTAGAGAGATCCTACTGGCTCATCAACAGAGATGGAGTCCACATCCTTGCTTTCTGTAATGGCTGTCACTTTGGGTCTAAAGTCCTCAGTTAAGGATTTAAGAATCTTCCTAACAATCTTAGGTTGATCATAAATTTCACCCAAATTATAAGCAGAATTAACAAGATCATTAAGTTTAGCATAGAATTCATCAAAGCACTCATCATCAGACATTCTAATGCTTTCAAATCTAATAGTTAACTACTGCAATTTATTAATCTTAATTTCCTTTGTGCCTTTATGCACAGTTTGGAGAATATTCTATGCAGTATGAGCAACTTCAACATTTGAGATTCTCTTGAATTCCTCCATAGAAACAGTATTAAAAATAGCATTCATGACTTTGCTATTAGAAGCAACTAACTCTTTTTGAGAAGTTGACCACTCGCTAACAGTAGTAGTCAATTTCTCCCATCTGTGTTCAACGGAGTTCCATACTCTTTTATCAATAGATTTCAGGAATGCTTTCATCCTTACTTTCCAGTAGACATAGTTGTTCCCATCAAAATAAGATGGGATCACAAGAGAGTGACCATGTTCCATGATAACAGGGTTCAATGATCAACTCTTAAATCAAAAGATCTAAACACAAGAGTTAACCTGCTCAGATACCACTTATACATTTTTAGACCCCTTAGCACAAGTTGATTAATCTAATTATTTAGTCAAGTGATTACTTAGATAAATTATTCAGTTCTAGGTTAACATAATAAATCATATCATGCAAATAATGCGAAAATATAAAGAACACAACGATATGATAACCTAGGAAAACCTAACCGATAAAAAACCTGGGGAGGATTTAACCTAACTATCCTCAAGGTAAAACAGATTCACTATGAAAGAATTGAAATTTTTACAATAGAACTTAGAAAACTAACATCCTATTGCTACCTCGAGTAGAAAACTTACTACCACAACCACGTGACAGCTACGAGTCCACTAACAATTTCTTTCTTTGATCCACAGCAACCACAAGTTCTCCTACTTGTGACTTTGAGACTCCATTCAAAGGTTTCAAATCTTCTTTAAAGTTCTTTGTGCAACAACTGAAGAGAGCATCAAGTTCTTGAGGTGAATCTTGATCTTGACAACTCTATGTGTGTGTATGAAGGTAAACACCTCTAGATCTCACAGAAGATTCAACACACACCTCTCCAAAGATTTCTAAAACGTAACTAGGGTTTTTCCTTTTATTCTTGAAGTAAAACACAAAACCCTTCACGTTATATGGGCTTGGGCTTAATTGGAAATTCTGCAAAAAATTAAATTTGCACGAGTTTCGTTCAATCGAATCTAATTTTTGATCGATCGAGCCTTGCAGATTTTGTCCAATACTTTCTACAATCACTTCGATTCCAATTTACAATTAAACACACTTTGAGCAAGCCTAAACCTAAACTCTATGTATTGATCATGGTTTGCCAACATATTACAAATTGAAATTCTAATACATTAGTTCATAAAGTCTTAGAACCTAACAGTATCCCTAACAGTTTTATTTTAATCCAAACTTTAGGGTGAAGAGTCTTGAAACTCATGATGGCATAGAATGTTCTTCTTTATTAGAATAACAAACATTTGAATTATCCTCTTCATTGTTGTAACTATCGAATATTGAAAGAAAGAAAAAATCATACTTTAGTGGGGTCAAAATGTAGCAATCGGGAAAACTTGTGATTAGGCCAAACAAAAAATGGAATTTTTATATTCACCATTGCAAAATATATAAATTGAACGGAATCCTAACAATTTTCATTTTAATTCAAACTTTAAGAGAGTCATATATAACAAAAGTTTGTAGATTGTTTAAATTGCAATAAAACCAAACTACAAGAAAGCAATTATAATTTTTCCAGTTATTGTAAAAGAAACATTTTGCTAATTGTATTTTTACATAATAAAAAAATTGGATCAATTACATGTGATTATGCTCTCATAAATTATAAATATGATTATTTATATATTTATTCAGTTGTGAGTAACGCAGGTTTCTACACAAAATGATTCCAATTTCAATGCAATAAATGACTCACTCTTCAAATTGTAACTCAGGTTTCCGCACAAAATGATTCCAATTTCAATGCAATAAATGACTCGCTCCTCAAGTGGTAACTAACTTAGGTTTCTGCACAAATTAATTCAAATTTCAATGCAATAAATTACTCACTCCTCAAATGGTAAGTAAAAATGATTCCAAATGGTAAGTAACATAGGTTTCTGCACAAAATGATTCCAATTTCAATGCAATAAAGCTAGGGACACAATGAAATTTTATTACAAATTCATGACAATTTAAAATTAGCCTCCTGCCTCACACATGATCCATTGCAATGCACAATTAACTTAATTATTTTCAATAACCTATGTATGAGGTAGTATTCTAATTTGAAAATATTGTGGAATCATTATGATTTTTTTTTTTTTTGTTTTCCTCGAAAGACTCGCTCCACAAATGGTAAGTAACACAGGTTTCTGGACAAAATGATTCCAATTTTAATGCAAAAAAGCTAGGGACACAATGAAAGCTTATTACAAATTCACAAAAATTTTAAATTAGCCTACTGCCTTACACATGGTCCATCACAATGTGCAATTGATTTATTTATTTTCAATAATCTATGTGTGAGGTAGTATTCTAATTTGGAAATGTTGTGAAATTTTTATGATTTTCTGTTGTGTTTCTCGAAAGACTCAACTCCTAAAATGGTAAGTTTCATCCCAATCTTTCCCTCCTATTTCCTAAATTTTTTATGATTTTCTGTTGTGTTCCTTGAAAGACTCAACTCCCCAAATGGTAAGTTTCATCCTAATCTTTCCCTCCTATTCCCTATAAAAACCACCTCTCACCAACTCAATGGACCAAACCAGCATACACATACATTCAAAGAGAGAGATATGGCAATGCACTTCTATACCAACATCTTCCTTTTGGCTTTCTTTGCCATTACTGGGATTCTCTTTCCCAGTGACAACAACATGGTTGTTGGCCAAGGTTGTAAAGCTGATGTGGTGAATTTGGTAAACAACTGTGGTATGTTCGTTTTAAGGAATGCGCCAAGGGTAGATCCATCTCCACAATGCTGCGCTGTTGTCCAAAAAGCAAACATTCCTTGTGCATGCAGCCAAGTGACCAGTGAGACTCTGAAGGCACTTGATATGAACAAAGTGGTCTTTGTAGCAAAGTTCTGTGGCAGGCCACTGCCCCCTGGGTCTAAGTGTGGAGGTAAGAAACTCTTTATATATGAAGCCTTTTTTGATAATGAGTTGGTAGATTAGCCTAAGTTATTTATATATAATCATACTTACTGTGTACAACTTTTAAAAAATAAACAAATAAGTTTACTACAAATGTTAATCCAAACACACATTGTTCAACTTATTTTAGACTTAAATAAAAACGAAATCATTCCTTTTTGTTTTTATAGTTTTGATTTGTAATGGTTCACTGGAGGTCACTGTGATCTACGGCTTAAGTTGCTTTCACATTTCTGAAAAATAAGATAAAAGTTGTTTTACTTACAGTCGTTTATTATAAATCGCAATATGGATTTATACATGTTTTGCTTATCTCTGATTACATCTATTACAGCGTACAATGTCCCACCAGCAGCATATCTTGGATGAAGAGACCGCTTGCAAATCTATAAATTGCGACTTTTGTAATGTTACGGGTGAAAAAATGGCATAAATTTGGATATCATTTGCTACAATGTTGTATCATTAAAATTTTCTACCGTGACTAATGAGAATAGTTGAAAAAGTAATAAATCTACACTCTCATATGAATTCTTTAAGTTTACTGGCATTGATATATCAAATTTCTTTACAAGGGGATAACCCACTCTCTTGTGTGAGAAATTTAATATATTACCGCGTAAGGCCATTCTCTTGTGAGAGATTGGATATATCACCATGACATAGAATAAAGAGGCCAAAATGCAAAATTTATCATTTAATTTTCACTTGTTGGACATTACGGTTGTACATCCCTTTACCTCCGTGATAATTGTTTTTTATAAGCAAGTCAAAACACCAATTAGTTATTGGTGTAGATGGTATTTGAACTTTGAACCCAATATCTTAAATAAAATAAAATAATATAATCTGCTATTGTATTTTAGTATTTGTTAGGATTTTTGTTGAGAGGAGAAGAGCAAAAGTATGACCCACACTTCTTTTTGATTTTGTTTATGGTGGAGACTGAGTTTTGAGAGACTCATACCCCAAGTTGTGTAACTTGTGTTTGTTAGCACTATGTTTGTGAGAAGTTATGCACCATCCCTTTAATAGTTTGAGAGTTCCATAGGGCTCTAAAGTCACAGTACTAGAGCAATGATACATATCTTCATGTTTGGAGAGCATGGCGTAAGAAATAATAAAAGGTGAGGTGAAGGGATTATCACTTATAAGAATCTAATAAAAAGAAATTAAGATTTTTCCACTATTATAATTTAGTTTGTAAACTTTTAAGTTTTTATTCTTTTTTTTTTTTTTTTACTTTTTATAATTTGGTAGTTGTGTGAGGGGGTTTGAATTTTCAAACTATGAATGTCTCTATTAGAAATGCTAAAAAGTGTCAATTAAGTTATATGGCTTTTAATTTTTAAATATTATTTTTAACTTCTTTAAAGTATGAGTTAAGAAACAATATATCAACAGTTTTTCATTCGAATACTACTTAACGAATTTATCATGAAAGTCACTTAGGTATGTATAAAGCAACGTGTCAATAAATAATTTAAATATTATCTTGATATGTTCGGTGTAATATGTGAGTGCATTAATTAGTGTGTGTGTGTTTTATTTATTTATTTCTTAAGATATGGTAGAATGAATGTGTTTGTAAATATGATACAAACATACAAGTGCTTTACTGTTCAAAAAAAAAACATACAAGTGCTTTTCTTAAAAATAATGCTAATTGAAAAAAAAAAAATAATAAAATAACACTCACAACAATAAACCAATGCTTCTCTTGTGGCGGATTTGTTAAGAGATCTGATTTTAGGACAAGGTGAAAGTTTCTAAGGAGAGATGAGAGAGAAGGCAAAGAGAGAATTTGGGACAGAGAAAGCTTGAATAATTTTTTTTTTTTTTTAAAAAGAGAGAAAATAACAAATGCATGATGCTACAATGTTGCTTTAAATTTGATGATATTGTAGCATGTCGTAAAAATTTAAACATTGTTAGAGTACCAGATGTGGAGGTGATTTTGCAATATTTTGATGAACGGTTTTTTTTTTTTTTTTTTTTTTTTTTTTTTGCATTTCAAAGGGTTTAGATGACCAGATAGGAATGTTTCAATTACTTTAGGCTAAATACAAGTATGATTGTGAAAATAAAAGTCAAGGATAATTACAAAATTTCTCTGTGATGCACTATCACAATTATTAGATTTGATCCCCAAGGTTTAGATTAAAGAGAATTGTTAGGGTGCCATCCAAAGTATCCCTAATAGTTTTATTTTAGTCCAAACTTTAGGGTGAAGGGTCTTGTAGCTCATGATAGCATAGAATCTTCTTCTTTATTAGAATAACAAGCATTTGAATTCTCCTCTCCATTGTTGTAACAATCAACTATTGAAGAAAAAAAATCATACTTTAGTGGGTCAAAATGTAGCAATCGAGAAAACTTGTGAGACTAAATTGTGATTAGGCCATACCAAAAGGGAAATTTTTATATTCACCATTGCAAAATCTATAAATTGAACGGAATCGTAACGTTTTTCATTTTAATTCAGACTTTAAGAGAGTCATATATAACAATTGAAAGTTTGTGGACTGCTTCAATTGAATAAAACCAAAATATAAGAAAATAATTATAATTTGACTAATGCTACAGTCACAAACTATTTTACAGTATTTTTACAAAATGTTGATGTGGTCTACCTCCTATTGGTTTTCATTTAGGCCCACTATTAATATCACATTTTTATTTACCAATAATCACTCACCACATAAGCACTTTGTAAAATTTGTTGTGCTAATTCCGTATTTCCTTTAATTTCAGGCTAAAAAATAAAAAGAAAACAAACAAGTTTATCGTAGCCATTACCACTAACTTTTTTACATCATTAATTAGCACATGTTTTTGCATGCCAGTGGCTCCAAATTTCAAACTTCCAAAAAGTTACCAAACAAGTAAGCTGATCTTTGTTTGTCTTTTAGCAGGAAGATATAAGTTGGTTCACATGAGTCAATTCATTTGTTCCAAAAACGTAAGTAACGCAGGTTTCCGCAGATAATGATTTCAATTTCAAGGCAATAATGCTAGGGATGCTATGAAAAAAAAAATATATATATATATATACAACATTTTTAATTAGTCTACCACCTTACACATGATCAGTCACAATGTGCAATTAATTAATTTATATTCGTGGATTTCAGTTAGCTCAACTGATAAAGTCTCCTGTTATCAGAAAAAAGATCTGAGATTTTATCCCACCTACATCAAAAACCAGTTGGTTTTTTGGTCAGATGATAAAAGGCAATTTCAGAAGCAGATGTCATAGGTTGAAACTCTACTTCAACAAATTATTTATTTCAATAACCTTGTGTAAGGTAATATACTAATTTGAAAATGTTTTGAAATTATTATGATTTTTCATTGTGTTCTTCGAAAGACTCACTCCTCAAATGGTAAGTAAAACAAGTTTCTACACAAAATGATTCCAATTTCAATGCAATAAATGACTCGCTATTCAAATGGTAAGTAACTCAGGTTTCTACACAAAAGGTTCATCTGGTTGGAGTGGTGGAAAAGTAGGAAGATAGAAAATGGTAGGAGGATGAAAAAGTGGGAGGATAGAAAAGATTTTAATTTCTCTCATTTTTGTTTGGTTAGGAGTAGAAAAGTGGAAGGATGGAAAAAATGAGTTTGAATAAATTTACTCATATACCTTTATTAAAGAATGATGTCCAATTAAAACAAGAAAGTGACAAATAACCACAAAAAATAGAGCAATCAGCCAAATTTATTAAAAAAATAAACATCATGTCCCAAAAAAAATCATGTCTAGTTTTTTTTTTTTTTTTAAAAAAAAAAACAACTATCACGCCTAGGCCCTAGAAAATAAAAAGAAAAAAAAAGAGGCACACCCAAGCCTTATAAAATCAAAAGAAAAGAAAGTGACAATGTTACCGCCCAAAAAAAAAGGGCAACTAGACAAAGCCCATGTGCACATGCACATGGGCATTTTTTGCAATCAAGAAAAAATGCAACCCCACTCAATTTTCTCCCCATTTTGGGGAGAAAACATTTTGGTGGGCTCAGGAAGAAAACACTTGGGCCCATCATTTATTTTTCTTCCTTCCCACCTAACCAAACATACTCTAAAAAAAAAATTCCTTCACATTTTCTCTTCAAAGTTTTTCATCTACCCTGTTTCCAAACAAACACACCAAAATGATTCAAATTTCAATGCAATAAATGACTCGCTCCTCAAATGGTAAGTAACTCAGGTTTCTGCACAAAATGATTCCAATTTCAATGCAATAAATTACTCACTCCTCAAATGGTAAGTAACACAAGTTTTTGCTTGATTCCAAATGGTAAGTAACATAGGTTTCTGAAGCAATAAAGCTAGGGGCACAATGAAATTTTATTACAAATTCACAACTTTTTAAAATTATCCAAACTCTTCACACATGATCCATTGCAATGTGCAATCAATTTAATATTTTCAATAACCTATGTGTGAGTAATGTAAAATAGACCGCTATGGCCTTTCTAGACTCCCAAGTGCGCCTAAAACCGCACAAGGCAAAAAGGAACTAGTAGAAATCATTTGGGCAATAGAGTCAGAAATGCATGAAATTTGGCAAATTGAAAAGAAACGGCCTTCCGAGCAATAGTCATTGCTTTGCCACGAGGTACCCCTTGAAAATGGCGAATAGCATCATTTAGGCTCCAAAAATTGCGATTTTGTCGTTTATAGTAATTTTCGATTCCTTATTAGCTTTTTGCTCAAAAGTCAAAATAAGGTCTTGCTTATTTTGGGACGACCCTTCAAGTCAATAGTTTATCATTTTGCATTTAACTCATTTTTTCCATTTTTGGAAAATTCTATTATTTTGTCATCTAATTGCGTAATTAGTGTGAATTAGGGTTTTGGACGTTTCCTAACTGTCCTAGGATGTTACTTTTCAGTATTCATATGTTTTGTAGCCGTTAGAGGCAAATTAGATTATTATAAACAAAATACAGACTTTTGTCGAATTCTTTCTTTGATAAATTCTAGTTTATCTCCTTGTGGATTCAAGGAATATCATGTGTGCTTTCTTCAGGCTTTTGAGACATTAGTGAGATAGAATTCTAATTCGAAAATGTTGTGGAATCATTATGATTTTTTTTTTTTTTGGTGCTCCTCGAAAGACTCAATCCACAAATGATAAGTAACACAGATTTTTGGAAAAATGATTCCAATCTCAATGCAAAAAAACTAGGGACAAGGAAAGCTTATTACAAATTCACAAAAAAATTAAATTAACCTACTGCCTCACACATGGTCCTTCACAATGTGCAATTGATTTATTTATTTTCTATAATCTACGTGTGAGGTAGTATTCTACTTTGAAAATATTGTGAAATTTTTATGATTTTCTATTGTATTCCTTGAAAGACTCAACTCCACTAATGGTAAGTTTCATCCTAATCCTTCCCTCCAATTCCCTATAAAAACCACCTCTCACCAACTCATCAAAAGACTCACTCCTCAAATGGTAAGTAACACAAGTTTCTACACAAACTGATTCCAATTTCAATGCAATAAATGACTCACTCTTCAAATGGTAAGTAACTCAATTGTCTACACAAAATGATTCCAATTTCAATGCAATAAATGGCATGCTCCTCAAATGATAAGTACCACAGGTTTCTGCACAAAATAATTCCAAATGGTAAGCAACATAAGTTTCTACACAAAATTATTCCAATTTCAATGCAATAAAGCTAAGGACACAATGAAATTTTATTACTAATTCATGACATTTTAAAATTAACCTACCGCTGCACACATGATCCATTGCAATGTGAAAATAATTTAATTATTTTCTATAACCTATGTGTGAGGTAGTATTCTAATTTGAAAATGCTGTGGAATCATTATGATTTTTTGTTGTGTTCCTCGATAGACTCAATCCACAAATGATAAGTAACACAAATTTCTGGACAAAATGATTCCAATTTCAAAGCAATAAAGCTAGGGACACAATGAAGGCTTATTACAAATTCACAAAAATTTTAAATTGGCCTATTGCCTCATACATGGTCCATCACAATGTGCAATTGATTTATTTATTTTCACTAATCTATGTGTGAGGTAGCATTCTAATTTGGAAATGTTGAGAAATTTTTATGATTTTTTGTTGTGTTCCTTGAAAGACTCAACTCCTCAAATGGTAAGTTTCATCCTAATCTTTCCCTCCAATTCCCTATAAAAACCACCTCTCATCAACTCAATCGACCAAACCAACATACACATACATTCAAAGTGAGAGATATGGCAATGCACTTCAATTCCAACATCTTCCTTTTGGCTTTCTTTGCCATTACTGGGATTCTCTTTTCCAGTGACAACAACATGGTTGTTGGCCAAGGTTGTGAAGCTGATGTGGAGAATTTGGTAAACAACTGTGGTAGGTTCGTTCAAAGGGATAAGCCAAGGATATCTCCATCTCCACAATGCTGCAATGCCGTCCATAAAGCAAACATCAAATGTGCATGCAGCCATGTGACCAATGAGAATGTGAAGCTGATTGACATGGACAAAGTGGTCTTCGTAGCAATGTCCTGTGGCAGGCCATTGACCCCTGGGTCGTGTGGAGGTAAGAAACTCTTTATATAGGAAGCCTTTTCTGGTAATGAGTTGGTAGATTAGCAAAAGTTTTTTTTTTTTTTTTTTTTGATCCACATAGATTAGCAAAAGTTATTTATGTATAACCATACTTTTTTCAACTTTAACAAATAAACAACTAAGTTTTTTACAAAAGTAAATCCAAACACACATAGTTCAACTTATATTTGACTTAAATAAAAAGGAAATTATTCATTTTTGCTTTTGTAGTTTTGATTTGTAATGGTTCACCGGAGGTCACTTTGATCTATGGCTTAAGTTGCTTTCACATTTCTGAAAAATGAGATAAAAGTTGTTTTGCTTACAGTCATTTATGAATCGTAATTTGGATTTATACTTGTTTTGCTTATCTCTAATTACATCTATTGCAGCGTACCTTGTCCCTCCAGCAGCATATCTTGGATGAGGAGATTGCTTGCAAATCTATGAATTGTAACTTTTGTAAGTTACGAATGAAAAAATGGCATAAATTTGGTTATCATATGCTTCAATGTTGAAAAAAGTAATAAATCTACATTCTCCTATGAATATTTTAAGTTTACTGGCATTGATATATCAAAATTCTCTACAAGGAAATAACGTAGAGAGAAATTTAATATATCACCATGACATAGAATAAAAAAATCAAAATGCAAAACTTACCTTTTAATTTTCACTTTTTTTTCTTTTTTTACTTTTCAATTTTCTAAGTTTGAGTTTTGTTATTTCAGTCTTCTAAGTTTCATTTATTTTCAACTAAGTCTTCCATTAGTGTTCTATTAGTTGTTGCTATCCATTAACCAAAATGATGTTTTGGATTATTTTTTTAATTTCTTAATTTCAAAAAAAAAAAATGAAAAAAAAGTTAATTACAAAAAACATAAACTGAATCCAAGGACTTGGATGTTTTATAGTAAGGATTGGGAAAATTCTCATAAGTATGGGCTCGCTTTTTTTTGTAATTGGGAACGATGTCGTTCCTAGCCCGCTAAGATACCCTTTGCTATTAGAGCTTTGAATAAGATTGCTTGCTGGTCACTGCTCTTGATCTATTTCTCAGCATAACTCTCTATTCTCATATACAGATATACTCAGCCAAATATAATAAAATTCTGATTTCTCACTGCCTAACATGAAACAAGAATTTTATACAGATCATGTTAATGGATACCTTTAGGATAATGGTTAACAATATATTTTAGGAAAATTTTGATACCATTTTTATGGGAAATTGAAAAAGTTGTTAAAATATTAATTACTTTTTTTTCTTTCTCCATAAAAAAAAAAATTTAAATGGATTATTAACTATTATCTTAAGGACATCCATTAGCGTTTCTCTTACATATAAAGTTTCAGTCTTTTACACCAAAGAAAATAAATTTAAAAAGAAATTAAAGTGATGTAGAGAACAATATCAGAGATACATAACTGAGAGCTACCCTGTACTAAATAAGCGTAATTTACTTTGAAATCAACATGAGTTGCTGCAAGCGACTGTCTCAAAGGTTAGAAGCAAAAAGTTCTATTTTTTTTCCTAGAAAAGCACTACTGTAATGTTTTATTTTATTTGTTTTTATATTCAGTGGGCTAGGAATGACGTCGTTCCCATGAGCCCTTTACTTTTTTTTTTTTTTTTTTTTAAATTAATGTTTTTCATTTTTTTTTGAAATTAAAAAATTTTAAAAAAAATCCAAAATGGCATCATTTTGGTTAATGGATGACAGTAACTAGTAGAACTCTACCTGAGGACTCAATTGGGAATAAATGAAACTTAGATGACTAAAATGACAAAACCCAAACTTTAGTATCGGTTTAGAATTCGCTTATTTTGTTGAAATAGTACAACGAAACTCATAATTAGTATCAAAAAGTGCAGTAGAACCTATGAATAATAGTAAAAATAAACTTAATAAAATAAGTTAGTAAAAATAATTTTTACCAAACACACATTTAGAGGACTGAAATGAAAAAATGTGAAATTTAGAAAGTGAGTTTTTCATTTTGACCAAATAAAAACTAAAATCTAATGATTTAGGTGGTAATTTCGGTCCCTTTGTTTTTTCGTTTGTCAAAACCCTAGACTATAATAGACCGAAAAGGTGGAGTGGACAAGTTGGTCCGATTATATTCAGTTCAATCAATTTCAGTTTGGATTACCAATTTGGGCGCACTATTGGGCTTTTGCCCAATCAATTTTGAATCATTTTTATGAAAAAAATCAACGAATTTGTAACCATTAGAATTATCAGATTTGTAACCAATATAAATTCAATGGCAATTTGGAGTTTTTTTCCGATTAGTTTTGTTTTTTTAAATAAAAATAAAAATTAACCAATTTGGAAAATTATTATTAATGAACTAATTATAAAGATAAAATCAATGGTAATATTATTCTATATCTCTTGTTATTGAAAAAGATATGTGATCACATTTCCCCTACATAAAAATAAGTAAATAAATAAATAAATAATAACGGTTAGTTTACATGTTTTACTCTTATCCAAGAATATAACAAAACTAAAAGACTTCTATGCTTTAGACTTACAAGTTACAACATATACCATCCATCGAGAGTCTTGTAACTTAATTGACAACTTCCTATGCATAAATGGTCTGAAGCTCTAGAGATAAAAGGGCACTAGTTAAATATCTAAAAAAAAAAATACATACACCACCATATAAATTCCCAAATTTTGAGAACATTACTTGCAGGGCAATGCCCCTTTTTTCTTAAAAATACAGACTCTTCATGTCAAAAACAAAAACCTCTTGCTTAACAAGAAACAAAATCCCCATTCATCTTCCAATCTATTAACTTCAAGAGATGGATTGAGAAGTCTTTTGCTTGATATAATTTCCAAATCATTCATGGACCCCAGGATCGGATAATGTACATGTGTCCCATACCTGCCAATTCTTATTGATATTAATCATCATCTTCGTCAATTACACAACTTCCAGAAAAACAAATCTCAACTAGGTAAACAAAATATTGAAAATTTTTCCACTCACTTCCAAACCAGGGCATGAGAATTTATATAGAATATTAAAGCTAAAAAAAGATGTTTACTTATGAATGCTTATTTACTTCATTACATCGGATGTAAGAAAAATTATAATCATAACTTACTGCTTTAGGATTTATGGATGCAACACATGAAGGTTGGTTGTTTGATAGATCCCAAAGCTTTACCTGCACCAAATGAGGACCAGGCAGACAATGAAAAAATACATTACATTAACAATTTGCAGGGTTCATGAATTGTCTACGGGAGATAATAATAAAAATTAGTCAATAACAACAATTATGGAAAAAACAAATACCATTTTTTTTCTTCAAAAAGGAAAAAATAAAATTTTCTTCTTCAGAATGAAAACCCAAATTAAAACGGAAAAAATTGTATAAAAAATAAAATTTCACCTATTGGAAGATGGTTTCAGGTAAGAAGTAGTAAAGTACTCACTACAAATGAGTGCTCAGTGTGTGAATTCCATGCCAAGCTTTCTACATCAGCTGTGACTAACCATTTACAACCAGAATGCTCTGGCATTTTTCTATCCTTCTGCAATGCACGAACATGATAAAATACATCAAGTCACTTTATTTTCAAAGCAAGAAAAGGTCGTTCATGGCACAGTTTTTGAATGTTATGTTCAGACCTCATGCATTGCATGTCAATAGCTCCAACTTCCAAAAAATTACCAAACAAGTGAGCTCTTTGCTTATATTTTAGCATAAAGAAATAAGACTGTTCACATGCCTCAACCCATTGGTATCAAAAGTAACGAATGTTTCTGGTTTGAATGTTATCATTAGACCTCATGCATTGCATGCCAATGGCTCCAAGTTCCAAAAAACTACCAAACAAGTGAGCTCATTTCTTGTATTTTAGCAACATGCACCAACCCATTGGTACCAAAAGTGATGCATGTTTCTGCACAAAATGAGCCCAATTTTCTAGGCTCAAATGGTAAGTTTCATCCTAATCTTTCACTCCGAACCCCTATAAAAACCATCTCTCACCAACCCAATGAACCAAACCAAACTAACATACACATACTTTCAAAGAGTGATATGGCAATGTACTTCAATACTAACATTTTCCTTTTGGCTTTCTTTGCCATTGCTGTGATTTTGTTCTCTGATAACAACAACAACATGGTTGTTGGCCATGGCAAAAGTTGCCAAGCTGAGTACTTGCAGGGTTTGATATCACAATGCACTGATCACCTTAAAAAGAATGTGCCAAAGACAAATCCATCTGCACATTGCTGCGCTGTTGTCAGTAAGGTCGACCTTCCATGCCTAAGCAAGCAATTGCCCAAGGAGATTTTGGAGACGATTGACATGGACAAAGTGGACTTTGTAACAAAGTCCTGTTGCAGGCCCAGCCATGGCCCTGGTCCAGGCCCGGCCCGGGACTAAGTGTGGAGGTAAGAAACTCTTTATATATTAGTCTTTTCTCCACAATTTATGTCTCTTTTAATGGTAAGTTGTTTATGTATAGCTTTTTCAAGCTTATTTTTAAAAGAAATTTTCAATGTATAGCCATACTTTTTATACTTTTAACAAATAAACAAACAAACAAACTTTTAACAAAAAGTTTATCCAAATGCACATGCTTAAACATATTTTGAATTAGGTAAAAATGAAATTATTCCTTTTGTTTTTTAATTTTGATATTTAATATGGTTCATTGGAAGTCACTTTAATCTATGACTTCAAGTTTCTTTTTTTTTTGGCTAAAAGATCTATAGTTTATTAAGTTACTTTGCCTTTTTGAAGACAAAAAATAAAAAAGTTGCTTTACTTATAGTCATTATTGCAATTTGGATTATATATGTTTTACTTATCACTGGTTACATATATTGCAGATTACTTCATCGTCCCACCATCAATAGCATATGTTGGATGAAGAGACTGTTGAAAATCTATGAACCGTGACTCATGTAATGTTACGGATGAACAAAAATGGCTTAAATTTGGATATAATATGCTTCAATATTGTATCACAAAAATTTGTACCGTGACTAATGAGAATTATTTAAAAAGTAATAAATCTACATTTTGCTATTGATACTAAAATTTGCCAATGGAATGAATAATCAAACTTTAGTGCTGATTAGTTCGATTCGACCACTTTTTTAACAGGTTTTACAACCAGACTGGCTTGTCGGTTTGGGCTAGAACTCAGGAAAAAACATCCGTTGAAATTGTATTTGGGCTTTTTTTCCAATTAGTTTTGGGCTTTTATAATTAAAAAAAATAAAGAAAAAAATTTAAAAAAAAAAAAAAAAACCAATTTGGAACAATTATTATTAATGAATTAGGGGTCAAATGAATGGAAGTTTTTTTTTTTTTTTTTTGGTGGAGAAGGAAATGGAAGTATTAGTTAATGTCTCTTGTTGTAGAATAAGAGCGCTTGTGCTTGTATTCTGCCTATATTTATAAAATAAAATAAAATAATTTACACCTAGGAAGTTAATAATTAATCTATTAGATCTGACCAAAAAGCGAAATAAAAAAAAGTTAAACCAAATTGGACCGAATTGTACCAATATAAACCAAACTGAACTGAACCAAATGGACTGAATATGTCTTTAAAATTGACCCTTTCAATCCTCTTCTAATTTCTAATCACATTCACGTCAATGTGAATCCAAGTAAATAATCCCATTTGTCCACAAAAACACTCACCAATTCAAAAATACAACCTTAAATTCTCCCCTCACTGAAATCCCCCACCAACAATTTGCCTCAATAGACACACCAACAAGTCATCAACCCCTACGGCCAAAACATAAATCATCTCCTTAGTAACCCAAACCAACTGTTGTCTAGCCAAGGAGACGACTTTTGGATACAATTCATGAACAACCTTGACAACCAAAAGGACAACTAAGCCATACCCAGCCATCAATGACAATAGCATTTAAGTTCTTAAGAGCATTAGCATTGAAGAATGCTAATGCCATATCTAAGGCCTTTTTGACATTTCATGGCTCAAAAACGTTTGTATCAAAAAATTGTAGACCCCACTATTGCAAAATTTTTTACAATAGTTCTAC
The DNA here is from genome assembly GCF_001633185.2 of Quercus lobata. Classification (NCBI taxonomy): domain Eukaryota; kingdom Viridiplantae; phylum Streptophyta; class Magnoliopsida; order Fagales; family Fagaceae; genus Quercus; species Quercus lobata. Next base: position 13,231,935 of record NC_044907.1, on the reverse strand, counting down.
AATACAATTCTAACTTTAGAATTGTACTATAGCAGTATTCTAATATATATATATATATATATATATATATATATATATATTTTTTTTTTATTCCACCCTTTCCCCCCCCCCCCGAAATTTCTCTCTCCACTATCTCAGTAATTCAATTCTCTTCTCTCTCTTCTTTCTCTGTTTCTCCATCTACTCTCTCCTCTCTTCAGACCCAAACACCATCTCTTCTCTCTCTTCCTTCTCTGTTGGGTCCGGTGTTTGGGTCGTTGGTCGTGGTTGGGTCCGGTGTTTGGGTCGTGATTGGGTTATGGGTCCGGTGTTTAGGTCATGGGTGACGGCGTGGGTCAGTGGTGGTTATGGTTTTTGGCATGGGTCACTGTGGTGGTTGTGGTTTTTTTTTTTTTTTTTTTTTTTTTTTGGCTGTGACCGGTGCTTAAAGGGGTTGTGGGTCGTGGTTGGGTCCGGTGTTTGGGTTGTGGTTGGGTTGTGGCTGAAGTGGGTTGTTGGTCGTGGATTGGCGAAGCTTCACACGGCCTCTCTCTCATCTCTCATCGTGGATCGACGAGCTGGGTTTTAATCGGTGGGCTGGGATCAGTTGATGGTGGGTTTGAAACGGTGGATCTGTTGATCGGTGGGTGGATCGGTTGGGTTGATCATCGGTAGCTCCGATGGTGGCTCTGGTGATGATTTTTTTTGAATGGGTTTGCTTCGGTGGGTTTCAAATCGACTGGGTTTCAAATCGGTGGCATGGGTTTCTGATCGGTGGCTTGGGTGGTGGGTGTGGTGGCCGTTGTTGGCTCCAACTGGTTTGATGGTTTGTGTGTGTGTGGCTCTGTTGATGGTTTGATGGTTTGTGTTTGTGTTTGTGTGTGTGGCTTTGTTGATGGTTTGATGGTTTATGTTTGTGTGTGTGTGTGTGGTGATGGGTTTGGATAGGTTGATCGGTGTAACATGGGTCTGTGTGTTGAACCGATGCTAGAGGTTGAAGGAGACTAAGGAAAAAAAAATACTATTCGAAAGCCCAGGAAAATGGAATCATGCCTAGTCTGAAAAAAAGTATCGGTTAGAAAGAAATAATAAAGAAAGATTAAAGATTAATATTTTAATAAAAATAGAGTTTTGGGACGCGGGAGGTATTGTAAAATAGTATAGTATAAGTAATAAAGTGGCCTTTTGAGATGGTAAAATAGAATAAGATAGAATTCTTTGATGCTAATGCTCTTATGAGTTTTTGCAAAATGGGGTTCGCATAAAACACCACAAAGAATAGCACTGTTGAGCTGAGCATATTGTTGTTGGTCTGGGATTGTGAAGTCAAATGGGGGTCTTAGTTTTGGTTCCAAAAGCATATTGTTTTTGGATTCGAAAGCTACGTGATTGTCTTCCATGGTTGCCCTTGATTATTATCTTTTTTTTCTTTTTGTGTGTATCTATGTGCGCACGCACTTGTTCAATAATTTGTTAAAGAGAGAATCCGAAAGAAAAAGTGATATGAGGTACAACACCAAATTGCATTGTGGATTTCAATGAACTTAACTCTCTTGTGGTTGAATAAGATATATGAGGTTCGAATCCGGCTTAAAACAAAAAATCAATTGATGTCTTGACCTGATAATAAAAAGTAATCATTATAAAGCACATATCATAAATTGAAATTCTACCATATCTATCAAAAAATAACAAGTCGCCTCACTAATTACTTTAGATTAAAAACAAGTGTGATCATGAAAATTAAATTTCGGGATAACAAAAATTATTTCCGTGTGATTTGGCACTACAAAACTTAGTACACAAATATTTATTTATTACATTTGACCCTTAAGGTTTAGACAAAAATGAAATTGTTTGTTCATTTAGATCCCTAAAACTAAATTGTTTAACCTAATATATTAACCAAGTGCTTACTTAGATTAATTATTCAGATCTAGCTTAAACAACAATAAATCATATTAGGCAAAGATGCGGAAAAGTAAATAACACACAATATGATGATACAAGAAAATCAATGAAACGAACCGTTTCAAGGTAAAACCTGGAGAAGATTTCACCTATCTATCATCAAGGTAAATAAATTTACTATAAGAGAGTTGAAGTTTTTACAATTAGATTTAACCCTAAATATATTGTTATCTCTTGTAGTAACTTACTAACACGACCACGTGCAAGCTCCAAATTCACGGACTTCTTCTCTTCTTGGATTTACACCAACACAAGTCGTCTTGCTTGTGACTTTAAGATCCCACTCAAAGGTTTTAGATCACCTTCAATAATGATCTTGATGCAGCAACTATATTCTACCAATGCTTGATTGTAGTTTTGGCTCCGGTAGATTCTTGTGCAGTTAAAATGTACAAAACCTCTCATATCTCACAAAGAGTAACACATAAGTCTTCTCCAAAAAATTCAAAACATGGCTAGGGTTTCCCTTTTATATGTGGAGAAGTTTAGATGAAACCCTAAACGTTTTCATGAGCTTGGGCCTGTTCAAAAATTCTGTTGAAAAATTATGCCTGCAATTTTCGATCAGTCGAGCCTAATTCTCTATCGGTTAAGCAAGGCAGAACCATACTTCCTTTCTTTGCAATCAGCTAGACTTGAACCTTGAAACTTGTAACAAACACTTTTAAGCATTGCCTAAAAACCTAGACTATACATGTTTTGTTCTCGGTTTGCCAACACAATAAAAATATGATTCTAAACATTTAAACCTAAATCTTTAGAACCTAACAGACATCATTGAAGTTTCATCTAAAGTATCCCTAACAATTTCATTTTAATCCAATTTTAGAGTTAAGAGTTTTGTAACTCAATAACATAGTATTAGCATATTCTTTTTTATTAGGAAAGTCAAGGTTCAAATCATCTCCTTATTATTGTAACTATCGAATAAAAAAATTCCAAACTTTAGAGGTCAAAATGTAGCAATTGAGAAAACTTGAGACTAAACTGTGATTGAGAAATCTTTTATCCACAACTACAAAATTTATTAATCTGGACAAAATCCTAAAATTTTCCATTCTAATTCATATGTTAAGGGGTCAAATATAACAATTGAAAGTTTGTGCATGGACTGATTAAATTGTGATAAAATTAAACTACATAGGAGTAGATTATAATTTTTCCTAAAAGTTATCGTAAAATAAATATTTTGTTAATTTATCAAGAGAAACATTTTCCTAAGAGCAACTATATATAATAAAAGAATAAGATTAATTACATGTTACAATAAGTGAAAGAGAAATTGGAACCTTGTGCTCCTTATGAAAAAAACTATTTAATGTCACAAAACTATAAGACTCTTGACAAGTTATAAATATGTTTATACCTCTTATAAAGTCTACTTATAAATCCCTTTTATATTCTTTGTTTCTTTTTACGAAATAACTAGTATTATACCTGTCTGACACATGGCTTAACTAAAAGTTAGATATAAATAATTTAAAATTACATATAGTGAGTAACTTGAAACTTTAATAGGAATATCTAAAAGTAAATTAATAGTAGTAATCATATTTTGTATCAATAGAATCCGCAGGAGAGAAGTGGGGGTTTTTTTAAGATGAGAGAAGTGAATTTATAGTAAATAACCATATGGATGTGGAGTAGGAGGGCATCTTAGTGCATGGTTCTTAGTGATATGATTTTGATGATAAATATTAAATTTTATTTTAAATTGCTATAAATTTTTGGGAGTCGAAATTTAGTTGAAGTAGAATTTTAAATTTCTTTAATCTTGTTATAGATTTTATGATAGAATAAAAGAAGTGAAGGAAAAAAAAGTAACTGACTTAGAACAAGTTATCTTTACTTGAAAGAAAAGAAAGAAAAAATTTCTGATAAAATGGAAAAAAAGAAGTTAATATCGATAAAAAAAAAATTAGATTATTTTATAAATAAAAAAAGAAAGAAAAGAAAAGAAATAGAACCTAAATTAAATTATTATGCCCGTAAGGAAATATGAAATTTTTTTTTATTTTTTTTATTTTATAAAGTTGAACAAACGTGGAAATCAAAAAATGGGAGAAAAAAGAAAAAGAGAGAGCTGTGATATTATCAATAATTAAGTTTTTATCTTTATCCAAACAATTGATAAAGCAATATAGGAAAAGTTGATAAGAACAACATATAATAAAAGGTAATAAGAACAATTAAAGAAAATAATTGATAAGAACAAATAACTTAAATAGTAAAAATATAATTTAAAGGAGTACATAAGTCATGAGTGTTTTGATCTAGAAATCAATCAAATTATAGAATAAATGAAAATCAAAAGCTTAGTGTTTGATTCTTACTTGTTGTATTATTTATATGTAATTAGTGTTACATGCATCTTCATTAATACGTTGTTAGATATGAATAAAAAAAATTATGTTTCAAAAAAAAAATTTGAGACCAGAATTTCAGATTAATAAGCCTCCATCAAACGATTCTTTATGATCTAATCTAAAGTTGTTGATAAGAGATAAAAAGAAAAATAAATATTATTGATTATTCATAAACGAAAAAGAAAAAGTGCTAAACAATGCTGGAGATAAAATTTTAGTTTACGTATGAATCAAATACATTCAAAAAAAATTGTTTAAAAAGAAATAGAGAAGTTGAAAAATTGATAAGAACAAATAATACTGGTTTTTTATCTAAATCATAAAAAAAAAAGGAAACAAAAGAGTTTAAGCTAGCCGTTAAAATAACGCCCAAGGCTCACATGCATTGCATGCCAAAGGCTTAACTTCCCAAGAAGTAACTCTTTCCTTGTATTTTACCAGGAAGAATTAGCTGGTTCACATGCATCAACTCGTTTGCACCAGAAGCAACACTTGTTTTTGCACAAAATGAGCCCAATTTTCAAGGCTCAAATATTAAGTTTCATCTTAATCTTTCCATCTAAACCCCTATAAAAACCAACTCTCACCACCCCAATAGACCAGCCAACATACACATACATTCAAACTTCAAAGAGAAAATAGATATGGCAATGTACATCCATACTAACATCTTCCTTTTGGCCTTCTTTGCCATTACTGTGATTTTGTTCTCTAGTAACATGGTTGTTGGCCGACGTTGTCAAGGTGAGCAGGATTTGATGTCTAAATGTGCTGCTTTCGTTAAAAAGGATGGTCCAAAGGCATATCCACATCCAACATGCTGCGGTGCTATCCAGAAAGTAGACATTCCATGCATATGCAAGCAATTGAACTCAGAGATGGAGAAGAAGATTGACATGAATAAAGTGGTCTTTGTAGCAAAGATGTGTAACAAGCCACTGGCCCCTGGGTCTAAGTGTGGAGGTAAGAAACTCTTTAGGTCATAAAACCCTTTATATATAAAGCCTCCACAATTTATGTGTCCAGTTTACTCCATATGGTATTTCAAAATGAATTTTGTGTTTTGTGTGAATTTTTTAGTCATGATTTGGTAGACTAGCATGAGATTGGATTAATTCTTACACAAAGCATAACTATACTTCTTACAACCTTTAACAAATATACAAATAAGTTTTCAACAAAAAGTTAATCCAAACGCATATATCTCAACTTATTTTGACTTGAACAGAAAGGAAAATACTCGGTTTTATTTTTGTAGTTTTGATTTGTAATGATTCATTAGAAATCATTTTGGTCTATGGTAGCTTTTGCTTTTATTGAACCAAAAAAAAAAATAAAAAAATAAATAACAAAAGAGTTGCTTTTCTTATAGTCACGCGGATCGCATTTTGGTATTACATATTTTGCTAATCTTTTGGTTACATCTATTTCAGATTTCAGTGTCCCACCAGTAGCGTATATTGGATGAAGTGACTGCCTGCAAATCTATGAAGTGTGGCTTGTGTAATGTTATGGATGAAAAAAAAATGGCATAAATTTGGATATCATATGCTTCAATGCTGTATCACTACAAATTTCTATAATGACAAATAAGAATTATTGAAAAAGTAATAAATCTATATTCTCCAATGGATATTTTAAGTCTGCACGTATACGTAGTGAAATATCAAATATCTCTACAAGGGAATGATCTCTCTTGTGAGAGAAATTTAATATATTATCAGAGAAATATTGGTCAATTTTAATGTGGAATACTAAATGGGCCTGCACTATTGGGCTTTTGCCCAATCAATTTTTGGTTTTTTTTTTTTTTTTAATAACAAATTTGTAACCATTAGAATTATTATATTTTGGACTTTAAGAAATAAAATGAAAAGCCCACAAGTTCAACGGCAGTTTGGGCTTTCTTTCCAATCTATTTATATATATATATATATATATATAATAAAAATAAACCAATTTTGAACAATTATAATTAATGAATTAAAGATCAAATCAATGGGAGTATAACATAATGTCTCTTATTGTTGAATAAGAGATTTGAAATTGTATTCTGCCTACATCTATTAAAAAAAAAAAATCTAATAGTGTCTTACTGAAGAATACAACAAAACTTAAGAATTTCTATGCTTAGACTTACAACATTCACCTCCATATATATAATAACAACAATTATGAAAGATGTATACCATTTTATCCGCTCAGACTCAGTTGCAAGAAGTTGTAGAAGAACCCATCATAACAAAAAGTTACACCTAGGAAGTTAATAATTTAAAAGATCTGACCAAAAAGGGAAATGAAAAAAAAAAAATACACCAAAATTAACCGAATGGATTGATATCGACCGAATAGACCAAACTGGACCAAATGACTGAGCGGATCGAACTATAATTATATATACAAAACTGACCCAAATAAGAAAATTCTAATTAATCACATTCAGGTCAATGTAAATTCAAATAAGCAATCCCCATTTGTCCATAAAAACACTCACCAACTCAAAACGTAACCACAAATTTTCCACTCACTGAAATCTCTACCAACAATTTGCCTCAATAGGCACACAAAAAAACCATCAACCCCTATTGCCAAAACATTAATCATCTCCTTAGTGACCCAGACCAACCGTTGTCTCTAGCCAAGGAGACGAGTTTTGGATAAAATTCATGAACAACCTTGACAAGCAAACGGACAAAATAAGCCATACCCAGCCATCAATGACAATGGCATGTAAGTGTTTAATATGAGTCTTCGTGAATTGGGGTTCGCATAAAACACCATAACGAATAGCACTGTTGAGCTGAGCATATACATTGTTGTTGGGAGTCTTAGATTTGGTTCCAAAGGCATATTGTTTTTTTATGATAAAAACTTAAAAAGTATTCATTATAAAATAGACGTCATAGGTTGAAATTTCATCATATCTGTAGGGTCTCGATTCGTGGCGGACCGTAACAGTGTCGGGTTCGCACGTAAAACGGCCCTAACAATATCATTTGTAGAGCGTGGGTTTGAAAGGCTAGGCCTTGATCGATAGGCGATGGGTTTTTCATGGCGTTCATACAAGGTTAAACGATTGTCACCCCTAGAGTACTTCTCCTGGAGGTGGGCTGGGAGGCTCTCGTTTTTGGCCATTTTTCCCAGCCCCTTCCCAAAGTTACTTAGTTTTCCTTTTATACTCGCCTGTGTCCCTTATCCTTCATCCACGTGTAGGGTCAATCTTTCCAAGGCTGATACTTGTCCCATCAGTCCATCCCCCAAAGTCGTTGGGGGTGGTTGTAAGAGCCAAAGAATGCGGCCCTGTCGGGTTCAGAACATTAAATGACAATAATAGCAGCTTTCCCTGGATATTTTAGATCTTTCTTCCATGTTCCAGTCCTATACCGTTTTTACCCTTCCCTTTGGGGGTACTGTGGGTCTGCCGAGGACTGAACTACCCTCGGCGGTACCCAAAGGCTATTTCGTTGAACTTGGGCCATAATCCTCCTCGGCTTGGGCCTTTGGACTCTCCCTGGGTAGATGGGCCTGGCCCATAAATCATTTGCGCCCCACAATATCTATTAAAAAAAAAACTCGCTTCACTAATTAATTTAGGCTAAAAACAAGCATGATCACAAAAATAAAATTTCAAGATAACTAAAATTATTTCCCTGTAATTTGGCACTAACACAATTTAGTATACAAAATATTTAATTATTACATTTGACCCCAAGGTTTAAACTAAAATGAAATCATTGAAGTTTCATCCAAAGTATCCTTAACAATTTCATTTTAATCCAAGCTTTAGGGCCAAGAGCCTTATAGTTCAATAACATAGTATATTCTTCTTTATTAGCCTATTAGGAAAATCATGTTCAAATCTCTTTAATTATTGTTGTAACTATTGAATATATAAAAAATCCAAACTTTAAAGGGTCAAAATGTAGCAATTGAGAAAACTTGTGAGACTAAATTGTGACTGGGAAATCTTTTATCCACAACTACGAAATCTATTAATTTGGACAAAACCTTAACATTTTTTTATTCTAATTCAAACATTAAGGGGTCAAATATAACAATTTAAAGTTTGTGGATTGATTAACTTGTGATAAAAATAAACTACAGAGGAGTAAATTTTAATTTTAGGAGGACATCTTATTGCATGGTGCTTAGAGATATGATTTTGATTATAAATGTTAAATTTTATTTTAAATTGCTTTAAAATTTTGGTAGTGTAATTTTTGTTGAAGTAGAATTTTAAATTTCTTCAATGTAGTTATTGATTTTAGGATAGAATAAAAGAAGTGAAGAAAAAAAAAGTAACTGATTTGGAGCAAGTTACCTTTAAGAGCTTGAGAGTTGAGAGAACAAAATCCGATAGAATGCCCCAAAAAAAAAAAAAAAAGTTAATATCAACATAACAAAACATAGATTTTTTTTTTTTTTGGAAAGAAAAAAAAAAAAGAATAGAACATAAATTATGCCCGTAAGGAAATATGACAGATTTTTTTTTTTTTTTTAAGTTGATATAACAAACGTGGAAATCAAAAAAATGAAAAAATAAAATAAAATAAAAAGTTTGATTTGTTGATATCAATAATTAAGCTTTTGTCTTTATCCAAACAATTGATAAAGCAATGGAGGAAAAGTTAATAAGAAAAAAAGAAGTTAATATTGACAAAACAAAAATAGATTTCTTTTAAACCAAAAAAGAGAAAAAGAACCTAAATTATGACCGTAAGGAAATATGAGAGGGATTTTTTTTTTTTTTTTTTAAAGTTGATATAACAAACGTGGAAAAAAAAAAAAAAGAGTGAGTTTGTTGATAAATTTGATATCATCAGTAATTAAGCTTTTGTCTTTATCCAAACAATTGATAAAGGAATATATAAAGGAAAATTTGATGAGAAAAATATATAATAAAAGGTACCTAATAAGAACATTTAAATTACATGTATTATTTATATGTAATTTAGTGTTACGCGCATTTTCATTAATACATTGTTATATATGAAAAAAAAAAGTGTTAAGCAATTTATCTTGTATAATATTTCAGATTCTTATAAATAAATAAAAAAGAAGTATATTTTCAGTTTTTTCATTAAAAAAAATAGAAGTAGAAAGGAAAATAAAAATCATTTGATAATTCATAAACGAAAAAAATAAAAAGGACTGAACAATGCTGGAGATAAAATTGTAGTTAAAACAAGTTTAAGCTAGCCGTTACAATAGCTTTTTACATCATTGGCCTATGAAAGTTATGTTCAGACCTCACATGCATTGCATGCCAAAGGCTCAACTTCCCAAAAGATAACCAAAGCAAGCTAGCTCTTTCCTTGTATTTTAGCATGAAGAATAATCTGGTTCACATGCATCAACCCATTTGCACCAGAAGTAACGCATGTTTCTCTGCACAAAATGAGCCCAATTTTCAAGGCTCAAATGCTAAGTTTCATCCTAATCTTTCCATCCAAACCCCTATAAAAACCAACTCTCACCACCCAATGAAGCAACCAACATATACATATACACATACATTCAAACTTCAAAGAGAAAATAGATATGGCAATGTACTTCAATACTAACATCTTCCTTTTAGCTTTCTTCGCCATTACTGTGATTCTGTCCTCTAGTAACAATGTTGTTGGCCAAGATTGTCAAAATGATGTGCAGGGTTTGATCTCTCAATGTGCTTCTTACGTTAAAAAGGATGGTCCAAAGATAAAACCATCTCCACAATGCTGCGATGTTATCAAGAAAGCAGACATTCCATGCGTGTGCAAGCGAATGACCGCGGAGATTGAGAAGACGATTGACATGGAAAAAGTGGTCTTTGTAGCAAAGACTTGTGGCAAGCCACTGGCCCCTGGTTCTAAGTGTGGAGGTAAGAAACTCTTTGGGCCATATAACTCTTAATATATAGTGCCTCCACAATTTATGTCCCTTTTGCTCCATATGGTATTTCAAAATGAATTTTGCGTATGGTGTATTTTCTAGTGATGAGTTGATAGATTAGCATGAGTTTGGATTAATTTTTAACCAAAGTATAACCATATTTTTTACAACCTTTAACAAATATACAAATAAGTTTTCAACAAAAAAGTTAATCCAAACGCACATAACTCGACTTATTTTGACTTGAATGAAAAGGAATATACTATTTTTGTTTTTGTAGTTTTGATTTGTAATGGTTCACTGGAAGCCATTTTGATCTATGGCTTAAGTTGCTTTTGCTTTTCTTGAACCCAAAAAAAGTAGCTTTCTTATGGTCATGTGGATCGCATTTTGGTATTACATGTTTTGCTAATCTTTGGTTACATCTATTGCAGCTTTCAATGTCCCACCTGCAGCGTATATTGGATGAAGAGACTATCTGCAAATCTATGAACTGTAGTTTGTGTAATGTTATGGATGAAGAAAAAAAAGAGGCATAAATTTGGATCTCATATGCTTCAATGTTGTATCACTAAAAATTTCTACCATGACAAATAAGAATTATTGAAAAATTAATAAATCTACATTCTCCTATGGATAATTTAAGTTTGCACGTATTGTGAAATATCAAATATCTCTACAAGGGAATGATCCACTCTCTTGTGAGAGAAATTTAATATATTATCGTGCGAGACTCATTCTCTTGTGAGAGATTCGATATATCATCATGACATAAAATAAAAATTAATGATTTAGGTGGTGATTTCGGTCCAATTGGGCCTTTTGTTTTTGGTTTGTCAAAAGCCTTGACCAGAATTGACTAAAAAGGTTGAGTGGACAAGCTGGTTCAATCAAGTTAGTATCAATTTGGATTACAAGTTTAGGTCCACACAATTGGGCTTACAATTTTTAGCTTTTGCCCAATCAATTTCGGGTCATATTTTTAAGAAAAAAAAAATTAACAGATAGTAGATCAAATTTCAATCAGGTTTGAATACTGAGCAATCCCATTGACAACTATATCTTTATTACAATAGGAAAGATGAAAAACAAAGTACAAAGTGGATTTGTAGAAATGATGAAATCATGGTGAACACAAAACATGTTTGGATCACCATCATCAGATTCCTCATATATCCAAACCTGTTTTGCTATTACATACCTCGAGCTGACTGGCTTCATCCCCACTAAGTGCATTTGCTACCTCTAATGCTTGGCCAACTACACCTTTGTAGCATCATCAACAACATCCACATCTTCGTCACTGCCACTATGTCCACTGCATAATCCAATAGCCATATAATAAGTATACAAAACAAAGCCAGTAGTAATTTGATTAACAATATATATATCAGAGAGAGACAAAATTATTGTAGTTACTGTTCGGTTCAGTCCAGTCCAACCAGTCTAAGACTCATTGATTAGTTTACATGAATAGTAGTACTATGTAAAGTTACATGAATTAGTTCACTAAGTGGACAATGTAAGTGGGGTTTAAGAGTTAATTAAGAGGAAACCCTCCTTACAAACCAAATTTGGATACGGGTTTTTTTTTTTTCCTCTTCTTTTTCCCAAAACTTATTAGGGTGGGAATGTTTGACAAGATCCATGAGCATAACAATTTTTTTTATTTTTTGGCTGTTGGATCATGCTGGGTTGATATTATTAACAAATTAAATGAGTCTATTCCATTTTGTCATGTGAAATGACTTGATTCATACAAATGAATATTAATTTTATCTTATATAAATTTTAATTTTAAATAAAAAAATAGAGTAATTACAAGAATTTAATAGCTATTTAAATAAGTTATTTATTCAAATTATAAACTTCAAATCATTTAATTTAAAATAGGAAAAAAAATAACTTGTCACCTAATTTTTCTTATATTACGTGTGTTGAGGTCTAAAAAATCATAGCAACCAGGCCCAAAGAAATACCACAATGGGCCATAGAAAATGAAATTAAAAAGAGGTGGTAAGCCCAAAAGGCTTGAAGCCCAAAAACCATAAAAAGACAAGCCCTAAAGCCTATGAGAAAAGAAGGAAGAAAAAGAAAAGAGGCCCAGATCAGAAGATTGGAGAAGAACCAGCGTAAAAAGCTAAGTCGGGATCCCCAGAGGCTGCCAAAGGCTCGGGATCCCCAAGGCATGTAGCACAGCTAAGACAGGATTAAGACAGCTCAAAGGAAACGCCAAAAAAACACAAAGAAACAAAGGACAGATACGTCCTTCTCAGGTACCAGAGATCCAACAAGAAAAAGGAGAAAGCCTAGAGTAACCTCTCACAATGCAAAGGAACGGTACCTCAGGGAACCAGAATAAGGAGCTATAAAAAAGGAAGTAGCAGCAAAAAACTTTCGAATCAGCATAGTTGGATTCCGCCCACTTAGGAAAATGACAAAGAGGAAGGACAACCAAAAGCTGAACCATAAGGAACGTGACATCAGAAACAAGTGCACTTCGGAATGGAAAGTTAGCCATGGGCTTTCGAAGAAACAACACCAAAAGGAAAAAAAAAAAAAAAAAAAAGGCTCAACCTTTTGGGCGATGGGCACAAAACAAGCTCTGGTACCCAGGGAGCAAAACAGGGGAATCAATAGTTTCCCGGGACTCTAAAATAACACTATAAAAGGGGGGGTGGGGAAGCAGCCGACAAAAGGGAGGAATTTCGGGTGAGAAAAAGCAATAGAAAATCACAACAGAATCATTGAGAAAGTTCTGTCGAAAAACTCAAAGAAAGTAGTAAAATATCTCTCCGTATCCCAGAAACAGCTACTATAACACATACTTGGATTCAAAAAGATTCAAATTTTGCAAGTCTTAGAGGCTTTGATAGCCATCTAAGTATGTAATTTTTGAGCTTATTTGAACTTTATATCACGTCTTAGTGAGCATATTGTAACTGATGATGCACAAAAAATCAGTAGGCTGAATGCTCCGGGCTTCAATGGGCTAATGGTTGCTTGAAAGGCCTGAAAAGAAAGAAACACAATATCAAAGGTGACCGGGGTGAACCGGCCAAGAACCCTCCGATGCTTAAGTTAGTCTTTGTGTTTTGGAAACTCAAGAATTCCCAACTTTTATGTAATAGTGAAAAAACTCCCTCTTATTTTGCATGGATGAGTCTTTATATAGTAGGCCTTATAGCGGTTACTTGTTTAGTAACCGCCCCAATATTCATGGAGATTCCGAAGATTCAGACTCAACTCCCACAACCGCTATAGCAGTTAGAATAAGAAGTCTTATCTTCTATAACTGCCATAGCGATGAAGAAGATAAAATAGTAACGCGTGGTCTGAATTACAGGCTGGTGTAGACAAATCCATCTTCGGAATTTTTCCTAAGTGTTGGGAGATCGTCTAGGTCACTTCATAAGCTAGACGACCCTTATGGTCTTGGATGACCTTTCTGGTCCTGGACGAACCTTCTGGTCGTGGACGACCCTTCTGGTCTTGGACGACCTCTCTGGTCTTGGATGACCTTTTTGGTCTTGGACGACCCTTGTGGTCTTGGACGACCCTTTTGGTCTTGGACGACCCTTTTGGTCATGGACGACCCTTATGGTCTTGGACGACCATTCTGGTCTTGGACGACCTTCCGGGTCTTGGATGACCCAAACGACCTTCTGGGTCTTGGACGACCCTTCTGGTCTTGGACGACCCTTCTGGTCTTGGACGACCCCTCTGGTCATGGACGACCTCTCTGGTCTTGGACGACCTTTCTGGTCATGGACGACCCTTTGGTCTTGGACGACCATTCTGGTCTTGGACGACTATTCTGGTCTTGGACGACCATTCTGGTCTTGATGACCATTCTGGTCTTGGACGACCCTTCTGGTCTTGGACGACCTTCCGAGTCTTGGATGACCCAAACGACCTTCTGGGTCTTGGACGACCCTTCTGGTCTTGGACGACCCCTCTGGTCATGGACGACCTCTCTGGTCTTGGACGACCTTTCTGGTCATGGACGACCCTTTGGTCTTGGACGACCATTCTGGTCTTGGACGACCATTCTGGTCTTGGATGACCATTCTGGTCTTGGACGACCTTCCGAGTCTTGGACGACCTTCCGAGTCTTGGATGACCCAAACGACCTTCTGGGTCTTGGACGACCCTTCTGGTCTTGGACGACCACTCTGGTCATGGACGACCTCTCTGGTCATGGACGACCTCTTTGGTCTTGGACGACCCTTGTGGTCTTGGACGACCCTTTTGGTCTTGGACGACCTCTCTGGTTATGGACGACCTCTCTGGTCTTGGACGACCTTTCTGGTCTTGGACGACTCTATGGACGAACTGGAGATGGTCCGTTTTTTAGTTCACCATCAATTGCCCCCTTTGTCCATGAGTTGTCTAAGTCACTATAGCAAAATTCTTGTTCATTGTTCATTTTTGGCATGTGTCGATGTTTCATTAGTCAATTGGCATGCCACGTGGTGTCATTGTTGTTGTCGATTTTTGACACCTCAGATTGTGCTACATGTTATGATCTCATTGGTCAACGTATTATGTCGATTCGTTTACTGAGGAGATTGCCACATGTCAGCTTCTGGTTGGTCCACATCAACCCATTGACTTGGTGCTTATAAATTGGTACAATCTCTCTCTTGCCCTCTCATTTTTCTGATATTTTCCTCTGCCATCTCGTCCAGGAGCCTTGTCTAGTCATCCTTGTCCATAGGCTTTCGTCAGGTACTTCTTCTTTTTCTTCGTCCTTAGGTTTGCCTTAGAAAATTCTGTATTTTTCCTATCATGTCTTCATCTAGTGGTAGTACTGTGAGAGCAATAGACGAGTATCAGGATGAGTCCAATGGAAGTAGCAGTAGCACTAAGAGTAGTAGTAGTAGCTTTAGTTCCCAAGATGAGCATTATTGGTCTGGGGCTCTTGGAGTTCCTTTGGAGGTCTTCCAGGAAGAGATGAGGCAGAGGATAACTTCCAGTTCTAGAGCTAGCTCGTCAAAGAGGGCTAAATCATCCAAGACTCCTTCTCAAGACGAGTAGGAGAATGTCATCTATAGTTGATTAGGGGTCGTAGTTCTTCTAATAGGTTACGGAAGACGAAATTTTTCTTCGTCTTTGGAAATTGGGCTGGGGACCCAATTGATGTAAATAGAACTCAGTTCCCTCCTTTTACCAGTGCTTTAGGTCGTCTTCGTCCTGAGGGTATGTTTTCTTTGAAGTTACTTCATCTTTTCATTTGCTCTTTCCCTCATCTAACAATTCTTCTCGTCCATGCAGTTGTTACTCGTCCACACTTAGACGACTATAGAAAAAGCTCGCAGTTATCTTGATAGGTCCTTCCATAATTTGGCAACGCTTCGTCGTCTTGAGCCCACTAAGGAGAATATCATTCACGAGGAGACCACTCATCGAAGTAAGAGTCGTCTTTCAAAATTTTTTTTTTTTATTTTTTTTAGTCGTCCAATTCTTCATGCTTTCTTCAATATAGGACTAGTCACCATGAAGGAGAACAAGGGTAAGAATGTTGCCAGTGGGATTGAGGAGGAGGAAGTCCAAGTTCTCTAGGACAAACTAGTTCCTTTGGTCGTCTAGAGCCCCACCATCCAACCTCATGCTTGGAAGAGGAAGGGTATCTCCATTGATGTGGACCTTAGAAACCTTACTAGTCGTCGACATCTGAAGAAGGTCAGAACTAACAAGCCCCCTTCTATGACCCCCTCGTACAAGGCCCCCAAATCCAAAGATGCGATGGCATACCTGGACGGACTGGCTGTGAACTTGGTCTCTTCTGAAGTTCCTCCTTCAGCCATCCAGACTGAAGCTCTTCATCCTTTTGTTGGTAGACCTCCTCGCAAGACTCATCCTTCAACTCTTGTTTAGGCTCCTCCTATCTTGGTGTTGGACGAAGGCCATGCATTTTCTTTGTTGATTTTTTTTTTTTAAAGAGAATTTTTAACTCTTCCTCGTCCATTCCTATGTCAGGCAATGGAAAAGTTTTATGCTACGTCCTAGCAAGCTAGGGAGTTGAGTGATGATGTTAAGGTTCTGGCAAAAAAGAACGAGTTGGAGGACGAGCTTTGTCTGAAAAAGGGAGAGGATCAGGCTTGGCGAGGAGCTTACTTGTCTTCTGGAAGTAGAGAGGGAGCTGGGGAATCAAGTTGAGGAGCTTAAGGAGACTCGTGTTGGTCACCTTAAAGGAAAATGCCGAGTTATCCTCGTCCTTAGAGAAAGCAATGGACGAAGCAATTGAAGCCTTCAAAATGTCTGACGAGTTCACTAGGCGTCTGGACGAGCAATATGCTGCTGGCTACGAGGACTTTCACTTTGATGTTAAGGAAGCCTATCCTAAGATGGACTTTAATGTCTTCAAGGTTCCAATTTCTGCTGAGAGTTCTTTGCTTCAGACGAGCTCTGAGGATGTAAATATCATGGACGATGCCTCTACTGAGCCTTCCAAGGATGATCCAAAGTCTGGGGATGCTCTCAGTGGTTTATCAAAGTAATCTTCAATTTAACTTTGTTTTTATATATTGTTCATGGTGCCCTTTTTTTTTTTTGGGGGGGGCTTATTTTAAGTTTTATCTAATTACAATCTTCTCGTCCAAATGTATGGATGTATGATAACAGATACAACTGCCTTCATTGGCATGTACAATTTAAGGGTTTTTGGATGATGGTCGTCTACCCTTTTTATGTTTTATGAATGAATATTTACTTCCATTTTCATTCTTCATTTGGTGTTGAATATGTTATATGCTTTATGTATGAACGAAATTTCCCTTGTTTACATCGTCCATGTTATTTCTATGGTTTTAAGTGTGGTCCATCCACTTATAAGACATTTTATCTCGTCTTAACTATATGAACGAATTTCCTCTGTTTACATCGTCCATGTCGTTTTTTATGGTTTTTAAGTGTGGTCCGTCCACTCATGAAGGCATTTAGCTCGTCCATGTTAGAATAATTTTTTATGTTCAACACTTTTACCATTCTTTAAATTTTACAAGTATAACTTGTCTATGAATGGTATTTCTTTTGCTAGCTTTATTCATCCATAGATTTGACTTATAGCTTGCATTATCCCTCATCCATAGGCTGGACGGTCCTTTACTCGTCTTTGGGCAAGATGTTGCCAGCATTTACTCGTCCAAAGATTGGATTGTTTAGCTGGTCAAATTCATCCATGGATTTTGAATATTTTTACGTGCATATTTTTCCTCGTCCATTGGTTAGACAAATATAGCTTAGGTTTTACCTCGTCCATTGATTAGACGAATATACCTTAGGTTTATTTTTCTTTGCTTTATCCTTATTTTAAGGAAAGCTTATAGACGTTACATCCCTGCGTCCAGAGATTTTACTCGTCTTGGGCTTTTAGCCTTCTTGTGGATTAGTTTGAATGAAAACAACATGAAAATTAGGAATTCACACAACATTGTATACATTGGGAATCCAAACTGTATATACACAATATAAACATCGTCCACAAGCATGGCACATGCTTAGAAGCTAGTGCCTTTAGGGAATTAAAAATACTTATGTACAATTTCGTCCATGACTTCGTCCATGACTTCGTCACTGATAGTCCATGACTTCGTCCATCACAATTTCGTCCATAGACAGCGTAGAAGTTGGAAACTAATGCACTTTTTAGGGAATTAAAATATTAAAAACATGTAGTACTAGCAATAAACATAAATAAAAATGAGGGAAGTAACACATAACTCCAACTTCGTTCATTGATACTATCTTCTTCGATGTTCAACATTCCAAGGGTGCTCTAGCTTCTGTCCGTCTAGGGCTTCCAAGTAGTATGATCCTTGTCTTTTGCAATTGACAACCCTGTAGGGTCCTTCCCAGTTAGGCCCTAGTTTTCCATGAGCCGGATTTCTGGTTGCCAAAGAGACCCTTTTAAGGACGAGGTCCTCAATGTTGAAACACCTAGGTTTCACCATTGCATCATATTGTCTAGCCATAAGATTTTTATATCTTGCTGTCCTCTGCTCTACATCCATCCTTACCTCGTCTATTAGATCGAGGTTAAGACAAAGTTGCTCTTCATTCTCCTCGTCTGCCCCCCTCGTCCTTGGTGGTCGTCTAGAGAGTTGGACATTCTGCACCACCTTCAGGTATGTCTTTCTTGACTTGGAAGATTGTCCTGTTGAAGTTCCTCCTACAATAACTCTTATTTCTCCAAGTGAGGGCCATGATGGTTCTTCTACCTTTCCTTTCAACTTCTCGTCTTTATGATCTCATCCAAGAAAATTCCTCAACTTTCCATGCCTGATAAGATTCTCTATCTGCTACTTTAAGACATAGCACTCGTCCGTGTCATGCCCATGGTCCTTGTGGAAGCGGCAATACTTGTTCTTATTGTGCTTATTAGGATCTCCCTTCATCTTCTCTAGCCACTTCAAGGATGGGTAATCCTTGATTTGCATAAGCACTTGATCAAGTGGAACATTCAAGAGCGTGTAGTGCTGACTCCTTCTTGAAAACAAACCTGCCTTCCTGTTGTTTTTCTTCTCTCCCATCCGGGCCTTCTTTGGACGAAGGCCTTGGTCAGGATGGCATGGGAGATCAGCTTCCATTCGCTCTGCTCTCTTTCTCTTCTTGGCAATGATTGCACCCTTTGCATTCATAAGTTTTGGGCTGAATGGACGAGTTCAGCCATGGTTTGTGGTTCCTGATCATAAAGCTTACGGATGAATACATTCGAACTAACTCCATTGTGGAAGGCTACCAACAGCAACGTGTCATCCATCTCGTCTACCATCAGGGCTTTCCTGTTGAAGCGAGTGATGAAGGACCACAAGCTCTCATTTTCTCCTTGTTCTATAGTCAACAGACTGGACTAAAAGCGTTTATGCCTTTGTCCTCCAATAAAGTTGTTGACGAACAACTTATTTAACTCCTTGAAAGAACCAACAGTATCCGGAGGTATTTTACTGATCCACACTCATGCTGGCCCCTTAAGGGTGGTTGGGAAGGCCCTACACATTATCTCATTTGGAACTCCTTGAAGGTGCATTGTGGTCTTGAAGGTTGCAATGTGATCACACGAGTCACGTGTTCCATCATACGAATCCAAGGAAGGCATCTTGAACTTGGAAGGTAAGGTATGACTATTGATGGAAGCTATGAAAGGGGAATAATATTTTCTCCTTCTCTAACTTCTTGACTCTAAGCTTGCCCTCATCAGTGGGTTGATAGGACTCGAACATTGATCTTTAGGCTATTTCCTGTAACACAAAGGACACAGAATCAGAGGGGACCGGTGGGGGACCGGCCAAAAATCCTCCGATGATCAAGTCAGTTACTTTGAACTCTCTGTAACGAAGAAATGTTCTCTCAAAAAGTAAAAGTGTCTGAATCCCCTTACCTTTCATCGAAGAAGCCTTATATAGTGTGTGTGTGGAACGGTTTATCTGTTTACGAACCGTTCCCAATGTCGAGGAGTCCGGCGAATTGGGAGTAACTTCCATAACCGCTGTGGAAGTTACCTAGGTCGGACTGGCCGATGAACTCGTCCATCCATAATCAGGATGGACGACACCTCCAGGATGATCTCGTCCATCTTTAGTGGAAGATGAACGAGATCATCTTGGAAGGCTTGACGTTCATAAATGATAAATAGATCTCACAAGGTATTGCTCGTCCATGTATGGACGAGGTTCGCCAGTACGCTCGCAATTTTCATCGCCTATTGTAGCTTCTTTCGTTGGACGAGACACGTGGACGAGTTATGGACTTGGGATTATTTATGACACCATCAGTTGCCCCCTCGTCCATGTGAGTCGTCCAAATGGTTGAACGTCTTTGTACTGGTGTAATTGGTTTTTTATTATTTGCACCACGTGTCACTTTTTTATTGGCGACTGATTCCGTCGATTTATATTTCCGAGGTAGATGCCACGTGTCGCTTTCGTATTGGTTGGGTCGTTTCGATTACCCAGGTCATCATCCTATAAATAGTGGAATGCCTCCCTTAACCCTTTTCATTCCAGAAATTTTCTTCCTTGACATCCGTCGTTTAGAGCCTCGTCTAGGAGTTCCTCTGCGTCTAGAGTCTTCTTCCGTTTAGAGCCAGGTACTCTTCTTCCCCTCGTCTTTAGGTTTTAAGTTTCTAAATAGAGATGTCTGCTACTTCCTCGTCTACTGATAGCCTTAATAAGGCTATAGACGAGTACTGTGAGGATACTAGTGAGAGGTCTAACTCTAGCAGTGCTAGTGATGAGAGTGGAGGAAGTACGGACGAGAACTACTCTTCTGGGGCCCCTGGGCTCCCTATTGAGGTCGTCCAAGAACAGCTTAGGAGAGCTTCTGGCTCTCAAGCTGGTTCTCCGTCCAATCCTACGGACGAGGTAGAAACCGTCTTCAGTTGCGCTGTAGGCGTCCATTCTAAGACGGACGAACAGAGGTTAAATAGCCTTAAATCCCGGTATCAAATCCCAGACGAGTTTAACCCTAGGCTGCCCGTCCGTGGAGAGTGGTGTTGTGAGCCCCGTTTTGGTATAGGCGTCTATGAATCTTACTTCTTAGGTGGCCTTAGGTTTCCTTTAAATGCCTTCACTAGAGAGTTATTTTACTGATCCACACTCATGCTGGCCCCTTAAGGGTGGTTGGGAAGGCCCTACACATTATCTCATTTGGAACTCCTTGAAGGTGCATTGTGGTCTTGAAGGTTGCAATGTGATCACACGAGTCACGTGTTCCATCATACGAATCCAAGGAAGGCATCTTGAACTTGGAAGGTAAGGTATGACTATTGATGGAAGCTATGAAAGGGGAATAATATTTTCTCCTTCTCTAACTTCTTGACTCTAAGCTTGCCCTCCTGCGCACCATTCATGACGTTGCCTCGTTTGGTTGATCTCCCGGGTCAGTTCTTGATTTTGACGCCATGGCGGTTGCCATGGACTGTATTTGTGGGACGGAAGGCGGTTGCATGATAGGTGCTGACTGGTGAGCATTGGGGTGGCTGGAAGCGTTCCCACTCTCCTGGTGGCCTGGACTAGTGGCCATTGACCTTGTCCGAACCATACAGCCTTTTGTCTAAGAAAGATAAATTGCAAAATACAAATTTAACTTTCCCACAGACGGCGCCAACTGATGATGCACAGAAAATCAGTAGGCTGAATGCTCCGGGCTTCAATGGGCTAATGGTTGCTTAAAAGGCCTGAAAAGAAAGAAACACAATATCAAAGGTGACCAGGGTGAACCGGCCAAGAACCCTCCGATGCTTAAGTTAGTCTTTGTGTTTTGGAAACTCAAGAATTCCCAACTTTTATGTAATAGTGAAAAAACTCCCTCTTATTTTGCATGGATGAGTCTTTATATAGTAGGCCTTATAGCGGTTACTTGTTTAGTAACCGCCCCAATATTCATGGAGATTCCGAAGATTCAGACTCAACTCCCACAACCGCTATAGCAGTTAGAATAAGAAGTCTTATCTTCTATAATTGCCATAGCGATGAAGAAGATAAAATAGTAACGTGTGGTCTGAATTACAGGCTGGTGTAGACAAATCCATCTTCAGAATTTTTCCTAAGTGTTGGGAGATCGTCTAGGTCACTTCATAAGCTAGACGACCCTTATGGTCTTGGATGACCTTTCTGGTCCTAGACGAACCTTCTGGTCGTGGACGACCCTTCTGGTCTTGGACGACCCTTCTGGTCTTGGACGACCCTTCTGGTCTTGGACGACCCTTTTGGTCTTGGACGACCCTTCTGGTCTTGGACGACCTTCCGGGTCTTGGATGACCCAAACGACCTTCTGGGTCTTGGACGACCCTTCTGGTCTTGGACGACCCCTCTGGTCATAGACGACCTCTCTGGTCTTGGACGACCTTTCTGGTCATGGACGACCCTTTGGTCTTGGACGACCATTCTGGTCTTGGATGACTATTCTGGTCTTGGACGACCATTCTGGTCTTGGATGACCATTCTGGTCTTGGACGACCCTTCTGGTCTTGGACGACCTTCCGAGTCTTGGATGACCCAAACGACCTTCTGGGTCTTGGACGACCCTTCTGGTCTTGGACGACCCCTCTGGTCATGGACGACCTCTCTGGTCTTGGACGACCTGTCTGGTCATGGACGACCCTTTGGTCTTGGACGACCATTCTGGTCTTGGACGACTATTCTGGTCTTGGACGACCATTCTGGTCTTGGAGGACCATTCTAGTCTTGGACGACCCTTCTGGTCTTGGACGACCTTCCGAGTCTTGGATGACCCAAACGACCTTCTAGGTCTTGGACGACCCTTCTGGTCTTGGACGACCACTCTGGTCATGGACGACCTCTCTGGTCATGGACGACCTCTTTGGTCTTGGACGACCCTTGTGGTCTTGGACGACCCTTGTGGTCTTGGACGACCCTTTTGGTCTTGGACGACCTCTCTGGTTATGGACGACCTCTCTGGTCTTGGACGACCTTTCTGGTCTTGGACGACTCTATGGACGAACTGGAGATGGTCCGTTTTTTAGTTCACCATCAGTAACCATAATAAAGAAAAAACTAATGAAGTATTTCTTATTAATTTGAGGATCCCTAACAATTGCTTTATATATTTCCTGATTATTTTGCATTCCTTTTGCTGTTTTCATTGTTGTTCAATACAAATATTCTCGTTTGCTTGTTTATGTGTATTGTAGGAAACATGCCATGTGCACTACTTGGTTCTTAAACAGCCTTTAGCTGCGGTGAACTAAAACCCAGTCTACCAAACTACAACTATTTGGCCCAGGATTCTTGGGCCTATGTGCTAAAGAAAAAGGCACTCTCACAATGTGTAGGGATGAAATGCCAAAGAGTATGTATTAGGCCGTGGGCCTTGTTCGAGGACGATTAGTGGTCCGAGGATAGCTAGACGATAGGTAAGATGTAAGAATCAGAGCACCACGAACAAACTATGACTGTAAAGGTTTGGGAAGGTAGTCCGAGGAGGAATGCATCCTCGGCTAAGCAAAGCAGAGATTAGAAGGATTGGTCCGCCCTTAAGGGCGACACTTTGAAAGGTTCTACTGATAAGGATAAACATCGAGGAAATATAGGACAAAGGGAAGCTAAGAAATATCTGAGGGAAAACTGCTACCACTGCATTGAATGCTTTGTAACTAATCCTCTGACCGCATTAATATAAAGGTGATGTCTGAACAGTGACAAACAGCCTTACAGTTATTCCCAAAAACTTCAAGAATGTGCTAATGGAACAAGAACCAAAGCCAACAACTTGACCTACACATAGACGGTGGAGATGAAGAAGAGAGGGGTATATAATAGAGAGAGAAGCCCCACTATGAGGGGGATCGGAGAGTTGAGGGAAAACACTGTAACAACAGGAACTAGACTTGTAACCAAATTCAAGTGAAATATACACAAAAATTAATCTCCTTGAATTGTGCCGATGACGATTTTCTTTGTATAAAACTAATTTATCTTTGCTTTCTGATTATCTGGACTCACCATAATTATTATCCAACTCAATAGAGCCTAGTTTTTTGACACACTCTCTACAAATTCATTGTATTGAGATTTTTGGACCTAGATCCTTTTAACTCTTGGGCTTAGGACCCAATCCGCGCCCCTACATTACGTATTTATAAATTTGAGTAGAATTTCATTGAGTTGAAATAAGAACTTTTGATTATATAGTATTAATACATTAATTAATTTTGTTAATTTTTCTATAAAAAAAAAAAGAAAAAAAAAAGATGTTATACAATAGAATTTGTGTAAATCTTATTTATTTTTATAATTTTTATATAAATTTATGTGCTTACAAAAATGCATTCAATTTATTAAACAAGTTGAAATTGGTTTGTATCTATGTTAACCCAATACAACTTGTCTACTAATATTTTATGTAAGTCAAGTCCTCTCAACGTGCTTAATAAATAATTTGTGTTAAGATTGAAATATTTTAATACAATTATTAAATAAGTGGGTTTTATAAATAAAAAAAGAAAAAAAAAAGAAATGAGTGGTATTAATGCTAGGCCATATAACCAAATACCCTTAAATTAACATGACACGAAGAAGATCTAATAATACAAATTGCAACAGCTCAATTTTTAAATTTTTGTTTTAGAAATATTTTTTCAAGCAGTCTTTTTTTTTTTTTTTTTCCCTTCTCCTATTAAGGTAAGAATTATATAGAGAGAGAGAGAGAGAGAGAGATGTAAGGATATTTTTTGTGTTTATTAAAATGTCCAAACAACTTAACATTTAATCGGAATAACCAAAAAAAATCTCAATATAAAAGTGTCTGTGTCCAATATCATCTTGCCACGTTCACACGGGCCTAAATAAGCGTCCCCAAACCTTAGGTTCGGAACCCCGAAGAAAATTAGTCTTGGTCTCCTTTATCCACTTTAGTTTCAATCATTTTTACTCACTGGATCTCACACTCTGAAGCTTAGAAAGTGGACTCAAGTTCTCGAACCTTTGACCTGGGTATGTAATAAAATGCATCATAGAATCCTTGTTTCGTTAGGTTTTAGTGTTTTGCAAATGTTGTTTTGATTGTTTTGTGACTTTGTCCCATTCTGTTTGTCATATTTGTTTGTCTTAGTTCCGAGGTTGTTGGGTACTGAAAAATGTTTGATCTTTTCTAGAATGTTTTTTGATCATGGTATTATATGGTTTTAGATTCTGTTACATGGGTTTCCTTTAGATTTTTTGTATGCTGAATGTATTTTTGGATAACAAATTATTGGGGTTTCTCATTTTTTGTGTGTTTGATTAAATTTCTAATTTTTTTGGATTTGCCTTTGTCTATCTGTATTAGTACTAAGCAGAAATGGAATCAAGCTCAAAAAATTTGGTTCAAAATTGGTTTTTGTTGACTAGGATTTTTCCATGAGCAATATTCAATAATGGGTTTATGTACTTATGGATGATAGTGTGTGTAAACAATATGCTGTAGATTGGCTAGTGGGTGTTTGGTGCTTGTGTTTTTATGTGTAATCATGTGTTTTAGAATGGATAATCTCTTTTGGTATTTACTAGGTGTCTTCTATGGTGGTAACTGGTAAATGTTTGGGATTCACTTCAAAGGATTCAGTGAGATCCCTTTTGATCTGAGTCATGTGTGGGGTAATATTATATGGGAATTGATGGAGTTAGCTTTTCTTGGACTTTTTTTTAGTAAGTAAAATAATTTTAGTCGAAAGAGGAGTTAGTTCGAATACACAATTTGTGCTTTGAACCACTTCTAAGTAATCACTATCTGAGATAGAAAAGATCTAAGAACTCTAGATAAGATGATGCAGTGATACTATTCAAGGTAGTCATCCAATCATACAAAGATCTTAAAATAGATTGCTTAAGAATCTGATTTGTGCATCAATAGTTCTATTGTTTCTATCTTGCCAAATTCTCCACAATACACAAAATACTACTACATGCTTTATTTGACTCAGTTAGCTGCAAAGTTGGACATGTTTATTGCCTAATGCATACATAATTGGAAAATCAATTTATGTTATCTTTTCAGTCTGATTTTGGACAGCATTGGCCCAATTGACTAGCTGAAGATGGAATTGTTATCATTATTCTAAAATTCTAACTATGCCAAGTTGTATTTTTTGGATAGATTGGAGAACTAATAGAACAGACCGTTAAATTTAAGAATAGGGATGGCATTAGTATCTGGAGCAAGATCAACTCTGAACCCCAATGCCCCACCCTTCATTCCTGCCACTTTCTATCAAGTGGAGGATTTCTCATCAGAATGGTGGGAACTAGTGAAAACTTCAACATGGTTTCGCGACTTTTGGCTGAGTGAGCACCAGGATGATGATTTTGAAGGCAATATCGAGGTTGATACTGCTGATGCTGAGGATAATGATGATGTCAGCATTGATGAAGCACACTTGACCGAATTGTCTCAGCTTGAGGAAGTATATCTGTCATACAAAGATATTGGAAACACTGGATTGTTCCCCACTGCTCCTAAAAATGAAAGTACACCTCTTAATGGTATGCTTGTTCTCTTTATAATGATATGATAAAAGTATTTCATTTCTTAATTCTTTTTTTGTGATCTCTGGATTGTTGTCTCAATTTCACACAATGGCAATCTTCCAGGAGCTTGTGACTTTTTAAGGTTTTTATTCATATGCCATGTCTTTCTACTTCCATTGGTCGCTCAAATTACATTTGAATCTTGGCATTCCCAAGTATTTGTTTTAATGGCACTATGAGTATTATCTCACTTTCAGTGATGTGAGTGCATCCTAGAATATCGTTTTTAACTTGGATCCAAACCTTAATTTCTGATTTTGTATTCAGGTTTTGAAGAGGATACTAAAGCTTTTTTGAAGAAGCTGAGTGTTTCAAAATCTCCAAAAGAAAGAGGTCCCAAGTCCCCAGCAGGGTCTGCAAAGTACCAACAGAAGCCAGTCCGGTATGTGAGCCCCAAATGCACTCCCCGTCTAATTCATCAGCCTCGCTGAAAAGTTCCACACGAAATTTCAGCTTGTCTCTTGCAATGGCACCGACACTAGTAGTCTCACTTTAAGTTAAATCTTTGTACATGAGCTTGCAACCCTCTGTATCTTTTGTTGTCAGTTTTCGTGTTTTTCTTTCTGCCAAGTTGAAGAACTTGACTGAAACCGTGCAGAAATAATGGTCCAAATGTTGAGAAGTTTGTAAATATCTCAAGCACCCCATCTTCAGTGTGTTCAGTTACTTCAGTATTAGTAAAACATTGTGTGGAATGCAGCCCTTGCTTGATATTCAATCCATTGCTTATTAATTCTAAGCTGTGTGTAAGTTTGATTGCTTGAATTACTGGGGGAAATTGTGACTTCCATCTAAAGCTTTCCTCTAGAACTGCTCAGTGGCATGCATATGTTTAATGTTTTACTAGCCAATAGTTTTGGCTAAAATGGCAACCTTAGCTCAGTATATACGTAGTTGGTACTCTTTATTGTGGCTAATGATAATTGCAGGGCTATTTTGGATGAGCCTAAAACTTGATTGGCTAAGAATGAGTTGATTGGTCTAAGTATATGGAAACTTCCTCTCTCGATGGTCGTTCAGAAACCACACCTGAAGAGATTTGAACCTAAACCAGTGTTAATACTGAACCCAGCTTGATATGCTTCGGAAAATCCCTAAAAACTCATCCATCATGTGGTTTTTTTAACTAGGGACACTTAAAAGTTATTATAAAACTTTACCATATGGGTCTTAGAAATTGATGTGTCAATTTTAAAAATATAATACAACAAAAGTATAAGTTGTACTTAGTGTACAAAACTCCAACTTTTACAAGGTTGGCTAGAGGTCATGGTAGATAGTTCTACTCTTAATTTTTTGGAAATATTGATTTCCAAATTCAAACTCCCTTGTTAAAGCACCAAGGCTGTCAATTTTTTAAAATACAAACAAAAACAAAAAATTAAGAAATTTATTTATAATATTGTTGATGTGGTTCTGTCACATTTATTATCATATCAATTTGTAAACATTTGTAGTAAACTTGGTAATTTTAGCATTTTTTTATATGTTTTTATTTTTGGGTACAAGTGAATTTGTTAGAAATTGGGTACAACTACTGAAGGGGATTGGGATGCCAAGCTTTGTGTTACTTTATAGAATCAATTGCATAAATAAATTGATTTTGGTTCATCCAAAGCATTCAAAGCCGCCTTTTAACTACCTTATTTTTACAATTCCACCATACTCCCACATAAAGGAAACTTAAGTCTACCTCAGCTTCAGCTATATTCTGGTTTAACATGTGAGGCTTGAATTGTTGTGGGCTACAAGACTACAAGTCTACAAGAGCACCATGCACCACTCAACTCCTGAGTAATATAAAGCCCATTGTTTTGAGTTAGATTTTTCAAAAGTGCATGTTAGCTAGGTTTGGCTTGACCTTATTTCTATATCCTCAGTGCAACATGAGACCTCAGTCCAATACAAGTCCACATTTGCATGCCTTGTTAAATACTTCTAGAAAAAGCTCACCAAACCCACCAACTACACACATGCTAGAGGATAACGCAAACCCAAGTTAGCTTTCAATCATTTTCCAAGAGACATCTTGAAAGCTAAGAAGACTATATGGCAAAGTAAATTCCTACACTTCCAAACGACATAATTCCCATGGTTTCAAATGTCACAAACTGAAAAAAATTATACCAAATCTGAATAAGTTTACCCCGCTTAGAAATTCTCAGAAACAATCAAATACATCAATGTGTATATCTTTGTTGCCATAGGATTAATAGTCTCTCTCTTTTTATGAGAAAATATGTCTGAACTTTTGTGATCCTCAAATTTATTTGCCTTATGTATTGTACAAAAATTTCCTTTAATTTAATTATTTCCCCTCCTTCATATAGTATTAAAATTCAAGCAATCATAAATAGGATATTGGTGAGATTATGGCGAAAATTTATTTTACTTGTCGGAATCGCATCTAAATCAGTCACTTTCAAGACTTACAATTTGCATAATTGACTATTATAACGATGTCAATGTGTCACTTTTCTTATGTTCTCATAGATTTTTCCCATTAACCCACTTAAAAAATCATGTTGATTTTCTATTTTTCTGTTCAAAATTACTTTGCTTTTCTATAGGTTTACATAGTGATATTCCAACAATCTCTAACTTAGAGAATGCAAATGGTATTTTAAGTAGTTTTTAACATCAAATCTTCTATCAATTATTAGGGTAAAACTTGAAATTTCAGAAAGCTTTGAGAGTTCATGACTTCCCGAGCATGAAGCATGTATATAGTCAGGGGCGGCCTAACATAATTTGAGGCTTAAGGCGAAAAATTTATGCGGGGCCTTTAATATGTAAATATTAATTAAACAAAATTATTTAATACTAATTAAATTAAGGTTAATTTGATACATTAAATACATAAATAATACCAACTAGACTAATGTTAATTTCATATAGTGAATTGAATATCATAGTTGACTTATAAATATTAATAAAAAGAAATAAAAATATATTGCGATTTATTTTGGATATAAGATGATGCATAGTTAAATAAAGTTGTAATTGAATTTTTAATTTTATATTTTGATTTTAAGAGAGAGAGAGAGAGATAGATATTATTTGGTGTATGGTTTTGTAGGATATTAATTTACAAAAATCAAAGTCTCAAACTATTAGGGGAAATTAATCTATAATTGATGATTTAACACATTTGCAACATCTTTTTGAAATATTTTAGGGTTTCAATTGAGTTAAGGTTCTATTAGTCTTATATTTTGAGAG
Source organism: Quercus lobata (assembly GCF_001633185.2). Taxonomy (NCBI): domain Eukaryota; kingdom Viridiplantae; phylum Streptophyta; class Magnoliopsida; order Fagales; family Fagaceae; genus Quercus; species Quercus lobata. The sequence goes on along the minus strand of NC_044907.1, from coordinate 13,202,495 downwards.
TCTTAATAGAAATGAAAAAGAAAAATGCACTAATTAAAAGCATTATAAAATGTTCAAAATATAATGTGATATTGTCTCTCATTGATGAACTTCATCAATTTAACCAATGAATGTTTATATCACGTTTTTTGTGATTAATAACATCACAATTTGTAAGCCAATAATAAAATTTGTACATTACTAATAAAAAAAATGTACAACTTTTAGAAAATATATATAATTTTATAAAAATTTGGGCCTTTAACTATGAAAAATGGGGCCTTTTTTTTAAGGAAATTTTTTTTTTTTTTGGTGGGGCCTTAGGCCTAGGCCTAACTTGCTTAGGCCTTGAGCCGGCCCTGTATATAGTACCACACTACCATCCATGTTTCTCTCACTCGTGGATGAAGTTAAGTTTAAGATTTGACTCTCCATGAGTATGAGATTTGTGGGAACATAAATTATTTTTTTCCCCTATCAATTGTAACTAAGAAAATAATATGTCTATCTTTACGTTTAATCAAGGCTCTCACGTCAAGGAAAAAAATAAACTACTACATGTTAGTATGTTACCAACATTCTTAATATATTTCATACCACAAATTTAAATCTACAAGCTACAAGTCTACAACCGACCTTGGCAGCGCAATCTTCGCATCAAATTAAAATTGCAACAGACATCAATCAAGCTGCTGACAACCACACCGCCATGCAGTGTCCACATATCATGGCTTGTAAGCCTTGTATTGGACCTAAAGACATATACTAGATTCGACTGTTCTGCTAACTTTTACACTTGTTGAATTCTGGAACATACAGGAATGTGATCAACCTATTAATTAATAGGTGTAAGAGTTTTATTAACTTTTGAGTAGTTTATTTAATTATTTATTTATTCTTTTAGGACGGAATAGTTTATTTCTTTTTTCATAATGACTATTTTTTAGTCTTTACTAGCAAGGACAAAACACTGATTTAATTGAGTTTTGATGTAGACAGAGTTTGAATTTCAAATATTTTATTTGAGGACAATAAGCATTATGTGTTGAGGTAATTAGAACCGGCAAGTAGTTTATTTCATAATGACCCTTTTTCGTTAAAAAAAAGAAAGAAACTCTTTCTTTTCTATTTTTATTTGGGTGCTTTTTCCAGGTGACTTCTATTCTATGGTAGTTCTACCTCCAATTTCTTGGGAGGCACATTTGTTCCATGTCAAAAGTAAAAGGAGGTATAATGAAAGAAAAAGGTGGGGCTTAAAGAGTTAAAGGAGCCAATGTTACTTGTCATAACAAATTAAAAAAATGATATACTTTTAGCCGACCATTTTCAATCTTTCAGGACAAACGTGTTTTTTTTTTTTTTTTTTTTTTTTTTTTTTTTTTTTTGGAGCAAAACAACAAGATTACTAGTATATTAATCAAGATTAGTATTATATTGATCTTACATAGTGGTTTCAATAATCAAAGCTGGTGGTTCTATGAATAGAACCTATAGCTTAATTTAGAGATTATAAAATATGAAAACGATAATAAAGCTCAAATTTGCCTCTCATCAAGATGTAATTTTTTTTGTGAGATAGGATAATTAAGTAACATAAATTTGTGACCAAAGTGGGATGGAACAATGATTAGGTTAAATATAAGTTTGTGATTGGCTTGTTAACGAGATTCATGTGAGCTAATGAAAACTAACGCTCTACCAAATCCTATTTAACTATGGCACTCTTTTCCTCCTTTTTTTTTTTTTTTAATTAAAAAAATTGATGCTCATCACATTTGTTCAATAAGCTAAAGCTTTCTGGTGATGATTAAAAGACAAAAAAATATTCGAAAAGAGGGCATCTTAAGTATTTTTTTGGTCAATAATGTATTGCACATAATAGAAGCAAAGAATTTATTTCTTAATAAATCTCTAACTTTAACAAAGAATGTTTGCTTTTGAAATTTATTATAAGAAATAAGCACTACTGCATTATGGCCTAAGCTTGGGTGGAGTTGGACTGAGATGGTTCTTTGGTTGGACTTGAATCTTGCCTGGCATTCAAATTATATACACATAAAAACCAAACAATTTAAAAAAAAATAAAAATAAAAAATAATTAAACAAGACATTGCATTGTATTGCCTAATGCTCAAAATTTGAAGTCGAAATGTTCCAGTTATGATAATAATTGTGTTTTACCACATGAGGATGAAGCGTAAATACTTTTAATTATGACATTTGCTACATAATTATTGTAGAAAACTATTTAGTACTTTTGGAGTATGGCAATATGATTCTTCCTCCTCTTATATGAATGGTAGATCCAATTATGAATTTAATTAGTTAGATCTATATCATTGTATTCCAAGCATACTGAATCATTATGACATCTACTACATAATCATTCTAGAAATTTATTCAGTAGTAGTCCTGGAGTATAGCAATGTGATAGTCTATTCTTTCACATGAATGGTAGATACTATGAATTTAACTAGTGAGATTGACCTATTATAATGTGAAAGAAGAGAATATTATATTACTATATTTTTAGTACTGAATTATTATCCAATGATTATGCTCTATCATAAACATGAGATAAGTATATAGTGGGGGAATGGAAGGTTAGGTTTGAAGACAAACATGAAGTACCATTAAAGATGTCATTACAATTGGATGGTATAACCCTTTTTTCTTTTTTTCTTTTTAGAAACAATTGGACTATATATCACTTGAACGCCTAAATTTGTTATATATAGTTGGCTAAAAAAAGTAGAGTTGATTTTTTTTATCAAATTATGATCTGATCTAATTATTTTTTGATAATAGATTTAATTTACTTCTAGAAGTTGGATTTCAAATATGAAAAAAAATATTGAGCTAGTGTAGTTTGTATATAAAATCCTATTTGGCTTTTGTAAGCAACCATCCTATATATTAGTCCAATCAGCAACCAATAAAAAAAACTTTCACTTTTTTAGTCAACAAATATTTGTAACGGGCTAATTGAGTCTGGAAAGAAAACAAATAAGTAATTATTATTTATTTCATAGTTCATATTCAACTTGGATTAGATTTACTTAGATAGCACAAGTCCAGTTCAAAAAATTTCAGCTGTATACACCTATACACATCTTTTTTTGCTAAGGTTTTTATTTTATTTTAGGTATACCTAAAATAAAAGAAAAACCTTAGTAAAAACCTATACGTATAGGTGAGCATTTTGGTAAATGCATACAACATACAAATCACATCATTATATATTATCGTTAAATTGTGGGGGTGGATCCACCACCAGGGCCAATGTCTCTTGGACTTTGAGGAATTTCTCTCCCAAAAAAAAAAACTGTATCACTCATAATTTTTAGGTATACCTAAAATAAAAGAAAAACCTTAGTAAAAACCTATACGTATAGGTGAGCATTTTGGTAAATGCATACAACATACAAATCACATCATTATATATTATCGTTAAATTGTGGGGGTGGATCCACCACCAGGGCCAATGTCTCTTGGACTTTGAGGAATTTCTCTCCCAAAAAAAAAAACTGTATCACTCATAATTTTTAGGTATACCTAAAATAAAAGAAAAACCTTAGTAAAAACCTATACGTATAGGTGAGCATTTTGGTAAATGCATACAACATACAAATCACATCATTATATATTATCGTTAAATTGTGGGGGTGGATCCACCACCAGGGCCAATGTCTCTTGGACTTTGAGGAATTTCTCTCCCAAAAAAAAAAACTTTATCACTCATAATTGAAAATTATAACAATATACTGCTAATCGCAATTTCATAATAAACTCATTCAAGACATGTTTATAGTTTGTACAAAAAAGAAAAATTATTTAGAAGGTAGATATAAAATTTTGTTTAAAATAATTTATTATTATAAAAAAATGGTTATCAGTTTCCTATTTTCAACTACCCAAATTCCCATATGAAAGTATGATTATAACACTAAGAATAAATTATAAATTTAGGAGGTGTTTGGTTTGCCGTGACATTACATTACACTGTAATATCATATTATTGTAATATTAAATTAATGTAATTCCAATATAAGAATACAATATTATATTGTTTAGGAATGTGATAAAATTAAAGTGATGTGATATATTTTGTAATTTTAGATTATGATAATATTAAAAAAAATAAAATGAACCAAAAATATTAATCTCACATCATTGTAATGTAGATCACATCAAATACACATCATAAATAAGTAAAAGCCCTTTCCCCCTTTAAGATTTTGAGGGTACATATTTAATTTTTCGAAGTTTCATACTGTTGATGTGTTTACACACTATGATAGAGATGTTACATACACATAATACATGAAAGAGATGTTGAATACGCATAATACATAAGATACCAGCTTGAAGATAGACTATTTATTTTATGTGTTAAATAAAATCTTGCATTGCTCTTTCAATTTCATATGTGGCAAATTATTTCCAGGCATAGAAAAACATCCTAGGATCCTATTTGGCATGCTATAATTGGTCAACTGAACATCATGATAGAAGAACCCAACAGCTCCAAATCCAATCCTCCATTGATAAAAAAAGAACAATGTGGACCCAGAAATAAACCGACTTTTCAATGTATATACTATTTGTCAAAGTAGCCGTTGCACCCCACTGTTTTTAAATATTACAGTTTCCAACGAATCCTTTTCCAGCAAGAAATCCATGTCCCTCTTTATTTCCTCCCTCTTTACTACTACGCTCCCCTTCTCACTCTCCCATCTCTCTTTTTCTGTTTTCTTAGCTCTCTCTCTTTCTTTCTTTATTTCCCACCAGCTTTATCTCTCTCTTTCTCACGTATTCTATCTCTCTCTTTCTCACATATTCTTTGCCATCATATACTCGAAGAGAGAAACAGAAACAGAAAGAGGAACAGAAAAAGAAAAAGAAAAAGAAAATTTTTTTGTGATGGATTTTCCAGTCTCAGAAACCAAGCCTTCGACCCCATTATTGTCTGTAGCAGCAAGCAGTAGCAGCAGCAATAGCAGTAACAGCAGTGAGACCGATGAGAGCCCTGTAACATCCTTTCGTTTCGAGCCCCAGGATGCTAAGTATCAGTTGTCTTGCAAACCCTCACCCGGGTCTTACTCGTATCGATCATTGGCAGTTCTTTCAGGCCATATTGGCTCGGTTTCTTGCCTGGCCTTATGTGGTGAATTCATATTGAGTGCTTCACAAGGCAAGGATATTATAGTTTGGCAACAGCCTGATTTGAGGCTGTTCACAAAGTTTGGACAAGGGGATGGCTCGGTGAAAGCCCTTGTAACTGTTGGGAACAAGGTCTTTACAGCACACCAAGATAGTAGAATTAGAGTTTGGAAGGTGTCAAGAAGTTCAGAGAATGTGTTTAAACTTTCTGACACTCTTCCAACTACTAAGGACTATTTGGGGAGGTTCATGAAGCAAAGCAATTATGTCCAAACTAGGAGGCACCACAAGAAGCTGTGGATTGAGCATGCTGATAGTATTTCTTGCTTGACAGTCCATAATGGGTTGATTTATTCAGGGTCATGGGATAAGACCCTCAAGGTGTGGAGGCTATCAGATTTGAAGTGCTTGGAATCAATTAAGGCACATGATGATGCAATTAATGGGTTGGTGGCAAGTAAAGGGATTGTGTATTCTGCTTCAGCTGATGGGAAGATTAAAGCTTGGGGCAAGGAGGGGAAGAATTCACATGCTTTAAAAGGAATTTTGGAGGGTCATAAGGACGTTTCGATTAATTCAGTTATAGTTTCCGAGGATGGAAAATGGGTTTATGGAGGAGGGTCAGATGGGTTTGTGATGGGGTGGGAGGGGAGCATGAATTTTGTGAGTTGGAAATTGGTTAATAAGACAAAAGCTCATCAAATGGCTGTTCTATGTATGTGTCAAATGGGGGAGTTTTTGTGCAGTGGCTCTGCTGATAAGAGTATTGGTATATGGAAAAGAGAGGCTTATGGTAAGCTCAGTAAAGTTGGGGTCATAAGTGGCCATGAAGGTCCAGTCAAGTGCTTGCAGGCATCACCAAGTAATATTGGTGGCGGGTTCTTGCTCTATAGTGGAAGCCTTGATAAAAGCATAAGAGTTTGGTGGGTTCCCAAGAATACTGCTAATAGAGATGATCATGATAACTCTTCAATGGAAAGTGCAGTGAAAAGTTCAAGTATCATGTTGTGTTAGGAAACAATTTTCATGGTTTTTGAGTAATGAAGCACTGGTTCCCTTTTTTCAGTGTCTGCAGTGCTTCCAAAAGTGGTCCTTGTAGTTGCATATTGTCCATAGTCATACAAATATCAGATTTGGTGGAGAATCAAGTGCAAAAAGAAGAGGCATAGCTGAAGGCTTGAAGCCTAACTTGTGTTAAGAGTCTGTTTTTCTGGTTTGAGATTTTATTGTGTTCATAGGATATAATTAAGGGGATATGATAAACTGGGGTGATATTTATTTTTGTTTTTTTGTTTTTTCCTTCTTCTTTTTTTTTTCAGTCTCTTTACAATGTGTAAACTTATTGTCAAATGTAATTAGGATTCTATGGAATCATTCAATTGGGAATCAAATATATTCTTTGTTGGTTGCATGATTAATATTATGTTGCAGTTTATTGTAGTTGGTGAGGAATATAATCAAGTCTTATTGGAAACTTGTGCCTGCTTAGGACAAAACTTAAGCTAAACCGGACAAGCATTAGGATAAAGGACCCTCGAACATGGTTTTGCTTTGAACATGACACTGCTACCCTACACCAATTTTTAGGAAAGAATACTATGATTTTATTAAGAAATCACAAAAGCTTTACCAACCAGAGAACAATTCTTGGCTAAGGAATCTGTCCTCCACCATATGTTTTTAAATATTTTTTTTTCCTATTCTTAATTTTCATTTATATATTCTTCACTTTTTTCCCCTGTGAAGATTTGGTGCCCCAAATAAAATAATTTAATCATAATATGAATATTTTTTTTTAATTGCTTTCTTCCCCATTCTAAACGTCTATAGTTCTCTACTTTGTAGCTTTTTATATCTTCACTAGTGCGTTTAGATATGTTTTACTAATTATTTATTTGCTAAAGCTACTATAGAAAACGACAAGAATTTTTTTTTTTCTTTTCTTTTCTTTTCTTTTTACGAGACCCATCAAAATAAGCTCAATAACCCCAAAAAATTGACTTTTTATTTGCACTTGCCAAACCCACTTAGATCTAAAAAAATGAGTTTAAACCCTGAGAGTAACCATTCAATTTAGAATATAGAAAATTGGAAAATTTCCTAACAATCACCAACTTGAAAAGGTAGAGGTTAAGATTTAATAAGGGTTTTTCCCTCGTCAAGTATTGAATCTTACACATATAATAGCTAGTAACCTAGGAAAATAACAACCTGCACCAATGAGGCTCTTGGCTCAGCTGACTTTTACTTTTCTAAAGAGCAAAGCATCTTCAACTTTTAATTTTCCCCCCCTTTTTCTTAGCAATGTCCATCCTAAGTTAAGAACTTTCTAATGGTGCAAAACCAAACTGTAACATCATTGACTGACCCCCTTTGTTGAATTCACAATTGTCGGTTTGGTTTTGGTATAAAAAGTGTAAAGCTAAATAGTAAATACATTTTTTTCCCTTGGATCGGTGCATACAAAGTCTTTAAAGCAACCATTAAGCTTGTTGAACCAGCAAGCGGTTAACTAACAGTATTCTTGGTTCAACAACTGGTCAGAATTCAATAGCACTGTTTCATCCTATATTTGTTGTTGCAACAGTGAACTATGAACTGTTTGTGTTGGACCACAAAAGGCCCATTAAAGAGGTAGAGAACACTAATAAGGCCATCTCAATTCATGTGAATGCAAGCAAGCAAGCAAGGTACCATCTAAAGCAGCAGTATTTTGAAGTTGATGCATAAAATAACTTGTTTGTGGAACCCTGAAACTATTTTTTATTTCTCAATAGAGAGACCAACTGACCTTTAAATTGGACCACCCTTTGCTTTATGTGGGGAAACATTCCTTAGGCCAATATTTAAATGAAATCAAAGCAGCCATCCCAAGTAACAAGAAGAAAACTTCAATGAGGATACAGCCAATCCACACCATCTCTCTTTTGTGTAGCCTCTTTGGGGATTATGCGGGACCCTCCTGAAGTTAACTAGGCTGAGCTATTTCTGGGGAAGAAACATTTATAAATTCCTTGAATTAAGCTGACCAAACCGCTTGTTTAACTCACTTAAAATGTTTGTAAACTCAAAGCTTTACAATTCAGGAACATCTAAAAAATTTTGTAACTTGTAATAATTAATAATTAAAAAAATGGTTCACACATAATAAAATGTAGAATTCATTTAAAATATGTAAACATGGATAAAAAAAACTTTTCAATTCCGGAACCATCTAGGAAAGAATAAGTGGTTAAAATAAAATAGTTTTTTGACATGCTTTCAATGAACAGAGTTCTTCAGCTTCAGATTTTCATCAGAAGTCATTCACAATAGAGTTATTTGAAAGCAATAGCAGAGCAACGGATTTGACTTGAGGGGGGATTTATATATGACACACACACACATATATATATATACATGCATGATGCATGTGACTATATATATACAATTAAAGCATTCATTTAAAAAATCATTGATATTTTAATGTAAGAAAACCTACAAAAAAATAACATCCTCATTCTATTATGTTTATCTATTAGAATTTTTTTCACTTGAACAATCCCTTTTTTTCAATTTTTTAAAAGTTAAATTCCACTTATGAATATAATGATGGGCTATGTTATAAATAAAAAATAAAAAAATAAAAAAAGAGCTAAGTTTGGCTACAAACTTAATTGCAGTCTAAGACTACAACTTCACTCAATATCTTTTTATTGAATATGAATTTTAACAAATCCACCATTAGATTACTATTAAAAAATATTAAGTGATATAACATTATTTAAAGTTATACAGATAAATTTATAAAGTTGACACATATATATAAGTTGACACATAAATTTCTAAAGTTGGATTCAAAAAAAATTACAAAGTTGGACAAATTCTATTTTAAATCATATAATATAGGAGTAATCCAGATTAAAGCTTATATTTTCAAAAACAAGTTACTTTAATTTTGAGAATAGCTTGTTTAGTTTTTTTTCTTTTATTTCCTTATTACAACTAATTTAGTTTTTTTAATTGAAAATACTGTAAATAAAAGCTAAAAACTAAAAAAATAAATATGTTAATTAATTTTTAGCTTAAAGTACTTCGGGAAAAAAAAAAAAAAAAAGAGTAAAGTGGGACCTGTAATAACCCAAATACCTAGTCAAACCAATAATCCAAATACCTAATGACAATGACATCACAAGAAGACCTGGGCTGCTGGGCAAATACAATTCCAGTATTGGGTCTCTCACAGTACTTTGGATTGGTAGTCTTCACCTATATATAAAACAAACCCATATCCAATTTTCACACGAATCAATATTACAAATACCCGGAGCACAAATAACAAAAATCCAACTTCAAAAACCACAAAATGTGTTTAAAATAATTTAAAATGAATTATGAAGTGAAATGATAGAAAAGATTTAGTTTTTTCTTTTGTCTTTAGTTAAAATGATGAAAAAGTGAAGAAATAAAAAACTCATTTGTTTGGTTTAAAATAAATAAATAAAAAGAGAATGGAAAATAAAACTGATACAAATTAACCATATGTCCCAATTAAATAAAACAAAGATAATAAAATTTTTTATATGGAAAATAAAACTAATATAAATTAACAATTATGTCCCAATTAAAAAAATAAAAGGTAATACATTTTTTTATTAAAAAACTATGTATGGACACTCAAAATTATAGAAAACATAATAATAATAATAATAATAATAATAATAATAATGAGAGAGAGAGAAGTGCACAAGCTAAAGTATCCAAAACAAATGACAAAAAATAAAGTACAGAAAATGAATAAATAAATAAAAAACTTAAGAAAACTTAAAAAAATAAATAAAAAAAGCCCAAAGAGGTTTTTTTTTTTTTTTATTGGTTTTCCTCGCCAATTGTCTTCTCATTTTGGAGAGAAAATATTTTGATGAATCCACGAAAAAAACACCCCGACCCCGCCAATTTTCTACTCTCCTCTCTCCAACCAAAAAACCAAAATAATAATAATAATAATAATTCTCTCATCTTTTTTTATTCTTCCCTAAAATCCATCCAACTAAATGAACCCTTAGCGTGGTACCTTGAAAGCCGCATAGCTATTAGTCTGATTGAACAATTGGTTGTTTGCCGCTAATAAACAGGGACAATGCAAGGGTAAACTTCCCTACCCTAATTTCTGAGATTTTCTCCTTAGCCAAACACAACAATAAAACAAAATTAGAAAAGTGATGAGAGAAAGAAAGGGAATTTGAAGAGTGAAGACCCTCTTCATCTTCCTTTTTCTTCTTCTACATCAATGGTTTGTGGTGCTTGAGAAGCAGGGGCTTTATTTTTCTGATCTAAATGGACTACAATAATCAAGAGCCTAAGAGAAAAGCCTTTCACAAATAGTTGGGCAAAACATTTAGGAAAGAAATAAGAAAAATAAGTTTTTTCCTTAAAAAAATATAAAAAATTGAGGCTTTAAAGTTTACATGACAAACCTCTTAAGGTCGACAAAAAGTTAAAAGGCTTCAATTTTATAGTATTTATTTATAAATTAGGTTCAAAGTCATATAAGGGTGCTCAAACCTCTTTACACATTAATGTTCTTAGGTATGCAAAAGCTTACAAATACAAATTGTCACTTCCATAATGTTCTTAAACCAAGCCCGTAACTTGAAGCGTAAATAATAATAAAATTACCATCAGGCAATTGAATTAGCACTTGTGTGAAGTGCCCCTACTAAAGAGGCATAGAAGTGGCACTTGTTTTCAATCAAAGTACCATGTTTTCCTTTCTCTACTTTGCGGATAATCCATGTGCCACCATAATTGTAGTTCAGTTAACCATGACATGGTCCAATACTTCTTGGGCCATAAAATTAAAGACTTCGGTTTTATATTATTTATAAATTAGGTCCAAAGTCATATGCAACAAAATGTCACTTACATAATGTTCTTAATGTTTGGCTTGCAGATATACAAAAGATTACAAATAAAAAAAATTAAAAAATACTATAAGCTCAGCTAGTTGAACTTGCACTTGTGTGAAGTGCCCCTACTAAGAAGGCATAGAAGTCATCCTTGTTTTTAATTAAAGTATCATGTTTTCCTTTCTCTACATCTACATCTTGACTATGGATAATCCATGTGCCACCATAACTGTAGTCCGGTTAACCGTGACATGTATCTAGTGCACTAGTAGTCAATATCTAAGTACACCGGTAGTTTCATCTGTTAGTAATATCTTTGGACTTCTAGCTATTGCACGTAGAATGGTCACCTGTTGATTCTGCTTTCTAGACAATTAGACCCCATAATCTCCCAATATTGTATCATAACCCATCATTTTGCATTTTAAGAAGAAAATATAATAGTTTTTCTTATAACATTAAAAATGATAAGGAAATTAATATAGAAAAATGATTTACTTTGTTTGAACTTTTTGTAAGCCACTAATAAAAATGTGAGCATTTGCCAACTCAGCTGCATTTTTTATTTATGCCAATGTTACATGTGAGCATTTCCTCCATTTTCATATGCAATATTTTCATTGAAAAAATCGGTTCTTGATACACAAGATCCATATGTTGTCTCGACCACTTTACATTAAATTTATTAATTTCAATTGCATTAAAGTAATCAAGATCATAAAACATTTGCAATAGTGCGGCTATACCACCCAGCCTTTCTCCAACAAGGGCAACTTATTAAAAAAAAAAAAAAAAAAACCAAGATTGATTTCATATCAAAATTATTTTCATATGAAATTTGGTTTTTTTTCCCAATTTTTTTAGTAAATTCCCTGCTTGGAGAAAGTGCAAGTGGTATATCGTGATAGCATTATTGCAAAGGTTTTATAATCTTGATCATAGTTGTCAGTATCGTACGATACGCGATACGTATCGTACGATACGTATCGAATCGTGTGTAAAAAGTTCCGTATCGTATCGGCGTATCGTAAGTGCTCATGAATCGTACGATACAGTGTATGTATCGTATGAATCGTATCGTATAGTAAAATTATACGTATCGTACGATACATAGACAAATGCTTTAAAATGAGATTTTTTGTTAAAATTTGTACTTTTATTTGAATCTAACAAGTTGTTAGACTTGTTTTTAACACAAAATTATTAGTTTACTTAATTTTGCTTACTAAAATAACATATTGATAAGTTTTTTTCCCCTCTCTCCTTCAATTGGACTATACAGTACACACGTACCTTTCACTTTAATATTTAAAAATTTATTTAATTTTTTTTTTTTTTGTCGTTATTGTTATAAGTCCAAGAAACTAGAATGCCAAAAAAATTTATAGAAATAGAAATAACAAGAAGAGATAGTAAATGTTAATGACGAATGACGATGAAGAAAATTTTAATGAAGAAATAAATTTGCAAAATTATAAATATGATGATAGCATTGACTTAGACGGGGTTGATTAGGCAATTTGATGAATATGATGAAAATAAATTATTAATTTTGAGTCATTTGTAATATATTATCACTTTTGAATTTAAGTAATTTTAATGTGTATGTTATCAACACATGCTAGTTTGATTTATTTAGTTAGTTTGTTAGATATTGTTACATAAGTGATGAATAAATTAGTCATTAGTTGAATATATTTAAAATTTATAATGAATATATCCTTTATATATGTATATTTATAATTTTTTATAAATTTTATTAAGTGTTTGTGTATCTTACGATACACGATACGATATGATACACGATACAAAAAAATTAAAAATCGATTCACGATACGATTCACGGTTTGACAACTATGATCCTGATATTGGTGTTATTAAATTTGATGGAATTGATATTATAAAATCCTATGTAAAGTGATTAAAATAACAGATGGGTCTTGTGAATCAAGAACTGGTTTTACTCAATAAAATTATTTTTGCCAATATTGCATATGGAAAGGGAAGAAATCATGCAACTTTGGAAAAAATAAAAAATGCAACAAAGTTGGCAGATGCTTACATGTTCATTAGTGGCTTACAAAAGGTTAGAAGAAAGCAAAGTATTTCCAATATTAATTTCCTTATGTTTTTTTACTGTTACGAGTAAACCATTATTTTTTCTTTCTACAATTCAAAATGCTAGGTCATGATACAGTAGTAGGAGATCGTGAGGTCCAATTATGCAAAGAGCAGAAGCAACAAATTAAAGGACCATTGCACATACAATAATAAGAAGCCCAAAGATATTACTAATAGATAAAGCTACCAGTGCACTAGACATAGACTATGAGAGGGTGGTCTAAGAAGCATTGGACCGTGTCATGGTTAAATATTGAAGTACCATTCTAACATGGTCCAAGATGCTAACATGATTTCTAAAAACCATGTCTAAAAACAAATTTACTGAAATTGTTTCGAAAATTTTTGATGTTGAAGAACTTTATGTGGAGTGTCCAGAATAAAGGGGAAATTAAATATATATAATTAAAAAAAAAATGGTTTTTGAGAAGTGGTACTCAAATTTCAGCCCGCACTCGACATTTTCCCCCAACCGTTGAGGGCTTTCACTCATCGACGCTTGTTTAGCATAAAATGCAAAAAAGTGTGTGCAGATGTGCAACACTATAGTGGGGTGTGTGTGAGTAAACTTCCTTACCTGTATTCATTTTTAGGAGTTGTCACCATCCATTGGAATTCTAAGGTTTGATTGGTCACCTAATTCTAATTAATTTTATTTCCTAATCTTAGCTAAGAAAACCCTAGGTCTCCTAAGCTAAAATAGAAAATAAAACAAAATGTCTCAAACTAGAAGATAGATCCAAAAGCTCAGTTACGTGTAGGGAAGGTGCTAGGCACCCCACAAAACCTATCCAAAAGGATAGTACCTCGTTTCAAATTTAATCTTAAAACTCTCCATTTAAATAATAACTAAAATACTTGGTATTTGGTTTTTGAAAAGAATGATATGCATGTGCATGTGAAATAAAACAATGATCAAGCTTATCCCAGGATGACATGCAAAAGAATGGTATGTAATCTATCCTAACATGACATGTGAATGCATGACATGTATAATCTACCCTATGGTGACATGTGTATGCATCGACGCAATTTATTCAAGAAAACAAGATTAAATAGCATTGCTAAGCATGTGATTGCGTAACGTTTACTAAGAAAGTAAAATGCGTAAAACTTACTTCACTCCTTAGCATTCCAATTTTGCAATTCTTTTTCTCCAAAATATTTCATCTCATGCAAAATGAGACACAAGGAAACAACAAAAAATACAAATGTCAAATACTTATAAAAGATGTGAAAATAATGTCATTTGACAAATTATTGATCTTGAATAATTTTTTTTTTTTTTTTGGCAAAGTAGAAAAATCATTTTTGTGGCCTCGGGGTCTTTGTGCAATTTTTTGAGGTTTTAGGGTTAAAATGAAATTTTAGGAAGTTTAGGGGTGAAAGGTAATTTGGGAAAATTTTGGGGTTCAAAATGAAATTTTGTCAAATTGGACGTTTAAAAGGGAAACTTGCAAAAGTTGTGGGGTTAGAATGCAATTTTGGAGAGTTTTGGGGACAGAGTATTTTGGAAAAGCTTTAATGTGAATGGGCTTATGTATTTTCGGACCTAAGATAAGGCTTGTTTTGTTTGGATTTATTGAATTCGGGCTTGAGTTTAATTTATCTTAAGAGAATTTCGGGCCTTGGATTCCAGTTTGGTATTAGCAAAATTCAGACCTGGGCCTAAAATTGGGTTTGCCTGACCCACCTTATCCTAATGAAATCTATCTCCACCAATCAGAGCCTAAGGGATATATAGCGCATCAATGAAACTGTGACACCTCACACCCTATCATCAAACTCTTAGGGCCGTTTTATAGAAAAGTTTGAGCAATTTTTTTTTTTTAATAGTTTTTTTAGTTTTTTGAGATACATGGAGTGAAAATAAATGTGTAATGATTAAAAAACTGAAAATGTGTTGTTTGAAATCTCAGCCAAACGGGCCTTATTTTCTTTTATTTTTCTACTCAAAGAAGCTCTCTCCTTTTACACTCTAATGTCTCTCTATTTCTCTTTTTGTTTAGTTTGTGGGCTTGGTGATTTTGTTAGATTTGTGTGGCCATTTTCTGATTTTTTGGGTTTGCTGTTTCAAAAGATGGGATTTTTGGCTGTGGGATTTTGGTAGAGACTAGGACAAATGGGTTTTGAAGAGTGTATTCTTGATAAGGTCTAGACTTTAGACTCTAGGTTGCTGTTGAAATGAACTTGGATGTCTCTTGTGTTTTGACCTGGGATTTGTGTGTTTTGAATGTGTGTGTTCTGTTTTAGGCATGTGAACTAACTGTATATAATCATAAGCATAAAACCAACATGTATTGAAGACATTCTATGAAAGGTGAGAAGGGAATAGATGTTACTCATTTTGGTTTTGTGTTTTTTGCCATTTGCTCTGCTTCTCCTTGTTCTCCCTTCTTTGTGGCTGAAAAAACAGGAACAAACTTTGAATTAGATTTCAGGCCAAAAAGAACACAGAGAAGAAACAAGCGAAAGTGATAAAATATTACTGGGTCGTTTCTGCTCCATTCTGCTTCTTCTTCTTTTATCTTCTCTGCTCTGTATCCACATTTTTTTCTTTATTTTTGCTTCCATGTCTTGCTGCCCTCTTCTTGTTGTTGAGGTTGCTGTTGTTGTTGAGAAAGGAGACGCATTTGTTGAGTTCTTTGGCTTGATGATAGAAAGGATGGAGCTTTTATGTGCTTTTGGTTTTGTTTTGGAGGTTTTTTTTTGCTGCTGTTGGGAGGGAGCTTTCAGTGACTTTTTGGGACTATTTTTCTAGGTTTTGTGGCTGATTTCAGTGGGAGTTTGGGGCCTCTTTAGAGTGGAATGGCTACTGCTGAGAGCTGGCTTTGTGTTGGAGTTTCAGGTTGATGCTGCTGTTGTTGTTGAGAAGTTCGGGCTTATGAAAAAGGTGTGATCTTTGCAGCTGGTTTTTTCTGCTTGATGGTAGGAAGGAGGGATTTTTATTTG
The DNA here is from genome assembly GCF_001633185.2 of Quercus lobata. NCBI lineage: Eukaryota > Viridiplantae > Streptophyta > Magnoliopsida > Fagales > Fagaceae > Quercus > Quercus lobata. Next base: position 13,186,392 of record NC_044907.1, on the reverse strand, counting down.
CTTTTGCATAAAAACTAAGGAAAAATGGGATGGGTAGAGGATAGCCGTGGGAGTGGGGTAGGGTGGATTCCTAGGACTAGAGGGTGGGTTTGTGCCTCCAAGGAGATGCTCATTGTTCGGTCTTTGTGAATAGGAGAATAAAGACATTTACATGGGACTATCTAGGGTTTGAGGACAAGGATACAAGGATGGGATTGGAAAGGAATCAATGCAGTGGGCCAAAATGGGTTTTACCCTTTCTCATAAACTTTTTAGAAAAATGTCTTATGTCTGAAATTTTTCAGTAAAATATTTTATATTTGAAACTATTTAGGAATGTGTTCCTGTTTTGAAACTCAATTTTTAGAAAATCGAATTTCAAATGTAAAACTTGATTTTTGGACAATCGAGTTATAGCGAAATTGAACTTAGAAAAAAAAAATTTCTGGAACTCGAGTCCACTTGAATATTTTCAAGGAACTCGAGCTTATGAAACTCGAGTTCCACATTTTTTTTTTTTTTTAATTTTCAGTTCGCTATAACTCGATTATCAAAAAATCAAGTTTCAAAACAGGAGTATTTCTCTAAGTAGTTTCAAACATAGGCATTTTGCTGGAAAGTTTTGACGAAAGGTGCAAATACCCATTTTGGCCATAGCACTTAAACAAGTGTATGGATTTTAAACCATAATATAATCTTGCCAAGTCCATTAATTAAAAGAAATTAACTTGATTTTTAAATAAACCACATGCATGACCCGATAAAAATAAATAGACCGACAAAGTAAATGAACCCGAATAAAACCAAGAAACGTAGCTTATGAAAATATATTAAATTCTTTAATCAATTATGGCAGGTAATTTTTAATCTCATGCTTGATTAAAAAGTCCCAAAATGACACCAATTTTCCATAAAAATCGGTACTAACAATTTAGCTCACATCATATAGAAAATTTGAACTCTTTTCATAGTTAAAATACAAGTGGGTAATTTCCTTAATTAAGTGATATCTCATTTTATTCAAACTTGATTTTTGCCCATGAGAAGCTAAATTAAAGAGAATTTCATGATTTTAAATATAGCGTCAAAATTAATCCAATTACTTAATTAAAATTCAATTAAAGCTCAATCACACTTAGTTGACTGCATAAAAATTGAAAAATCAACCAAAAAAATGGGGGTTTAATCATTAAAACCATGAAATCTTTTAATTTATGGCTAAAACTTCTATCAAAATTTAAAGTCGAATAAAATACGGTATCAATAATGAGGTGTGATGATATTAATGAGACTGAAAGCAAGTGCTAATAATTATAAAAGATAAGTTGTTATTTGGACATTAAAATTTTAGTTTATTTGAATCTTTTTTCTTTTATTTTTATGGTAAAGAAACTTGGAGAAATTGGACCTCTCTTTTATGAAATTAGTGGGCGTGTTCTGAACTTCTAAATTAGAAAAAAGGGTATTATCTTCATTTGCAAAAAGAATGACTTTATTATTGGATTCGACTAGTAAGAGCATTTTGGTTTGATAGAGGAGTGAGCCTAATTCGTGGGCCTATTAACTAAGTCATGGACTAACTATTTAAAATAATAATTAGCCTAAGCATCAAAGCAAGAGCATGAGGTTTGATATAGGGGGTGAGCCTAATTCGTGGGTCTATTAACTAAGTCATGGACCAATTATTTTAAACAAAGCCTATCCTACATAATTAGTCTGAAGAAAACCCAACCCATTAATAAGCCCTTAATAAAGCCTCCCTATAAGTTATACCTCTATTTTTGTCGCTGGAACATGTTTTATTCAACTAGTCTATCTGTTTTCCTTAAAAAAAAACAAAACAAAACAAAACAAAACAAAACAAACAAACAAAATAAACAAACTAGTCTATCTATTTTTAAGCTTTTGCATTAGCAGCTTCAGCAGTGCTCATGCTCATCCATTCAAACAACATCACATGCCGAGCTCTAGTAGTTTAGATACGCTTTAGTAAATAGTGTAAGTAAATTTTCTTTAATAGAATATGATTTAAAAAAAAAAAAATTATTGTTGTCTTCACCATTCTAAATACCTATAGTTTTCCGATTTGCAGAATAGAGTAAACTGATTAGGACTTTTATATATTTACATTTTACATTGTAGACATACCACATTCTTCATTTTTTATTATACACATTTGCCATTTTTTACGTCTACAATATAAAAAGATAATTTCCCAACTAATTATTTACGCTAAAAGTACACTAAAAAAAGAAAGGGAAATTTCTTTTAGGACCCACCAAAACAAGCTTCTTTTCTTTTTCTTTTTCATTTTTTCAAAACACCATTATAAAAACTAAATGCCCCCTAGAGGAATTTAGAAAATGGATTGATTTAAAGTTTTTGTTAAAAAAATTATAAGTTTTTGAAATTTTAAGATTTGCCACCTTTTTAATATTTTCAAAAAGAAAATAAAAAAATAAATTAAAATCCATTATTATTTAATTAAGTCAATGGATAAGAAAATTAATCTAGATGAGTTTAGAGATCTAATTATGTTATGGGAGGGTGTGACTCACGAATAACAAGAAAGTTTTTTAGTCTCTACTAAATAAGAGTTACTTGTCTACAATTAATTATTTAATTAACACAAGGTAAAAATCCAGTAAACTACCCCGAGGTTTGATATAATGCCAAACACATCCAACACTTTTAAAAAATAACCAATTTAATCCTTTAACGCAAACAGAGTTAATTTTTTCCATTAATAACAAAATTTTCACAAAATAAGAAAACCTAATAACACCAACCAAGGTCCTAACTCCACCACAAAGTTGCCATCAACCCCCAAGCAAATATCAAACTCCTAATGCCACGTTGGCCAAACCCAAATCTAGTAAATCAAATCACCCTTAACCCATAGAAAACCGTTGACCCACCGCCACAAGATCTCCATCACAAAATAGAGAGACGAGAAAGAAAGAGGATCCATCATTAACAAGTTCCAGACACCCAAGAAAAGAGGATTAAGAGAGAAAGAAAGAGTTAGGTGAGATTAGGAAAAAGAAAAGAGAGAGAGAGAGAGAGAGAGAGTCAGATCCGAACAAGCAAATGAAAAAAAAAAAATTTGAGAGAGATAGAAAGTCAAGTGAGATAGCAGAGAGAGAGACAGATTTGAGTAACAACAAGCATTAACACCGTTTATGTTAAGAATTAAATTGGTTTTTTGTTTTTAAGTTTTGGATGTGTTTAGTATTACCCTAAATCTCAAAGTAGTTTATTGGAATTTACCCTTAACACAAAATATTTATCTAAATTTATTATTATAACTCAAACAAATGGTGAATTTTATAACATAGTGGCCTAAAACTAAATCATGTGGCAAAGGGCATAGAATAATAGAGATGATAATAACAGAAACAATGGACAAGTAACAGTAATAAATAAGAACAATTTTATTATGTGTTGTGCAGCATGACTAAAGTCAACTTGTCCTAATTTTCATTATTACTTGTGGCAACAAAAGTTAAATTCATTATTGCCTGGATTCTATTCTAAAAGAGGTATTGGGCTTCTATTTATCAAATTTATTTGTACTTGAATTTGTTTGATCTAACACTCTGTTTGTTTCACTTGAAAATCTTCTGTAAAGATAGTTTTCTACATTTTTCAATGTTTGGTAGCACAAAAAAAAACTGGTCAATGGAAAACTATCTTTGGTCAATGGAAAACTCTAATAAAAATAAGGCTTATTTTTTATAAGCTGTTTTCCAAAAAAAATTTTTGGAAAACAATCTCTCTCTCATGCGTTGCATCTCCTATAAATATTATTTTCGTCTATAGCTGTGGGAAACATAATTTTTTGGCGCTTTCTCTCTCTCATGGTAAGTTTTCTCACTTTTTCTCTCTTCTCTTTATTTTTTCTCTCCTCACACCCTCACTGTCACTAACTCTGGTCTCTCCTTTTCCCATAGATCTCTCTCTTTAACTGTCTCTCTTCTCTCTTTTTTCCATGTTTCTCTTCCCTTCTGTAACACAATTCTCCGATTAGATTTTTCTTTACTTCACTGATTGATCAATAGCTCCAACTTGCAAAAGAGAACAAATTTACAACGGTAATTATTTCATTCATCTTTACCAAAATCCCAATTCTTTGTTTTGAATTTCAAGCTCGATTTTCTTTTTTCTCTAAGAAATTTTCGGTTTGATGGATTCCAAGCAGAAGTTACTTCTTTTTCGTACATAAAGTGCAAAAAATTAATAAAAGAAGAAGAAAGAATGAAAGAAGTAAAAGATGAAAATTTTAAACATAGTAACCATATTTCTCTAAATTGCTTTTACATGGGACAATTTTTACCGTGGACTAATAATATTGTTATATAATGAATGATAATTGTTTAGGAGAATTGCATTTGTTGGCAAATACATTTTTTGTTAGCAGATATTATGTAGTGATGATATATTATGCAGTACATTATGTAAATACATAATTTAGAGTAATATTGAAGACTTGTAGTTGACCATAGTAGACAAATGGTCGATATGTGTGTGTGTGTGTACGTACATTACTGTCTATATATATGAGCAAGATGAGTGGTAAAGATCATGAAAATTTGACAACTAATTAATTTTGATTGTATCTATTGTCAAAATTTTAGATTAATTAGTATGAAAACCAAATTCATTCTTGGTTTTTTATTTATAATAATTATATTAGTTAGTTTACATAATATACATGTTTTAAATTATACAAGAAATATTTAAAAAAAATTGCATACCAAACACCAGAAAACATTCTCAAGCGCATTTTCAAGGTCGTTACCAAACATTGGAAAATAAAACAATTTTCTAAAAAATGCTCTTTGAAAAATGATCCATTTTTCAGAAAACGTTAATGCTGAAACAAACAGAGCGTAAGCTTAGCTAACCCACCTATATTTCTTACCAATTAGCAATGTAAACTGAAAAGTGAAAACACTGAGAAAAATCTAACTTATAAAAGCCACTTAAAAAGAGTAAAGCTAGCCTTCATCTAACTTACAGTTTCCTCTCTATGATATCAATCAACAGGACCATTTCTAAATCTTCCACTCTCACTAACTCATTCTACATGCCAAACTTCAAACTTTTTAGCAACCTCAACCTATCAAGCATCCTATTATCGACAAAGAATTGCGAAGAAAGACAAAGCTATTAGGTGAGTTTAGAAATATACCTATAGGGAAGGCAGTAATCATAAAAGAACAGGTAGTTAACACAGATAAGTTCCTTAGCTTTTAAGATTTTCAATTGAAGTTGCTCCCATTAGGACTGTCTATAAGCATTGTTACTTCTCTATATATTGCCATTACATAGAAACACATGCACAATCACACACAATGAAAAACAAAAACAGAAAATATTATAAAATTATTTATTTAAATAAAGGAAAGGAGAGAGGCAAAATTTTCTTGATCAAAACTTATTCTGATGAGTAACATTCATGAAGACAAAAGGAATATAGTAAGAAGTTTCATCATTGCAAGACAGACAGAATAAAGACAGAAGAAAGATAGGCACCTACAGATAGAATAAGGATAGAAAGAAGAACGATAGGAAAGAAGCATCTACAGCAAAGCTTCATAATTGCAAGAAGAGAGAAGAGAGAATAAGGACAAAAAGAAGATAGAAAGACTGGGAAAAAAGTCTGCATAGTAAAAACAAAAATATACCATTCATGAAATGCTTAAACTATTCATTGAATAGTATCCTTCACCAACAGATTAATCAGGGTTCACTTTTTACAACCAGAGTTACTTTCCAAGACATACCATGAATAACATTCATGTTTTAATAAGCATTTAGCATGTTGTATCGAATGATTACATTATTAAAAATGTTAAAGAGGAATGTCAACAACATTACATTAAAAATGTCAAAGAGCAATGTCAACAACATTACATTAAAAATGTCAAAGAGCAATGTCAACAACATTACACCATTAGCATCGACTCTTCAAAACATTTTCTTAGCCAAATTGCATTTTAATATCCAAACAATATTTAATTTTTTTAGCAAAACGTTACAATAATCAACAAGTTTGGAAAACATTTCCCATTTTTAACTTTTCTATTCTTTTTATATTCAAACTCTCTCTCTCTCTCTCTCTCTCTCTCTCTCTCTCTCTCTCTCTCTCTATTTTGTAAAAAGATTAAAAATAATGGACATAGTTTAGCTACAAAATTAGTTGTAATCTTGAATTTTGACAAATCCACCATTGAATTACATCTTATTCTTATATCCTCCATGATTGCAAAATTTCAAAAAAATTAAAGTTCAATTGCTATGTCATTAATAAATTGTTTAAATTGCAAGTTTTTGTAGTTTAAAATTATGCATAAAATATAAACTCATAGATTATATTGTAAATAATGTCCAATTGACACAAAATTTGACATGTGTATTAAGACCGTAAAGAACATACAATTCAACGATAATTTTCAAAATATGTAGTAATGTTTATTTTATTGAATAAAGTTGTAGTCTTAAGTTACAACAAATTTTGCAGCTAAACTTTATTCAAAAAGAATTTATAGTGAGTACTTTAAAGACAAAGTTTAGCTACAAAATTAATTGTAATCTAAGGCAACAAGCTAACTCAATATCTTTTTATTGAAAGTGAATTTTGATAAATCCACAATTGAATTATATTTTCATCTTATATCTTCCATGCTTACAAAATTTTTAAAATATTAAAGATTAATAATTATCTCATCAATAAATTGTTTAAATTGTAAGTTTTTATAGTTTCAAATTATGCATCATTTTGTAAATAATATCCAATTGATACAAAATTTGACATGTGTATTAAAAATACGAAGAACATACAATTTAACGGATAAATTTTCAAAATATGTAATACAGATTAATATTTATTTTATTAGGTATGATTGTAGTCTTAAGTTACAAATAATTTTGTAGTTAAATTTTGTCCATACTGCAATGGGATGCATAAGCAGTATGCATAAGAGATGTAGAACTGCATTTGAAAAGTGGATAATTAAAATGGAAAATAACTTGAACTTTAATATTGACTAAGGATAGGTTCTTTGACCAGACTAACTTAGACATCACCTTACATTATACATAAAATTCAATTGTGCTTTTTTTTTTTTTTTTTTTTTTTTTGGGCAATGGTAATTATCTTCTGTGCATGAGGGGACACAAATGTTACGGATCTTTATTGGTTCCACCGGGCACGTTTTTAGAAAACATTCACATCTCCACAATCTCAACAGTCAACACAATATTTTGGCAACCAAAAGGAAAATAACATCCCATGACTTAATAATCACATATATTCAATGAGAATATCCAAGGATCTTGGTGAAATTATTCAAAGCACTCGGTGGATTACACCCTCTCATATAAAAGTAGACCGCATGTGTCGATCCCACAAATGGGACCGACATTTATGTTAATAGGAAGTGTAAATGTAATCACCACCTGGTTAATCTGAAACTCAACTACCAAGCTCATTGCATCACAACCACAATTAATAATAGTAAACGATCAAGAATCAAACTATAAGGTTCAAAAACATCTATAAGTTGTGACATGTCAAATCTTTTTCTATAAATTACACGAATGAGACAAGCCTCTCAAAAGGGCATTAGTTTAGTGACGAAACTCTTTGATGACCGTACTACACTTGCTTGTAGAAGAGCACATATGCATGTTCATGCAAAACCTGATTTGCATCAATGTGAATAACTGAATTATCATCAAACCGTAGCCACTGACCATTAGGATAGCGAGCATCGGCTGTATAATGCCCCTTTGATGGCTCCCTGCCATGGTGAGTAATTGTAGCAACAAGTTCGTATTTCCGACCCTGTACAAAGACATTTTGTCAGTCAAACTACAATTAAAACTTGATTGAGACATTAAGAACGAATGTGGATAGTAGATACTAGATGATAGCATGATAATAGATGGTTTTAGAAAGATACACGATAACATTCAAATCAATGTGACATCTGAAGTTCTATGGAGCACAAATAAATATTTGATTAGAACTTGTAACACTTAATCACCCAACAAAAACTCTAGCACAGGTAAGTATACAGGCACAAATCAAACGCATTCAACATGAAACTGTGAAGTACAACCGCATGCGCAATTGCTCACTCAACCAACTTTTCGGCTCCTCTAAAAAATACTAACTTTTTAGCACAAATAAGGTAATAAAAACAGAGACAAGGCCAGAGGTCATTTGACCAAAATAGAAAGAAAGAAAGAAATAGCTTCAGTACGGCAACAGGTAAATAAAATTCATATGCATCAACACCTACAAGTGTGAAGCATAGTATTTTGATCAGTCTTAGGACTTCTAGCTCCGTTTCCAGATCATTCAAACCTAAGGCCTATAACAACCCCAACACACCACTCCACAGCCTGTACCAAGGCACAGGCGCAAAATCAACACCTCTTCTAATAAGAAAGCAACCACATTAACTTCCATTACAATTCCCATCAATTAAAAAAACATAAGAACCCAAAACGTAGTAGATTGGACCAACACCAAATTAATCTACACTCTCTTTGCTCCTAAAAAGATAGACATGGGGAAAACCCAGCTATATCACATGAAAAATTAATATAAATGGGAAATAAATTTGTCTCCATAGATATAAAGTGTTTGACAGAGAGAGACACAGTATACATTTTAAACTCCATATACACATTTACTGATTACAACAAGAACAATAAAGCCTTTCCTAATTGCCACAATTATTTTTTTGCAAGTTACACAAGTAGTCAGTGGGTCATGAATCCATGACCACACCTTCTATCCCACTATTACCATAAATCAATGTCATCGGTACTTAACAAGTTACTCTACAATATACTTTCAATACAACAGTTAAATTTCTATTTTTCTTTGGGGGGAGGGATCATACAATTAAAAACATATATATTCTCACACATTTGGTAATATTATTTCACTAACATATAAAACACTATATATTTAATTCATAAAAAAATTAAAATTGTTGAAATGATATATTAGAGCATTATCAAAACTATGTTGTGCAGTAACCCCAGTGTATTAACTGTCAATAGCCATTATAAACTTTTAAAAGATAAATCATAACCATGTTGTTCAGTAGGCAGAGGAGCAAGATAATACCAAGAACTTGCTTCATGTAATAAAAGACATCACGCACAAGACAATTTTTACATTTCACAAAAAGAACATAACTTGTTCACAAGAACAAAAAAAAATGAATATTATTACAAGGGAGAGTAACAGTAATCATAACATTAGGATCATCACCTCAACAGATGGAGAAACAAGCAGATCACGACCCAAAACCAATTCAAGAGGAAAGTGCACAGGCTTAAGCAACTTTGCACTTCCTTGATTTCCATAACTAAAACGCTTCAGGTGCAGAATCATTATCTTTGAAAGTTTCTGTATCTGAAAAGATTTGCTAGCAGTCCCAGCCTGAAAATAATCAACATTAAACAACATGTTAACATCAGTAACATAAAGGATATAACTTATATACATGAAATCATCACAGACAAAACTGCACATGTGCAGAGAGATCACATGTTGTGTGCTTCATGAGAGAGAGAGAGAGAGAGAGAGAGCTATAGAGACAAGAATATTTTCTCTTCTTCCTCACTTATGCAGACATTGCTTTCACAGGACCCATACGATGATGTTAACCACCCAATAGCAATTAATGTTTCATAAGGAAAAAAAATGCAACAAGACCAAAAAGGATCTTAGAAAAAAGTTACCTTCCCAGTTGCTGATGCTCGGTACCCCTCAAGAGATTCTGGCACAGAAAATAAATGAAGTGCATCCTCAATAGTTCGAACTGCTTCAGGATAAATATCAAGGTGCAGCAAGAGATATGGTTGTACAGTAGCAGAAGGTTTTTTTCCTGCTCCACACATCATGAAAAGTATGCATAAAAACTCATTACAAACAATAGAGCAAGGTATTTGACTCCCAAGTTCCACACGCAAATTTAAAAGTAATGTAATATATGATAAATGCACAAGATGGAGTACATTCCTGGTGGTAAGGCTAAAGCATTTCTTTATTCTTTGTAGTCGCATAAATAACAATGCCCTACCTGATGCCTTCACCAGACTTCTCAACTGTCCCCCAAATATATCACTTAGTTCTGAAGGAACAAAACTTTGAGTTCTTGTCACAGCTGATTTGTTCTTTCGACCAACGGTTTCCCATTCATCATCTTCAGCAGAAGAAACTAAAGATGATTTGTTCCCATTAATGCTTGAAGACTGTCCTTCAAGTTTAAGTAACTCATCATGCATCCGATCCATGATGAAGCTAAGAAACTCCTGAGCATCTTCCTGCCTAAAAAGACAACACCAGAGACCAACTTAAATCAATCACAAATATCAAAATACAATAAAATCACATATGATAGCAACAGTTAGATACCAGGAATGAAAGATGCTAAACATGAAAAATTTAAGATACAATTTCAAATTCTATTTTGTACCAACTGAGTGTTATATAGCCTTTTTTTTTTTTCTTCCTGGGTTCATACCAATGTACACTAAATCAGCCAGATGAAAATTAAGATTACCTACCAGTGGCCTATTAACTTCTATTTTTCTCAACTTGTACATCGTTTTTTTATTGTTAAGTTGCACATATACTTGGTGGGTTTTGAATCTACAACCTCAACTTCCACCCATTCTTGAGGGAGGAGGGAGTGATACTTTTTCTAAAGCTCTTTGGCTTCTCAATAATCTGTATCTAATCTCGTATTCTCTAGAAAGAAAGCTAGATAACAGCAATAAACAATTCAAAGTGACTATATTTGGAAATTACAGCTTAATAACAATAAACCACTCAGAGCAGCAATATACCCATTCTTGAGGGAGGAGGGAGTGATACTTTTTCTAAAGCTCTTTGGCTTCTCAATAATCTGTATCTAATCTCGTATTCTCTAGAAAGAAAGCTAGATAACAGCAATAAACAATTCAAAGTGACTATATTTGGAAATTACAGCTTAATAACAATAAACCACTCAGAGCAGCAATATTTTGATAAGTTTTTTAACTAATAAAGGTGCTCAAGTAAAAAGTAGAAGAAAAGAGACAGAGAATCCTAACTAGCATGGGAACCTGTAAAATGAGTCGTGTCACATCAATCATGATAATTCTCCATTAAACTTACCAGTGACCATGTAATAGGCCCACCTTGAGAAAGCCCCACATTTTAACAGTAAGCATGCCAAAAAGGGACAAAAAACATGGCAGATATGTCACTTGGTTATTCTATTACTTTAAATATGACAGAAGGAAACATATACAATAGAAAAGAAGACGAGGGAAGGGGATAAAAGAGCTCCCTTAGAATGACGACAGAGTTTATCCAAGTGTCTAATTATCTCTCTTTGTAATCAATTTATAAAAATGTTACTACCTTTGTCCCATATTGTTGGTCCTATTTAGAAAATCCAACTTTGTAGGGAACAACAATTGATTGCGCTGTCATTTAGTAAAAAAGGTGAGAGTTTCCAAAACTACACTCATTAATTTAAACTTTAGAGAAAGAATGGTATTAATTTTTTAAATAAAACGTAAAGGGTAAGTTAGGAATTTCATTCATTAACTTCTCAAAACGGACAACATTTTGGGGCAACCCAAAATGGAATAGAGCACCAACAAACAGACGGAGTATTTCCATGCCCTATTATCCTATCTTAATTAGAAAAAGTTGCTGTTAGACAATCCTAGTCCATACATGGTGCAACATATATGACACCACTTTGTTATTGTTTGTATTTTTGGCCAGCTAAACAGTTCTCAATCACAAACAAGATTAAGCTTGTGTTTGGCACGCAGTTTATAAAGGCTTGCATTTGAATTGTGGTGTCCTGTATTTGCTGGATTGGGCTAAGGTTCAGTTAAATTAAACTTGAATGATTAGTTATTGGTGGCGGAAAGGAGTGGAAAGGATTTAAAAGAAAGGAGGGGGAAGAAAAGCACTTACTGGTGGTTGGCTGTCAGGCAGCAGTTGGTCATCAACAGTGAATTCAAGTGGCCAATGATTGACCACTAGTGGCAAAATTTAGAGGCCAGCGGCAATCTTGACCCATCAGCAGTGACCTTAAGTGTGACCAATTGCAGCTTTAAGACAAACTAATAAGGAATCTATAGTATCCCCACCAGCTGTATTTAATAAGACTACATCCCCATAGTATCGATGCATATGCCATGTGGAGGATTAAAATATCCAAAAGAATTTTCATATTCAATCCAATTGTCGTGACAAAAATTGAATATAGATAATTTTATCCAATCCAGTCTTAATATACAGTAATCAAGCTAGGCTTAAGATTATTATATAGAAGGAACAAGTACTGACACAGAACATGCACATACCTTGCTCTGCCGGAGATGCTACTCAGCACATCTGGAGTAAAAATTTTAAGAACCCCTTCAAACATGGTAGGCCTTTTGGCATCTCTCTTTAAGCTTGAACCATTTGGCATGTCAAAATCAGCAATGAACTCTGCAAATGCAGTTAATGTTGGATAGCCAACCTAAAAAATCGAAGTACAAAATGAGCACAGATTAGTTATGTTGATTTAGTATATTTTGATCATAATGACATAAAAACAAGATTAATTCACATAATATGTTTTAAAGGCAGAAAGAAGTAATAAAACACATTGCATCAAGAAAATAGACCTTGGGGATTTTGCGAGTTCTCAATTCCTGTAAAAGCTGAATAAAAGGAGAACAGGCTAGGAGAGCCTGCAGAGTTGCATTAAGAAAACATAAATTCCCTGAGTTAATTAAACCTCTAGGTGATATGTCTCTGCAAGAATTAATAGGACCATTAGATGCCTTCTGTAAGTCATTGTCACCCACAACTACAGATGAATCACTGAGAACTCCATTTTCCTCTGGGTTCTGAAATTTCAAACTCGAAAATTGATTCAAGAGACCATCTTCATTCTGGGATGTAATTGCAATGAAATCAGTACCATCAGCTTTTACTTCATCCACACCATTAATATGAGAGGAGCCATGGGTGGAACTGTCAACGCTTCCATTTTCTTTTGGAGTTCCAAGAACTCCTGGTAAATGATTGTTTAGTATTTTAACACTCTTCGGTTCATTGTCCTTCTTCAGCACAGGTGAGGACAGAAGACCATTTGACCCTTTTGGAGAATCCAGTTGTCTGCTTGATTCACCATAAAGACCACCCAAAGATTTTCCAGCAATAAAATCCACTGATCCAAATCGTAATTCTTTCTTCTCCACTGGCTTTTCAGCTTTGCCAGATGACGGCTTTAGAAGCAATGACCTGGTTTCATCTTCAGTGAATGATCCAAACACTAGTACCTTCTACAGACAGCAAAAGCCACCAGAAAAACAACAGTTAAAGCAAAAATAAGAATCATAATAACTTCACAAATCGCACAAAAAATCAGCATTCAAACATGCGTCACATAATCAGTCGCCAGCAATATTGCAGAGTATTCATATCATGGAAAATCCAAATAGGTAGGTGATGCTATAAACTAAATCTGCATTCAAGACCTACTTCTTGTAACCACTGTTTACTCATGCCTGATGCATAATCTTTTAAGAAAAAATGAAGCAGGAGAGTTGCATTATAAAGAGAAAAAATTCCAGCAGGTAATAAACATTAAAATCCTAGCTATAATTCTCTGAATCATTACCCAAGCAGGATGAATTCACCCAAGAAATCAACTGATTCCACTTGCACATCTGACACTAATTCTTAAACATACAGTGTCTTAGAAAAGAATTGCATTTTACACCAATCAGTTTATTTGCAATGCACAAAGATTGAAAGATACCACATGCATAGCTTTCATCTTGCCACTAACTTCCATTACTACATATAAATATAATACAAACTAATGCCTATATACTAGTAAAAGAGGTTGCTTTACAATTTTTGTTTGTTTCTTTTCTCTAGGGGTGAACCAAATGTAAATTTGCAGGCTCTATGGCATAAAAAATGTAAACAAAAAAGCTCCCTAAACAAAAGAAACACTTCTTCAGATTTAATCTCCAAAACCACTTCAGATTTACTATAATTTGAAGTATCAACATTCACACATAAGTACATTGAAAACTCAGCCTTATTTTTAACACATATCAATAACTGAGAACTTCAGAGCAACATATTGTATTTTTCTGACCTCTACACAATTTTAAATTCACAATTTAAGCATCCATGTAAAAAAACAAACCGGACCAAGAAAACATCACAAAAAATAACTAGAGCTTTCCCTCTTGATTAAAACATAGTGCCATCACACCATTAAACATAAACTCAAATCAAAATTTCTATAGACTTGTGAACAATTGCATCTCATCATTGAAGCAACCAACAACCAAAATTAGTAAATTTCAGAACTTTTTAATCAACAAAACTCAAGCAACAGCTAAATCAAACAAACGCACATAGTTCCAATTCATACAATAACTAATCCATAACATAAAAACTACATTGTTTCTACTCTTTTTCTTACCAAATAAAGCTTACTAAGAGCAAAACCTTAGAGTCACATCATATTTCCTATCATGCATGAGCTAATCCACAATTCAAACATTGAAAACAACATATAAAAATCCAATCTTTCTTACAACTAAACCTCATAAACACAACAACCCACAATCTAAAACTTCTTAATTCAACCAAAAACCAACCAAAAAAAAAACACCCACATAGCAAAAAAAAAAAAAAAAAAAAAACCCACATGAAAATCCAATCTTTAAATCAAAAAAAAAAAAAAAAGCAAAACCCACCAAACAAAACAAAATAAATAAACTCACCTTAGAGTCAGTCATCTTTGTGGGGCGGAAACACAGAAATCAGAACCCAAAATTGTGATATGAAAAGTGGATTTGAGAGCAAAGTAGGAGCTTTCTATAGAAGAAGAGGAAGAGAGAGAATAAGGGAAAAAGTCTAAAAGTGTATTGTAACAAGGAGACCCTGAAGGAACAGAGGAGAGAGAAGCGTCGATTGAAGACATGAAAAGAAGAGAGAAGAGTGAGGAATTGTGGTTAGAGAGAGAGAGCATTTAACAAAAGAACCCTCTCTTCTTCCTTCCACAAGTTCAAGCATTTACACTGCAAAGTTTTCGAACAGAGACAAATAGAGAGAGAAGAAGGGAAATTTTTGTGGTTTCTTTGGTGGGTTAGGGTTGAGTTTTTCTATTTTATATATATATACACACACAATTACACACACTTTGAGAGAGAGAGAGAGAGAGAGTTTGGTTTGTATGGTTATGTTGTGTTTGGATGCCGCATAGACAGTTACAAGTTCTTACAACAATTAAAATAAAAAGTAAAAAAGGTTGCTTTTATTTTCCTTTTGGTCTTTTGGGTTTTTTGTTTTGTTAAGAATTATAGGATTTCATGACAAAAACAAGGAGTTCCTTTTTTTGTTTTTTTGTTTTCTTTTATGGGGTATACCATACTATAAGCAATGCATGAAAAGAGGAGGGGATGAGGTATCACATATACACGTTGAAGTGAATATACTATTTTTCTTCATTTTATTTTCTTCCACTCTAAATATACCCTTTTAAATTTGTAATTTCCTATATATTAAAAGGTTATTGCAACACCATGAAGCAACTCTATATATTTCAACAACAAAAAAAAAAAATTGAAGTAATTTCTACATTATGAGTAGGTTTGAGTACTTTATTCTACGTATAACTTATCAAAGATTCTATTAAGATAACTTATCAAAAGTTCGTGCTTTGCATGATTTTGAAGATAATTGAAAATAATAAATAAATATATTTCATTACTATTATGTATTTTCAAAATTATCCTCTATTGTATTGAATATCTAAATAATGGAGTTTCAATATAACAAGTTCATCATATAATTATAAGGTGCAATAAAATGAGTTTTTGTAAGTGGCTTTCAATTTTATTAGCAATGATAGTAATAATGAAACATGATATAAAGAGTAGTTTTTACCCCCTTTTTTTTTTATAATAGAAAGCAATTTTCACTTTTGGGAGGTTGTTTTTAGTGTATTCTTGTACTTATGGCAAGTACACATTAATGTTGCCCTCAACAATATTACAAATATGTCGCAACAAACATTCATTTATTTCACTCTCAAAAAAAAAAAAAATTCATCTATTTAACCAAATAATAGTTTATATATGGCGAACAATTATTATTAAACAAGCGAGAAGAGATGCACAAGTTTTACAATCATGAAAACTTACAATTTATAGCTTTCTTATCTTAAGTTTTGTATCACACTTATTGTGTAATGTCGTGTTCTATCCATTTGTAATACTACAAGTTATGTAATGTCGTGTTTCTATCCATTTGTAATATTCCATAAGTATAAGTACTTGTGAGGTATGGGAGGATAAGGCTCGGGATTCAAGTCTCTAAAAAGGAATTTCACACACATATACACTTAAGATTATGCTAGAGTAGAATTTCTATTTTATATTAAAAAATATAAAAAAAGTTAAGAGGCAAATGGCATTTCCATTTCAATTGTAGGTGTAACCAACCTGCTATTAAAGATATGGATTGGTTAGTGTTGTTAGTTTTTTTATTCCTTTTTTTTTTTGGTAATAAAAAAAAAGGTAGAAGAGAGCAACTATTGTGACTTTCTTACCTAGACGTAACCATAGTAACACCTTACCCGTTATCGAGCAAGACCCCATACTCTTAGTTTGTGTGAAGAACTCACTTATTTTTTTGATTAATCATTGGAGATGAAGATGAGATATAAGAAACACCAACACATAACTAGTTGTTTAAGGCTCGAAACTAAGTATTAAGACTTGTTGGCCTAGTATCTTATCAACTAGGGCATCTGAATGTTGGTGTTAGTGTTGTTAGTTACTTATACAAATTTCTGTTATGCGCATTAATTATAACGGCTAGTTAGTTAGATTATCTTTGTATGAAACAGAGCACTCATTGTGCAATTTATAAAGTAGTGAACCAATAATAATTTCAGATTGATTCCTCCAGTTTTTTTTCCTTAGTAAGCTTTTTCCATGTTTGTCAATAATTAATTGATAGGGCTTAAATGACGTACTGATAGTAATAAAGATCCATTCGATTTTGAATGGATATAGACTGGATGCCGATTGGGAAATCACATGTCCATTGAGATACAGATTAGATATCAGTTTCTAATACACACAACCAAGAAGACCAATTTGAATGAAATCCCTCTATTATGTTGTGCCTTGCCCTTTGTCGGAACCCTCATCTCTTTGCTACATCATGTTCACATCATAAGATTTGGCCTTGTTGTCACCACTTGGCACTATATTTAGTGCGAAAACGAGCAATGTACTCAATGATTGGAAGAGTATTCTTACTCATTAATGCGACTTGTTTCGATTGGCGGTGGATCAACACTTCAACACCTAGGAGCGACTAGATGAGATGACGAATATGCAAGAAACTCAATCCAATCCAATCCAATCCAACCTTTAATGATGAATAGTGTCCAACTGTTCATAACTCTCTCTCTCTCTACTACATTGAACTTCAAAATCCAAACTCATATGTGATTCTCTAATGTTATGAATATTTTATTATAGAAAAAAGTTAACTGAGGGGGCCAGTTAATCAATAATTATTAAAACCGTGTTAACTGGGCCTGTGGTCCATCCGAGGACGTTAAACCATCCGAGGAGACCCACATAAGGTTATAAGGGGAACCAAATGAAAAGAAGAGTAAATATCACATGTGATGGGTCCAATATTCGTCCGAGGACAAAATCCTTCTCGGCAATATGTGTCTGAGGACGACCTAAACGCCGTATTGTCACAAACACACTTCGAAGCTACATTACCACTAAAGGTGGAACATGGGGCCAACGGTAAGAAAGAAAAGATAAACAAATATCTTTAAAAACTGCTGCCTTCGTATTAATTGTCTCTCAACTAACTCTTTGGCTGCATTAATGTGGAAGTGATGCTTGAACAGTGATGAAGCAGTCTTACAGCTGCTGGTTGGAAATTCCAAGAGGTGTTGGATGGGACAGGAAAGGATCCCCCGAATCCAACCTACACATGTGTGGTGAAGAAGACATCAAGAGGGCAATATATAACATGGAAGAATGCATTAAGAGAAAGGAGGGGAACTTCTAAACAATGGATGCTTAGAAAAAAATATTACGAAATAAAGAACTTAGCTTGTTTCAAGAATAAATTGGTCGTAATATCTGTATTAATCCATCTAGAAACGTTAAGTTTAATCGTTTTTCTTCTGAAGTTAATCTAGTTCTTTTATATCCACGTTACAAATTTATTGTTTGGGCCTTTAACGTTTGAACCCAATACAAGTTTGGGATCGACACAAATTGAGTCCTTACATTAACATATACCCAAAATGTATTGGTTTAAAAAATAATTTTATTATGAAAGAAAAAAGTAACTATTTTTTTTTACAACTTTTTATATTCCCCATAAAAATGGAATCAAAATTTTCATAAAATAGTCTATTAATAAATGTATTTTAATTAACCAGACCTTTTTAAAAAAAAAAAAAATATATATATATATATTATGTTTATTTAATTCTAGAAAAATAAAATTATCACGTTTATATATTTATATATTTTTAAATCTAACCCTCTCTTTTTTTTTTCTTCGAGATAGGAACATCTAACTCTCTTGAATACCAACAAGATGATTGATTAGCTAAATTGGCATGCTGAAGTCCTTCGTTCCCTGAACGAAAAATCCAGGAACATTCCAACAAAAGAAAAAATAAAAATCACAATCATATTACACCCATTAAAAGTAACTGGATTTTGTACATAATCTAAGGAGCAATAAGAATAATGGGGATCTGGAAATTGGGTCAGTGGCTTTGAGTCTGAGGATTCGGATTGGTTGGCCATGTTCGATAAAGAGCACAAGACAAAGAATGAGACTATTAAAAATAAAGTGGGTATCTGAATTTAAAGCCCTTTTTCTCTTTCTTTCTCTATCCATAGGTATAGATCAAAGGACGCAGTTAAGAAAATTCCTTCACCTCAATAGGTGCTGATTTATATGATTACTTTGGTGTATTTTTTTATCACATGAAAGTTATTTCTATTGGTCATGTGAATACTAATGTGTCGTATAATTTAATGGCACACATTTAGGAGCTTATAAACCTTTACATTGTGGATTGAATTTGAAGATTGAACGAATTTCATTCAAACCAATCTGTAAGAAAATCCTGTCAAAGATTTGACTGAGTCCTATTTTCTCATTAGTTTTGTGTAGAGTCCCTCATCTCACTCATAGTGCTCCCTAATCCCTCTCAATTGTAACATTCATAGAATCATATTCATAATATTTACCCTCAACCATCACCCAAATATCACAATAAAAATAAAGCCATGCATCATGCATTTTGGCTAATAGATTATGTATATGGGCATTTGAAGGGTTTAGTTTGGTCCTCAAATCACTGCACAAAAGCTTTGCCCCAAATCTTCTCTCTTTTTTTGCCCCAATTTTTAAATAGTTGATAACTTGATATACCATTTTTTTTTTAAATTTGATAATTACAATGAAAGAGGAATGATTTAAATATTGAATTTCATAGAAATAACAGAGAGTGTCAACCAGTTGAGTTATAAGCTTCTTGATATACCATCAATTTAAAATGCTACATCAATTTTTTAGATTTTCCATAACAAAACATTTAATCTTGACTAATGGGTATATATTTGTTGTGGCTGTCAAATTCAAACCAAACAAAATAATAGATCAACCTATACTTTTTTCCCCCATAAAAATATTCAATACTCTTAAAAATGTTCATTTCTCTTAGATTAATAATTGATCACCTATCATATGAGAAATTAATTCAATACACCATTAAATCTCATCATAAATTTAATTAACAAAACATATAATTCAACATCTCTTGTAAGTTAGTAACATTGTAAAATGTAAACACAAAATTATAAATTTGGAAATTAAACAATTGAAATTGATGAGTGCCCCCATGAGATCAATGAGTACCTATTTAAAGGAGTCATGAAGAGGCTTAATGACACATAATTGTTTTTTTATTACCTATACTTGTCATAATTTAAATGGATAAACTCAAAGTCTTGTTTTATAAGAGACATATGACATCATTTAACTTGTTAAACATGTTTTAATTTAGCTAACATCCAACAATATTTACTTAGATAGCTTGTATCACTTTTTTTTTTTTTTTTTAATATATCGACATGTAATTAGCTCTTGAATATTCCATGTAATTTCCATTTGGTAACATTTGACAAATTTTCGTTTATCTCTTAATAACAACAATGGTTCCCACTAAATAACACATGATACCTTGCTGTTGGCTGATTTTTAACAACTAAATAAGTGAACTTTGGTCTTAATTCAAATTTCCCTCTCTACATATATAGCTTTTTCTATTTAGAAGATCTACATACACAATATGCTCTTCTTTATCTGGCGAAAGGAGAATTGAGTTTCAAATCTTCACCGGTCCTTGGTTTTTGACCCATTTTTACTTGAATTTTTCAGTTTTTTTAATTAAGGTTTGGTTCCCAATTGAACCAATTGATTTGGTTTTTAAAACTATGCTTGTAACTATTAAATAGTAATTAAAAAGAAAAGGGTAAAATATATGAGATTTGAGCTAATGTCAGCCAAGTCTAAGATATTTCAAAATTGGCTAATTTGATCTCTAAACCCAACTTGGTACTTAAATTTTACTCATAATTTAATTAGGACCTTCAACCCTGATAGTTTTAAAATGTTTTAAATCTGATTGACATTAACCAAAATCATAGGTCAGTATTTTATCCCAAAAAAAAAAAAAATCATAATAATAATGCCATAAGAACAAATTTAGTAATTAATTAACTACTAATTACTCCCCAGATACTGAATTTATGATTATAATCTTTCAACAGTTTCCTAAAAAAAAAGGAAAAGAAAAAAAAAGAAAAATGAAAAGAAAAAACCAACCTCAACGACAACAAAGAACAACAAAAAGGTACAGCCGACATTCACATTCCCATGTCACTTTCTACTCTTGTCTGTCCCTTCACTTCCAAGTTTCAAACTTTCGTTTAGCTCCTCAAACTGAAACTTGACTTCTCTCTCTCTCTCTCTCTCTCTCTGTTTGTATGTTTTGAAAAGATGGCCAACAGCCACCAGCAATCGTTGCTGCGTTCAACACCATCATCTTCGATCTCCTCCAAGCTCCTCCTCCTCCTCACGGTTCTTCCTCTCACTCTTGCAGCCTTGGCTTTCGTCCTCCAATGGCGTGGAGGCATCACCGACCCCACCACTCGCTGGGCCCCACCTGGGTCCCAACACTTGTTCCCTGGGATGGACCCTTCTCCTCTCTCTCCCACCGCTCACCAGCACCAGTCCTCCTCCTCCTCTGACTGTGCCAGTCTTCGCCAAGGCTTGACTCCTTCGTTTCCTTACTACCATGGATGGAAGTTCGATGACTTGTCCAATCTCAAGCCTAAGGTTCGGTTTTTATGTGCAATTCTATGGTTTTGTGGTTGATTTGTTATTGGGTTTGCTTTGTTTTTTTTTTATTTTTATTTTGTGGATTGGATTTTGGTGGTGTTTTAGTATTGTGCTTGGGAATTTTGAGTGCTGCTTCAATCTAAGATTAAAAAGTTTAATATTTTGGTTCTGGGTTTTGCTTTTTATGGATAAAAATTTAGTGGTGGTTTAGTATTGTGCTTAGAAATGTTGAGTGCTGCTTCAATCTAAGACCAACAGTTTTGACTCTTTTTAAAATTTTGGTTTTGGGGCTGATCTGTTTCTGGGTTTTGCTTTTTATGGATTGAATTTTAGTGGGGTTTTGGTGTTGTGCTTGGAAATGTTGGGTGCTGCAACAATTTAGGAACAAAAGTTTTGACTCATTTTGAAAGTTTGGTTTTTGAGGTTGATGTGTTTCTGGGTTTTGCGTTTTGTGTATAGGATTTTAGGGGGTATTAATGTTGCTTTTGGGCTTTGATCTGTTTCTGGGTTTTGCTTTTTATGATGCATTTTGCTGGGGATTCAGTATTGTGCTTGGAAGTTTTAACTGCTGCTCCTATTGAAGACCAAAACTTTGACTTGCAGTGATGTTTTGGTTTTTGGGGTTGATCTGTTTCAGGGGTTTTCTTTTTGTGATTCAGGTTTGTACTGGTTCAAACAGAAATAAAGTTCGGTTCTTAGTGATATTTTGGATTGGTCTGATTCTGGGGATCTCTCTTTTTGATGAATGAGATGATATTTATTGACTGAAAAACCAATCAGAACATGTACACTATACAGCCTCAAACTGCCTGAAGAAACACTGTTCAAAACAAAATCCACTCAACTGAATACACCAGAAACAGATAAGTAACCAAACAAACAAAATCTGCTCTACTGTTTACAATCTGCAACTCTATCGATACAAAACTGAAATCTCAGCTCTATTTACTCATTGTGCCTTTCCTTTGAGCATACTTTCTGGAAATCCCCATACTCTGCATAATGCTGCACTATCAACCGATCTTTTAAACCCATTTCTACATTTAAATATGTTTTTGATTTCCTATTTAATTGAGTGCAACATGATTTCTTCATCCCTAGAATGGAAAATTATCTCATGAGACAGTCTTATGCAGCAGTTCCCTCACATCTCTTGGGCCCAAATTATTCCACGAATCCCTTCTTGCAATGTCATTATGAGATGCATAAATACAGGAGAGAAAAGTTCTACCCTGTCCTTGAAGCATCTGGATCCTGCTATGGCATATGTTAAATAAATCATAGATTTAAATTATGTTAAGACTAATAAAAAAAGTAAATTAAACCTCGTCATTTGGTCGTGTTACTTGTGTACATGAAAAATGAGCCTGAGTGATGAGTCTACAAATGATAGGCCTGTTGACGTAGCAATGGTTGAAGCATTGTTAATGTTATTAAAAAAAGAAAAAGGAAAAGAAAAAGAAGAAGAATCACACGGCTTTACATAGCTTGTGATCAGAATGAGAAACTGTGTTTTGGGCTCTTAGGATCATGCTACTAACAAATGATGTCATGTCACTGCAACCTCTGCTACAATCTGCCAGCCAATGTTGGTTTGATATAATTTGGAATAAATTACATCGAATCTTTGACTTATGTGTGCACTTCCTACTTAACAATTTTGTTTGCTTCTATGTTATTTATGTTGTTTGACCATACTTTTGTCTGTCACATATGCTGTGTTGTGTGCAAGCCTTTTGTGAGAGATTGCATTTGTTTGGGTTTAAATCATGTATTATTGTATTTATCTTAGTTTCTGAGTAGGCATTGCTTAGTGAGCCTTTGAATTTTGGAGATAGATTGGAAATTTGAAAGAAGATTTGGATTCTAATTCTTTTTGAGTTCTATTTAATCCAAATTGGAAAAATTTCCCCCTTTTAGAATTGAATTACATTGTTCTTTGAGATTTCGAAAGTTTACTAGAAAGTAGAAACTGAGAAGAGATTTTGAAAGTTTACTTGAAAGTAGAAACTGAGAAGTGCGTGTGATTTTTTATGGTTCATTTGTGGTAGGTTTGTGCATTGGGATTCAAGTTTGGGAGTTTTCTTTGTGATTTAGCATGGATAACGAATTGTGGGTTCAGTGAATTTTGGTCTGATTTAATGTGGCTTGGTGTTTTACTGTTTTTGAATGTATATTGGCAAACAAATTTGGATTTGTGAATACGAAGTCATACATTGGGTTTTGCTTTTGTGGACTGGATTTTAGTGAATACTGCTAGATTTTTTTCCCCAATAGTTACAATGGAGAAGGGAATTTGAACCCTATACATTATGTCAAAAACAATAGGAGGTGCTAGTTGAGTTACAAGGATCCTTGATTGACAGGAAACCGTTTGTCTGGTTGCTGAGTTTCTGAGAACATTGACTGTAAGAAAATGGAAACAAAGTGTTGATTTGCTTTATTTTCTCTTGGTTGTTGAAACTAGATCAACTGAGGTTATTAGTGTATTAATGCTTGGTTGAGTGGCAGCTCGTTTAATTGGTTCTGGTCTATGAACAATGGAAAAATTCTGACTCTGGGATCTGTTTTAAAATGATTATTTGGTGGCCTATGGTAAATATGATAACTTCAGTGTTAACTATTAAATGTTTTGATTGCTGTGATAGTAGGAGATAGAGAATTTGTTAAGAGGTCTAATATTGATGGTTGATGGTTGGATTGATCTAATCTGGGACTTTGTTTTTTGGAAATTGGTATTTGCGTCCGATTGTTCAAAGTTACTTTTATTTATATAAAAAAAATGGTTCCAAGTTACTATTTCTACTTCTTATAGTCATATTATGGATTCAATAAAGCAAATTATTGGACAATGGATTTTTTTGTTGAAGTCAATGTAAATAACATTCTTATATCTGTGCAGTTAACACTGAATTAAATGATTGGTTATAACCTTGTGCAGTTTGCTTCTAAACTTGCAGATATGTATTACGACAAGTACTTCAGCTGGTTTAGAGCAGATCTTGCCATGGATGTTTTTTCATAAGGTTATTGGAGTCTCAACCTTTTTTCTTTTTGTGGAGGGAAAGGCTGCATCTCCGGCTGTGTCTAAAGTTCTGGAATCTATCCCAGTAAGTTGATATATATCCTCTGCTCTGACTGCTTGACATTCATTTGTGTTGACCTTTTCGTTTTCTAACTTTTCAAAATGAAGTTGTTCTACTTTGGTTTATATTATGTTTTTTCTCTGAGCCTCTTTGAGCATGATTTTCTTGTTGTTTTCTCAGGGAGTAAAAGTGATATATAGAACAAGAGAGCTGGAGGAGCAACAGGCTAAGAGGTTTGATCACTTTTACTTTCAAATCACATATGATTGAATTGAAGCTTACTGTAGGGTATTGTTTCATAGTTTTTTCCTCTCTAGTATGTTGTTCTTAAAGCTTTGAACAACTTTTTCTTGTTTTTCTATTCCTGATGTGCTGGATCACTTTGTGTTGCTCCCATAGTACATTTCCATTGTACTAAGGTTTGTTTTGTTTTCAATAAAATTTTCATTACTTGTAAAGAAAAAAATAGAGTTACAGTTTTCTCCTAGTATTAATCATACGAATATTTACTGGTCTTTCTTCTATGTTTCATTAGTTTTCTAGACACTTTAGACCATTCACATTTTTGCTTCCCCCTATGTTTCTTTCTTTTTGCTGGAACATCATTTCTGTATTTGATGTAAGTAACTTTAAATGTTCCGGCATTTGATACAAGTAACTTCCTGAATTATTAAACATTGAAGTATTTCTTCTATCGCCTATCTTTAATTGTTTATGATATTTTGTTTCTTTTACTTATATATATAATGTGTCTTTAATTATTTATTTATATTCCTGTTTTTTTCGGGGACCATCAGCCGGATTTGGAATGAGACATGGCTTTCAAGTTTCTTTTACAAGCCTTGCAATTATGAGCTGTTTGTGAAGCAATCTCTCAATATGGAGATGGCTATTGTAATGGCCCGGGTATGAAAGATAGTATTCTCCTGTATCTCATTCCTCCCTTTTTTTTTTTTACAAGTCTGTCCCGAGTTAATTTTTCTCAATATAGTCTCTTGCATATTAAAACATCAGGATGCTGGCATGGACTGGATAATTCATCTTGACACTGATGAGTTATTACACCCAGCTGATGCTCGGGAGTATTCACTGAGGCAGCTGCTGCTTGATGTGCCTGGGAATGTGGATATGGTTATATTTCCTAACTATGTGAGTGAAATATTTAGATTTGTTATAATGATATATAAGTGATAACTTATAGTTAGGGGCCTTGTTGAAGATGGTAGCATATGCTGGTCTTGTCATTCTTCTGTACTCCCTTCAACAATGAGCTGTGGCATTCATTACTTGAATTAAAACTGATTGTGGTATTTATTTCTTTAGGAGAGCAGTGTTGAACGAGAGGATATCAAAGACCCTTTTAGTGAGGTAAACTTCCCTTATCATCCGCTGTCCTTTCATTCACTTGGTTCATTAAGTTTGATTATAGATGTCTGAAGGGAATGGGATATCTCAGCCAAGATAAAATTTCCTGTTTATTCATAAAGAAAATCTTGGCCTTTATAAATAGCGTTTTCATGTTTGTTATTGTTTGTTTCCTTTAGTGAATTAGACTCAAATATACAATGTTTCCATGTGCATTATCATGACAGATTCATAAATTTGTGGATTATGTGACAGTTAGAATGCCTAGAAGCCAATAATGTTTTCTTGATCAATTGACCTGCACAAGAACATGGTTATTGCATTTATATTTAACTACATAATTTTATATCTAACTTGATGGAGCTGATGATCCATTTTTCTATTGAATATATATATATATATATATATATTTGATAGGTAATTGAAGTTTTATTGATAAGAAAAGTATGTTGTGTTTACAATAGTAAATCCATTTTTCTATTGAATATACCAAGGGACTTTGGAATGTCACAAGTTTTAGAATTTCTACGTGGAGTTACTTTTGTGCCTAAAGAACTACTAACCCTTTTTTTCATAGAGCCTGTTGACATTAGAGTTTGTTAGTTGTATCATTTCTTAGAAACTAGTTCTCTGGTTTGGTAAAGTATTTTATGTGGAGTGCATGGGCACAATATTCTGTATCAGATTGGATTGTATAACCTAGTTAAACTGCATTGAAATATTAGACAGTTGAAGTTGAAGATACTATGGTTGTCAAAAGATAGGTGAAGGCAGTGGATCATCCACACGTGGTTATGTAATAAATTCAGTCTGGGACAAAGCTTGGTTGGAGATGATGGTTCTTTAAACATTCAATACTTTGGCTAGTATATCAGAGTCAGGTGAAAAACCATGAAGTGATTATTTATTATTTGACCCAAGTTTGGTCTTTTTCAATGTAGTTGCTTGCTATGTAACCATAAAGATGTGCTTCATGTGTCAAATTTCAAAGACCTTAGCAATTGACATGTATTCTAGAATCACAAAATCACAAACGTCAAAGTAGTTTACTCTTATTTGGTTTACTTAGTATTTTTACTTATCAAAAAAAGTTTACTCTTATTTGGTTGCTTGTGTAGCTCCAACTAGGTGTATGACCCCTTACCATTACTCATGTTGCAAAAACGATATCTTGTGAAATTTTTGCACATTTGGTATTTTCAATTGGGTTCTCTGCAGGTTTCAGCTTGATACATGGGGAAGTTTATTGTGAATATTTTTGTTTTGAAGGCTCTAGA
The DNA here is from genome assembly GCF_001633185.2 of Quercus lobata. Lineage (NCBI taxonomy): Eukaryota > Viridiplantae > Streptophyta > Magnoliopsida > Fagales > Fagaceae > Quercus > Quercus lobata. The sequence goes on along the minus strand of NC_044907.1, from coordinate 13,159,162 downwards.
AAGGGAAGACTGGATTTGATAATCATTATACTTTGTGACATTTTATTATGTTTTCTGTTTATTGATAATGATTTATCTCTATATTTTGCATTGAGCTCCACTAGTAACTTAATGCAGTTAATGTGATATCTTTATTAGAGAGACACTTTGATAAGTTTGTGATATACAAATGCAATGCTTAAGCTTCAAAAGAGACGAATCATGACATTTGTTGATCGGAGGGCATATTGGTGGATAGATGGTGGGTGGGGTTTGGTTAGGGAAATGAACACATGTTAAGGAATGTATAATGTGCAGCTTCCATTTAAATAGAATGAGGTTTTTTAGTAACTAGGTGTTCACCTAATTTTATTCTATACCATAGTTAGGTAACAGATGTGTTGGAGGTTTATTCTGTTGTCTAGGAAAATATTGTGGCATTATGTTTGCTTGTCTTTGAGGATACCTGTATAGTATTTGATGTTTGTCTTGTTCTTGTATCAATGCAAACAGATATCGATGTTCAAGAGAAATTATGACCATCTTCCAAAGGACACATATTTTGGCATGTACAAGGATGCAACTCGTGGTAATCCAAACTACTTTTTGACTTATGGAAATGGGAAATCAGCTGCTCGGATTCAAGATCACCTTCGTCCTAATGGTGCACACAGATGGCATAATTATATGAAAACCCCAAAGTATGTTAATTTCATACTGGAAGAAAAAAAAAATCAGTATCATGACTAAGAATTTTATTATTGGATTTCTGATGTCAATACTTTATGCATGCAATGGCTACTACCAGTGAGATAAAATTGGAGGAGGCTGCTGTTCTACACTACACGTATGCCAAATTTTCGGACTTGACCTCTAGGCGTGATCGGTGTGGCTGCAAGCCTACAAAGGAGGATGTCAAAAGATGCTTTATGTTGGAATTTGATAGAGCTGTGAGTCCAATGATTTCTCTTATTCAATATTTTTTGTTCATTAATAGTACTATTAAACAATCATAATAAGCAAAAAGTGGAAACAACAGGATTATGGAACATGAAATCAGTATTTTAGGTGTGTAATATTTTGTAACTGATCTAGATAGTCCATGTGCAATGTAAAGCAGTAATGTTCCACTAGGAGGTGCTAATTAGCATTTTGGAAGGACTTAATATAGAAAGGGAGGTCAAACTACATAAATTAAGGTTGGTGGGAAATTTTTGAAGCCTACCAGAAGTTGTTGTAAGGAAAAGGACCTTGATGATGTAACAACTAACAAGATATAAGTATATAACTGAATGTTAAGACTCATGATAATTTTAATGTGAACCAATTTGTGTGGAAATGTTGGATTGACCTGTGCATTAGTGGTTGCTTATATGCATGGTTGTTAATTAATTATAAAATCCTGGAAATGGAGGTTTTGAATGCAACTATTGGACAAGGCATTTATCTTTATTGGTTTTAATGAGTGTTGGCCATTTAAATGTTAACAATTGGGCCTGCATCCTGGAAATCTGTAGGCTTGTTTTAATCTCTTGAAACTCAGGTCAATGCCAAATTAGGGGTTAATTTGTAAGAAGAATCCTTGTTGCCAGTACTTGACTTTGTTTTGTTCGGATTGCATTTCCTTTTGATGAAACCTTCATCATACTAAGAGAACATAATGCATTGCAGGCATTCATAATTGCTTCTACTGCAACAGAGGAGGAGATGCTGAACTGGTAAATATTTAAATGGAGAAAATAATTTTCTTTCCCTGATCTTCATGATCTGTTTTCACTTCGAACCCATTGCAATCCCTTAAATTTAAACCTGAGATCTCTAAAAGAACTCTTGACATGAGCATAACATTTTTCCTTGCTTTTCATAAATTTATATATATTTTGGCCATTCTGATCTACTAGGTACCGGGAACACATTGTGTGGGGTGACAAAGATGTAAAAATGAAACTACTGAGGAAGGGCGTTTTAACTCGCATATATGCTCCAATGGTAAGCATGATTCTACAATTTTTTTTTTTTGGTTGGGAAAATTGGGGGGGGGGGGGGGGGAAGTAATCAACTGGTTCCATGATTTGAATTGAATGATGAAATTTGTTGTCCAAAATATAATAATAGAAATCAGGTCATTTGAGCCAAGAGCCTTGTAGCTCAATTGCCATCTTTGGGCATTTCCAACGGAGACAACCAAGGCTCAAATCCCCCCTTCCCCATTGTTGTTACTAGCAAATTATAAAAAAAGAGTAACCGGGTCATTTGTTAAAAATTAATAGTAAAAAATATTTTGACTCTTTGAAATATAAATTGATCCTACTTAATAAATGAAATAGATCAATTTTCTTCTATTTGATGCCAGTAATGCTGCACACCATTGCTGATTTTCCCCACTCTGGCCCCTGCTCCAGCATCCACCTCTTTATTAAACCATTTATATTACTATTACTATTTCTATGCTGTTAATGCTATTTTGCTGTGGTGGTTTCTCTTTTTTGTCCATATATATATACATACATTTTTTAGGTCTGTTTGGGTAGTGCGGCTGCGTCCACATTTTGGGCATTTTTTTTTTTTTTAAGTCCAGCGCGTTATGTACCATTCATTGGCCATGAACAGAGATTTTAGGCTAATGAACAGTGCTGAACAGTAATAAACAGAAAAAAAAAAATTTTTTTTTTATTGTTTTCAGTTTTCAGCAAAATAAGCTATATTCAAACGCACACTTTCTATTGTCTCTTGCCATATTTTTCAGGTCATAATACAAGGTTTAAGGGAGTCTGGTGTCTTCAGCTCTGTTATTGCATCTGCCCCAACAACTATTTCAAAGGATAAATTTTTATCGTCCATTGTTAGTAGTAACTCATCCAGAGCTGCTGCCTCTGAATCCCTTCCCTCAAGAAGGATTGGTAGAAGTAGAGAGCATCAGGCCACTGCTAGGAGGGTCTTGGAAATTGAATCTGCTGCATTTTATGAAGTGGCTGTTCCACCGTTGTCACCCCCAGGAATGAATGATGACCGCCTTATCATTGAAGTGTGATACACCTCCTAGTGTGATTGCCTCTTCTTCTTCCTGTTCAGATGCTTTGTAATCTTGTTTATTCACTTATGTAAGGGAAGAATTAATCAGGAGGGAAAAAGAATGAGCAAGCGGGCTTGTTACTGAGGTTCATATGTTTTTGGTTCTGTCGGTTCTTCCCGATCGCCATCCAAGCACTCTAGTAGTCTAGTATTCAAGTTCGAGTGAGATTTTGTGGTCAAGCCTTCAGTTGGCAACTTGGTTACAACTGGAAATCTTTGACTTGTCTATAGAAATTATTGTTGAAATGTCAATGTATATTTTTTATAAGCTAGCCCTTTCACTCAGGGAAACTATTGTGTTTGATATCTTGAACTCTATCTAATTGATTGATTTCTCATTGATTCCACATTACGGGGTTCAATATGGTTTAAAAGGTTTAGTTTCAGTGCTCTAGTTCTCCTGTATTTTAAAGGTACATAAATTGAGAAAGCTTTGCTGGTCTTGGGGGCCTAAAACTTGTTTCTTATTTGCAATAAATGTACTAGCACAAAAAAGAAGAAGAAGAAGAAGAAGAAGAAGAAGAAAATAGATAGAAACATCGAGGATAAGGTTGATATAGTTTGTTTAGGCATAAAACATTTCTAGAGAAATAGCTTGTTTTTCTGTTTGGTTTCACTCTAAAAGGGAGCTAAAAGGTGTGTTATGACTTGATGGAAAATTATTATCAAATTCCAACTTCGGAACCTACACAAAATTAAGTGGGAAAACAATAGGTTCATGTAAAAGAAATCAATTTCAACAATCAGTCAACTATATGGTCAAGGCAAGAAGGATCAAACCCTACTTGTCCTCTTATTTTTTCCCGGTTTGGCTTGTCATGTCATGTATTATGTAGTAATTACTTGCTAGAAAAAGTATTATGGAGTAATTAATGAGATTCTCATCAAAATTTTAGTGTTTACTTTTTGTAAAAATATATTCTTCCGATGATAATGCAAGCAGTATATATTCTAAGCCATGAAGTTTCATGTGCCCATTTTAATAATTTTGAAGTGGAGTTTCACATTCCATTCCAAGGTCCCAATCTCTATTCCATATCTTCTTTTAAGTAGCGGAACCTTGTGTTTCATGCCGTTCATTCTTGTTATCTCATCTCTTGTTTAAAAAGCTTCAGAATTATAGAGCAAACTTAGAAACTGGCGTATCTGGATTCTCTTAAGGCCTTTAATATTCTAATTATGCTATCTTTGTTAAGAAGTTATCTTATAATTTTTTTAAGGTATCTCATGTTGTGCTCATGAGCTACTATTCAAGCAATTAAAAGTTAACCATTTTATTATTATAACCTTACGATTTCAGTGGCACTATCTTTATTTGTGTTAATACCTCATCTTTATTAATGGTTTTGAAAATAGAAAATAAATGTGGTGACTCTAATTTTTTTTTGGGTCAATGGATCTTGGATCCATAACTTTACCCTTTACTTAAAACTTATAAAGGAGGTATTAGTTGAACTATGCATTAATAGAATCTGTAATAATTGACAATAAAAGAAAATAAGAAAAATGAACATAGAATTATCAATTATACATATCTCTAACAAATTAGTTGTGCACATAATTTTGAGGGATAATATAATTCCCATATTGTTTCCTAAAAGAGGTATTTTATATGCATTATGTCTAATCTAATTTAGACCAACTTTAGATTCTGATTCTAGAACGTCGGAAGATGAGAACAAAGCTAGCTAGCTGTGAAACATTAGCTCCTCCACAGTGATATTCCTTCACCCATTTGAATGCATATATATACACACTCCAAATGGCAAGAAGAAACTGAGTTGTGTAAAATTTAATACATCTTTGTACAAGCTTTAGTGTTTGCTTTTGCTTTAAAATGGCACAGCAGAAAGAGCAGCAAAATGCAAGTGACAAGCACAAACCAGGTCTTGCCTCTCTCCCGCACTCACTAACTCACAAACACACACACACACACACACACACACACGCTCATGCACATGCAGTACTGAGTTGATTATTTTGTGCTTTGGATAAATGATTTCATGGACTGCTTAGACTAAAGTTATATCATCCCCCAATAAACACCCAACAGGAAGTAAAGTTACACAAAAGAAAGAGAAGCAAAACGTGAAGCTTGAACATAGCCATGGCAAAACTTTTACTCAAAAATGGTAAGCTTATTATTATTAAAATTATGTCATCATCATCACGATCACCATAATTATTTCAATTTAAGATTAATTCACCATTAAAGTATTTTATTTTTACATCATCAGCACACTCTTCTATTAAATCCAATAATTCAAGATACTACAAAAAAGAAAAAAAGAAAAAAAGATCTTTCAGTACGTAATAAAAATATTTATTTCAGTATATCATGTTATATATACTTTAGTAACTTTACTGTATATTACATCATTTTTTTGTTTCCTCTCTGTCCAATTTGCAGCCTCGATCTTATATACTGTGGCTGTTTCCGTAAGCAATCCGTTGTTGAAAAATAAGAAATCGCAAAGGTGGCTGCTGATTACTTCAGGGTTGCACAAACTTGCTACTTTCAAGTTTCAACTGAAGAGTTCACAAGGCATGCATGAGCCATATCTAGTGTGCTACTAGTATTTTATCGTGTAAGAGAGTATTCACTTTGCATGAGTGTATTTATAATTTAGTAAGTAATTTGTGGGATATTTATCTCTGTTTCTTTGTTCTCAAAGTTCTGTACTTGATCATCATCGATCAAGGTTAATTATATTCCTTCTGAAAATAACATATGTATTTTTAATTAAAAGTGTTGTATTAATTTTTATGTTTTTGCTAGAAATTGTTGTAGCTGATATCTTTAGCCATATTGGATCCATTTTCATAGAACTAGATTTTCAGTAATCAGTATGTTGTTTGAGGAAATGGGCCATACCTCTTCTGAAAAGAACTGGCACATTAACCGTCTCTGTTAATGGTAAAAGTTTATTTGGCATGTGTAAATTTTGATACCTGCCAAATTGAGGTGAATCTATGTACATACTGAGAGAATATGAATTTATCAGCACGTTGATGGTTCCTATATCCGTGCTTTCATGACTGGTTGGAGCTGAGAGAATGTGATTTTATATATTGTAGAATACATAATAATGTACGAGAAGATCTATAAAGAGTCCAGAGCATCCAGTAGCAGTACAACATGCGGGTACTACTAGTTATAGTAAGATAGAAAGTACACTATCAAGTGAGTTGAGTTTGATGGTACCTCCTCATAACTTGCTTGCCTGAGCTAGGGAAGGGATTGGTTGTCATTCAGTGAATAAGTAGCAAGATTTTTTTTTTTTTTTTGAGAGAGTTTCAACCTATAATGTCCGTTTTTTATGATAATTCTTTATCATTAAATTAAGACATCAATCGATTTTTGATGTAGGCGGAGATTGAAACTTAAATATCTTATTTAACCCTTAGAAACTTTACTAGTTGAATTAATTGAAATCCACTAATAAGCAGCAAGTTGATCATGAGAGAAAACAAAATAAAATCTATAGACTATAGAGCCCTAAAGAAGATGATATACTTGGCCCGTTTGTGGAATATGTAGCCAGCAATTTGAATGACACTTTTCTTGTCACAATAGGTGGGAATAGCAGAGGTAATAGGACACTTAAATCCTGTAAGAATCAATATATAATTGTATATAACTACAGATGTGCCCACAGGGAACTAGGGGTGTCAATGTTCGACCCAACCCGCGAACACGACACGAACCCAACACGGTTTTTTTCGGGTTAGAGTTAGGCCTTAATGGGTTTGGGTCATAAACGGGTCGACCTGAAAGCAACACGATAAGAAACGTGTCATAAGTGGGTCAACTCGCGTAACCCGCAATAGACACGTTTGACACGCCAATTTATTTGTGTCAAACTCGAAATGACCCACTTAACACAACCCGTTTTACTTGTATAACAAATAAATAATTATTTTATTTTATATTTGTCAAATACCTTTTATATCCAACATATATTTTAAATTTAAAAAGAAAAGTAAGTAATTACAAATGAGAAAGGTAATCTTATTTGTTTCATTAGTTATTATTACTCTTACATTATTATTATTTAGTTCTTGTAAAACTGTTGAGGCATGATCATATTTTGTAACTACTAATACTTTTTTTTTTTTTGGCATAGAACTTGTACAAATGAAATTGGATGAGCTTGTGGAAGATGTTATGAACTTGGACATTAACAAAGAATCTATAGATGATAATCGTGGTCATAGTCAGTATTAGTTTACTATTTGCTCAAATTCTTTCAATATTGATACTTAGCATTTGGCGAGTTCCAAGGATATTATATTTTTGTTGAACTATATTATTTTATTTTTGTTAAACTATGTTATTTTGAATTTGGGTTGAAGTGTTGCACTTCTTTTGAAGTGTAAAAAACTTATTTCTAGATGAATGTTATATTTTTATTGAACTATATTATTTTGAATGTGGGTCGAAGACTTAAAGTGTATGCACTGGTTTTTGGGATATAAAAAAATAATAATTTATAGATGGATGTTATATTTAATATTATGTAGGTTGAAATGGGTTGTGTTACATTCGTGTCAACCCAACATGATTCGTTTATTAAACGTGTTAAATGGGTTGGGTCAGGTCAACCCGCCTTATTAACAGGTCGGGTTAGGGTTGAAGGATCCTGACACGATTATTAAATGGGTCGGGTTAGGGTTGAGCCATTTAGTCTAATACTCATACCTCGACACGACACGAACCCGACACGCTAACCCGAATTGACACCCCTACAGGGAACTCATTACGAAGACCCTAATAAGTAGTTATTTATTTTAAGTTTACGTCATGACATACGAAATCATCTAAAAACATTCTCATGATCTCATCATTTTCTTCTCTTCTTTATAAAATTGTTCCACTAGTATTGAAAGAGTATATAATGATCTTATAGTGTTTATTCTAAAACTATTCTCATCACTTTTCTTATAGTTGCGTTTTGCATTCTCATCCTCTCCTAATATCTTTTGAGTATTGCGAACTTTTTTCGGTTTAATTAAGACCAAGAGTAGTGGAATTTCATGTATCATGCCTTTATCTATCATTTTATTGTTATTATATTCAATCTCATCACAAAATAATTATCAGAACTTAAAAAAACAAGCTTCCAAATGGCAAAATTTGATTCAATTGCTTAGGCACTCATCCACTATGAAAGAATAATGGTTTTATGAACGAGTATATTGGAGTTTCACATTTTATTCTAAGCTCCAGATTTACACACACACACACACACACATATATATATATATATATATAAAATTTTTGTTGTACATTTTTTCTCGTACATTATTTTGCACAAGTTAACAACTACTTGTTTCAAAATTTGGAATTTGTCTCTGTCGCCATTATTTCTTTTAATCTCATCTATGCATAAAAAAGAATTAGAACTATAGAGCCATTACAAATAGGGGTGTTTGCAGTGTAGTTTGGGGCAGTTTTGGGCCATTTTAAGCACGACACTTTGCATTGTGGTCTGACCAAAACCATAACCATTCTGCACTTATTTTGAGGTTACACGTGTGGTGTAGTGCAGTTTGGTGTGGTGTATAAGATGTGGTTTGGTCAGTTTTAGGATGGTATATTTTTCAAGATATCATGGACAATGTCTAATTTACTATCAATAATGATGACAATATGACAGTAAGTATTTTTTTTAAAATTTTTTAAATATAACTTATGTAACAAAAAAAGTAACACAAATATATACAAAACAAAAAAGAAATCCATTAGAGATTGATAGTAAACTAAAAGTACCACAAATATATCTCAAAAAAAAAAAAAGTACCACAAATATATATAGTATTACAAAACAAAAAAAATAATATTAAACTTTTGAGCTTTTGATTTTGCGAGAGAGAGAGTGTGAGACGGAGAAGTGAATGATATTTTGAACATTTGATTTTGTATTTAAAACAAAGTCGTTTTGACGTGAAACTAGAATGCACTAACACTAGGTTGGCCACTTACTTTATATAATAGTAATTTATTAATATATATTTAATATAAAATAAATAAATATGTATGGGTGTAGTGTGGCGTAGTTTTGTGCGATTTTCTTGTCATAAAAATGTACCACACAATATGGTGCTCTACGGTGCGGTTCATTACCACTTGCAGTGTGGTGTGGTGTAGTTACCTCATTTTGCAAATGATTTTGGTTGGTTTGGGTGCAGTCGTGCGGTTTAGAGTTTTGGTGAACACCCCTAATTACACATCTAGATTTTCTTTATTAAGGTGTCTATCTATTTATAGATATAATTATAACATAAGTCTTTAATATTCACTTACGTACTTTTGATATAATCTGTTATTTATACATGTGTGAATGAAGTCATGCAATGAATAACAGAGTAAAATTACATCCAAAATATTTTTTACAACAATTTCAAAACAAATTCTAGGTGGCAATTTCTAATTTGAGCCGACCACTGAAATTGCTTTTTAGTCCATCAGTAACAACTTGTTACATAGAATTTGTTATAACATAGTTAATATCAAATTCATGGCCTTGCATTTTTGGGTTAAGTAGTGTTCCTATATGTTATATTAACTACTCGATTAGAGTTTCTTTAAGGTGTTACCTCCCTAATAGGTGGTATCAATGCCCTTTCCGCATGGAATGGGACATGCCGCCCTTTTCACAGTTAGAGTAGGGAAAGGGAACGGGTACTTGGAGCCCACACATGTGTGCATCACACAAGATTTTCCCACAAAAATAATCTTGAAAAAAGACCCAACAAAATGGTATTTACAAAAAGAGAGATGCACGAGAGATTCCCATAAACATGCATGAAAGTGTAGGGTTCCCATGAATAGATGAGCATGTGAGCTTGACATGTGATTATTATAGATAACATACAATAAGCCTATGGATAATGCATTGGTGAAGGAAAAAGCTTTAAACAAGGGGGGCTAGTAGGACTTATTTGTGACATACAAAAAGGTCTCAAGGCTCGTAGAGAGACAATGACTCACATGGGAGATTGTTAGATATAATGTGTGTGTGAAGTTTTGCACTGAATCATAATGAGAATGATGAGTAGTTAATATAGTATAGTTGGACCAAAACTAATAGGCTTAAGTTTTTGGGTTAAGTAGTGTTCCTATATATTATATTAACCACTCAATTAGAGTCTCTTAGATGTTATCTCTCCAATAGTATCATAATTTGTGTGTGTGTATATATATACATATATATAACCCTGTTCCATGTCCCCTTTTTTTATACTTCCAACTATAGCCCTATTACTTAATTAAAAGTGATTTAAAAATAAAATAAACATAAGGCATAAAGGTAAATCTAGGAATGTAAAATTGTCCCTTAAATTCTACTCCCACTAACACACCCACATATAAGACCACATTTTCAAAACAAAAAATTGAATTAAAAAGTTTATAAAAGTAAAAGTAATAAAAAAGTTTAGATTCTTTAAAATTAAGATACGTATTATATATATATATATATATATATAAATATATATATATATATATATATTAACAATGGCTTCTTAGCATTGCACGTGTAAAATGCTAATAATATTGATGCCGTCTTTGGTAAGATCGGTGTTATTTTATTTTATTTGTATGGCGTATTATTTTTTGATCATATAGGGGTTGTTTGGTAGGGTGTTTTAAGCAACAGTTTTCAGTGTTTAAACAATATTACATGTATCTCTACACACTTTTTCACTCACACGTATTTCCAAAAAATACAAACAACGTTACCAAACGGTCCCATAAACTATAAGCAAGTTTCTTACAGGTTTTAGCTTTGGGGTGAGTTAATTTATTACACAAGTGTGTAATAGATTTTTCCTTTAACTTTTGGAAGTTTTGCACACAATTTCTAAATTGTCCTCTACACTGAAATATAACAAAATAGCATTTTCTTTAAAATTGATACGTGTTATTAAAAAAAGAAATTCAAACATTCATTTCATTGTTTGAGTAGCACTAATAGTGGAGACCCAAAAAGTCAAAAGACCCTTTATGTGTGATGAGATGAGAGGGAACCAAATCTTGATTAAGTTTCACATTTTCTAGGTTTAGGGGGATTGGAGATGTCCTTAACCTTATATATGAAAGGCCTTAGACTCTAATTGGAAAAAGACAACATTTTAAAACCTTGAGAAATGAGGCTTTGTGTCACTTCTAAAGTGGACAATGTATATCATGACATGAGGAAGGCTTGGGTTTAAAAATAAAAAATAAAAGGAAAGGTTGTGCATGGAAAATTTAAGGGTACACCTTGCCCCCAATTTGTGCATGGAAGTATATAGGGAACATGTACCTTTCTCTTGCCCTAACTCCCTTAGAGCATTCTTATCAAGCCTTGCATATGCTATAAATGCTATTTTTTAACATCTTAAACCCAAAAATCCACTCCATCAAACCTGCTAAATGTTATAAAATTTGCAATACTGCCATAGTGCACTCTCATTTTTTAGAGCGTACTGTAGCAGTATTGTATATTATTTTATTAATTTATTTATTCTCTCTCTCCAGCTCTCTATCTCCTACCCCTTTCTCTTTTTCTGGTTCTCTCTCCGTCTCCCACATCTCTCTCATTTCCTCACTCCCTCACAACAAGATCGTACGTTTGAGATCGGCTTGGTGGCGAGGAGAACGGCATAATGGCGTGAGATCGGTGTGGAGGAGATTGACGTGGAGACCGGTGTGGAGATTGGTGTGTTGTGTGTTTTCTTGTGGTTCTTGTGGCCGGTGTCTTGTGGTTCTTGTGGCGGTTTTTTGTGGTTCTTGTGGTGGTGGTTTCTTGTTGTGACCGGAGCTGTGGCTGTAATGTTTGGTGGGTATCGGTGGTGCTCGGCAACGATTTTGGTTGGGGTTGAGATTGGGGTGGTGGGTTTTGGCTGGGGTTAAGATCGGGGTGGTGGGTTTTGGTTGGGGTTGAGAACGAGCTGGGTGGGTGGGTGGGTGGTGGTGGAGGTGGGTTGCTGTGGCTGAGGCGTGGGTTTTGGGTTTGATGGGTTTCTCTATCCTTTGCCTCCCTCTCTTCCTCTCACGGTTTGATGGGTTGTTGTTGTTGTTGTTGTTGTTTTTTTTTTGGCTATGGGGTTGATTTTTGGATGGATACTGATTGTGGTGGCAGTGAGTTGGCCATGGGTTTGGGTTTGCTGTGTTGGGTTTGTTGTGGAATGTTGATGGTTTATGGTGATAGTGGCTGACAGTGGCTAGCCGTTGAGAAGAAAGTGGTGGAATGAGAGAGAAAGTGGCAAAATAAAAATAATATTATTTATATGAAGTTGTAAAAAAATAGAATGTTTGATATTTGGTGGATTGTAAAATACTAAAATAGTATGTTAAAATTGATAAAGTAAGTTTTTGAAGTGGTAAATGCTAAAATATTTAGCATTTTTTATGAGAATGCTCTTAATGAGCTAGCCTACAATCTTGAGCTATCATGAACTGCCATCTATTGCAGGCACTGTAGCTCAAGAGTTAAACCAAAATATATTATTTTAATGGCACCATCAATTATAATATATATTTTTTTCTTTTTTTCTTTCCTGTTTCGGATATCTTCCCATTAACAGATCAGAAAAACACATATAAAAACCACCTAAACAAAATCAAACTCACATATAAAAATACGTATTTCTTCCCGGAATGCATTTCTCATTCTCTCAAAGACAAACCAGTGCAAGTTCACCTAAAATACTATATATATATATATGAAGGTAATGCACACACAAACCTGTAAAGGTACGATTAGCTAGCATCATGATCATTTCAATTTAACATCCAAAGCTAATGTTACTCTCTCTTTAATTTCTTTCTTCCTTAATTAACGTACACAGTTTTTCAAGGGACTCCTTGTATAAGACATTTCAATATACAACTATTTCTTACTTCACTATATGATTATATAGAGGAGCTTTATTATAAACATTTTTTTTGGGCTATGTACCATACCTATTAGTTTTATCAGTTAACATAGGGCATTCATATCATAATTTGCTATTACTTCAAATTTTTTTATTCTCTGTTGTCCACTTTGCAGCTTCTTTTATTTATTCTGCTGTAAATATTGCTGAGATGTTAAGCTAAAATACGAAGTTGCAAGATGGCTGCATAATACTTTGGGTTTGCACAAACTTGCAACTTTCAACAGAAAGTTCAAAAGGCGCATGAATGAGACATACATATTAAGCCATAGCTAGTGTTCTATTGTTTGAGAGTATATATCCACTTTGCCGAAGTGGATCTAAGATTGAGTAGGTTTTGTGGGGGATTTATCTGTTTATTATGGTCTCAAAATTCAGCTGCTAGTGGTGTACTGCCTGTAATAGTGTATAATGTGTATTCTGATGATTATTTTTTCTTATTATAAATTTTAGCCAAGAGATTTTACAATTTCAAGAGCTGGATTTATTTAATTATTTACTTTATTTTACGTCATGCATGCATGGCCTCTAAAAAGATTATCATGATCTCATCATTTTGTTTTTTTGCCTATTTTTAGGAAAAAAAAAATAATGTTCTTCTAACGATTTTTTTATAGCAATATTCTGAAAATATAAAAATTATTCTAGAAAAAGTTTCTCATAACTTTTCTCATATATAGTTGCATTTTCCATTGTCAATCTCTCTTAGCATCTTAGTAGTGGATACCTTTTTAGGCCTTTGGAATGATTAAATCATGAGTAGTGGACTTTCATGTTTCACGTTGTTCTACATTATATTTAGGAAAATGTTAAATCTACGAAAACGATTACTATATAAAACTTACAAGTTGAGGTAGCAATAAATATAATTACAGAATTTCAATCACTTAATAAGCGGATTTTTTTGGGTGCATGATTGGTAAAACATTTGTTTGTAAACATTATTATTTTCAATCTCATCTCTATTTAAAAGTTTAAGTATACAATAAAATTTTACAACATTTTCATAACATCCTAATTTTGAGTTGTGGTGGTTTTCGGTATTATATATATTTCTTATTTAATTTAATTTCGATCTATAATGGATTGACATCTCATATATTATGAAAATTGTGTGAGATTTTGTTACGCTCGTAGAAGAACTATTAAAGGACTATAACATAAAATAAGCTTCCAAATAGCAAAGATTCAAGTGCCCACCAATATGATTTAATGATGGTTTTATGAGTATCATTCCTTACTGCGTCTATTTATTATTTATTATTTATTATAGAAATCATAAAATTTCCATTTATAATGCCCGTTGCATGAAAATGTTGCTTTGATTGTCAGGCCAAGATACCAATAAATTTTTTGGAGTAGGCCAAGACATGGCATCTCATGATCATATACTACTATTTATAGCATAACAAGTCATATTATTGAAACAATATTTATAGTAGGGTTAAGTGTAAACTATGCTCTTAATGTTTGAAACTTTTGGATTTTACATCCTTAACTTTCAGAATTTAGATTTTATCCCTAAAATGATGTCATGTTATTTTTGTTAAGGTGCCACATAAGCTCGTCACATGTATTTAGCTAGTTTGTCCAGTAAAATGATGTCATGTTATATTTGTATCCTAAAAAACTTTAATTATATTCATTTGATAAATTCCTCAACCAAAATAAATAAATATTTAATTATAAGAGTCAATCAATAAATTTATTATGATCCAGTTGTTGTTTTTTGACAAATTCATTATTGAATTATATATTTTTCTTATATTTTCTATGCTTACAAAATTTCTAGAAAATTAAAAATTAATAGTTTTGTTATCAATAAATTATTTAAATTTCAAGTTTTTATAGTTTAAAATTATGCATAAAATATAAACTTATAGATCATATAATAAATAATATCTGATTGACACAAAATTTGAAATGTGTATTAAGAGTATAAAGAACATGCAATTCAACGGTTAAATTTTTAAAATATATAGTAATTTTTATTTTATTAAATAAGGTTGTAATTTAAGGTTACAACCAATTTTGTGGCTAAACTTTATATAATAAAGTGTTTATTTTTATTTTTGTTTTTGGGGTGAAGGAGGTTTTTATTTATTTATTTATTTTTTTAAATTAAGAAGCATAGTTGATATTCCCCCTTATGGGAAAGGGTAGGTGTAACGCTAGTACTTAAAAAATACAATTATCTACGTTTTATACTAAAAGCATTAATCAAGTAGAAATTAAGGCTTGCTTGATGTGGGATTTAATACAAACTCATGCAATACAACACATGCACACAATCTAATCAAATCCGAACAATTTGGGGCATCACACCATATTATTTATTTTCTCGACAATTAACTCAAATGTAAATTACAATTTATATATCCCCTACGGTTTGACACTTTCATTAAATTAATCTTTTTTTTTTAAGGTATATAATTTTTTTTTTCAAGTGAGGACCACCCTCACCAATACTTAGAGCCGCCTCTGGGGTTAGCCAGTTGGGTTCATCAATTGTGTATTGTGTAGTTTGTTTGTGTGTGTTTTTATTCCTCCTATTTTCAAATAAAAATTGAAAATGAAAAAATAGATGTCATCTCATTAAAAATATATTACTCCATTAATATATTAGCAACGTACACATAGATATTAATGAAATTAGACAGAAGGACAAATAGAACTTGTTTTTGAGACTTTAAGGACTAAAATCGTTGATTTGAAACACCAAGAACTATAAACAAACTTAATTTATAAATTTTGAGAACCAACAAAGAATAGTGGAGCATCATGTTCATTTAGTGCTTTGATAACCACCAACGAGTCGCCCTCTAAGATCGCTTTGTTTATGCCAATGTCAATAGCGAAAGACAAAGCCGTAGTAGCAGCTAGTGCTTCAATTTCAGAGCTGTTATAGGCTTGTTGGACTATCTCAGAGCAAGAAGCAATTACCAAGCCCGAGCAGTCCCTTATCACCACGTTGATACCAGACTTGTTCTCATCGGAGAAGACAGCCCCGTCTAAGTTAATCTTCACCATGTCCGCCGGAGGAACTTCCCAAAAATTTCTTCTTCTACTTCGTGCATGTCTCTCAATCCATGAAGCTGTCGAAGTTGACTGGCAGGCTAGGAACTTGGCATGCTTATCCTTGGACAGTTGGGCAATATGGTGGACAGTAGTGGCTGCTTGGTTGAGCCTAACTTGATTTCTTTGAGTCCAAATCGACCATGCAGTCATAGCAAAGAGCTCGGCACTGTTTCGCTGCACAATCATCCAAGATAATAGTTCTTTGAAGTTAAGGAAATGAACATGCCTCCTACAAGACCACAACTTGGGATCAGCCTAGACCACGTCGACCTCCTTGCATAGCCAGAGAGCATGCAATGGAGTTTCATGTTCTTCATGGCGGCGGTCACAAAGAGGGTCATCAATGATTGTCCTTCTCACTATGCTTACTCTTGTTGGTAAAGCGTTTTGGCAGGCACGCCACATCAAATTATTCACTTTGTTTGGCACTTGGAGAGACCAAATCATGGGAAGCACGGGTGCGGCTATAGTGCTGCCGCACCCACACCCGACTCATTTCGACGCGATGATTCTGTCCGAATAAGAAGAGGAAGAGGAAAGATTTGCTACCAAAAGATTTGTGAGAAAAAAAAGGGAAGGAGAAGAAGAAAGATTTGCTACCAAATGATTTGTGAGGAAAGAAAAAAAGAAAAGAAGAAGAAATCGTGGAGATGTCAGATGTGTAGACTTTTAAATAGAAACTTGGAATGTGATATTAATAAAGCAATGCACGTCGATAGTGGTGGGACTTGGCAATGGAGCTTCTTGGAATCTTCCTTCTTTATAAATATCGCAACACATTTGTTTATTTATAATAAAACCCCCAAACTTGAATATCTTTATTATGATTTTTTTTAAACACTATATTAAATTCAACAGTTTATATCATTTAGCTTAATAATAGCTAAATAATTTAGTAATTGTATCAATTTAAATAATTACTTATCATTAAAAAATAATATTATTTTGCTAAATTTACCCTCTTAAATATTAGCTATAAATATTAAATAGATCCCAAAGGTTTTTTATCTACTATTGTTCTTAAATTGGTATATATTTATCATTATATAAAAAAATATGCTTAGTAATATATAGAAAATATAAATATATTTAATAATTTATTAATAAATGTATCTTATTGCACCTGCATTTTACTTTTTCAAAAATTGTCGAGTCGTTGCACCTGCACCCGCACCCGAACCCGAACCCAATTCAGCACCCGTGCTTCCTAGGACCAAATGCCATCCATTCCAAAGTGTTGAATCCGGATTTGTGGGCTGTTTGGAGGATTGTAGCTTGGCTTCTTATTTCAAAAATCTATACCCCGATTTACAAGTATTCCTACCATCATGAGAGTATGGCTATATCACCACGTCCTCTGAAGCTACACGTCCAAGTGGGATTTTTTTGATCAAGGTAGCTTCATCACAAGCAAAAACTCCATCGATCAGCTCCTCATTCCATTGCCGTGTGGTCTCATTGATCAACACCGCCACTGTAGAGTTTTCCAACGATTCAATAGGATAGGACATCACTTGTGGAGGGTGTTTCCTATAAAGCCAGAAAAATGGAACGAACACTCTCTTGAATTCCCCTGTTGAGGGAGAGAAACATTGTCTCTTGGACATTCCCATTATTATAACAAGATTAAAAAAAAAAAAAATAAATAAATAAATAAATGGGACATTCGATTTGGGCACCATGACTGTAAAGTGCAAACCCCTTTCAAGAAATGCATAAATTGAATCGTATTGCATATTATATGGAGGCAGAATTTACAAGGATTTGATGGAGAAACTGTTTTGCTAAAACATGCACCTAGTATTTTGGAAGTACTTATTAAAGGAAAATGGTAGAAATACACAACTTAGAGGTAAGGATTTCCACTGAAAACTCTCATTCCCATTAACTCAACCTAGGCCTCCTTTTAGTGAAGTGTTAGAGATACTGCCTGAACTATACAATCATCATGAGATTAAAATTAATCTAAATTAAACAATTAGATTGATATAGGGTACGTTCAAATCTTATGAGATTCTGCCACTCACAAGCTTGAAAGTTTTTCACAATCAAATATCCCCTGAACATGTTTGCAATGAAGAACAAATTTGGGTCTTAATTTGTGCTTGTCCAAGTCTCCTAAAATTTGTTAGTTTATTTTTGAAATTCTCTTGCATTGCTGGTGAACACAAACTCGCTGAAAGTTACTTACACTGGCCGACAAAGACAAAGAATCATAATCAACTCCACTTTGCAAAAGTAACAATTAAGGGAAAATGCCACTATGTTTAAGGAATCCGAATTTTATGGTAATCCTAGGTTTACTAATATATGCTGGTACTATATATAGTCAGACCACTTGATTAAAGGACAATAGTAGAGTAAGTAAAAGCATTCCCATCATTAAGCCACTTTGTCTCATGCATTGAACCGAAGACAGCCTCTTAAAAAAGGTGGAGAGAGACTACTTGGACTACAATCAACATATTCAAATTAGTCTTGAATCAAATAATAACAATGACCTAGAGTTTAATAACATAATAATGTAACAAAAACAAGTATTTTCATATCTAAGAATAGGTGGTTTCTTAAACAGTACAGGCACATTAACCATCCCTGCTAATTATAAAAGTTTGGTTTGTAAATTTTGATATATATATATATATATACCTGCCAAACAGAGGTGAACATACTAAAAGAATATGTATTTATCACAACATTGATGCTTTTATTGTCAAACCAGTAAAAGGACAAAAGCCAATTCAATATGGATTTTACTACTATATTCATGCTTTCATGACTGATATAAAACGAACAGCTCAAATTTTCCATTACCTCAGAGATTGTCATTGTTGTCTTAAGTTGCAATGTAAGAAGTTTGAAAGGTAAAAGGACATTAATAGAAATCCTCTGAGCAAATACTAGAATCATTAATTGTTGACTTAAGTTGCAATGCTTTCATGACCTATGCCGCTTTTCAACCAAATCCTTTGTTTAGGCCACTGTCTTAATGAATTTACTATTTATAGTCATTTTTTTTTTTTTCATTTTATTATAACTTCTGGTTTATGAGTTAGAATAACTCTGGTTGGTTTTGAGACGTTTCCTATCTTGAGTTCAACGATAATTTGTAAAAATATTATAAAATAATTTGTGATTATAGCATTACTCATTAAAAAAAAAAACAATAAATCTAAAGTCACAATTTTTAGAATCGTTGAGATGGCAAGTTGTAAATGATAGACCATAAAATAGTATTAATGGTAGGTCCATAAGAATGAGTAACAACACGGCAACTCAACAATTATAAAAAATATTAAGTACTTACAGGATTACTTTGGTCCTAATAATAAGTCTATCAATGCAACCTTATAATAACCGGCCCAGTCTTACTCTATTAGATTAGGTGGGGTTTGTGTTTGAATTAGTCATGGTTTCAAAATATAAGAAAAGGTTGTGTAAAATGTAAAATTACGTACATTGTTAATCCAAGAATGATGCATTATTCTCATGCCTGAACATTAAATGTATTACTACCTCATCCGCACCACTGATTTTGAAAATAAAAAATAAACGTGAAATGTAATTTTTTTATGGGTTTGTTATACACGTATCCAATGAGTTTTGATTTCATGAATTCAACTTTTACGGTTTTACTTAAAATTTATTAGTGAAGAAGGTGCAATTTAACTTAGAGTTCATTTACACCCTTCCCTCATAAGCCAGTTTTCAAGAGTGAATTTTACTTAGAAGTTTGTATCATAATTTTTGGTTGTCTAAAGGTTATTTATATTATTCATGGGAAAGTGTGTTAAAATTAATTAAAGGAAAATTGAAAATATTGTAGAGAGAGAGAAAGCATATAGAAGGAAAGAGAGAGAACATGAGAGTTTTTTGGTTTGACTTCGACAACTTACATCTACAAAATTTTAACCTTTGATGAACACATTTTTTGATATTAACACTATATAGTACAATGTACCCAATATAGCTTATTTATAAAGGCTAACTAAACCTTAGACAAATCATATATTAAATTATGGTTGATAAACTTGTACAAGTAATATTTCTTGTTTGCATTCTAAAGATGGGGCTTGATATCTCTAATCGGACAAAAGGAATGAAGGCATGGAGCAGTAATAGTAATTGAAAAAATAGTACTCCCTCCGTCCCACTTTATTTGTCCTCTATTCCATTTTGGGATGTCCCAAAATATTGTCCTGTTTCTAAAAATAAAAGTTATTAATTTATTAATGTTCCTATTATACCCCTATTTTATTAATAATTCAAATTTTTGATAAATTTATTTAAGGGTAGTTTTGGAAACTTATACATTTTTAAAATGTAGACAAGACAATAAATGATGTTCCCTTAAAAAGTTTGACTTTTCAAACAGGACAAACAAAGTGGGACGGAGGGAGTAACAATTAATATACCTAGATGAAAATTATTGAAAATTATCAAAAAAATTATCTATTTTTAAAATATATATATATATATATATATATTGTGGGGCCCGGCCCAAAAATAATGGGCTACTCCAAATCTAGGCCCATCCGAGGAGCGTCCTTTCCGAGGAGAGGCCACGCATGAAGCATTACTCAATCCCAATAACGCCCAGGAAACCTTTCCGAGGAGTAACCCCTCCTCGGACATCACGAAGCCCAGACCAAGATCCATCCCCAGCCAATTCAGTTCATCCTCCCGACATATAAAATGAATAAATCCAAAATATCTCACGAAAAGCTACCACCCCATTAATTGCGCCCCAACCAACCTCTTGGCCGCATTAATGAGGAAAAGACCCCTGAACAGTACCACCTTGGCCTCTGCAACTCACAAAGTGAGTGGTGAGGGCGGCTGATGGGACAGGTGCTCAAGTAGATGCTTAGATGATCAACAGGTGTAAGGTTGAGATGAAAAGAGGAGAGCTATATAATGTAGTGGAGTCCCTCATAGAATGGGAAGGAAAAAATTGTATTGAGGCTTAAAAGGAATACAGTTACACCTGAGAAATCTTTCTTGTGTCTTTTATCTTCTGCAACTACATTATCCATGCATCCGACCGAACAGGCTCACTGAAGCCAAGTTCTTTCACCCATTCTCTACGAACATTCATTGTGGGTTGCGTCTTGGGCCAAAGCCTGATCACTAGAACTTGGGCCAGGAAAATCGTGCAACTACATATATATATATATATATATATATATATATATAAATATATATATATATATATATATATATATATATATATATATATATATATATATATATGCAGCATTATTATGAATCTATGATAGTCACCGGTCAAAAGGTTGTTTCCCCTTGGTAAAAAAAAGGGTTGTTTCACCTTGGTAAAAAAAAGGTTGTTTCACCTTGCAGCTTATAGGCTCCTCACAGACGATTAAGGTTATGTTTAGTAATAGTTTTTGTTTTCTATTTTCAAAAATTTGTTTATGAGAATATATATAAAAAAAAAAAAGAAGCAATTTTCTTGTATTTTTGAAATTACAAACATATTTGGTTAGTTAAAATTAAAAAAATAGTTTTTTTTGAAGAAAAAATAGAAAATATTAAAATTAGCTGTTACTAGGATTTGAACTTTAATGCTAACTCATTAAATGAGACAAATTCATTAAATTAAATGCGTGTTTTCATTAAATTTTAAAAATTATAAACTGAAAACAACCTTTTACATGTTTTTAGTTTCCTTCACAATATGAGTTTTGAGAATAAATTTTATTTTCTGTCTATTTTAGGTTGTCAAACAAGTTTTTTAGTTTCAAAAATAGAAAATTGTTTTTGGAAACAGAAAATAAAGAGAAAAAATAGTTACTAAACATACCCTAAGTTTATAATATGAATGACTAATAACTTAAGATAGGCTATATTTAAAAAAAAAAAAAAAAAAAAAAAAAACTTAAGGAAGGCTTTGAACACCTTGGAAAATGGACCTATGTAATCCCACATGTTAAGGGAGAGAAAAAAAAAAAATTCTAAAACCACAAAGTAAAACACATAATTTTTGCCACAATTGTCTATGTGATGGTCTGAATGGAGAAAAAATAATTAGTCTATGTGAAAATAACAAACAGCTAATTATAGTCTATCACATAAGATAATTATGGTAAAAGTTGTGACTTTTTATATTGTATTAGAGATACGGGAGAAAACTGGACATCCCAAAATTTTTGTTTGAATTTAGATCAGTTTTTTGTTTTGAAAATCGAAATAATCTAAGACTGGTTGAGATGTAAGACTTTTGTTTCTTTATGTTGGTTTCATAATTCATAGCCTCTGTTGGCGTTAGGGCAGGATGAGGCAACTGACTACAGTGCACTCAAATTTTCTAAGGGACCCTCATGGCTAATCAGGCTATAAAGATATGCTTTGATATATTCCTTTCTCCAAGTTTTTTGGACACATTTTTCAGCTAGTAGCCATAATTAATCTGAGCAAAAAAATATATTGTATTGTATAAGAAACAATCATTTAGTTTCTTTTTGTTTGTTCGTAGAATTTGTTAATACTAAAAGGATATTATTTTGAATTTTCATGAATTTCTTTTGTCCATTACTTTGCCCCTCAATTGACTTCCTGGCTCTGTCAAATAGAGGAAAGAATATGAATTTGGCACTACATTGATGCTTTTATTATCAAACCAGTAAAGGGACAATAGCCAACTCAATATGGATTTTACCACTAATTAAATTTATGCTTTCATGACTGATATAAATTGGACAGGTCAAATTTTCCATGACTTCATAGATCATCTTAATTGGTCGCAATGATAGAAGTTAGGAAAGGTGAAAGACATTAATAGGAATACTTGAAGCCACTAGTAGTAAAATTGTGTGAAATTTGGTGTAGTCAAGGGAATTTATAGAACCACAGTCATGACTTATGCTACTTTTTATCTCACATTATGCAAATAATATATTATTGAGCTAGATGGTACGCATGGGGAACATGGGGACCTGGTTTGAGTCCTGGGAAAGAGGAGGGGCATTTATGTGGTATTTATTAAAAAAAAAATGTATTCATGTATGAGAGGATCTATATAATATATAGAATGTTGATAATTACATATTGCATGTACGAGACATAGCTAAAAACACTATTTCATAGTTGTAATTGAAATTGTGTTTTCAATTATTGTGTATAATTCAGTATGTGCAACAATAATTAGCGTAAAATTTTTCCATTAACTAGATCATGAGAGAGAATAGAATAAACAATAGTACAAGTAGTACAACCAAGGGGTGTGATTCAGTGAATGGTCAGCAATGAATAGGTCAGCAAGATGATCATGAGAGAGAACACAGAATAAACGATAGGGTAGGTTGGAGTTTCATGTTTCTATTTTGATAATTTTAAAGTGGAGTTTCACATTCCATTCCATGGTCCCTTCCCTTCCATGTATCTTTTTTAAAGTGGTAGAACTTCTTGTTTCATCTTTCATGCCACTCTTCTGATCTCATATCTAAAAAAAAAGCGTCAGAGTTCAGAACTATACAGAAACTTAGAAACTGGCACATCTAGATTCTCTTTATAAAGGACTTGTTTTAGCGGATTATTAAGGCCTTTAATAATAATGAATAATTGTATTGTGATTGTTAATAAGTTATTTCATTTTATTTTCAAGTCATCTCATCTCTCTCTCTCTCTCTCTTTTTTTTTTTTTTGGAGGAACATATCATCTCCTGTTGTGCTAATAAGATTCTCAAAAAAAAAAAGCTGTGCTCATAAGCTAGTAAGCAACAATACTAATACAAGTTAGTTAACTTAAAAATAATAATAAATCTAAAGTCACAACTTTCTTTACAATTTTTAGAACTATTGAGTGGTGGGTCCCAATAAAAATCAATAACATGTCTCTATAGTTGTGAAAAATATTGTGTTAATAGAGTCTTACTCTATTAGTTTGGGTGTGGTTTGTGTTTGAATTTGTTCTGGTTTCAAAATATAAGAAGAGGTTGTGTAAAATGTAACATTACATTGATAATATTCCAAGAATGATCCATTATTCTTATGTTTGCACATTATTTTCGTTAATAGTACATTGTCTTTACCACTGACATTGAAAATAGAAAATAAATGTGACATATATACACACACACTAGCCTCATCACACATGCTTTGTGTGTACGATAAGGCTTTTTTTCAATTTTTAATTTTTAATTTTGGGTTAAGTAAAATAATGTTTACAAGTGAGATAGAGATAGTGTCTAAATTTTTAAGATTTTTCTCTACGTGAGAGTTGTTAAAAGTTTAGAAGCCTAAAACTTAGGAACTTTACTCTTTTAACCAATTTTTGTTTTTAAATTTAAAATTATCTAACTAAAAGATAGGGGTATTTTAGAGAGTTTAAGAATTTGTGTGAGGATATTTTAAGACCCAAAATGATGAAACCCAAACAAATAATCGTCTTATTTGTAGCGTGTGTGTATATGTATATATTGTTATTGATTCCATTCCGTTCCGGCCGTAACGGCTGAAATTTTTTGTATCAGTATGCAAACTGGTATTGGAATACCTCACGTTCCACCTCGAGTCAAATTTCGGGCCGTTTTGGTCCATTCCGGTCATTCCGGCCGAGATGTAAATTTCGGTCGGTACTGGATTTGGCCTGTTATTAAAAAAAAAAGAAGAAGTTATATTTGGGAGTTCTTTTGATGATGAATTTGATCCTTCTCTCATGGATGATGATGAGGAGGAGGAGGAGTAAATCTTGTATTATTTGATATTTAGTTATTGTCTTGTAATCTTCTTATTGTGTGATGTTAAATTGATGTTATATTTCAAGTTATTGATGTTTAAGATTTAAGAGTTAAGACTAAATGATTTGTATTATTTGATATTTAGTTATTTATTTATTAGAATTGACAATTTTATGTCCTACAAGAATATATATAAATTATTTTTTAAGAACCCCGAAACACCCTGAAACGGTACGCCGAAATCGGCCAGTACCAAAATATTCCATTCCATTGGACAAACCGAAATGGGTTCCAAAACTGTATTAATAACAATGCTACGCTCCTGTTAAGCCATATCAATTAGCATTTCATTCATTTGACTGACTTTGGTCCATCCACTCTAATTTGGTCCATTTGGTTTATTATGGTTGACTTTGATCCATTTTGGTGCACTTAAGAATGGAGAAAGACATGTTTGATTTGAGACTTGAGGGTATCTATTCTAAATCCAAATTTATTAAAAAACAAATATCTCTCTCAAACTTGTTGGTAGTAAAAGTAAAAAAAGAAAGAAAAAGAAAGAAAGGTGAACATAGAATTATCAATTATACATAAATGTAAGAAATCGTACTCTTAATTAATTGAGGGGGTTGATAGCTAGACAAAATGAATGATAAGGGCTAGAATATAATTCCCCATATTGTTTCCTGAAGATGTATTTTATATGCATTATGTCCAATCTATTTGAGATTAACATTATTAGATTCTGATTCTAGAACGTGATGAAAAAAGAGAAAAAAATGCTAGCTAGCTGTGAAACAATAGCAAAAAGGGAAAGCAAGCCCTCCATAGTGAAATTCCTTCGCCCACTTGAATGCATATATATATTTTATACACTTAGAAGTGTCAAGAAGAAACTCAGTTGTGTGGAAATACACCTTTGACAAGCTTTAGTGTTGCTTTTGCTTTAAAATGGAGCAGCAGAAAGAGCAGCAAGATGCAAGTGACAAGCACCAACCACAGTCATCAGGTCTTGTCCATCCTTCTATCTCTCTCTCTCTCTCTCTCACACACACACATACACACACCTTCACATTTTCATGTAGTACTAAGTTGAATATATTATGTTCTAGACATGATTTCCTGGTATTCTTGTACTAAATTATGCCACCAAAAAACAACCAACAGAAAGTAAAGTTACAGAAAATAAAGGGGAGCCGAAGCAGAGTGTTAGCCTTGGCCACGAACATGAGAGAACTTTGACTGAGAAATGGTAAGATTATTATTTATGGAACTATGTCATCATCATCATCATCATCATCATCTCAATTTTATATTCACCAAAAAAGGTTACTCCTTTTTTTTTTCATCATCAACACAAAATTTTCTAATAAAACCAATAGTTCAAGACACTACAAAAAAGTAAAATAAATAATGAAATAAATCAGTAACAATTTTTTTTTCTTCTTAATTTGTCCACTTCACTAATAAATTTTTTTTTTTTTGGCTTCTTTGTCTACTTTGCAGCCTCGATATTCTATGCTGTCGCTGTTTCTGTAAAGAACCTTTCATTCCAAAATAAGAAGTCGCAAAAGATGGATCAATGCTGATTACTTCAGGGATGCGAAAACTGGCTTCTTTCGACTGAAAGGTTCACAAGGCGTGGATGACCACCATATCTAGTGTGCTATACTAGTATTTTATTGTTTCAGATTTTTTACTATGCAAGAGTGGATCTATAATTTAGTAAGTAATTTCGTGAGACATTTATCTGTTTCTCTGGATCTCAAAATTCTGTTCTTGATGCTCATCATTCATCAAGATTATAATCCTCAAGAAAATAACATAATGTAACAGAACTTTATATTTTCATATCTACGCCAAGGGTAGTGTTTTTACATTTTTATTGTTGCTAGAAAGTGTTGTAGTTGATATCTCTAGCCATAATGGGTCCATTTTCAGAGACTGGATTTGTTGTGTACTTGTATGTCATTCCGATGAAATTCCGTTTTTTATTATGATTTTTTCTTTTTAAGAACAGGCATATTGACCTTCCCTGATAATAGTAAAAAGTCTGGTTTGTACATTTTGATACCTGCCAAACTGGGGTGAACGTATATACTTGAGAATATGAATAGAATTTGCCACTACGTTGATGCTTTCATTATCAAACCATTAATAGACAGGGGTCAACTAAATATGGATTTTACCACCATATTCACGCTTTCATGACGGATGATAATGGACAACTCAGGTTTTCCATGACCCTAGAGATGCCTTAAGTCGATTTCAAGAAATATAAAAGGTAAAATGACATTAGTAGAAATCCTCAAAATCGGTAACAAATCACATGAAATTTGGAATTCTCAAAATAATCGGCGTAAGGGTATTTAACATTCATAGAGCCATCCGTGGTAATGACCTTTACCACTTTCAACCAAAGTCCTTATTTTAGGCCTCCATTTATTGAATTTACTATTTACAGTAAAATTTTTCATATTATAACTTTTGATTTATAAGTCAGAATAAGCATCCCTACTCAATTTTTGGAAGTTTCCTAGAGTATGTAGTATAACTTTATATAATTTTCCCATTTTTTAAAAGCATATTTTCGTACTTGACACGAAGTATATATACGTAAGGCTTTTCTGGTCATCTAAGATTTCTATTACAAGGAACATATATTATGGGTGTGACCACGCTGGACTTGAAGTAGGAGAGGGTGGCAGATTCCGCGCAGGTGAGGGATCTCTTGGTGGCACAGTTCAGGTGACCAGTTTAACTAACTATATTTCATTTGGTATCGCGAATAATTTGATACTTATTGTATGTATGGTATGGGTTGGGTTTGCGTTGGTATATATGCCGAATACCATAGATGAGACCAGGTTTTTACCCAAAAGGGCTTTCATTTGATGAGAGCAACAACATCTCTTCAAACTCCAAGCCCAAATTACTCAGCTATGGCACTTGAATGGAAGGTGCCCAGAAGGAACCATTCCCATAAGAAGAACTAAAGAAGAAGATTTAGTAAGGGCAAGCTCTTCAGCAAATTATGAAAGGAAAAAACACCATACCACCCCTAATGATATCGTCCAAAGTATCCATGAGGTAAAAATTAATTTTTAACGAATATAATTAATAGATTTGAGCTCAATGGTATCTACTATAATGAAGAGCTCAAATCGACATTCACAACCTTTATTTTTCTGGTTGAGTTTCTAGTATGCAATACTTAGTGAGGAAGGAGATAGGTATTATGGAATGAATGCAAAAATAAACGTGTGGAAACCCCAAACCCAGGCACCAAACGAGTTCAGCTTGTGTCAATTCTGGATCAGAGGTTTTGATAGTAATGGTGCAAACCTAGATAACATTGAAGCTGGCATGATGGTATATATACTTTCAACATCACCTTTTCTTTTAGGTGCATGCAAAACATTGATTTACTAATAATTTCCATTTTTTTTACAAAAATATTTGTTTGGAGAAATAGGTCTACTATGATCTTTATGGAAATTATGACACTAGTTCTGGACTGTATGTGTTTAAATATTTGACTTCCTTGCCAGCACTAGCAATGTTTATATTTTTTCTTTTTTAAAGTCTTTTTTTTTTTTTAATCATGACTGCAGAGTGATTCGTTTCAAAACACAGGTTGCTACAATCTGTTGTGTTCTTTTCAAAATATTGTTTCTTTTTTGAAAAGGAGTCTTTTTATTATATATATATATATATATATATATATATTTTTTTTTTTTTTTTTATCACGGCTGCAGAGTGATGCATACGTAAGCACTAGTGGCTACAATCTAATGTGTCCTGGCTTTGTTCAAGTCGACAACCGGCTTGCGATGGGTGCAAGCGACATTCCTTATTCCGAATATGGTGGTGAACAACATTCAATCAACTTCTTTGTTTGGAAAGTAGTGCAATATTTCAATTTAATTACTTTATCAAATACTTCTAGTTTTTGGAAACACATATATGATCAATCATATGAAATTTTTTTCTCAAGAAAAAAATTCATAGTAACAAATGTTACAGATATGTTTGAAATTCTTTTGGTTTTAGTTGTAACAGTGTATGTTTGAAATTCGTTTTTCTTGGTTTATGAATTTAAGACAGTGGTTTCTTTTACCTAACTTATTTTTTAAGAAGGTGAATTTAAGTGTCCATGTTGTTCTGCACAAAAGGATTCTTTTTTTTTTTTTTTTTTTTTTTCGTCATTATACATTTATTTATCATTCAAAATATTACAAACTGATTTGCTTGGCATGAACAATGAGGTATGACAATGTTGGGGGAAACTGGTGGTTGCAACTTGTGAATCATTTTCTTTTGGGATATTGGCCATCCTCCCTATTCTCGGTCCTGTAAAAAACTCGACTTTAAGCTGCGTTTTTGTAAAACGCGGCTACATGTCTTATAGCGCTTCAAAGGTTCTGTAACATCCTGTGAGTTTTTTTTTTTTTTTTAAAAAAAAAAAAGGTAAGTCAGAATTTTTGTGGACCAATGTACTCCCACCTAACCCCACTACCCATCACACAATCCACTCCCTCTTTTCTCTCTTTGGCCGGTCACTCCCACTCTTGTTCTCCTTTTCTTTTTCTTTTTCTTTTTCAGTCAACACAACACACATACACACACTCCTCTCCCTCACCCTCCTACCAGTACATTCCTCATCCTCACCTCTACCATTTTTTCCGGCAAAATCACTAGAAAATCCTCAAGAACATCACACCTTCACATAAGTTAATTGAGGTAAAAGTTTTAATCTCTTTTGATGAGTATTATGTTCTTATTTGAGGTTATTTTACCCAAGCTTTAATAATGATTTTCATGTGATTTAAGAGCTTTGGAAATGATATTCATGTGTTATACGTATGGGTTTTGGTCTTGGTGGATGTAATTGTTGAGTGAGTTCATACTTTTTACAATGTTGGGTATCTAGGGCTTGTTATAGTGAAAATTTAGGGGTTTTAAGGTATATCTTGTGAAATGAAATTGTGAATATAATTTTATGGTTTATTTGGAGCTAGTTAAAGATCTAAATTGTTTGTTTGAAAGGATATTGTGATTTTGGTGTCATGGGTCTCTTGATGATGTTGTGAAAACCATGTGGAAACTATTTATAAATTATTGAGGTTTTGATGTTAGAAATAATACCTTGTATGATTCATAAGTATAATGGGAGTCTATGTCTTGTAAAGTAATTGGTTGAGAAACTTTGGAGATGGAAAATATTATTTGTGAGGCTAAATCTAGGCTTGCCTAATTTAGTGCTTATTTGCAATTCCTAATATGTAGCTAGATACAATTTCAAGCTTTGTGCTCATTGTGATAGATTTGCTTGACATTGTTTAGGTTCTAGCTAATCTCCCCTTAGAGCTTGGAGAATTAGGATTTTGCGGTTGCTAGGTAAGTAGCTTTCTAATGGGTATTTTTGAAAAATAACCATATCTCATAAATATTGTTTTTGGGTCAAACACATTTTGGAAAATTAATGGTGGAACTATGTTTTTCTAAAAGGTGTTGTGTTATGACCCTACTATATATGATTATATATGAAAATGCATATTCTTATTGCATATGGGGGATTTGCATGATTTGTTAGCAAAGAAAAGACTAGCATCTTTGATTAAATTCTAGAAAATGCGTATTATGGATTTATTGCATTATTTGCAAAAATATAAAGATGCTTTATCTTGGCCTATGTTATTTGGGAAGTTAATACAAAATCTCTTTGGCAAGAAATAAGTTGAAGGCATTGAGAACCTTGTGAATATCTTGGGCATTCAAATGTTTTATGAAACTACTTAGAAGTGAAATTATGTATTTTGAATTAAAGTTATGTGAGCTCTTTATGTTCTTCCCATGTGCTGTGACATGTGATTACTCGGTGATTACCTAGCTAGATACTATAGTCTGTGTGACATTAGTATCTTAGCACCCGTCTTTGTGATGGTTATTAGTTCCGGCTTTGTGTCGGCGATGAGTTCCGGCTTTGTGTCGGCAGTTTAGTTCTGGCTTTGTGTCGGCAATGAGTTCCGGCTTTGTGTCGGCGATTATCATGTGGCCTTGGGTTAGATTTTCTGGTTTGGAACGGTGTGTTATTGCTCACAGTATAGTAAGTAGTTTCATGTTGAGATATTTTGAGGAATATATAATATGTAATCTCATGTGAACATTTTGAGAAGTTTTGTGCTGTGTCAATTTATTCATTATTGTCATATTATTTTTGGGAAATGGTTTTGTAGAAACTATTTGGAAACTCCCGAATTAAAAGCATGATTTGTAAATTGTTACCATTATGAAACTTGCATTTCCCCATCCCCTTTAATTATGCTACTTACTGGGCTTTGTCTCATTCCATTATTTTTATAACTTTTCAGAGTAGGCAATAATCTTTTGAGACAGCTTTTTGGTGGCTAATAGTAGTTAGACTAACTACTGATGGAGGCTGAATTTTTGTGTAATGGATATATTAGATGGTGTACATCTTAGTCTAGGCTTGACTCATTCTTTTGTATATTATAGTGGTTATGACTGTATTTCCACTGTTGGGACAAGCTGTTGTTATGTAATTGTTGTTTTCAGACCTCTATTCTTTTGTGGCCTATGGTCCTTGTAATTAATGCTTAGAGCTCTGACTTACTCTGAAAGTATATTCTATGGGATGATTATGATAATCCTTGTTGTTGGCACTCGATAATAATTATGTGGATTGAATTGTCAAAAAGGAAAAATTTACAGGTACTTGAGACGTCTCTCTCATGTTTTGGACCCTTTGGGGTTTGGGGCGTGACAGGTTCAATGGGTAGGAGAGGTGGTAAACGGACAGATAGGTGGGCAGCACACCACAACACAAATGAGTAGTGGACATTTCGTTGAAGAAGGTCCCAACATGGCAAGTTTCTTTAGAAATCTTAAAGTTATCAATGGTCAACAAGTTACTTCTACTGACACAAACGAATCATAAATCAACTCCATTTTACCAAAATTAACAATTAAGGTAAAATGCCACTATTTTTAAGGAATTCAAAGTTTATGATAACCCTAGGTTTACTAAAAGGTGAACTGACTATATATAGTCAGACTAGTTGATTAGGACAATAGTAGAGTACGTAATATGAGTCAGCATTCCCCTTGTTAAGGTATTTGATCATCTCATGGATTGAATGTAAGACCATCTGACTTAATATCAGATAAACTTCGATTAGTGTCGCACTGGTGTCACCCGATTGTCTTATCCTTTGTATGCCAGAATGATCTAGTTTGTCCTAGTCCTAGTTGACAGCAAAATTATTAATACGCCGTTGCAAAAAAATTTACTACCAAAACCCTAGAAATTAACGTGACAATGAATAGTATTGCACTCACATCAACGTCATATTAAACAAATTAATATCATTATTATTGTTTTTTGTGTTTTTTTTAGAAACATTCATATTGTGTTTAAATGTTAACACGTTGGATTTCAAATCCAATATATTAAAATTTATAATATCCCTAAGGCTACATATTATATGTGTCCAACTACCATGATATCTACTCTTAAAAAATCTAGTCACTAAGTATGACACATGATGTAGGGTATACCAAAAATAAGCAACCAGGAGTACGATTTCACACATAATAATTTTTCACAATAATTGATAATTTTTTTTTTTGTAAGTTTTGATATGAGTTCACTACTGTGTTTATATATATATATATATATATATATATTTATATATCTTATTATCTATCATTAACAACTTGCCAATTTGTTATAAAATTTTTGTATGATAATTGTTATGAGTTTTATTGAAGTAACCGAAACCTAACCATGTGGTTTGACTTGAAGTCTGACTTCTCAAGGATTACAACAAGACTCACTTAAAGAAAGCTAGGGCCATATTGGAAAAATGGGGCACATTGGTCTATTTTTAGGAATAGAAAGTTTTCATGGACATCCCATTGGGGCCCAAGTATAATTATAGGAGGAGAGAGGATCCATGTCTCTTGTGTATGCTACATGTTCTATGTGACAGCTAATTGTTTCTGACAACTATCTATGTGGTTGATTATGATAGATTGTCGGTCATTTTTACATAGATCTATCACCTTTTGCACGAAATTGTTTTCAATTTTTTTTTAAATTTTAAAATAAGTCTTTTTCAATCTTGATAAAATAGATTTTTCATTTTGCAATGACTTATATTTTCATTGTATATGGCAATATGTCCACCCATCTCTTGGATATAAATTTTATATCATTTTGTTATTTATTTATGTGAGTAATGTAATTTTTAGAGATTATGTAAGTGTGCATTTGGGACAAGCTGAAAATTTCAGCTTATTTGCAATTTTAGTTTATTTTTGCTACTATTCATGGGTCCTACTGCATTTTTGTTACTATTCATGAGCCCCATTGACCATTGTACTATTCAATTAACTTTTACTTTTGTCTATAATACTGTTAGTAAAAAGTTTTCAACTTCAACTAAATAAATTTGAAGGAATTGGATGGTGCATATTTTTTGTTTTGGAACCATAGGTGCTGACCCAAAATTTTGGGATGAATACTTTGTTATCAGAAGTACATGTACTCCTCATATAAAAACTCTACATAATATTTAAAATTACTCCTAAAATAAGTTTAAAGACATATAAGGAAAATTTCATTTAGGCTTTATTTTAAAAAAATTAATAAAATTCTTTTGCAAAATTTAAACCTAATCTATTCTCACTTCCCACTAAATTATTTTCTCTCCTTCAAATTGAAAAAAGAAAAAGAAAAAAGAGATTCTCTTATAGTTTCTGCCTCAAAATTAGCCCATAAGTCTTACACCACCAAAATTTTTGAGACACTACTAAAAAATTAAGTCATTACCAAATTTCTCTTTTATCTCAGATTCTCAAATTTTAAGTTTTTTTAAAAAGCAAAAATTAAAATAACAAACTTCCCAAATTTTTAGCTCGGGGAACAGTTCAAAGAGGACAAATTATTTCACTTGAATTTTGACCCATGACGATAGTCAATAGGCAATTTAACAGGAAGTTTGTACTTATAAGCTAACAAAATTAAAGTAAAACAGATAAATCAAAGTCTCATTTAGACATGGCCAAAAATAGGGTGATCGTTAGTATACATTGTTAAATAGCATGTGGAACGGAATAAAGAGGATGAACAAATGTATGTTTAAGTATTGCAAAGGGAACAACCAAAGCTAGATATTACTGCCACTTGATTTGCGTATTAGCTAGTTACTCATGGCACCGCCTTGTGGAAGTGGGAGGACGTGGTCGAGGGTAGTAAAGATGACCTTGTGCTTGTTCTTTCTTGCACCAATGTCATCAGTTGGAATTGGGAACACTAACACCGTCTTTAGTAAGAAACAAAAACTGGAGGTTCGGAAGCAATTGAAGCGCGTTAACAAGCCTGCTCTTAAAACCATCGAGGTTATTAATCAGTTCATATAACATGTTTGTGTTCTATATAGTATTTTTCAGCTTTGGTCTTAAAAGAATCATTCACTTTTTGTGGGTTGTGGTGTCTCCATGACCCCAATGTTCAATAATAGTGTAATTTTATTACAAAACTGAGAATTCAGATTGATAACTATGTGTGTGTGATGAGAAAATGTAACTGATACAGAGCCCGGACGGAGATATAATCGATTGTGTAGATATTTACAACCAGCCAGCTTTTGATCATCCTTTGTTAAAAAATCACACAATTAAGGTGACTAGTTTAATTAACTATATAAATTTCATTTGGTATCACAAATAATTTGATACTTATTGTATTGTGGTATGGGCCGGGTTTGCGTTGTTATCTATGCCAAATGCGATAGATGAGACCCAGTTCTTATCCGGAAGGGTTTTCATTCGATGAGAGCAACAACATCTCTTCAAACTCCAAGCCTGAAATTACTCAGCCATGGCACTCGAAAGGAAGGTGCCCAGAAGGAACCATTCCCATAAGAAGAACTAAAGAAAAAGATTCATTAAGGGCATATTATGGTAGGAAAAAACTCCGTACCATCAATGCTGATACCGATACAAGTATCCATGAGGTATAACTTAATTTTTAACCAATATTATTAATAGGTTGGAGCTCATGGTATTTACTATAATGAAAGACTCAAATTGACATTCACAACCTTTGTTTTTTTGGTTGAGTTTCTAGTATAGTCAGATTTCGGTGCAAGAAGAGAGGTATTGGGGAATGAATGCAGAAATCAACGTGTGGAACCCCCAAACCATGGCACAAGACGAGTTCAGCTTGGCCCAATCCTGGATCGCAGGTCTTGGTGATAATAGAAAGATTGTTGATACAATTGAAGCTGGCATGATGGTATATATAATTTCATCCATCACCTTTTCTTTTAGGCACACGCAAAACATTGAATTACTAATAATTTCTATTTTTTTTGCAAAATTATTTGTGGAGAAACAGGTCTACCATGATCTATTTGGCGATTTCGAGACTCATCTCTTCACGTTTTGGACTGTACGTGCTTTAATATTTGACTTCCTTGCTAGAACTAGCCATGTTTATATTGTTTCTTTTTTGAGAGGTCTCTCTCTCTCTCTTCTTTTTTTTTTTTTAATCATGCCTGCAAAGTGATTCATATCAAAACACATGTTGCTACAATATTTTGTTCTCTGACTTCGTTCAAAATATTGTTTCTTTTTTGAAAAGTGTCTATTCTTTTTATATTTATTTTTATCACTGCTGCAGAGTGATGGATATGCAAGCACCGGTTGCTACAATCTAGAGTGCCCTGGCTTTGTTCAAGTCGACACCCGGATTGCGATGGGGGCAGCCGTCAATCCTTATTCCGTGTATGATGGTGAACAACATTCAATGAACTTCTTTATCTGGAAGGTAGTACAATATTTCGATTTAATTACATTATCAAATACTTCTAATTTTTGGATATACATATATGATCATATCATATGTAATTTTTTTTTATCAAGAAAAATTCAAAGTAACAAATGTTACAGATATGTTTGAAAATTCTATTGG
The DNA here is from genome assembly GCF_001633185.2 of Quercus lobata. Taxonomy (NCBI): domain Eukaryota; kingdom Viridiplantae; phylum Streptophyta; class Magnoliopsida; order Fagales; family Fagaceae; genus Quercus; species Quercus lobata. The sequence goes on along the minus strand of NC_044907.1, from coordinate 13,123,408 downwards.
TTTTAGTTGTAACATTGTATGTTTGAAATTCTTTTGGTTTTTAAAATTCTTTTTTCTTGGTTTATTTATTTTTATATACAACTTTTTAAATTTAAAGTTTCAATTTTTTTTTTCTATACACAAATTATTTTTACCTGACTTTTTTTTTTTTTAAAAGATTAATTTTTCTTTTTTTCTCTTTCTTTAGTCTTTATATCTTCATTTATCATTCAAAAAAAAATATATATATATATATATATATTTTTGAGAAACATCATTCAAAATATTACAAACTGATTTGTATGCCATGTACAATGAGGTAGGACGATGCTGGGGGAGGAGACTGGTGGTTGTATCTCTCGCATAGGTATCTATTGGGATATTGGCCATCCTCCCTTTTCTCAATCCTGGCTATTAGCGCTAACAGTGTTACATGGGGAGGAGAGGTGGCAAACGAACAGAGAGGTGGGGAGCACACTACAACACAAATGGGCAGTGGCCATTTCGCTGAAGAAGGGCCCGGTAGGGCTAGTTTCTTCCAAAATCTCAAACTTATGGATCCTCTACTACGTCTTCGGGTTCCCAGTAACGTTCACAGATTCGTTACGGTACCCAATTGCTATAATCTCTTACAAAGGGAAGACTACTTTTATTTTGGTGGTCCTGGTGGAAGCCTCCAATGTCCATGATCATTTAGATTATTATTTCAAAATTAAGGAGAAAGGGGAAAAATTAAGAAGAGGAAAATTATTTTCTTCTTTTCTTCATATCACACCAGATGTACCGTACAAGCCATATGTGATTTGAAACTCTCTGATTCATTAATGAAAATAATGAGTTTCTATGGAGTAGTAAAATTTTGAAATTATGTAATTTAATATAGTGGAAGTTAAGATTGCATTTGAAACCAAGAAATCTCACCCTCTTCTCCATTCATTCTATCTTTGTTGGTTTGCTTTGAGAGTGTGTGTCTTTTCCATTAAATGTGGTGTATTAGTGTTTGGGAATGTGATTATGTAAAGGCCCAATGTTAGGTTTTTGGATCCCTATAAACTAATTTGTCAAACCTAATTAATTAACCAAGTGAATACTTAGTTTTATTATTCAGATCTAGGTTAAAACAAAATAATCATATCATGCAAAATAACGGAAAAGTAAATAACACAATGATATGATGACCTAGGAAAACCAATTTGGTAAAAAAATCTAAGGAGGATTTAACCTAACTATCCTCAAGGTAAAAAGCAAATCCACTAGAAAGAATTAAAGTTTACAATAAGACTTAGACCACTAACATCCTATTGCTATTACACTTAGAACTTACTACCAAAATCTCATGATAATTTTGAGTCTACGGATTACTTCTTTCCTTGGCCTTTGCAACACAAGCACCCACACTTGTGACTCTAATATTCCACTCAAAGGTTTAGCAACACAAACTCCTCTATTTATGACTCCAAAACCACCCTTGAAGGTTTAGATTATTGGCACCTTTGATGAATGGAGAAGGCAACAACTTTTACAACATCGAATCTTGAGATTCTTTAAGGAATAACACACGTAGAAGACATGAGAGAGTTTTTTGGGTACAAAACACTAGATACAAAAGAGGCACAATCTTCTCTCTCTGAAAGGCCTTATTAAAAACGTGCTTAGGGTTTCCTTTATATACTAGAAGAAGTAGATCTGAAACCTTAATCCTTAATGGGCTTAAACTGCTATTTGGGCCAACTTAATATTCTGAAGACTCGTGTTTCGATCAGTCAAGCCTATCTTTTGATCGATCGAATTAGCAGGCAGATTTCAAATTCTTCTTTCTGCAGCTTGTATGTTCTTGAATCTTGACTTGTATCACCTTGAACAATGTCTAATAGTACCTATAGACTCTAGGATCTATATCTACATATATTTGTGTTCACAATTTGCCAATTTTTCTAAACTTTTAGAACCTAACAATCTCCCCCTTTGGCAATTCGTGACAAAACTCACATACAATATGAAATACTCAAATATAAGAACAACCCAATATAATAAAAATGCCCAAATACAACAAAAATTCTAATCTAAGACTCCTAACCTAGAAGTTGCAATAAGAGGTAGAAGGTATTGATCATAATGTACTTGTCTTTCCTGAAAACACTACAAAAAACACATCACCACATTTTTGGAAAATAAGACATATAAACAATAAATAATCAAACTAAAGCAAATAACAAATATGCATACTAAACAAAACAAACAAGATTCCCACATTTCATCTATTTCTCCCCTATTTGTCATGTATTGACAAAAACAATTCAAACAAAGAGTAAATAGAAAATATACGCAACAAAAGTCAAGAGAAAATAGTGGATCAAGGAAACAAATGAATCCAGCTCTATTGAGAATAGAGGCAACTTCCCCTATGAAGAGCAACAACTCTCTCTACAAACAACAAAGGTTAAAAGAACTTTTTCTCCCCTTATAAAAATAGGAAAAACAAAACATGTTTTGGGGAAAATTTAGGAGGTGGGGAAAAACTAAAAGAAACATAAATTGAGGATACACTTAAAAAAATATTCTCTTTTTCAATAAATTCAAACTTGACACTATGTGATCCATAAATATATGCATGCAATATGTTTACGAGACAATATTTGCACATTGATTATCCATCATATCTCTTAAGAAAAATATTTTCTACAATTCACACATAAAAATAGCATATACTAATAAGTACATAACTCAAAAACTAATCAATCAATTTTTAAATCAAGTTGAGTACCCAATTTAGCAAAGTGTATGCATGTTATGTGTGAAAACAATGAGAGATATGACTACAAAACAACAAGATGGATATAGAAAACAATGTAATGCATGTGAATCCTAAACACAAATGATGCATGAAAAAACATTTTGGTAAAAAACTTAGAATCTGAAAATTTTTCAGTTTTGATCGGTCGAGCATTGATCAAATACCAATCGAGTCAGGCAGAAGCAAGCTTCAAAAACCTCAAAATTTTCGATTGATCAAAACAGATTCGATCAATCCAAAACTAAAAAAAAAAAAAAAAAAGAGATTCGATTGATTAGGTATTAATCAAATAGCAATCAAGCAAGGCTGAGAGTTAGCCTTAAAAAACTTGCAATTTTCGATTGATCAAAAATCACACTTGATCTATCGAAATTCTAGAAAACTATTTTTTTTTTTTTTGGTTGAAAAATTGTAGAAGATTATGCAGAAACTACTCAAACCAAGGCATTTCATGAATGAAATGAGTTTAAATGTTTTTCAAAAACATGAGGTTTCAACTCCGAACTTCAAAACAAGGTTTTTAATCAGTTAAACATAATTTTTGCCAACCCTTAACCATATTTTGCATCAAGCACCATAGAAAACGTAATCTTGGATGGCCACACTACTTTACACACAATAATCTCATGTACAAAGCTTTAGCAAAGATTTAGTTGTGGTGTGTGCAACTAGTAAGAGCATGAGATACATATAAGGTGATATGTAGATAGTAATCAATCAAAATTTCTACATTATTCATCACATAAATTTGAAAGTGACTATCACGTAAAGAGTTATATCATATAAGTCTCACATCTTCTAGAAAACAAGCTTGCAATCATGTTTTTTATTATTATTTTATTTTGCCTTATTTTATTCTTTTTCTTTTTCTTTTAAGGCTACACCTTATTTTTCTTGTTGTGTATGTGCTACACTTTCTCAAGCACTAAATCTTAAAATATGCACAAAGGTTTTCATGATTGGCTAGTAAGCAGTGGTGAGATGGTTGTTTATGCCTTTCTCTTAGGATTTTTTAGTCCTTACAATCAAAGAATGTGACTTTAAAATTAAGATCATTTGAACAACCACTATAAACACTCACACAAATAGGCATTACATAGTTCGTATTCAGGTCGCTTTAATGTTTATGTGTGCCGTTTATAAGCACATATAAAATCACAGTAAGCCCAATCTCCTTTTGCTTCTAGCTTGTCTTTCTCTTCGCTTTGCAGGCGAATGAGCATATAACATGTAAACATTGCTATTTTTAAAATTGTAGTCATTCATCTTAAAGGCATAAATATAACCGACTCAAATGACTTTCACAATTTTATCCTTTGAAACATGATAAGTATCCTTCCTTGCTAGTCTTTGTTTTCAGGGGCAAGGGAATGATTAGGGTTTTTTTTTTTTTTTTTTTAAATTTAAAAATAATAATTTTTTTTTTTTAATTAATAATAAAAAAACCCAAAATGGCATTGTTTTAGTTCGCAAATGGCAACAGTTAGCCTAACGGAGGATTGAATTGATAAAATCTAAAATTTGGTGGACTGACATGACAAAATTGAAACTTAGAGAGCTAAAATGACAAAATTTAAAACTTAGAGGTTTAGTTTAGAATTTTATCCAAAAATATAAAAGGTTACTTGACGTTTATTTGAACCTTCACTTTAGTCTTTCTAGTTCCAAAATTCACTGTTACAATAAGTTCTGTAGGAATTTTCATGTGTGAGTATTGTTGTAAGTTGAGTAGTGAAATCTCACATTGGATACTAATGAGAAGGGATGCTTAATATTGTATAACTAGACCAAAATTTATTGGCTTAAAATTTTTGGTTTAGTGGTGACCGTATGTGTTATATTTTTTAAGGTGTTTTCTCCCTAAAAACTAGTATCCAAAGCCAATAGTTTGGGGACAATTTTTTTTAGTTGATCCCACTAAGTAGAATGAGAAAGACTCCTATATCAGCTCCACCCATGTTTGAGTAAAGGTTCTACTAAGTGTGTGTTGGTGACTCCTATAGTTGTGCAAGAAAAAATCTCATGATTGCTCCACCCATGGTTGGATAAGGGGTACCCTATTGGTGATAGTTGTTTATACCATATTTTTTCCACCCTCAATTAATGTGCCAAAATGTCGATTTAGGCACTAAAAAGTGAAAATTATGCTCTTAAAATGTAAGAAAATGAGGTATTACATGGATTTTTTTTTTTCAATCAGGTCTTGGGTGAATCATTCTAATGATTCAAGAACTCAAAATCCCAAACTCTCTATTTTTGGCTATGTTTGACCAATGTTGACAACCCTAGCTAGGATTAGTCAAAAAGTTGAAATTTTGATCAGACCTTCTGATTGAAAAAAATTTATTACCATCTTAAAGATCATGAAATTACCTTCAAAACAATAGTTCACGGGCCAAAATCAAAGTTAAAATGGATAAAATATCAAGAAAACAACAAAACCCTAATTAAAAGTATTATTTTTCATGAACGCATGATTTTCGAACCCGGACCGGATCATACGGTTCAAACCAGTTAATCGAGAACCTCTCACAAATACATCTTTCTAACCCTAAGAACCATTCTATGCTAAAAAAGTAGGAAACTGTTTGAACTATGGTTGAACCTCCAGAGTATGAAAAAAAAAAGTATCTACAAGCTCAGAAAACTTTTCATTTAGCAATACCAAGGGAGTCTATTTCTTTTGATTTAATATCAGTAACATTTTGATTTATTTTCCCTCACATTGTTGCTGCAAGTACGTTGCTGAAGTTGATCCCATTTCCTCAAGCTCCCTTCTTCTTCTTCCCCATACTGCCATACCAAATGCCTCTTTCTTTTGTTCTATTTCATTTGCCTTTTCAAATTCTTTTTACTTGTCTTTTCTCATTTTATGTGTTGTGTCTACTGACACAAGGATAATTAAACAATTTTATTTTATTTTTTACTTTTATTGTTTTGTGTGTCTGAGTCAATGACCCATGTGAACATCAAATCAAACTTAACTCACTTTTTCTTTTTTCCATTTTCATTTTTTTCACTAAGTTCAACTATGAACTGTACACACTAAAGGGGAGTTTGGTTTAGCTTTTTGATATTGTGCTTTTTGAAAAAGTGGAGGTTTTATAAAGTGCGGTATGAAATTGAGTTTTTTGAAAAAGTTGAGTATTTGATAAAAATTGTTAAAAAGTGTTTTTTGAAAAAATTGAGTGTTTGGCTAGCACTTATAAAGTGGTGGTTTGAGTAGTAAATTATCAAAAAGGAAAATTTATATATAAATGAGTTAATTTGAACATACTATTAAAATTATTTTTTTCTCTTTCTAAAAAAATTATTTTTTCTTACCAATATTAGCTAATAATAACATACCACTTAAGATTTATTGTGAAAGTATTGTGAAAATATTGTGATAGCATTTCTCAATTTTAATTTCTTACTCTTTATTTTATATTTCCCTTATTTCTTTTTTTCTTAATCCATATTTCCTTCTTTTTCCCCCCCCCCCCTCTTTTTTTCTCCTCCACATATGTACCCTTACTCTTTTCTCTCTTTTTTTTCCCCCCTTCTTTCCTCTTTTTTTCCTACCACTTCCTCCACACTCCAAAACATTCCACATAGCTATCTTTGTTCCTTTTTTATTTTATTTTATTTTTCTTTCTTCCTTTCTCCCTTTTCTCTTGCCACTTCATCTACAAGTTTCTTTCTCTCTATCCCATCAAAATACACAAACTTAAAGGTCACAAACAACCACACCATTTAATTCTCATCAAACAAAGATAGAGAGACGGGTCTGCTAATCGGTTATCTCCGTCTTTTGCCTCCGTCATTTGTGTCTTTTGCCTCCATCTTCTTCACCTTTCGCCTCCGTCGTCTGCTAATTTGCTCTGCCTTCACAGCCACCTGTCTTCCTCCCCACAGTTGTTTGATCTTTCCCCCACTACCAATGATATGCGGTAGAAATGGGTCAGATCAGTTTTTATTTATTTATTTATTTTTTGTGGGTTCTAATTTTATTATTGGGTTCCTTTGTAAAACTGTGTTATAAACAAAGGGATGAAATTGGGTTTCTAGGAAAAACTAGTGGACAATTTGGGAAATTTGTGCAACTTCCAATGATAATATTGAAACACACTTCAGCGCTTTTTTGCAATGGAGCAAAGTGCTGCTTTCGAGATTTGGGCTTTTCCTTCACAAATGAAAACGTTGCTTTTTGGAAAACGCAACTTTTTAAAAACTTACCAAAACATATTTTATTTTTTTGGTTTCAAAAAGCACGTTTCAGCTTGTAAAAGTTGAAACAAACGGGCACTAACTGCTATATATATATATTTATTAAATTAGACATGGGTTTATAATTTTAAATATTTTCATTAAATTGTGTGAAGTTTGACTTGTTAATATATAAATAAATAATTGTATATATAAATATATATAATTAGCGGTAATTTCAAAACGGTACACTGATATTAATCAATATCAAAATATCTCATTTTTCTTACTCCAATATTAGCAGTGATCCCATTTCGCCATTTTGATTTGCCTTTAATACAATACTCTCAACACCAGCAATAGGGTTTTGCAGAGTCCAATCTCAACTTCTTTGCAACATCAGCTAGAGAGATGCAGGAATAACATAAACTGATGTTGTGTAGCCTAGTCCTTATGACATTTTCTTGTAGCCTAACAATGAAATTGTGGGCCTGCTATGAATTGAAAGTACTTGAAAAATGTTTAGCACATATGTGAATCATGTTAAGAACATATGTCAATATAGAATTGGCTAATCCTTTGACAAAACCCATTTTACTTGTAATTTGGTAGATCTAGGATGTGTTTAATACTTCAAGGAACAAGATTTTAAGTTCAAGTGTTAAAACCATGCAAGTCTGTCTAAGAATCAAGTGAAGAAGTGCTGGATTTTAAAACTTGACAGATAGCTTCTAATGAGATTTAAAAGGTTGTTTAAGCCCAATGCTTGACAGCTGCTCAATAGATAGGGTATTTATCGAGATTTAAGAAAATCAGATTTTCAGTTTTGATTTTCATCCAATCCGTGTATAAATATTTGGGTTTGCTTTTCTCATAACCCTAAACATATATAAGGGTTGTTTTAAAGGCCATCATAGCTAATACACATCAATGAAAAGTTTTTCACAAGCACATTGTGAACTGGAGACATATGCCTTAGTTCATTTTTCTCTTGAAGAAGCTGTTACGTTTGTACGCCGTATGGTTTTGTAACCAAGGAGTTTTGTGATCTTCATCTTGTTGATGATCTAAAGAACTTTGTAGTCAACATCCTTCTCAAGTTGGTGTGTAAGCCGCGTACTGGGATCCGTGTCTCGAATTGGTTACTCATGTACTAGGAGCCATGCATTGAAAGGAGAGATTGTCACTACAGAATAAATCCAATAAGGTATTGGGCAAGGGTTCAACTGTAGGTTGGTATAAGGTATTGAGATTCCTTTACTTGTAATTGCTTCTTGTGAAAATAGTGAATTCTCGGGAGTGGTGACCTTAAAATTACCCGGTGGGGTTTTTGATGTGTAGGTTTTCCCTATTCATAAACAAATCACCATGTCAATTTATTTTCCGTGTCAATCACTCTTTACATAGATCTATCAATTTTTTTCAATCACTCATAATCAACTACATAAAATAGTTGTAGGAAAGGGTGAGCAAAATGGTGTTGTCCTAGAATTATTGTTTGCAATGCAATTTCCATGGTGTATGGTTTGTAGCTCTTTGAAGAAAGCCTAAATATTTTTATATTCTTGTTTTACATTAGCCATGTTACACAATATATATATATATATAATTGATGTGTTGATGTACACAGTTTAAATTACAAAAATGAGATGTCCACTTTTAAATCATGAAAATTTTTTGGATGTGATTTTTTTTTTTTTTTTCCTGAGAACCATGCTATCTCTAACTTAATCATGGATGGCAACTACTAGAATTTGTTTTATACATGGAGTTTTTGTTCAATAGCCACAATCAAGCAAGAAGCCAAAGATTTGCCCATAAGGGAACCAAAGGTATGAAGTAGACTTAAGTGGGCAAATAGAGGTATGAAGTAGACTTAAATGGGAAAATATCAATTCACCTAATTTATTTTTACAAACAAAAACCATAATTATTGATGAGTATCGGTAAAACGGTCGTCCATTTCAAGAACGACCATAAACCGCATCTAAGTCGGGATAACTCCCACGAGCAAGTAATGAAAGGCTATCCGTATGAATAGACGAGCCTATGCACATTAAAGCCTCTGAGTAGATTCAAACTATGCAAGAAAAACATTATCTTTTTACAAAATTGTTTCCCAAAAAAAAAAAAAAAAAACTTTTAATCTTGCAATGACTTTGCAAGAAATATTTTTCTTTTTGAAATGACATATATTTTCATGTTATGGCAATATATCTATGCATCACTTGAATATAAGTTTTATATCATTTATTTGTATGAAATTGTTACCAATTTTTGTTTTTTAGATATATCTTTGGCGAAAAACCATTTTGGTCATTACATTTTGATGTTGTAGTCAATTTAGTCCCTATATTTTAGTAGTAGTTAATTTAGTCTATGTTATTTTCAACTTACAGCTAATTTGATACTTATTATTAACTCATAAACGGAAGATACCTATGTGACTAACACTGTGCACAATTGGCACACTTAAAGCTTATGTGGCTATAATAAATTTAAATTAATATTAAAAAATTCCACATCACCGTATGAATAACTTTTTTATTTATTTATTTCTTATTATCAAAAAATAAAAACAAAAATCTTAATTTTAAAGAAAGAAAACTTAATCCTTAACCTTAATCGTTATTTTATTTTATTTTTCTGCTCTTAATTTCTTATGCTTACTTATACATTCTTGACAACAAACTATGAATGAACCACCCAAATTTTGGAACTTTTATTTCTCCCTCTCTAAATCACACTAGCTTAGCAAATCAAAACCCAAAAAAACAATCAAACCCACCTAATATAAAATAAACCCAGATCAAGAGAGAGAGCCCATATCGAAGAGGACCAAATCAGCATTACAACTTGCTCCTCGCCGTTCACCGCCAGTAGCCACCATTTGCTTGCTCTCTCCCTCTATCTCTACTTATTTCAGACTCATCCAACTCCGTAATGGAAGCCTTTGTCATTTCGCATGAGGATGTAGTCGTGGCTTACAGCCGAGGTGACGCCGACGGCTGAGGCTTAGCCCAAGACGGTTGCGATAATGGGCATTGGGAGAGAGATGAGGTGAGATCGGCTACTTGAGATGGATTTTGGGTTTACCTTGTAAAGCATTGTAGTGAGATCATAGTCGTTGGAGAAGTAGTTGCCTTGAGCGGTAACGATGGATCTTGGTTTGTTTGTGGGGGGGGGGGGGTGGATATGGGTTTGGTAGTAGTGGATTTGAAGTTTGGTGGTAGTGTAGGGACTGTGGGTTGGTGGTAATTCGAGTTTGTTGGATATGGATTGTGGTCAAGGGTGATTTTAAATTGTTAGGTTGGTGGTACTTTAGGATCGGTGGTGGTGAATCATATTGCAAGTATGCTGTTTAGCTTCCAAGAAATTGCAAAGAGAGTAAAATAGAAAATTGAGAAAATTAAAATGAAAATATGTTTGGTTACTAAGAAATGGGAAGAAAATTAACTAATAATAATAAAGAAAATGATAAAATTGGTAAAAGGATATATATAAATGCTGATGTGACTTCTTTCTCCACCTAATAATTAAAAATGTTGATGTGGCTTCTTTTGCCATTTAATTGTAGACAGGATTCCAAAAATCTAAACACATCAGCAATGGATATGCCAACATTGCATACCGTTAGACACTAATCATTTTCTATTAGTGGATTAACAGTAAGAATCAAATTAATTGTAAATTAAAAATAACCAGGATCAAATTGACAACTACCAAAATGTAAGGACTAAAATGATGTTTATGCCTATATAATTTTTAATCTTGAAAGAATAGATTTTTCATTTCGCAATGACTTATATTTTCATGGCATATGGAAATATGTCTATGCATCTCCTGGATATAAATTTTATATCATTTTGTAATTTTTTATGTGCGAGTAGTGTAATTTTCATAAAGAATCCTTTTAATCACATAAGTTTGAAGGAATTGGATGGTGCATATTTTTTGCTTTTGGATCCATAGGAGCAACCCAAAATTTTGAGACTAATAATTTGTTATCAAAATTACAAGCACTCCTCATATAAAAAGTCTACAGGATATTTAAAACTACTACTAAAATAATTTAAAGACATATAAGGAAATTTCATTTAGGCATTATTTTTTAAAAAATTAATAACATTCTTTTACAAAACTTAAACCTGAACTTTTCTCACTACCCACTACATTCTTATCTCTCCTTCAAAAAAAAAAAAAAATGAAAAAAAAAAGAAGAGATTCTATAATTTTTGAGACAATAAGTCTAACATTATAAAAAATTTTGAGACACTATCCAAAACTTAAATCATTATTGAATTTCTCATTCATATTGTGTTTAAATGTTAACACGTTGGTTTTCAAATCCGATATATTAAAATTTATAACATTCCTAAGGTTACATATTATATGTGTCAAACTACCATGATATCGAATCTTAATAATCCAGTCACTAAGTATGATACATGCTGTAGGGTACACAAAAAATAAGCAACCAAGAGTATGATTTCACACATAATAATTTTTCACAAAAATTGAAAATTGTTATCAATTATATATATATATATATATATATATCTTATTATTTATCATTAACAACTTGCCAATTCGTTATAAAATTTTTGTATGATAATTGTTATGAGTTTTATTGAAGCAACAGAAACCTAACCACGTGGTTTGACTTGAAGTCTGATTCCAAAGGCTTTGTTAACAGCAAAAGTCAAGTGTGTAGCACTAGTTTTCTCTTATAGCTTCTCAAGGATTACAACAAGACTAACTTAAAGAAAGCTAGGGCCATATTGGCAAAATGGAGCACACCGGTCTATTTTAGGGAGAGAAAATTTTCATGGACATCTCATTGGGACCCAGGTATAATTATAGGAGGAGAAATGATCCATGTCTCTTGTGTATGCTACATGTTTTATGTGATAGCTAATTGTTTCTGACAACTATCTATGCGGTTGATTGTGATAGATTGTCGGTCACTTTTACATAGATCTATCACCTTTTTTCTACTACTCACAATCAACCACGTAAAACATTTGTAGGAAAGGATGAGCAAAATGGTTTGGTCCTAGAATTATTGTTTGCAATGCAATTTCCATGACGTATGGTTTGTAGCTCTTTGAAGAATGGCTAAATATTTTCATATACTTATTTTACATTTACTGTGATACACCATACCTATAATTGATGTGCTGATTTACACATTTTAAAATACAAAAAATGTGATGTCCATTTTTAAAACATGTAACTTGGATGTGAAATAATGAGTGTGAGGGAATTGTTACCCTATTTCTATTTTATTCCCCTAAGCCCTATGTCTAACTTTAACATGGATGGCATCTACTAGAACTTTGTTCAATAGATAGGTTTCTGTACAATAGCCACAGTTAAGCGAGAAGCCAAAGATTCCCCATAAGGGAACCGGAGGGATGGAGTAGACTTGAGTGGGAAAATATCAATTCACCTAATTCATTTATGCAAGCAGCAACCAAAATAACCTTGTCTTGTCGAATAACAACATTGGAAATGATTTTAGGGAAATGCTAATGAATGCCCTTGAGGTATTGGTTAATAATCCATTTAAGAAAAAAAAATTTATAGGAAAAGATAATAAAAAAAATACAATTAATATTTTGACATTTTTTTTCATTTCCCATAAAAGTGGTGTCAAAATTTTCCTAAAATGGATTGTTAACCAATGCCTCAAGGGCACTCGTTAACATAACCCATGATTTTAAAGTTTAAAGCAACATGGTTGTGGTGGCTTCCACGTGAGACTTGAGAGTAGTTGGAGCATCAAAAAGAAATTGAAAATTTTAAAGGCCATAATATTGAAGGGGCAAGTATAGATAATAATAGTACCACCTCTGGAAAATATTAAAACTATGCAAGAAGTAAAGAAATAAATCTCTGAGTATATTCACAAGAACAACATTATTTGTACAAAATTGTTTCAAACCCAAAAAAAAAAAAAAAAAAAAAAAACTCTGTTAATATTGATAGAAATGTATTTTTCATTTTGCAATGACTTATATTTTCATGTTGTGACAATATGTCTATGCATCACTTGAATATCAGTTTTATATCATTTATTTGCATGAAATTGTTCCCAATTTTTTTTTTCTCATTTTTAAAATAAGTCTTTTTCAATCTTGATAGAATAGATTTTTCATTTTGCAATGACTTATATTTTCATGGTATATGGCAATATGTCCACGCATCTCTTGCATATAAATTTTATGTCATTTATTTATTTATGTGTGAGTAGTGTAATTTTTAGAGATTATGTAAGTGTGCATTTGGGATAAGCTGAAAATTTCAACTTATTTGCAATTTTAGCTTATTTTTATTACTATTCATCGGTTCTACTACATTTTTTGTTATTATTCATGGGCCCCATTGTACGATTCAACTAATTTTTATCTTTATCTACAGTAATTTTAGTAAAAAGTTTTCAATTTTAGCTAAATAAGTTTGAAGAAACTGGATGGTGCATATTTTTTGGTTTTGGATCTATAGATGCCGATCCAAAATTTTGGGACTAATACTTTATTATCAAAAGTACAAGCACTCCTCATATAAAAACTCTACATAATATTTAAAACTACTCCTAAGTTAAGTTTAAAGACATAAGGAAATTTCATTTAGGCATTATTTAAAAAAATTAAAAATATTATTTTACAAAATTTAAACCTAATCTATTCGCACTTCCCACTAAATTATTTTCTCTCCTTCAAATTGAAAAAAAGAAAAAGAAAAAAAAGAGAGATTCTCTTATAGTTTCTGCCTCAAAATTAGCCCATAAGTCTTACACCACCAAAATTTTTGAGACACTACTAAAAAGTTAAGTCATTACTAAATTTCTCTTTTATCTCAGATTCTCAAATTTTAAGTTTTTTTAAAAAGCAAAAATTAAAATAACAAACTTCCCAAATTTTTAGCTTGTGGAACAGTTCAAAGAGGACAAATTATTTCACTTGAATTTTGACCAATCCAGCAAAATGACAAAGAAACAAAAGAATGACGGCAGTCAATAGGAAATTTAACAGCAAGTTTGTGCTCATAAGCTAACAAAATTAAAGTAAAACAGCTAAATCAAAGTCTCATTTAGACATGGCCAAAAATAGGGTGATCATTAGTATACATTGATAAATAGCATGTGGAACAGTATAAAGAGGATGAACAAATGTATGTTTAAATATTGCAAAGGGAATGAACAAATTAAGCTAGATATTACTGCCACTTGATTCGAGAATTAGCTAGTTACTCATGGCACCGCCTTGTGGAAGTGGGAGGATGTGGTCGAGGGCAGTAAAGATGACCTTGTGCTTGTTCATTCTTGCACCAATGTCTTCAGTTGGAATTAGGAACACTAACACCATCTTTAGTAAGAAACAAAAACTGGAGGTTCGACAGCAATTGAAGCGCCTTAACAAGCCTGCTCTTAAAACCATCAAGGTTATTAATCACTTCTTATAACATGTTTGTTTTCTATATAGTATTTTTAGCTTTGGTCTTAGAAGAATCGTTCACTTTTTGTGGGTTGTGGTGTCTCCATGACCCCAATGTTCAATAACAACGTAATTTTATTACAACTTTGAGAATTTAGATTGATATCTATGTGTGTGTGATGAGAAAATGTATTTGATACAGAGCCCAGATGGTGATACAATCGATTGTGTAGATATTTACAAACAGCCAGCTTTTGATCATCCTTTGTTAAAAAATCACACAATTCAGGTGACTATACTAGTTTAATTAACTAAATTTCATTTTGTATCACGACTAATTTGATGCTTATTGTATTGTGGTATGGACCGGGTTTGCATTGGTATCTATGCCGAATATGATAGTTGAGACCCCGTTCTTATCCAGAAGGGTTTTCACTCGATGAGAGCAACGACATCTCTTCAAACTCCAAGTCTGAAATTACTCAGCCATGGCACTTCAATGGAAGGTGCCCAGAAGGAACCATTCCCATAAGAAGAACTAATGAAGAAGATTTATTAAGGGCAAATTATGGTAGGAAAAAACCCAATACCGTCCCTAATGTTGATGATTCACCAGATCTCCATGAGGTACAACTTAATTTTTAACCAATATTATTGATTGATTTGAGCTTATTGGTATCTACTATAACGAAGGACTCAAACGAACATTCACAACCTTTATTTTTATGGTTGAGATTCTAGTATGCAACGCTTAGAGAGCAAGGAGATAGGTATTATGGGATGAATGCAGAAATAAACGTGTGGAATCCCCAAGTCCAGGCTGCAGAGTTCAGCTTGGCTCAATTCTGGATGGAAGGTGTTGATAATAATGGTGTATTCATTGATTCAATTGAAGCTGGTGCAATGGTATATATAATTTCATCTATCACCTTTTCTTTTAGGCGCATGCAAAACATTGAATTATTAATAATTTCTAATTTTTACAAAATTGTTTGTATGGAGAAACAGGTCTACTATGATCTATATAATGATCACGAGACTAGACTCTTCACGTATTGGACTGTACGTGTTTTAATAGTTGACTTCCATGCCAGCACTAGCCATGTTTATATTGTCTCTTTTTTGAAAATTTATTTTATTTTATTTTATTTATTTATTTTTTAAATCATGGCTGCAGAGTGATGCATATCAAAACACAGGCTGCTACAATATGATGTGCCCTGGCTTTGTTCAAGTCGACCCCCGGTTGGCGCTTGGGGCTAGCTTCACACCTTATTCCGAATATGCTGGTGTCCAAAAGTCAGTCAACTTCTTTGTCTATAAGGTATAACAATATTTCAAGTTAATTAATTTATCAAATACTTCTAATTGGGACACATATAATCATATCATATGTAATTTCTTTTTTCTCCTGAAAAAATTCATCGTAACAAATGTTATAGATGTGTTTGAAATTCTTCTGGTTTTAGTTGTGACAGTGTATGTTTCAATATTTTGTTGTATACCTTCATTTATCTTTCAAAATATAACAAACTGATTTGCATGGCATGTACAATGAGGTAGGACGATGAAGAAGGACATTGGTGGCTGCATCTAAATAATATGTATCTAATAGGATATTGGCCATCCTCCCTATTCTCGGTCCTGTCTGATAGCGCTACATCGGTTACATGGGGAGGAGAGGTGGCAAACGTAAAATTTAATGGGCAGCACACCACAACACAAATGGGCAGTGGCCATTTCGCTGAAGAAGGGCCCAGTAGGGCTAGTTTCTTCCAAAATCTCAAAGTTATGGATGCTCATCAACTTCTCAGGGAACCCAGGGACAATCATAGAATCGTTACGCATCCCACTTGCTATAATTTCTTAAAAGGGGAAGGGGACGACTTCTTTTATTATGGTGGTCCTGGTAGAAACATTGATTGTCCATGACCATTTAAATTATTGTTCAAAATTAAGGAGAAAGAGGGAAAAATAAGAAAAGGAGAATTATTTTCTTCTTCTCTTCATGTCACACCAAATGTACCTACAAGCCATATGTGATTTGAAACTTTCTGATTCATTAATGAAAATAAAGGGTCATTCTATGGGTAGTAAAATTTTGAAATTATGTAATTTAATATACTGGAAGTTAAGATTGCATGGTATAATAAATATACACATGCTTTTCTCCATTCCAAACCAAGAAATCTCATCCTATTCTTTATTTATTCTCTCTTCATTGGTATGCTTTGATAGTGTCTCTCTCTTCCATTATTTGTGGTGTATCAGTGTTTGGGAACGTGATTATGTAATGGTCCACAACTTCAAAAACATGGTATCAGAGCTAGTAGATTCATGGTGAGAATGACATTTTCCAACTAGATGGTATCATTTTAACTTTATTGGGTTACTAGTTTGCTTTTTTAATAATTGAAATATCTAAATGAAGGTGTTACTTGAATCCCAACATGTATGGTAGATATTGGTAACATGACCAAAAGAATGTTAAAGAGCTTGAGAATGTCCAAAGATGTTTGGGATGAACCTGCTTATGTAGTCTATTTGTCCAATTATTGTCTCACATAATGATTGTATAAGGAAGAACCCCACATAGCAAGCCTAAAGCTAAAAGACGAAAAATATCATTTTTTTCTCTCTATATAATGAAGATCAGAAGATGAATGGAGTTCTAAAAGAGCTTCCACTCCACCTTCATCACTAGCATCTCTAATTTATGAAAGTTCATCCTTAGGAATCTTTCTAGTTTTCAAGGATATCTATGAGTCAATGGAGAATATAGATGGCATCTCTCTCTCATAAGTTGTGCAAGATTTAAAATGGATTAGTGCTAAAAAACTATAAAAGGTTACTCGACGTTTATTTGAACCATCACTTTAGTCTTTCTACTTTCAAAATTCACTGTTATAATAAGTTATATTGGAATTTTTATGTGTGAGTAGTGTTGTTAGTTAGATAAAGGGTACTCTGTTGGTGATAGTTGTTGATACCTTATCTTGTTTGACCTCAATTAGCATGCCAAGATATTGATTTAGGCATTAAAAAGTGAAAACAATGCTTTTAAAAAATAAGAAAATGAATTATTACAAGGAAAAAGATTTCCTATTCCAATTGAGCCTGGGATTAATCATTATAATGATTCAAAAGTTTAAAATCTCAAACTTGCCATTTTTGCTAAGTTTGACCAATGTTGACTAAATCTAACGGGATTAGTCAAAAAGTGGTCCTTTTGATCCAACCATCCAATTGACACAAATTTGTTACCATCTTAAAGATCATGAAATTAACTTCAAAATAATAGTTCATGGGCCATAATTAGAGTTAAAATGGATAAAATATCAAGAATACACCAAAACTCTAATTAAAAGTATTATTTATATCGTAAAAGGCATGATTTTAGACCTAGACTGGACCATACAGTTTGAATTGGTTAATGGGGAACCTCTCACAAATATAGTTTTTCAACCCTAACAACCATTCTATGATAAAAAAGCAAGAAACCATTTGAACCATTGTAATGTTGAATTTAATCAACCATGTCTTGGCTTTATTCCATGAAAAATCTGCTTGTAATACAGCACTTAGAAACCTTGTAGTTAGGTGGGAATCATGTAAGGGTAGTGTGTGAAAAAGTGTGAAGAAATGCTCAAGATTGTGCAGTGAAGCAGAAACTCGTGGCTGGATCTCGTGGGAGGCTCGCGGCTTGCAAGCCGCCAAAAGTTGCACACGCGCAGAGCATGCAGGGGAGCTGAACAGTCATGCCAGCTGGAGCACTACAGGACAAAAATCCAAACTGGCCATTTAGTTAGTTCGCGGCTTGAACTCGCGACTCAGTCAAGTCGCAAGGTCAAGTTGCCAGCCAGCCCTGTTTTGGAAAAACTGACTCTTTGCATTCCATTCTCACACCAGTATAAATACCCCTCATTCCCACAAAATATGTGTAGCTATTCAGAAAGAAAAACCCTAAGAGAGGTTTCTTTAAAACACCCACTCAATTAGAGAGAGCTACTCATTCTTAGAGAAAAATCTTTGTAGTCTCTTCTCATTCCCTCTCTCATTGTCATAACTATTGAGAGAAGATTTCTATCCAAACACTACCCACATCCATTTAGAGTGTTAAGTATTTTTGGAGCTTTGGGAAGTATTGGAAGATGCCAAGGATGGCGGATGCTATGGATTATAGTGGAATCCGGTTAGCTAGAAAAGAAAAAAGTTCGGTGCAACCTCGTTGGAGCAAGAAGCTTGGAGGGCTTACGTACATCGAGTAGATTAGGCTTGGAGGGTCTATTGCTGTTCATGTATCCCAACTACATTTTCTAGTGGATTATTGACCGCTTGGAGGGTGGCGGAGAGGTTTTATGCCGAGGGCTTCGGTTTCCTCTTCGATAACACATCGCGTGTTGTCCTTGTGTTTACATCTTCCTTCCCTTTTATCTTTGCCTTTTATTATCTGCTGTGGGTTGTGATTTTAATTTAGCTTAGATAGTTTTCCAATTCTGTTTTATAGTTTTTGTTCATTTTCCACACACTAGTTGTTTGACATAAAACTTGAATTGGTTAATTTGTAAATTGGGAGTTTAAACGTTCAAGGGTGTTTTTACACTATTTGAACTTTCAACCATTGTCGAACCACTCGGGATTGAAAATTGTGGACAATTCTCATGGTTCGAGTTAGCCCTTTAAAAAAACAAAAGGTATTTACAAGCTCAGCAACTTATCACCATTTTTGAACCTTCAACCCTATCAAACGTTGAGATGAATGCTTTTGCAATATTTTTAGACAAAAAAGAATATAAGAAGAAAGGAGCAAGGTGATGATGCAATGCTTGGGGCAAGACTTTTTGGAAAAAACAAGAAGAAGAACATTTTGATTCTTTTATGAGTGGGACAGAGAAGAAGGGAGAGGAAGAGATTTGTGAAGAAGAGAGAGAGAGAGAGAAGTGAGAACATCTAATTATTTGAATGCGTAGTTGTGTAGGCATTGGAAAAGTAAAAAATAAAAATAAATGTGTGGATGAGAGAAATTCAAGATAAAAGTAAATAATAAATAAGAAAGAGATAAAGATGAGAGAATTAAAAAAGTGATGGAGCTTGAGATAAATCAATCAATCAAATGGTGGAGAAGGAAAACAAATAGAAGGAAAAAGAAAAAGAAATAAGAAGAAACGAATAGGAGTTGAGCAATTTGAAAAGTATAAATAATTTAAAACTTCTTTTTACGAACTACTTACCCCACCCACATATCACATTAGCTTCAGTGGTTCTCACTTTTATTTTTTATTTAATAATAAAATGGGCTGAGTGAGTCATATTGGATATGTATGAACTTATAGCTTGCATTTGTAAAAATTCATGACAACATATATGATTTTTTTTTATCAAATATATATATATATATGTTGATACCTTGTGGCAATTGACCACCACATACAGTTACGCTGTGTGCCCTCTATCCTTGGAGGTGGAGGCTTGCGCTGGACTCGAGTGTTGTCATAAACACCACATTTTGTACCCCTTATGACTCGAGCCCTTGTTCCCTAAGAATGGTGAAATTCTAAAGCCCAAGGTTGGTTAAGGGCACGATCAAATTATAATTTGACTTAAGGAAGGTTTTAATGGAAAATATAACTCTTTTATTAATAAAATAAAGTTATTTTTGGAAAATAAAGGCCAAATAAACCCTAGGGCTGCGTACGCATACACGCGTATGCGTACATAGGCTTGATGTATGCGAATGCATACACGAACCCTGCGTACTCAAGTCAATATTTTCTGATTAGGGCCTTATCTGGCCTTGATCTTTGAGTTTTAAAATTACTAATCACTCTTATATTTGATGAAGGGAATGGTCAAAATTAAGTTTGAAAAGCTTCTTGTTTGAGGTTGAGTTCTAGCCCTTTTCTTTTCATTTCCCTGTTTTAATTTTGTCTTCTTTTTGTTTTCTTGCATTGTTTGTGTTTTAATGTGTTTAAATAGCCTAAGGTTTAGTAGCTCTCTTTTTTAAAGCATGTTAGGTTGTTAGTTTCTTTAGTTTTTGTTTCTGCTCTGTTTTTCTGTGTTTCTGTTTCTAGGTTAGGGTTCTAGGGTGTGTCTGCGTGTGCATGCTTCCTACAAACGTATGCAGGCTTGAAGTATGTGTACGCATACTACTAGGCTAGTACACAGGCCTAAGTTTGTGCATGCATACTCGTGCCTAGAAAATTGTGTTATAAACAAAGGGATGAAATTGGGTTTCTAGGAAAAACTAGTGGACAATTTGGGAAATTTTTGCAACTTCCAATGATAATATTGAAACGCACTTCAGCGCTTTTTTGCAATAGAGCAAAGTGCTGCTTTCGCGATTTGGGCTTTTCCTTCACAAATGAAAACGTTGCTTTTTAGAAAACGCAGCTTTTTAAAAAATTACCAAAACACATTTTATTTTTTTGGTTTCAAAAAGCACGTTTCAGCTTGTAAAAGCTAAAACAAACAAGCACTAACTGCTATATATATTTATTAAATTAGATATGGGTTTATAATTTTAAATATTTTCATTAAATTGTGTGAAGTTTGACTTGTTAATATATAAATAAATAATTGTATATATAAATATATATAATTAGCGGTAATTTCAAAACGGTACACTGATATTAATCGATATCAAAATATCTCATTTTTCTTACTCCAATATTAGCAGTGATCCCATTTCGCCATTTTGGTTTGCCTTTAATACAATACTCTCAACATCAGCAATAGGGTTTTGCAGAGTCCAATCTCAACTTCTTTGCAACATCAGCTAGAGAAATGCAAGAATAACATAAACTGATGTTGTGTAGCCTAGTCCTTATGACATTTTCTTGTAGCCTAACAATGAAATTGTGGGCCTACTATGAATTGAAAGTACTTGAAAAATGTTTAGCACATATGTGAATCATGTTAAGAACATATGTCAATATAGAATTGGCTAATCCTTTGACAAGACCCATTTTACTTGTAATTGGGTAGATCTAGGATGTGTTTAATATTTCAAGGAACAAGATTTTAAGTTCAAGTGTTAAAACCATGCAAGTCTGTCCAAGAATCAAGTAAAGAAGTGCTGGATTTTAAAACTTAACAGATAGCTTCTATCGAGATTTAAAAGGTTGTTTAAGCCCAATGCTTGATAGCTGCTCGATAGATAGGGTATTTATCGAGATTTAAGAAAATCAGATTTTTAGTTTTGATTTTCATCCAATCCGTGTATAAATATTTGGGTTTTCTTTTCTCACAACCCTAAACATATATAAGGGTTGTTTTAAAGGCCATCACAGCTAATGCACATCAATGAAAAGTTTTTCACAAGCATATTGTGAACTGGAGACATATGCCTTAATTCATCTTTCTCTTGAAGAAGTTGTTGCGTTTATACGCCGTATAGTTTTGTAACCAAGGAGCTTTGTGATCTTCATCTTGTTGATGATCTAAAGAACTTTGTAGTCAACATCCTTCTCAAGTTGGTGTGTAAGCCGCGTACTGGGATCCGTGTATCGAATTGGTTACTCATGTACTAGGAGCCATGCATTGAAAGGAGAGATTGTCACTACAGAATAAATCCAATTAGGTATTGGGTAAGGGTTCAATTGTAGGTTGGTATAAGGTATTGAGATTCCTTTACTTGTAATTGCTTCTTGTGATAATAGTGAATTCTCGGGAGTGGTGACCTTAAAATTACCCGGTGGGGTTTTTGATGTGTAGGTTTTCCCTATTCATAAACAAATCACCATGTCAATTTATTTTCCGTGTCAATCACTCTTTACATAGATATATCAATTTTTTTCAATCACTCATAATCAACTACATAAAATAGTTGTAGGAAAGGGTGAGCAAAATGGTGTGGTCCTAGAATTATTGTTTGCAATGCAATTTCCATGGTGTATGGTTTGTAGCTCTTTGAAGAAAGCCTAAATATTTTTATATTCTTATTTTACATTAGCCATGTTACACAATATATATATATATATATATATATATATATAATTGATGTGTTGATGTACACAGTTTAAATTACAAAAATGAGATGTCCACTTTTAAATCATGAAAATTTTTTGGATGTATATATATATATATATATATATTTTTTTTTTTTTCTTCTGAGAACCATGCTATCTCTAACTTAATCATGGATGGCAACTACTAGAATTTGTTTTATACATGGAGTTTTTGTTCAATAGCCACAATCAAGCAAGAAGCCAAAGATTTGCCCATAAGGGAACCAAAGGTATGAAGTAGACTTAAGTGGGCAAATAGAGGTATGAAGTAGACTTAAATGGGAAAATATCAATTCACCTAATTTATTTTTACAAACAAAAACCATAATTATTGACGAGTATCGGTAAAATGGTCGTCCATTTCAAGAACGACCATAAACCGCATCTAAGTCGGGATAACTCCCACGAGCAAGTAATGAAAGGCCATCCGTATGAATAGACGAGCCTATGCACATTAAAGCCTCTGAGTAGATTCAAGCTATGCAAGAAAAACATTATCTTTTTACAAAATTGTTTCCCAAAAAAAAAAAAAAACTTTTAATCTTGCAATGACTTTGCAAGAAATATTTTTCTTTTTGAAATGACATATATTTTCATGTTATGGCAATATATCTATGCATCACTTGAATATAAGTTTTATATCATTTATTTGTATGAAATTGTTACCAATTTTTGTTTTTTAGATATATTTTTTGCAAAAAACCATTTTGATCCTTACATTTTGGTGTTATAGTCAATTTGGTCTCTATATTTTGGTAGTAGTCAATTTGGTCTATGTTATTTTCAACTTACAACTAATTTGATCCTTATTGTTAACTCATAAATGGAAGATACGTATGTGACTAACACTATGCACAATTAGCACACTTAAAGCTTATGTGGCTATAATAAATTTAAATTAATATTAAAAAATTCCACATCACCGTATGAATAACTTTTTTATTTATTTATTTCTTATTATCAAAAAATAAAAACAAAAATCTTAATTTTAAAGAAAGAAAACTTAATCCTTAACCTTAATCGTTATTTTATTTTATTTTTCTGCTCTTAATTTCTTATACACTTATACAATTATACATTCTTGACAACAAACTATGAATGAACCACCCAAATTTTGGAACTTTTTATTTCTCCCTCACTAAATCACACTAGCTTAGCGAATCAAAACCCAAAAAAACAATCAAACCCACCTAATATAAAATAAACCCAGATCAAGAGAGAGAGCCCATATCGAAGAGGACCAAATCAGCATTACAACTTGCTCCTCGCCGTTCACCGCCAGTAGCCACCATTTGCTTGCTCTCTCCCTCTATCTCTACTTATTTCAGACTCATCCAACTCCGTAATGGAAGCCTTTGTCATTTCGCATGAGGATGTAGTCGTGGCTTACAGCCGAGGTGACGCCGACGGCTGAGGCTTAGCCCAAGACGGTTGCGATAATGGGCATTGGGAGAGAGATGAGGTGAGATCGGCTACTTGAGATGGATTTTGGGTTTACCTTGTAAAGCATTGTAGTGAGATCATAGTCGTTGGAGAAGTAGTTGCCTTGAGCGGTAACGATGGATCTTGGTTTGTTTGTGTGTTTGTGGGGGTGGATATGGGTTTGGTAGTAGTGGATTTGAAGTTTGGTGGTAGTGTAGGGACTGTGGGTTGGTGGTAATTCGAGTTTGGTGGTTATGGATTGTGGTCAAGGGTGGTTTTAAATTGTTAGGTTGGTGGTACTTTAGGATCGGTGGTGGTGAATCAAATTGCAAGTATGCTGTTTAGCTTCCAAGAAATTGCAAAGAGAGTAATTGAGAAAATTAAAATGAAAATATTTTTGGTTACTAAGAAATGGTAAGAAAATTAAATAATAATAATAAAGAAAATGATAAAATTGGTAAAAGGATATATATATAAATGCTAATGTGACTTCTTTCTCCACCTAATAATTAAAAATGTTGATGTGGCTTCTTTTGCCATTTAGTTGTAGATAAGATTCCTAAAATCTAAACACATCAGCAATGGATATGCCAACATTGCATACCGTTAGACACTAAGTATTTTTTATTAGTGGATTAACGGTAAGAACCAAATTAATTGTAAATTAAAAATAACCGGGATCAAATTAACAACTACCAAAATATAACGACTAAAATGATGTTTCTGTCTATATCATTTTTAATCTTGATAGAATAGATTTTTCATTTCGCAATGACTTATATTTTTATGGTATATGGAAATATGTCTACGCATCTCCTGGATATAAATTTTATATCATTTTGTAATTTTTTATGTGCGAGTAGTGTAATTTTCATAAAGAATCCTTTTGATCACATAAGCATGAAGGAATTGGATGGTGCATATTTTTTGCTTTTGGATCCATAGGAGCAACCCAAAATTTTGAGACTAGTAATTTGTTATCAAAATTACAAGCACTCCTCATATAAAAAGTCTACAGGATATTTAAAACTACTACTAAAATAATTTAAAGACATATAAAGAAATTTCATTTAGGCATTATTTTAAAAAAAATTAATAAAATTCTTTTACAAAACTTAAACTTGAACTTTTCTCACTACCCACTACATTCTTATCTCTCCTTCAAAAAAGAAAAAAAAAAAAAGAAAAAGGAAAAAAAAGAAGAGATTCTATAATTTTTGAGACAATAAGTCTAACATTATAAAAAATTTTGAGACACTATCCAAAACTTAAATCATTATTGAATTTCTCATTCATATTGTGTTTAAATGTTAACACGTTGGTTTTCAAATCCAATATATTAAAATTTATAATATTCCTAAGGTTACATATTATATGTGTCAAACTACCATGATATCGAATCTTAATAATCCAATCACTAAGTATGACACATGCTGTAGGGTACACAAAAAATAAGCAACCAAGAGTACGATTTCACACATAATAATTTTTCACAAAAATTGATAATTGTTATCAATTATATATATATATATATATATATATATATATATATATCTTATTATTTATCATTAACAACTTGCCAATTCGTTATAAAATTTTTATATGATAATTATTATGAGTTTTATTGAAGCAACAGAAACCTAACCACGTGGTTTGACTTGAAGTCTGATTGCCCAAAGGCTTTGTTAACAGCAAAGTCAAGTGTGTAGCCCTAGTTTTCTATTATAGCTTCTCAAGGATTACAACAAGACTAACTTAAAGAAAGCTAGGGCCATATTGGCAAAATGGAGCACACCGGTCTATTTTAGGGAGAGAAAATTTTCATGGACATCTCATTGGGACCCAGGTATAATTATAGGAGGAGAAATGAT
This sequence comes from Quercus lobata, assembly GCF_001633185.2. Taxonomy (NCBI): domain Eukaryota; kingdom Viridiplantae; phylum Streptophyta; class Magnoliopsida; order Fagales; family Fagaceae; genus Quercus; species Quercus lobata. The sequence continues at coordinate 13,097,709 of NC_044907.1, read as the reverse complement.
CCATGTCTCTTGTGTATGCTACATATTTTATGTGATAGCTAATTGTTTCTGACAACTATCTATGTGGTTGATTATGATGGATTGTTGGTCACTTTTACATAGATCTATCACCTTTTTTCTACTACTCATAATTAACCACGTAAAACATTTGTAGGAAAGGGTGAGCAAAATGGTTTGGTCCTAGAATTATTGTTTGCAATGCAATTTCCATGATGTATGGTTTGTAGCTCTTTGAAGAATGGCTAAATATTTTCATATACTTATTTTACATTCACTGTGATACACCATACCTATAATTGATGTGCTGATTTACACATTTTAAAATACAAAAAATGTGATGTCCATTTTTAAAACATGTAACTTGGATGTGAAATAATGAGTGTGAGGGAATTGTTATCCTATTTCTATTTTATTCCCCTAAGCCCTATGTCTAACTTTAACATGGATGGCATCTACTAGAACTTTGTTCAATAGATAGGTTTTTGTACAATAGCCACAGTTAAGCGAGAAGCCAAAGATTCCCCATAAGGGAACCGGAGGGATGGAGTAGACTTGAGTGGGAAAATATCAATTCACCTAATTCATTTATGCAAGCAGCAACCAAAATAACCTTGTCTTGTCGAATAACAACATTGGAAATGATTTTAGGGAAATGCTAATGAATGCCCTTGAGGTATTGGTTAATAATCCATTTAAGAAAAAAAAATTTATAGGAAAAGATAATAAAAAAAATACAATTAATATTTTGACATTTTTTTTCATTTCCCATAAAAGTGGTGTCAAAATTTTCCTAAAATGGATTGTTAACCAATGCCTCAAGGGCACTCGTTAACATAACCCATGATTTTAAAGTTTAAAGCAACATGGTTGTGGTGGCTTCCACGTGAGACTTGAGAGTAGTTGGAGCATCAAAAAGAAATTGAAAATTTTAAAGGCCATAATATTGAAGGGGCAAGTATAGATAATAATAGTACCACCTCTGGAAAATATTAAAACTATGCAAGAAGTAAAGAAATAAATCTCTGAGTATATTCACAAGAACAACATTATTTGTACAAAATTGTTTCAAACCCCCAAAAAAAAAAAAAAAAAAAAAAAAAAAAAACTCTGTTAATCTTGATAGAAATGTATTTTTCATTTTGCAATGACTTATATTTTCATGTTGTGACAATATGTCTATGCATCACTTGAATATCAGTTTTATATCATTTATTTGCACGAAATTGTTTCCAATTTTTTTTTTTCTCATTTTTAAAATAAGTCTTTTTCAATCTTGATAGAATAGATTTTTCATTTTGCAATGACTTATATTTTCATGGTATATGGCAATATGTCCACGCATCTCTTGCATATAAATTTTATGTCATTTATTTATTTACGTGTGAGTAGTGTAATTTTTAGAGATTATGTACGTGTGCATTCGGGATAAGCTGAAAATTTCAATTTATTTGCAATTTTAGCTTATTTTTATTACTATTCATAGGTTCTACTGCACTTTTTGTTACTATTCATGGACCCCATTGTACTATTCAACTAATTTTTATCTTTATCTACAGTAATTTTAGTAAAAAGTTTTCAATTTTAGCTAAATAAGTTTGAAGAAACTGGATGGTGCATATTTTTTGGTTTTGGATCTATAGATGCCGATCCAAAATTTTGGGACTAATACTTTATTATCAAAAGTACAAGTACTCCTCATATAAAAACTCTACATAATATTTAAAACTACTCCTAAGTTAAGTTTAAAGACATAAGGAAATTTCATTTAGGCATTATTTAAAAAAATTAAAAATATTCTTTTACAAAATTTAAACCTAATCTATTCGCACTTCCCACTAAATTATTTTCTCTCCTTCAAATTGAAAAAGAAAAAAGGAAAAAAAAGAGAGATTCTCTTATAGTTTCTGCCTCAAAATTAGCCCTTAAGTCTTACACCACCAAAATTTTTGAGACACTACTAAAAAGTTAAGTCATTACTAAATTTCTCTTTTATCTCAGATTCTCAAATTTTAAGTTTTTTTAAAAAGCAAAAATTAAAATAACACACTTCACAAGGTCATCTTTAAATTAAAAATTTATTTCACTTGAATTTTGACCAATCCAGCAAAATGACAAAGAAACAAAAGATTGACGGTAGTCAATAGGAAATTTAACAGCAAGTTTGTACTCATAAGCTAACAAAATTAAAGTAAAACAGCTAAATCAAAGTCTCATTTAGACATGGCCAAAAATAGGGTGATCATTAGTATACATTGATAAATAGCATGTGGAACAATATAAAGAGGATGAACAAATGTATGTTTAAATATTGCAAAGGGAATGAACAAAGCTAGGTATTACTGCCACTTGATTCGAGAATTAGCTAGTTACTCATGGAACCGCCTTGTGGAAGTGGGAGGACGTGGTCGAGGGCAATAAAGATGACCTTGTGCTTGTTCTTTCTTGCACCAATGTCTTCAGTTGGAATTAGGAACACTAACACCACCTTTAGTAAGAAACAAAAACTGGAGGTTCGACAGCAATTGAAGCGCCTTAACAAGCCTGCTCTTAAAACCATCAAGGTTATTAATCACTTCTTATAACATGTTTGTTTTCTATATAGTATTTGTAGCTTTGGTCTTAGAAGAATCGTTCACTTTTTGTGGGTTGTGGTGTCTCCATGACCCCAATGTTCAATAACAGTGTAATTTTATTACAACACTGAGAATTTAGACTGATATCTATGTGTGTGTGATGAGAAAATGTATTTGATACAGAGCCCGGATGGAGATATAATCGATTGTGTAGATATTTACAAACAGCCAGCTTTTGATCATCCTTTGTTAAAAAATCACACAATTCAGGTGACTATACTAGTTTAATTAACTAAATTTCATTTTGTATCCTGAATAATTTGATGCTTATTGTATTGTGGTATGGGCCGGGTTTGCATTGGTATCTATGCCGAATACGATAGATGAGACCCCGTTCTCATCCAGAAGGGTTTTCATTCGATGAGAGCAACGACATCTCTTCAAACTCCAAGTCTGAAATTACTCAGCCATGGCACTTCAATGGAAGGTGCCCAGAAGGAACCATTCCCATAAGAAGAACTAATGAAGAGGATTTATTAAGGGCAAATTATGGTAGGAAAAAACACAATACCGTCCCTAATGTTGATGATTCATCAGTTCTCCATGAGGTACAACTTAATTTTTAACCAATATTATTGATTGATTTGAGCTTATTGGTATCTACTATAACGAAGGACTCAAATGAACATTCACAACCTTTATTTTTATGGTTGAGATTCTAGTATGCAACGCTTAGAGAGCAAGGAGATAGGTATCATGGGATGAATGCAGAAATAAACGTGTGGAATCCCCAAGTCCAGGCTGCAGAGTTCAGCTTGGCTCAATTCTGGATGGAAGGTGTTGATAATAATGGTGTATTCATTGATTCAATTGAAGCTGGTGCAATGGTATATATAATTTCATCTATCACCTTTTCTTTTAGGCGCATGCAAAACATTGAATTATTAATAATTTCTAATTTTTACAAAATTGTTTGTATGGAGAAACAGGTCTACTATGATCTATATAATGATCACGAGACTAGACTCTTCACGTATTGGACTGTACGTGTTTTAATATTTGACTTCCATGCCAGCACTAGCCATGTTTATATTGTTTCTTTTTTGAAAATTTATTTTATTTTATTTTATTTATTTATTTTTTAAATCATGGCTGCAGAGTGATGCATATCAACACACAGGCTGCTACAATCTGATGTGCCCTGGCTTTGTTCAAGTCGACGCCCGGTTGGCGCTTGGGGCTAGCTTCACACCTTATTCCGAATATGCTGGTGTCCAAAAGTCAGTCAACTTCTTTGTCTTTAAGGTATAACAATATTTCAATTCATTTAATTTATCAAATACTTCTAATTGGGACACATATAATCATATCATATGTAATTTCTTTTTTCTCCTGAAAAAATTCATCGTAACAAATGTTATAGATGTGTTTGAAATTCTTCTGGTTTTAGTTGTGACAGTGTATGTTTCAATATTTTGTTGTATACCTTCATTTATCTTTCAAAATATAACAAACTGATTTGCATGGCATGTACAATGAGGTAGGACGATGAAGGATATTGGTGGCTGCATCTAAATAATATGTATCTAATAGGATATTGGCCATCCTCCCTATTCTCGGTCCTGTCTGATAGCGCTACATCGGTTTCATGGGGAGGAGAGGTGGTAAACGTAAAATTTGGTGGGCAGCACACCATAACACAAATGGGCAGTGGCCATTTCGCTGAAGAAGGGCCCAGTAGGGCTAGTTTCTTCCGAAATCTCAAAGTTATGGATGCTCATCAACTTCTCAGGGGACCCAGGGACAATCAAAGAGCCGTTACGCATCCCACTTGCTATAATTTCTTAAAAGGGGAAGGGGACGACTTCTTTTATTATGGTGGTCCTGGTAGAAACATTGATTGTCCATGATCATTTAAATTATTGTTCAAAATTACGGAGAAAGAGGGAAAAATAAGAAAAGGAGAATTATTTTCTTCTTCTCTTCATGTCACACCAAATGTACCTACAAGCCATATGTGATTTGAAACTCTCTGATTCATTAATGAAAATAAAGAGTTATTCTATGGGTAGTAAAATTTTGAAATTATGTAATTTAATATACTAGAAGTTAAGATTGCATGGTATAATATATATACACATGCTTTTCTCCATTCCAAACCAAGAAATCTCATCCTATTCTTTATTTATTCTATCTTCATTGGTGTGCTTTGAGAGTGTCTCTCTCTTCCATTATTTGTGGTGTATCAGTGTTTGGGAACGTGATTATGTAATGGTCCACAACTTCAAAAACATGGTATCAGAGCTAGTAGATTCATGGTGAGAATGACATTTTCCAACTAGATGGTATCATTTTAATTTTATTGGGTTAGTAGTTTGCTTTTTTAATAATTGAAATATCTAAATGAAGGTGTTACTTGAATCCCAACATGTATGGTAGATATTGGTAACATGACCAAAAGAATGTTAAAGAGCTTGAGAATGTCCAAAGATGTTTGGGATGAACCTGCTTATCTAGTCTATTTGTCCAATTATTGTCTCACATAATGATTGTATAAGGAAGAACCCCACATAGCAAGCCTAAAGCTAAAAGAAGAAAAATATCATTTTTTCCCTCTATATAATGAAGATCAGAAGATGAATGAAGTTCTAGAAGAGCTTCCACTCCACCTTCAACACTAGCATCTCTAATTTATGAAAGTTCATCCTTAGGAATCTTTCTAGTTTTCAAGGATATCTATGAGTCAATGGAGAATATAGATGACATCTCTCTCTCATAAGTTGTGCAAGATTTAAAATGGATTAGTGCTAAAAAACTATAAAAGGTTACTCGACGTTTATTTGAACCATCTCTTTAGTCTTTCTACTTTCAAAATTCATTGTTATAATAAGTTATATTGGAATTTTTATGTGTGAGTAGTGTTGTTAGTTGGATAAAGGGTACTCTGTTGGTGATAGTTGTTGATAACTTATCTTGTTTGACCTCAATTAGCATGCCAAGATATTGATTTAGGCATTAAAAAATGAAAACAATGCTTTTAAAAAATAAGAAAATGAATTATTACAAGGAAAAAGATTTCCTATTCCAATTGAGCCTGGGATTAATCATTATAATGATTCAAAAGTTTAAAATCTCAAACTTGTCATTTTTTGCTAAGTTTGACCAATGTTGACTAAATCTAACGGGATTAGTCAAAAAGTGGACCTTTTGATCCAACCAACCAATTGACACAAATTTGTTACCATTTTAAAGATCATGAAATTAACTTCAAAATGATAGTTCATGGGCCATAATTAGAGTTAAAATGGATAAAATATCAAGAATACACCAAAACTCTAATTAAAAGTATTATTTATATCGTAAAAGGCATGATTTTTAGACCTAGACTGGACCGTACAGTTTGAATTGGTTAATGGGGAACCTCTCACAAATATATTTTTTCAACCCTAACAACCATTTTATGATAAAAAAGCAAGAAACCATTTGAACCATTGTAAGGTTGAATTTAATCAACCATGTCTTGGCTTTATTCCGTGAAAAATCTGCTTGTAATACAGCACTTAAAAACCTTGTATTTAGGTGGGAATCATGTAAGGGTAGTGTGTGAAAAAGTGTGAAGAAATGCTCAAGATTGTGCAGTGAAGCAGAGACTCGCAGCTGGATCTCGCAGGAGGCTCGCGGCTTGCAAGCCGCCAAAAGTTGCACATGCGCAGAGCATGCAGGAGAGCTGAACAGTCATGCCAGCTGGAGCACTACAGGACAAAAATCCAGACTGGCCATTTAGTTAGCTCGCGGCTTGAACTCGCGACTCAGTCAAGTCGCGAGGTCAAGTCGCCAGCCAGTCCTATTTTGGAAAAACTGACTCTTTGCATTCCATTCTTACACCAGTATAAATACCCTTCATTCCCACAAAATATGTGTGGCTATTCAGAAAGAAAAACCCTAAGAGAAGTTTCTTCAAAACACCCACCCAATTAGAGAGAGCTACTCATTCTTAAAGAGAAATCTTTGTTGTCTCTTCTCATTCCCTCTCTCATTGTCATACCTATTGAGAGAAGATTTCTATCCAAACACTACCCACACGCATTTAGAGTGTTGAGTATTTTTGGAGCTTTGGGAAGTATTGGAAGATGCCAAGGATAGCGGATACTATGGATTATAGCGGAATTCGGTAAGCTAGAGAAAAGAAAAAGGTTCGGTGCAACCTCGTTGGAGCAAGAAGCTTGGAGGGTTTAGGTACATCGGGTAGATTAGGCTTGGAGGGTCTATTACTGTTCATGTATCCCAACTACATTTTCTAGTGGATTATTGACCGCTTGGAGGGCGGCGGAGAGGTTTTACACCGAGAGTTTCGGTTTCCTCTTGGATAACACATCGCGTGTTGTCCTTGTGTTTGCATCTTCCTTCCTTTTTATCTTTGCCTTTTATTATCTGCTGTGGGTTGTGATTTTAATTTGGCTTAAATAGTTTTCCAATTCTGTTTTATAGCTTTTATTCATTTTCCACACATTAGTTGTTTGACATAAAGCTTGAATTGGTTAATTTATAAATTGGGGGTCTAAACGTTCAAGGGTGTTTTTACACTATTTGAACTTTTAACCATTGTCGAACCACTCGGGATTGAAAACTGTGGACAATTCTCATGGTTCGGGTTAGCCCTTTAAAAAAACAAAAGGTATTTACAAGCTCAGCAACTTATCACCATTTTTGAACCTTCAACCCTATCAAACGTTGAGATGAATGCTTTTGCAATATTTTTAGACAAAAAAGAATAGAAGAAGAAAGGAGCAAGGTGATGATGCAATGCTTGGGGCAAGACCTTTTGGAAAAAACAAGAAGAAGAACATTTTGATTCTTTTATGAGTGGGACAGAGAAGAAGGGAGAGGAAGAGATTTGTGAAGAGAGAGAAAGAGAGAGAGAGAGAGAGAAGTGAGAACATCTAATTATTTGAATGCGTAGCTATGTAGGCATTGGAAAAGTAAAAAAAAAAAAAATTAAATGTGTGGATGAGAGAAATTCAAGATAAAAGTAAATAATAAATAAGAAAGAGATAAAGATGAGAGAATTAAAAAAGTGATGGAGCTTGAGATAAATCAATCAATCAAATGGTGGAGAAGGAAAACAAATAGAAGGAAAAAGAAAAAGAAATAAGAAGAAACGAATAGGAGTTGAGCAATTTGAAAAGTATAAATAATTTAAAACTTTTTTTTACCAACTACTTACCCCACCCACACATCACATTAGCTTAAGTGGTTCTCACTTTTATTTTTTATTTAATAATAAAATGGGCTGAGTGAGTCATATTGGATATGTATGAACTTATAGCTTGCATTTGTAAAAATTCATGACAACATATATGATTTTTTTTTTTATCAAATATATATATATATATATATGTTGATACCTTGTGGCAATTGACCACCACATACAGTTACGCTGTGTGCCCTCTATCCTTGGAGGGGGAGGCTTGCGCTGGACTCGAGTGTTGTCATAAACACCACATTTTGTACCCCTTATGACTCGGGCCCTTGTTCCCTAAGAATGGTGAAATTCTAAAGCCCAAGGTTGGTTAAAGGCACGATCAAATTATAAATTGACTTAAGGAAGGTTTTAATGGAAAATATAACTCTTTTATTAATAAAATAAAGTTCTTTTTGGAAAATAAAGGCCAAATAAACCCTAGGGCTGCGTACGCATACACGCGTATGCGTACGTAGGCTTGATGTATGCGAACGCATACACGGACCCTGCGTACTCAAGTCAATATTTTCTGATTAGGGCCTTATCTGGTCTTGATCTTTGAGTTTTAAAATTACTAATCACTCTTATATTTGATGAAAGGAATCGTCAAAATTAAGTTTGAAAAGCTTCTTGTTTGAGGTTGAGTTCTAGCCCTTTTCTTTTCATTTCCCTGTTTTAATTTTGTCTTCTTTTTGTTTTCTTGCATTGTTTGTGTTTTAATGTGTTTAAGTAGCCTAAGGTTTAGTAGCTCTCTTTTTTAAAGCATGTTAGGTTGTTAGTTTCTTTAGTTTTTGTTTCTGCTCTGTTTTTCTGTGTTTCTGTTTCTAGGTTAGGGTTCTAGGGTGTGTCTGCATGTGCATGCTTCCTACAAACGTATGCAGGCTCGGAGTATGTGTACGCATACTACTAGGCTAGTACATAGGCCTAAGTTTGTGCATGTATACTCATGCCCAGAAATCCTAATTTTGAGTTTTTCTACTTTTGTTTCTATATTTCTTTCACATAACATGCCTCTGTTTTGACCTTCTTTTATGTTTTGGGTCTCTGTTTCTTTGTTTGATTTTTTTTTGTTTACCTTTAACATGCTAGATTAGGATTTCTTTCTATTTCTTGCTATGATATAATATGAATATGCATTAATATGATCATGCATTGATACATAGGTACTATAATGAAGTAAGGTAAGTGAGGTAAGACATGCATTCATGTGAACATGCATTTTGGCCGTTGAAAACAACAAATATTTTGTTTGATGCTTAGATACTATGCTTAGATGGTTGGGCTATATTTGATATCAATACCTTGTTACAATGTCCATGTTTCTGCCCTTGTGATATTTGTTTGCTGCATTGGATGAGATGATATAATATGCATGATAGATGTATGCTAGGTTTGATATGGATTGCCATGATAGGTATATGTTGGGGTTTGGGGATGATTGATGCTATGTTGATTGTTAGATTCATGCTAATGTGTGTGAGTATAGAATTCAAATTTGAATATGCCTTTAATTAGATTAAGATGTAGGACACAATAATTGGAAGCCGACCCACAAGTCAGGCGGTTTTGGGTGCCTAACACATTCCAAAATCGTACCTAAACTCCGAACCCATACTCTGGTAGTAAGATCAATCCTTCCACATAAGGGCGCTATGTAAATGGTTTCTAGACCTAATCTAGGTGGTGACTCCATATTTTCTCCGTCCTAGTCCACTCGGTTGAGGTGCACTCCCCTTTCCTAGGAGGAAACCTGTTATGCCCACAATGGCGACTCCACTAGGGATAGAGAGTTTGATTCCGATGTGTCTTATTTCTTAATTTTAATAAAGGCCTGTTCAATATTTGTTTGCACACACTTTCACTTAATTCTTTTGTCCCTTTACTTCAGTTGGTGATGAGTTGGAAGATGAGTACGCTCCATTCTAGCCAAAGTCTTTCGAAGTTCATTCCACCAACTCATAATATATGCCATTGCCTATGATGGGCTTTGAGTGTGCTAAAGGTTTGCCACCAATCCAAACGGTCCATTTAGGCCCAATGTTGGAATCAGGACCCAACTAGTTGTGAGTTACCTACTTGTCTATCTTTTTAGCTTTAGGGAGCCTACCCACACTTAAAAAGATCTTAGATCCTATCAAAAAAAGGGTACCCTTTATATCGCTTTTTTGTTTAACCATATATCTTGTGTTCACCTAATTCTAAAGGACAAATAAAGATAAAAGATATAAAATTGAAGGATGACATGTCTAGCTGATTGTATTTGCTGCAAAATGCGATTTTGGGTTTTGGTCCATTTCTTCAAGACAGTGCATGGGGTTGTCTTGATCTAACTCATTGTAAAGGTCAAAACCTTAAGTTCATGAATTGCACTTCATAAGTCGCAAAAAACAAAATATATTTTTAACATTGTCATAGAACTCACTCATTCATGGCTGATTATAATTTAAAATGTAGTTTCCTTCATACTGATGATCCATTATCAACACATGACCACATATACATGGCTGTGGAACTTGACTAATTGATAATGAATAAAGATCTCAAAAGTGGGTTTGGATTTTGGGTTTTGGTAGTGTTAACTTCTTTGCTTAATATATTTTTGCTTAATGGAATTCAATAGTTTGATAAGTGAAAGTTTCTTCATATGCCACATGTCCTAATTGTTCCAGTTCTTCAAAGAGTTGACTTCCTTAAAAGTGAGTTTGTATTTTTGGTTTTGGTTTTGTGGTTTTTGTCATTTTTTTTAATACAACATTTCTTATTTAGTGTTTTTATTATTGCATGGGTTTGAACATAAAAAATGAGATTACTGTAATTGCATATAATTTAAATATTGAAAAACTTTCCCATGCATCGCATGGATTAGTGATTAGTTTAAATTAATATTAAAACATTCCACATCACTGTATGAATGAAAAAAAAAAAAATTAATTTCTTATTATCAAAAAACAAATACAAAAATCTTAATTTTAAAGAAAGAAAACTTAATCCTTAACCTTAATCCTTATTCTATTTTATTTTTCTGTTCTTAATTTCTTATGCACTTATACATTCTTGACAACAAACTATGAATGAACCACCCAAATTTTGGATCTTTTTACTTCAACCTCACTAAATCACACTAGCTCAGCAAATCAAAACCCAAAAAAAAAGATCAAACCCACCTAATATAAACTAAACCAAGATCGAAGCGGACGAAATCAGCGTTACAAGTTGCTCCTCGCCGTTCCCCGACAGTAGCCACCATTTTCTTGCTCCTCTCCCTCTATTTCTACTTATTTTGGACTCATCCAACTCCGTAATGGAAGCCTTTGTCATTTCGCATGAGGATGTAGTCGTGGCTTACAGCCAAGATGACGCCGACGGCTGAGGCTTAGCCCAAGACGGTTGCGATAATGGGCATTGGGAGAGAGATGACGTGAGATCGGCTACTTGAGATGGATTTTTGGTTTGCCTTGTGCAGCAATGTAGTGAGATCATAGTCGTTGGAGAAGTAGTTGCCTTGAGCTGTGATGATGGATCTGGGCTTGTTTGTGTGTTTGTGGGGGTGGATATGGGTTTGGATGTAGTGGATTTGAAGTTTGGTGGTAGTGTTGGACTGTGGGTTGGTGGTAATTCAAGTTTGGTGGTTATGGATTGTGGTCGGGTGGTTCTGAACTTAGGCTTGGTGGTGGTGAATCGAATTGCAAGTATGCTGTTTAGCTACCAAGAAATTGCAAAGGAAGTATAAATGCTGATGTGACTTCTTTTTCCATCTAATAATTAAAAATGTTGATGTGGCTTCTTTTGCTATCTAATTGCTGATGGGGACCCTAAAATTTAAACATATCAGCATTGGACATGCTAACATTGCACACCATTAGATACATAAGCATTTTTTATTAGTAAGTTAACAATAAGGAATAAATTAATTATAAGTTGAAAATAATAAGAACCAAGTTGACCGTAACCCTAAAATATAGAGACTAAAATGGTGTTTCCGCCTATATCTTTTTCAATCTTGATAGAATAGATTTTTGATTTCGCAATGACTTATATTTTAATGGTATATGGAAATATGTCTATGCATCTCTTGGATATAAATTTTATATCATTTTGTAATTTTCTATGTGTGAGTAGTGAAATTTTCATAGGGAATCATTTTGATCACATAACTTGAAGGAATTGGATGGTGCATATTTTTTGGTTTTGGATCCATATATATGAGTGACCCAAAATTTTGGGACTAATACTTTGTTATTAGAAGTACAAGCACACCTCATATAAAAAGTCTACAGGATATTTAAAACTGCTCCTAAAAAGAATTTAAAGACATATAAGAAAATTTCATTTAGGCATTCTTTTAAAAAAATTAATAAAATTCTTTTACAAAACTTAAACCTAAACTTTTCTCACTTCCCACTACATTCTTATCTCTCCTTCAAAAAAAAAAAAAAAAAAATGAGATTCTATAATTTTTGAGACAATAAGTCTAACATAATAAAAAATTTTGAGACACTATCCAAAACTTAAATCATCACTAAATTTCTCATTTATCTCATATTATCTGATTTTATGATTTTTTTTTAAGCAAAATTTAAATGACAAACCTCCCAAATTTTTAGCTTGTGGAAAAGTTCAAATAAGACGAATTATTTTTCCTTGAATTTTGACCAATCCTAAAAAATGACAAAAACAAAGAATGACAGTCATTCAAAGAGGACGAATTACTTTTCCTTAAATTTTGACCAATCCTAAAAAATGACAAAAACAAATAATGACAGTAGTTTATAGGAAATTTAACAGGGAATTTGTACTTATAAGCTAAAAAAATTAAAGTAAAATAGCTAAATTAAAGTCTTATTAGACATAGTCAAAAATAGGGTGATCCTTAGTATAGAAGTTTGTTTATGTATATATTGATAAATAGCATGTGGAATAGTACAAGTTACTTCTCCTGACACAGACGAATCATAAATCAACTCCATTTTACCAAAATTAACAATTAAGGTAAAATGCCACTATTTTTAAGGAATTCAAAGTTTATGATAACCCTAGGTTTACTAAAAGGTGAACTGACTATATATAGTCAGACTAGTTGATTAGGACAATAGTAGAGTACGTAATATGAGTCAGCATTCCCCTTGTTAAGGTATTTGATCATCTCATGGATTGAATGTAAGACCATCTGACTTAATATCAGATAAAATTCGATTAGTGCCACACTGGTGTCACCCGATTGTCTTATCCTTTGTATGCCAGAATGATCTAGTTTGTCCTAGTCCTAGTTGACAGCAAAATCATTAATACGCCATTGCAGAAAAATTTACTACCAAAACCCTAGAAATTAACGTGACAATGAATAGTATTACACTCACATCAACGTCATATTAAATAAATTATTATCATTATTATTGTTCTCTGTGTTTTATTTTAGAAACATTCATATTGTGTTTAAATGTTAACACGTTGGTTTTCAAATCCAATATATTAAAATTTATAGTATTCCTAAGGTTGCATATTATGTGTGTCAAACTACCATGATATCGAATCTTAAAAAATCCAGTCACTAATTATGACACATGTTGTAGGGAATACAAAAAATAAGCAACTAGGAGTACGATTTCACACTTAATAATTTTTTACAATAATTGATAATATTTTTTGTAAGTTGTGATATGAGTTCACTAGTGTGTATAAATAAATAAATAAATATATATATATATATATATATATTATCTATTATTAACAACTTGCCAATTCGATATAAAATTTTTGTATGATAATTGTTATGAGCTTTATTGTAGCAACCGAAACCTAACCACGTGATTTGACTTGAAGTCTGATTGTCCAAAGGCTTTGTTAATAGCAAAGTCAAGTGTGTAGCCCTAGTTTTCCCTTATAGCTTCTCAAGGATTACAACAAGACTAACTTAAAGAAAGCTAGGGCCATATTGGCAAAATGGAGCACATTGGTCTATTTTCAGGGAGAGAAAATTTTCACGGACATCCCATTGGGACCTAGGTAAAATTATAGGAGGAGAAAGGATCCATGTCACTTGTGTATGCTATATGTTCTATGTGACAACTAACTATTTCTAACAACTATCTATGTGGCTAATTGTGATAGATCGTCAGTCACTTTTACATAAATTTATCATCTTTTTTCTACCACTTATAATCAACTACGTAAAACATTTGTAGGAAAGGGTGGGCAAAATGGTTTGGTCCTAGAATTATTGTTTACAAAGCAATGTCCACAATGTATGGTTTGTAGCTCTTTGAAGAGTGGCTTAATATTTTCATATACTTATTTTACATTCACCGTGATACACAATATCTATAATGGATGTGCTGATGTACACATTTAAAAAAAAAAAAAAAAAAAGTGTTGTCCATTTTTAAATCATGTAACTTGGATGTGAAATAATGAGTGTGAGGGAATTGTTACCCTATTTCTATTTTATTCCCCTAAGAACTACCCTATGTCTAACTTTAACATGGATGGCATGTACTAGAACTTTGTTCAATAGCCACAATTAAGTGAGAAGCCAAAGATTCCCCATAAGGGAACCGGAGGGATGGAGTAGACTTGAGTGGGAAAATATCAACTAAAATAACCTTGTCTTGTGAAATATCAACATTGGAAATTATTTTAAAGTTTAAAGCAACATGGTTGTGGTGGCTTCCATGTGAGACTTGAGAGTAGTTGGAGCGTCAAAAAGAGTTCCAATCTTGGTGTTGGTATACTTTTAGGAGTAATGGGCTTTAAAATTGAAAATTTTAGAGGCCATAATGTTGAAGAGGGAAGTATAGATAATAATTGTACTACTTCTAGAAAATATTAAAACTATGCAAGAAGTAAAGAAATAAATCTCCGAGTGTATTCACAAGAACAACATTATTTGTACAAAATTGTTTCGAACCAAAAAAAAAACTCTTTAATCTTGATAGAAATATATTTTTCATTTTGCAATTATATTTTCATTTTGTGACAATATGTCTATGCATCACTTAAATATCAGTTTTATATCATTTATCTGCATGAAATTGTTTCCAATTTATTTTTTTTTTTTTAATTTTAAAATAAGTCTTTTTCAATCTTGATAGGATAGATTTTTCATTTTGCAATGACTTATATTTTCATTATATACGGCAATATGTCCACGCATCTCTTGGAAATAAATTTTATACCATTTTGTTATTTATTCAAGTGTGAGTAGTATAATTTTTAGATTATGTAAGTGTGTGTTTGGAACAAACTGAAAATTTCAGCTTATTTTTGCTATTATTCATATGTTTCGTTGTACTTATTAAACTAACTTATTTTCTATTGTACAATGGAAAATAAGCTTAATTTTCCACTAACTTATTTTCAGCTTAATTTTCCATTGTTGCTCTCATTGAATAAAAGCCCTTTTGCGCAGGTATCTATGTGGAATACCATAGATGAGACCTAGTTTTTACCCTAAAGGGCTTTTATTCAATGAGAGCAACAACGTGTCTTCATACTCCAAAGGGCTTTTATTCAATGAGAGCAACAACGTGTCTTCATAGTACTCCAAGCCCGAAACTACTCAGCCATGGCACTTGAATGGAAGATGCCCAGAAGGAACCATTCCCATAGGAAGAACTAAAGAAGAAGATTTATTAAGGGCAAGCTCTATAGCAAATCATACATGGAAGGCAAAAATACAATAGCATCCCTAATGATAAGAATAACGAGAACCATGAGGTACAACTTAATTTGTAGCCAATATTATTAAGTAATTTGAGCTTATTGGTATCTACTATAATTTGAACATTCACAACCTTTATTTTTATGGTTGAGTTTCTAGTATGGAACGCTTATAGAGGAAGGAGATATGTATTATGTAATGAATGCAGAAATAAACGTGTGGAATCCCCAAGTCCAGGAACAAAACGGGTTCAGCTTGGCTCAATTCTGGTTGGCAGCTGTTGATAATAATGGCGTAACCCCTGATACAATTGAAGCTAGCACTAGACATGACAAAATGGGCAGGTTGGGTCGGGTCGGGTCAATCGGGCTGCGGGTCAAGGGTCATTTTAAGCGGGTTAAAAACGGGTTTGGATCAATCGGGTTGCGGGTCAGGTCGGATTGACCCATATTTTTGCATGATTTTTTTTTTTTAATAAAGAAAACAACATGTATTTGCCATTTGGAAAGTTATGCAACAAATTACTTGATGTAAAATTCATTATTTTGAATTCACCACTTATATCAAGAATGAACTCAGTTAAACTTATTAATACTTATTCAATAATTTTAAATTATACAAATCCTAACATTGCTATCTAAAACAAAATAACACAAAGATAAGTAAAATAAATACACAAGTTTTATTTCTATACAATATCAACATTTCAA
This sequence comes from Quercus lobata, assembly GCF_001633185.2. NCBI lineage: Eukaryota > Viridiplantae > Streptophyta > Magnoliopsida > Fagales > Fagaceae > Quercus > Quercus lobata. The sequence goes on along the minus strand of NC_044907.1, from coordinate 13,081,527 downwards.
AATTTAAAACAAAATTACAAATGACTTATTGGATAACTCATTTGATAAAGAATAAAAACATATAAGAAATTTACAATCTTAAAAATCAATTTTATAATCTATTATCAATTGTAGTTGGCACTCTATTTCAATTGAGATATACATTAAAGTTTGATTGCTTACTTATTTATACATGGTCTCTTTTATAAATATCATATTATTGTTAAGCAACACACTCTCTAGGAAATATCATAAATTATTTTGAATAGCCGTTTATTTTGGACATAAATTCTTAAAAAAATAGATCTAAGCATTCATAATTTATGTTAATTTGATACTTTGGCTTCACTATTTTCACACTTGTGAATGTTTCTCACACATGTTTACAATTTTAAATATATGTTTTTAACTCTATTGTAACCAGATTATCTTGGCATATACTTTACTATTTGATATCTAAAAATCTTTATTCATTACAGAATGCTCAACTATTTATCTTTCAATTAATTTGCATATAGTTATATAAATATATCAATTGTTTTTTTAAAACTCACAATAAACAATTAAACCAATATTGTCTTAATTTTACTATTTTTTTTTACCCAAAAAATTAAAAATGGTTCGGGTCGGGTCTGGTTGGGTCACGGGTCAACCCGTTTTTGCTTCGGGTCAAGTATTTTTCGAGTAGGGTCGGGTCAAAAAATTCTGACCCATTTTGCCATGTCTAGCTAGCACGATGGTATATATAATTTTATCTATCACCTTTTCTTTTAGGCGCATGAAAAACATTGAATTACTAATAATTTCTAATTTTTACAAAATTATTTATGTGGAGAAACAAGTCTACTATGATATATTTCGAGATTACAGCACTAGACTCTTCACGTTTTGAATTGTACGTGTTTCAATATTTCACTACAAAACGCGGGGGCCTTGGGCCGCGTTTTTTAAGCCGTGGCTATAAAAAACGCGGCCCAAGATAGACTGAAGCCGCGTTTCATAAAAACGGGGCCATAGACGGGTTCTTAGGCCGCGTTTTTTAAGCGGGGCCATAGACGGGTGCTTAGGCCGCGTTTTTTTGAGAAAAAAACGCGGCCTAAGGACCTCCGTATTTTATTTTTTGGCAAACTTTTTTTTTTTTTCTTTTCCTTAACTGTGGCCGCATTTTAAAAACGCGGCCCAAGATAGACTGAAGCCGCGTTTTATGAAAACGGGGCCATAGACGGGTCCTTAGGCCGCGTTTTTTAAGCGGGGCCATAGAAGGGTTCTTAGGCCGCGTTTTTTTGAGCAAAAAACACGGCCTAAGGACTTCCGTATTTTATTTTTTGGCAAAAATTTTTTTTTTTTTTTCTTTTCCTTAACTGGGGCCGCGTTTTTTAAACGGGGCCTCAGATTTTGCCTATAGCCGCAGGTTAAAAACGCGGCTTTAGGCTTTGTATAAATAGTAAACTAAAACCATTTTCAGCCCTAGCCTCTCCCATCGCACATCAGCCTTCATCATTCCCCATCCCCTCTCTCACTCTTCACTCATCTCTTTCAAATCGAACAGAACCAATCAGTCTCACTTTGCAAGAATCGAGAGCCGAAACCGTGAATTCTCCAACGTCCGAGCCTTTGAAATTCTTCACCAAAGTCTCGCCGTTTTTGTTTCTCAAACCGGGCGAATCTCTCACCTGGAAACTCAATTTCTCGAGCGAAACTGAAAATGAATCGGCATTTTCTGGCGCGGTTTGTCTTGAATCGGAGACTGATCGGTATCGGTCTTGCCTGGAGGCTTTGTTCTTGAAAGAGAATTTCTTCTTCGGAATGAGCTCGGAGTTGAGATTCTCAAGGGTTTGTTTGAGATCGGAGATGGTTTTGAGAGAGGAGCGGACTTCGTTGGAGGGCAAGAAGTAGGAGGACTCAGCAACGAGCTTTTCGAGGTCGGAAATGGAGGCGGAGATGCTGTCGAGGTGAGATCTGAGTTAAGCGGGATCGGTGAGTCGAGTTGGGAGTCGATGGAGCGCTTGGAGTCGGAGAAGCGGGAGAGGAAAGAGGCGGTGGTGGTGGCGGTGGTGGTGGAGGAGGAGGACAAGTCGGATTGGCTCTGGCTCGCTTCAGTTCTGTTCAGGTTTATATTCTGCACCAAATGCCTTTAGTTTATCTCAAGAACAAGCATGCATCAATCATTTGATGCAATTTTAACTTCGTGAACCGGGGGAGGCTCTGGTGTTCTTGGAAGATATTGTTTTTTGGTTATGAAAATGCCTTTTGTTTTTTTTTTTTTTGGTTCTTGTAATTTTTTTACTTTTGGTTCTTTTTTGGTCTGCTTCGTTCTGATTTATTTATTGTTTGACTTAATGTTAGGGTTTGAAATGGAGGCGAACAACAAAACGAAGGACTGCAGAGTCACCGACTTCGGTGCTTGAAGACGAGGTTTGCTTTGTTTTTTTTTGTTTTGTCTTTTTTTTTTTTTTTTTTTTGTTTGTTTGTTTTTGGGATTATTGAGGGAAAGTGAAGGCTATGAAAGCAACAGGGGAACAGGAAAAAAAAAAAAAAAAAAAAGTTGAAAAAGAAATAGCTTAAAGAAATGACACTTTTTTTTGTTGGGTCCATTTTCTGTATCTATGTATAGCTTATGAGAAACAAATGGAACTCTATTGTTATTTGAGGTTGGGATTTTTTGTTGGGTCCATCATCGATTTCTTTGGAAATGGAAGAAACCAGTTATAGAAACAGAGGATGATAAGTTATAGAAATTTTGGGCAGCAGCAAAATTAGGTCCTTTATGGTTTATTTGATGGGTTATTTTGGTGGCTAAGAAATAGGAAAAAAAATGGTGTCTCAAAAAATTGAATTGGTAGTTACTACTTTACTTAGAAATCCTTGTGTATTTATCATAATTAAGTTGAGTGTATTTTATATATATATATATATATATATATTTTATAAGTGAACATTATACATATTCAAATAAATTTGAGTCATTGTCTACCATACTTTAGGAAAATCACTTGCATGTGATGCATTAGATTTGTAATTGGCACTGAACTTGCTGAATACTATTCATTGTCCCATATAAAGTTTAATAAACTATTTATTTGTGCTTTGTGGTTTGAATAAGAATTAGACCAGTAGGTTTGCTGTGAGCTTCAATACTAAGAAAAGTAACAAATACTGAGGGACAAAAATAGTCATTACAGTGACATTTTAAAATTTGATAGTGCAGGTGGGTTACATGTCAACTATAAATCCTCTTCAATGCTAGTTGAATATAAATTATATATAACTTTTCAGTCATACATTTGGATTATGTGTTCGTCTCTAATTTCAATACAGTCCTATGCCAAAGAGTCATACAAGTAGTCCATGTAACAAAGAAAAAAAATGCCAATTGGCTGCTCAATATAGTGAAGTGTCAATTTTCTTGAGTCATCATATATGGTGGTTATATGAGCAGTAAACCCTTGAGTTCAATCTTTGTGTGAGACTTGAATATACTGTGAACTTGTTCAAAGCTGGACCTAATTGATATTTTAGATATAGAATCTAATTAGGATAACTTATGCATAATAAGTTACTTTACCTGTCTGTTTGCATGAAACATTACAAGGTGAGGAAAGTTTTATAAATCACTGAAGTAAGACTGGGGGCTGCACATAGGCAATATTTGTCTCGACTTGGAAAGAAGCTTGGGGAATTTGTCTTTTCTAGTGTACTGCAATATTTCTTTTCCTCCTCAACAGTGGTGAATTTGGCCTTTATTTCATTGCTAATCTATTGGCTTTTTTTAATATAAATTTTTTGCTCTGTGCTGCCCTTTTCCCCAGAATTTTGCTACAATAAACTTTTGCATATCTCTACAAGTGCAAATCTTCTAAAATTGATTTTTTTTTTTTATACGGTGTGTGTCTTTATGTAAATATACAATATCTAGTTCTGCTGCTATTCCTGATTGAGTTCTTGTTGAGTTCAGTATTAGCTTTATATAAAATTGAAATTGAAATTATTGCTTATTTACAACTGGGGTGCACTTTATATCTAACTAATAAATTAATTTGCATATCTAGTCCTGTAATAGTTTTTTTTTTTTTTTAAAGAAAGGCTCACCATTGTATTTTGCCTTTTGTTTCATTGCTTTTGCCATAAATGATTCAAAAATTACATGACCAACTAGTACTTATCTTATTTTCTTTCAAATATACAGGCTAGGATTTCTTGTAGATTTCCTATCCCATGCGGCTATTATGGGGTTTGTGGCTGGAGCAGCCATAGTAATTGGTCTTCAACAACTGAAGGGGCTTCTTGGGATTAGTCACTTCACAAACAAGACTAATATAATATCTGTTGTGGAAGTAGTTCATCATCATGTATGTTCTTTTTCTATCTTTTCCTTTATTTTTTGTTGAGGTTTTTGAAAAGCATATAAGCACAAAGAGTGAGAGAAATATGATAGAATCTATTCTCATTTGAACAATTCATTTATTCTCTTTGTTTCATTAATGACAGTGGAGTCCTCTTAATTTTATACTTGGGTGCTCATTCCTAAGTTTCATCCTAATTACAATATATGTGGTGAGTGCCATATCATTCACTTCTTCCACAAACAAGATACGTGGCAAGTTTTCCATAGTAGTGCTAGCTGTTAGCAAAAACTGCCAGTAGATGGCTCACAATTCGCACAATGTATAAAAAACTTAATCAGAAACATAGGCTTCTTTCTGTAGAATATATGTGTTGGCAGCAATTGAAGGAAAATCCCCTAATGGAAGATTTCTATGAAATCTTATCATAACCAAAACTTGATGCATATGTATTTGATATATTTTTTTCTTGAGCTCTTTTCTGGCTACATCAACAATTCTAGCCATTCATGTTGCTTGATTCATTCAACATTTGATAAACTTCAATGCCTTTAATGCTTTCCAGGTGGTGCTTGGAGGTGGTCAAGATGCATCAGCTGTTACGACAACTGATCATCATGCTAGTAAATTTGATGGAGAGAGAGGATTTTTGCATTTTAGTTTGAAACTTTGTTGGTACATAGTGATTGCTGATTGGAACTTTCATTTCACTTCCATAATTTCATTCACACTCTTGAGAATGCTTTATAATATTATATTGTTTCCTTAATGAATTGGATGAATTTAATTGGCGGATGCTTCATAATGGTAGTGATTTTGTGAGTATATGATATAGTTAGGAAGAATGTTATGAGTAGATGCCTTATATATTTTGTGGGGGTTTCATGGTAGCTACATATCTGCCTACATAATAATTTGTCTGCATAATGATCTGCTTACATAAGGACTATTTGGAATACACAAGGTGTGTAACCAATTGGCCTAGGGGAAAAAAAAAAAAAAGGGGGGGCTATAGCTGCGTTTTAAACGTGGCTATAGCTTTCACCTTAGGCCACGTTTTAAACGCGGCTAAAAGATGTCTCAGAGACAGTCCCCAAGGGAGCAATGGCCGCACTTTTTAAACGCGGCCTAAGACCAGACCCTTAGGCCGCGTTTTAAACGGGGCTATAGGACCTGGTCTTGGGCCGCGGTTGAAAAGTGCGGCCATAGGGCCGTTAGTCCTATAGTCACAGGTTTTAGGCCACATTAGAAAGCGCGGCCTTAAAAAACGTGGCTATAGGCTATAGCCACGTTTTTTTGACATATAGCCGCGTTTTAAAAACGTGGCCATAGAACCTTTTTTTTGTA